>NW_027223761.1:71777890-72977890 GCF_028538775.1 Myotis yumanensis
GTTTCTTTATGCTATCTACTGACCTAGTCAAGATGATGTACGCATTCCGGGATTGGGGACATAGGGCCTGTGACTCACTGTGGGTTCTTGGCTTTGGACAGGATAGAATTAAAAATGAGCCAGCATAGAGTTTAAAGTGAAAGTAAGTTTATTGGTGAAGCAGTGAGATAAAGAATGGGCTACTCCATAGATAGAGCAGTCCCCTTTAGAAAAATTTGCTTTCTTTATTGAGGTTCATTTAATCGGGAGTACGGTATTCTCTGAGGGGGAGAAATATTCAGGATCTTCCCAGGAAAGGGATGGAGACTTTTCAGAGGAGCTCCAGTGGACATATTGTATCCGTATATGGGCTTTCCGTTTCAGATAATGGAGGCATGATGTGTGGTTTAGCATGCTGATGTATTACAATTTCTACACTAATAAAAGAGAAACATGGTAATTAGCGTACGACCGCTACCCTTTTCATTGGCTAATCAGTGAGTATATGCAAATTAACTGTCAGCCAAGATGGCGGCCGGCCGCCAGGCAGCTGGAAGCAAACATGAGGCTTGCTTGCTTCAGTGACTGCGGACTCCAACGTTCCCCGCCTGCCGCTGCCGGCCTCTGAGCTGGCAGTTTGAAACTTTGTAACAAATATAGAAGCTAAACAAAACCCCAGAAACCAGCTTTCAGCTGGCCCGGGATCTCAGAGCTGGAGTTATACATTGTTTCGATTATAGAACGCAAACAAACCAGATACCAGCTTTCAGCAGCCGAGGCCTCAGAGCTAGAGCCGGAGCTAAAGCTGGCCCAGAATAAAAAAAAAGAAAAGAAAAAAAGGAGCGGGTGGGAGCTTCAGTCAAGCGCCAGCCTGAAGGCAGCCCTCAGCCCCTCACCCAGACTGGCCAGGCACCCCAGTGGGGACCCCGACCCTGATCCAGGACACCCTTCAGGGCAAACCAGCCGGCCCCCAGGCCGCAATCCTATATAGTAAAAGGGTAATATTCCTCCCAGCACTGGGATCAGCGGAGCCACGAGGCCTCCTGGCACCGGATCAGCATGACAGGGTGCGGCGCCCCAACCTCCACCCCCACCCCCACCCCCCCCGCCGCCACAGGCCCTGTTCTGTGTGTGACAGGGTGTGGCGCCCCAACCCCCCCCCCCCACACACACACACACAGGACCTGCTCTGTTTGTGACAGGGTAGAGCCATAACCTCCCCATCGGCCCTGCCCTGAGTGTGACAGTGGCAGTGCCCCAACCCCCTGATCGGCCCTGCTCTGTGGGTGATAGAGGGCGGCGCCCCAAACCCCTCCCCCACGGGCCCTGCTTTGTGTGTGACGGGGTAGAGCCATAACCTCCCCATTGCCCCTGCCCTGAGTGTGACAGTTGTGGCACCCCAACCCCCTGATCTGCCCTGCTCTGTGTGTGACAGGGGGCGGTACCCCAACTCCCCTATCGGCCCTACTCTGTGAGTGACGGGGGGCAGCGCCCCAACCCCCTGATTGGCCCTGTTCTGTGCGTGACAGGGGGTGGTGCCGCAACCCCCTGATTGGCCCTGTTCTGTGCGTGACAGGGGGTGGTGCCGCAACCTCCCCATCGACCCTGCCTTGAGTGTGACAGCGGGCGGTGCCCCAACCCCCCAATCGGCCCCACCCTGAGCGTGACTGAGGGTGGCATCGCAACCTCCCGATCCGCCCTGCTCTGTGCATGACAGGGGGCGGCGCCCCAACTCCCCAATCGGCCCTGCTCTGAGCCCGACCAGAGGCTGCACCTAGGGATTGGGCCTGCCCTCTGCCACCCAGGAGCAGGCCTAAGCCAGCAGGTCGTTATCTCCTGAGGGGTCCCAGACTGCGAGAGGGCACAGGCCGGGCTGAGGGACCCCCCCCTTCCCCCCTGAGTGCACAAACTTTTGTACACCGGGCCTCTAGTATAATAATAAAAGTATAATATGCAGATCAACCGAATGACCGAGCAGCAGAATGACTGTCCAGACAACCATGCTATGACACGCACTGAGCCAGGCCAGGCAGGTACAATGCGATTGGTCGGGGGGTCCCACATCGCCGCACGATCGCCCCACAGAGGGAAACCCAAGCCACCCTCTGTGGGGCAGTCGATGAGGGGGCTCTGTGATAGATTGCCCGCAGAGGGAGGCCCAGGCTACCTGGCCAGTGGTGCTGCAGCAGGTGGGCAGGGCCTCCCTGTGCTGCGCTATTGATCACCCCGCAGAGGGAGGTCCAGGCCAGCCAAGTGATTGCACCTCACGCATGTCGCCCTCAGAGGGAGGTGACCAGCGGCAGGGGTTAGGGGGGAACAGTGCCGCACAGATGCAAGCAGTGCAGTGGCGGGACAGGGCCAGCTGCTGGCAGCCAGGGAAAGGAAAGCCCCAATAGGCCCTGATCGCCGGCCAGGCCTAGAGACTCTACCTAAGGGGTCCCGGATTGCAAGAGGGCGCAGCCAGGGCTGAGGGACACTACCACCACCACCCCCGCCACATGCACGAATTTCATGCACCGGGCCGCTAGTCCGATATAGTAAAAGGGTAATATGCAAATTGATCCTAAAGGGGGAACCACTGGTCACTATGACGTGCACTGACCACCAGGGGGCAGACACTCAATGTAGGAGCTGCCCCTTGGTGGTCAGTGCACTCCCAAATGGGGAGCTCTGCTCAGCCACAAGGCGGGCTGATGGCTGTGAGCACAGTGGTGGTGGCAGGAGCCTCTCCTGCCTCCTTGGCAGTGCTAAGGAGGTCTGACTGCTGCTTAGGGGAGCAGGCCTAAGCCACAGTCAGACGTCCCCCCGAGGGCTCCCGGGCTGCCAGTGGTTATGTCTGACTGCCAGCTTATTCCCAATCCCCTGGAGAGTGGGCCTAAGTTGGCAGGTGAACATCACCCAAGGGGTCCCAGACTGAGAGAGTGAACAGGCTGGGCTGAGGGACTCCCCCCAACCCACCCCCAGTCCCCGAGTGCATGAATTTTCATGCACCGGACCTCTAGTGAGTGTATAATGATGCTAGAGGTTACCCTTAGGTAAAATTAGCCCCCATGTTGGACCCAGCAGGGATTCTGCAGATTTTAAGCCATAAATCCAGTAGGGGGTGGTCTTGTTGATAGTTCCTGTAGCTTTTATTGATTGCAACTGTTTTACCACATACCTTATCTAAAATATGGAGATTATGGTACAGAAGAATATTATTTCTTTATGTTAGTTATTTATAAGTTTATTGATTCTTCTGCAGGCATTACTGTGCAGTCATTACACTTTATTAAACACCTTATTTTTCTAGTTTATCTAGAGTTTTCCCCATTAAACAGCCATGTATTTTACGAATTTTACTTTATGGTAGCACAAACTGCTGTTTCTGAGCAAGGCTGTAGAGTCCCAGCACATTCCATTTGTGATATGAACCTCCTCTAGGTTGTGTGTCTGTGTGTGTATGTATTTATGTATATGTGCCTAATAGGGGGCTCTAACATTTTTAACAGCAGTTTTCTTAAAAGTGCAGAATTGACTATAATTACCTAAACTTTTATTTTTCATTTAGGTTACTTACAACAGGAAAACCTCACTTCTACCTGCCAGACTTTCATTTTGGAAAGTTCACATTTAAAAGAATATGCAGAACACTGTACAGATGAAGGTTTTATCCCAGCCTGTTTACTGGTAAGTGATTTCTTTTTTAATGGAAATATTTCATCATTGACCAACACAAGAGATTATACACACAATCTTAAAATCAGCTCATCCTCAAAATCAAAATTGGCAGAAACTTGATAGTTTGTATTCATGCGTAATTGAAAAAAGCCCAAAGCATGCCAGCTCTTCTTTCACACATTTATGCCAAAGCTGGTAAATGAATTACAACTTTGCCTTTGAAAATCAGTTTCAAATTGATACCTTCATTTCTAATTATATTCACTACAGATTGTCTGAGGCTTAGAGTGGAACCTCAGTTTTCTAACTGTAACTGGACAAACAATGGGTCTATGCTTCCTGTCATTATTCGAGCCAATTAAGCAGAGACAGGGTTGAATCATATATGAGCATTTACTCCAACACTGCAGGCCGGCCATATGGGAGAGCAGCAGGTTATCCACAAAAATCGGCTCTCCAGCCTACCATAAGCCAGCTGCTTATATAGGCATAAGTATAAAGGAAAAGTAGGCAAAAGGGCAGTTTACAGATATGCAAAAGAACTGGGGATCTATGCAAGGGCTGGGGTTACATGTACCAAATTAATAGGTAAGCAGACTGGAGATTTGCAATGGCCTGAAGGTATGCAAAAAGAGCTGGGGATCTTCAAAAGGCTGGTGATTTTGGTTTCTGTAGCAAATCTTTGTTAATTTTTCCATAATAATAGGCAGCTCCAAATGGGGAAGAAGGGCTGCATCTCTAGGTCAGCTCTAGCCAGGGTAGAATGTGCCTTCTTTAATCAGAATAAAACAGTCATGGTTAACAGCATGATTAATATTTCTTTCAATACTGGCTAGTTCCTCAACATCCTATTTCTGCCCCCTTTCATAACTTAATTTATTCTGGAAGGCTGTGCAAAAAGTGATTTGTTCAAAAAATGGAATCATATTTTCTAATTAGAAATAATGTAAATTGATTCATTTGTATCAGACCCCCAAATGATTCCCTGTTTTAACCTTTCTTATATACAGTACATGTCTAATGTATTATTTAATCTATAAACATTTCTTAAATTTATTGAACCACCTCCTTCCTACTAGCCTTAAATCCCTTTCAGCACTCATTCCAGGAGTGCAGCATCTTCACTTTTTCACATATCACTGCCTCCAAAATGCTTTTGGTTTATCCAAACCAACAGCAGTTTTTTTATCTCTTCTCTTGCCTGTGATCATTGTTTCTTTCATACTCTTAGCAACATTAGCACTCTTGATGGCCTCTTTGTGTTTTAAAATTGTGCTAATTGTCCATTTCTGCCAGCAACAAAAGCAGAAAGAAAACATATTCACAGCACAATTTCCTCAGGTTAGCAAGGCAGGATAGCTGTAAACTGACTCACACTGGCCTATTCTCTCCTTTGTGCAATCTGAGAGACACTTTTTGTCAAGCTGATGTATCATAATGAAAGGGTTGTCAGGTTGAGAACTGAAGGTTAAAATGGACACATTTTTCCCCTGAACAACTTGGTCTAGAACTGAATTGTTCAAGATGGGAGACATTCGAAAACCAAGGTTTAACTGTACTTGTTTCCTTCCTATTATGGATTGAATATTTATGCCCCTTCAAAATTCATTATGTTGAGACCCTAACCCCCAGTGTGGTGGTATTTGGGTATAGGACCTTTGGGAAGTAATTAAGTGTAGATTAGATCATGAGGTTGGGACCCTCCTAATGAGATTAGTGCCTTTATGAGAAGTATAAAGGGAGAGATCTTTCCTTGTGCACACAGCAAGAGGGCAGATGTCAACAAACCAGTAAGTTGGTTCTCACCAGGAACCAAATCACCCATCACTTTGTTCTTAAACTTTTCTGCTTCAACAACAGTGAGAAGTAAATGCTATTTAAGCCACCAGGTCTATGGTATTTTATAACAGCCCATCCTTTTCTATTTTGTTGCTTGCTTCAGACCAATATAAAACAGGTATTTTGATATCTTCTTGTCACCACTAGACCAACAGAGCTTCATTTGGTATTGAATGGATATATTCTGGAACTACATTATTTGAGATGATATTTTGTCATTTTATTATAAACATAGTTTCTTCTATTCATTTCATTTGTCACAGACATGTTTATCTTTGGAGGAAATGTAAATCTGCAAACCTGCTAGAGCAGTGGTCGCCAACCAGTGGTCCGCAGACCATTAGTGATCCTTGAGGTCCAAAAGGTTGGTGACCACTGTGCTAGAGTTTAGTAAGGTCACAGGATGCAAAATACACAAAAGTTCATCATATTTCTTTATAACCATAACTAGAGGCCTGGTACGCAACTCATGCACTGGTGGAGTCCCTCAGTGTAGCCTGCAGGGATCAGGCTAAAACCAGCAGTCCAAGGCTGCCTGCCGCTCCTGCCTGCTGCTCTGCTCATCCTGGCCCCGCTGCACCTGCCACTGCCACTGCCAGTGCTCGGTGGGCTCGCTGCGGTTTCTGGGCTGCGGCGGCCAGCCATGAGCCCTACATCTGGTGCCCATCCATCATCTGAGCAGCGCCCTCACTGTGGGAGCTCACTGATCACCAGGGAGCAGCTCCTGCATTGAGCATCTGCCCCTGGAGGTCAGTGTGCTTCATAGTGACAGGTCGTTCAGTCACGTAGGCTTTTATATGTATAGATAAACCATTAAAAATTGAATTTTATTTTTCAATTACAGTTTACATTCAGTATTTTTTTGTGTTAGTTTTGGATGTGTAGCATAGTGATTAGATGATTACATACTTTACAAAGTGTTGCCCCCAGTATTTTCACTACTCATCTGGCACCATACATAGTTATTCAATATTATTGACTATAATCTCTTCAGCTTTTTCACCGACTCCCCCATTGCAACCCATCAATCTTTTCTCTGTATCTATGAATGTATTTCAGGAAATTGAATGTTTTTAAAACAAAATTTACAATAGAAACAAAGGAAAATAATATACTTAAGTAATAAATCTAACAAAAGTATATAGAATCAGTATTCTAAAATCTACATGAAAGAAATAAAAACTTGAATAAAAGGAGACATATACTGTGTTCATGGATTGGAAAGCATGTTGTCAATTCTCCCCATTTGATCTATAGATTCATTACAATCAAATCTCCACAGGCTGCCCTGGCTTGTGTTGTTCAGTGGGTTGGAGTTTTGTCACATACACCAAAAAGTGGCAGGTTCAATCCTCAAGTTAGAGCACATTCGGGAGGCAACCAATCGATGCGATTTGCTAATTTGTTGAGAATTTTAGCATCTATGTTCATCAAGGATATTGGCCTGCAATTCTTTCTTTGTAGTGTCTTCATCTGGTTTTGGAATTAGAATAATGCTGGCCTCATAAAAAGAGTTTGGAAGTGTTCCTTCCTCTTGGATTCTCTGAAATAGTTTGAGGAGTATAGGTGTTAGTACTTCTTTGCATGTTTGGTAAAATTCCCCTGTGAAGTCGTCCAGACCTGGGCTTTTGTTTGTTGGGAGTTTCTTGATTACTGCTTCTATTTCATCAGTTGTTCTTGGCCAATTCAGGTTTACTGATTCCTCCTGATTCAGTTTTGGGACATTACATTTTTGTAAGAATTTGTCTATTTCATCCACATTGTCCAGCTTGTTGGCATATAGTTGTTCATTGTATTTTCTTACAGTCCTTTGTATTTCTATGGTGTCAGTGGTTACTTCTCCACTTTTGTTTCGATTGTATTTATTTGTGTCCTCTCTTTGTTTCTTGAAGAGTCTGGCTTACGGTTTATCAGTTTGGTTTATCCTTTCAAAGAACGAGTTTATGGTTTCATTGATTTTTTTGTTGTTCTTTTAATCTACTAGTATTTCTGCTCTCATCTTTATTATGTTCTTCCACTTATTCTGGACTTTTTTTTGGAGCTTCTGCTTCCTGGTGGTCAGTGCACGTGATAGCGAGGGGTTGAGTGGCCTTAGCATATCATTAGCATATTAAGCTTTGATTGGTTGAACAGCCAACCAATCTACCGGACACTTAGCATATTAGGCTTTTCTCTCATTTTTGATTTTTTATAGAGAGGAAGGGAAAGAGAATAGAGAGTCAGAAACATCGATGAGAGAGAAACATTGATCAGCTGCCTCCTGCACACCCCCTACTGGGGAAGTGCCTGCAACCAAGGTACATGCCCTTGACCGGAATTGAACCTGGGACCCTTAAGTCCGCAGGCCGATGCTCTATCCACTGAGCCAAACCAGCCAGGGCAGCATATTAGGCTTTTATTATTACACTAGAGGCCCGGTGCACGAAATTCGTGCGCTGGGGGATGGAGTTCCCTCAGCCAAGCCTGCCCCTCAGTCTGGGAGCCCTCAGTGGATGTTCTACTGATGGCCACAGTCTGGCAGCAGAGGCTCGGTGCAGGCGTCCCCGTGTGTGTGTGTGTGTGTGTGTGTGTGTGTGTGTGCGCGCGCGCGTGCTGGGGCCTGCCCCCAGCTCCACCACATAGGCTCTGAGCAGTTGTTGTGTGTGTGTGTGTGTGTGTGTGTGTGTGTGCGCGCGCGTGTGTCCGTCCACTGGTGGTCTGCTCCCAGCCACATTGGAAGCTCAGAGTAGGCTGTGTGTGTGTGTGTGTGTGTGTGTGTGTGTGTGTGTCTGCTGGGGGCCTGCCCCCAGCCACACCCTGGAGGCTTGGAGCAGGCGCCCCTCTCTGTTGATCTCTCAGGCTCCTGGCATCCACTGCATGTTGTACTCTCCCTTGAGCTGTGGCCAGGGTGGGGCGCCCTTTCCTGCTGTGGAATGGGCAGGCAGGTGCACACGGGGGCTGGCTGCAGGCCGCCCTATCCTGCTCCGTGATCGCTGTGGCGACCCAGGGGCAAGCGCACATGGGGGCTGGCCAAAGGCCGCCCTTTCCTGCTCCATGATTTCCGGGGCGATCCCATGTGCAGGCGCACACGGGGGCTGGCTAGAGGCCGCTCTTTTCTGCTCCGGGATCCTAGTGGTGACCCAGGGGCAGGCGCACACAGGGGCTGGCTGCAGGCCACCCTTTCCTGCTCTGTGATCCCTGCGGCGACCCAGGGGCAAGCGCACATGGGGGCTGGCTAGAGGCTGCCCTTTCCTGCTCCATGATCTCCGCAGCGATCCCACCGGCAGGCGCACAGGGGGGCTGGCTAGAGGCCGCTCTTTCCTGCTCGGGGATCGCAGCAGTGACCCAGGGGCAGGCGCACACAGGGGCTGGCTGCAGGCCGCCCTTTCCTGCTCTGTGATTGCTGGGGCGATCCCATGGGCAGGCGCACACGGAGGCTGGCTGCAGGCCCCCCTTTCCTGCTGTGGGATTGCGGTGGTGACCCAGGGACAGGCGCACATGGGGGCTGGCTAGAGGCTGCCCTTTCCTGCTCGTGATCTCCAGGGCGATCCCACGGGCAGGTGCACACGGGGGCTGGCTGCAGGCCCCCCTTTCCTGCTGTGGGATCGCAGGCGCACATGGGGGCTGGCTAGAGGCCGCTCTTTCCTGCTCGGGGATCGCAGCAGTGACCCAGGGACAGGCGCACATGGGGGCTGGCTGCAGGCCGCCCTTTCCTGCTCTGTGATTGCTGGGGCGATCCCACGGGCAGGCGCACACGGAGGCTGGCTGCAGGCCCCCCTTTCCTGCTGTGGGATCGCAGGCGCACATAGGGGCTGGCTAGAGGCCGCTCTTTCCTGCTCAGGGATTGCAGCGGCGACCCAGGGGCAGGCGCACACAGGGGCTGGCTGCAGGCCCCCTTTCCTGCTCCGTGATCGCCGCAGTGATCCCACGGGCAGGCGCACATGGGGGCAGGCTGCAGGCCGCCCTTTCCTGCTCCGTGATCGCAGCGGCTGACGGGCAACAGTCGCCCCGCCAGTGCTGGATCTCCCAAGGGAGAGCCGGTTGGGGGCCTGGCCAGTGGCGGATCGCTGGGGTCATGCCCGCCAGCCCTGGGTCAGGTCGCACAGGGGTCGCCTGCCATCAGGGTCACAGATAGCAGGCCCGGATGGTGGCGGGGCAGGCAGAATAGCGCTGTCCCATCCTGCCTGCAGTATGCAAATTAGCCGCCATCTTGGCTGGCAGTTAATTTGCATATTGCCCTGATTAGCCGATGGAATGGGTAGCGGAGGTACGGCTAATTACCATGTTTCTCTTTTATTAGATAGGATAGGACTAGAGGCCCAGTGCACGAAATTCGTGCCTTTAGGGGTTTCCCTCAGCCTGGTCTGCACCCTCTCGCAGTCCGGCAGCCCTTGGGGGATATCTGGCAGTTGGGCATCCTTAGCACTGCCACGGAGGTGGGAAAGGCTCTTGCCACCATGGCTGCACTTGCCAGCTATGAGCCGGGCTTCTGGCTGAGCGGTGCTTCCCCTGTGGGAGTGCACTGACCACCAAGGGGCAACTCCTGCGTTGAGCATCTGCCCCCAGGTGGTCAGTGTGTGTCGTAGCGACTGGTTGTTTTGCTGTTTGGTCAATTTGCATATTAGCCTTTTATTATATAGGACTAGAGGCCCAGTGCACGAAATTCTTGCACAGGGGTCCCTCAGCCTGGCCCACACCCTCTCGCAATCCGGGATCACTGGCTCCTAACCATTCGCCTGCCTGATCACCCCTAACCACTCTACCTGCCTGCCTGATCGCCCCTAACCACTCTGCCGGCCTGCCTGATCGCCCCTAACTGCCTCTGCCTCAGCCCCTGCTGCTGCAGCTTTGTCTGAAAGGAGGTCCGGAATGACATCTGGAAGGTCATTCAGCTGTCTGGTCTAATTAGCATATTACACTTTTATTATTATAGATAGCCAAGATCTGGAAGCAGCCCAAGTGCCCATCAGTAGATGAGTGCATTAAAAAGCAATGGGATATTTACAAAATGGAATTCTCTGCAGCTATATAAAAAAAGCATGGATGAGCGATGTGAAATAATCCAGTCAGAGAAAGATAAATACCATATTATTTCACTAATATATGGAATCTAATGAAAAAATAAACTGCAGATTTTTTGCAGCCCCTAATTTGAGTGACTTTTCATTTTAGATGATCTGCTCTTTATACTTTCTTTATCAGTTACTCTGCAATCCAGATATTTTATTAACTTTTATATAGCAAAATGTTTCATGGTGGGAAATTATTGGTCGTTTTGGTAATGCTTGATCTTTTCCTTTTCAGTCATTATTTGGAAAAAACTTGACAACAATTTTGAATGAGTATGTAGCTATGAAAACAAAAGGTAAGTATTCTCGTTCAGGGATTTTTTTGGTTTGTTTTACACAGTACTTAATCTGTTTTCATTACAAATGCTTTTTAAAGGATAATAACGCCTTATAAAAACTGTAAAACTTGTCTCAGTTACAATGAATTAAATTTTACTGGGAAATGCATAATTAATAGTTTGTGTTTATATTGAGTGGTAAGTAACCTACAAATCTGTTAACATATGTAATAAAAAAATAATTTTTTAAAAAGCTATAGAATAAAACTCTACTCTGGGTATCTACCCTGGTGAATGTTATGTGTTATAAAATTTTAATCTAATATTTTAATTTTAAAGTTGTAGTGTAAATTTGGACACAGGAACCAGTCATAAAACTCTGGCTTTTATTGATGAGAATAAAAAAGAATCTTTCCTAAATTAATGTTTTAGGCAGAAAGTTAAAATTGTTTATTCTCTAATATTTATTATTTCTGTAGCTTACAACATTAACAAAAGAATTGGCAATAAAAAGTTTTTAGCATAAAATGATAATATATCAAAAGAAAATAAAACTTAACATTTAATGAGTATTGTCTGTATGCAGCATTGTGCCTAGATGCTTCCTAACGTTTTATCTTAGTCCTTAAAGTAATTCAGTGAGAGTCCAGCCTGCATGGCTCAGTGGTTGAACATTGACTAATAACTAGGAGGTCATGGTTCGATTACTGATCAGGGCACTTGCCCGGATTTCGAGCTCGATCCCCCAGTGGGGGTTTGCAGGAGGCAGCTGATCAATGATACTTTCTCCTCATGATGTTTCTCTCTCTGAAATCAACAAAAAATATATATTTTACAAGAAAAGAAATAATTCAGTAAGAGATTATTTGTTTCAACCTATTTTTAAGTATTAGAAAACTGAGGGTTAGAGAAGCCAGATAACTTTTCCAGGATTACAAAACTAGAAATTGCAGAAAGTAGTAACAGTTCTGGAAGTTCAGGGTCTGAATCTCATTTCTAATTCTTCAAGAAGGTTTCTTGATCTTTCTGCCAACATTTTTTCCCCCCAAGTTTCTTAACTATCATATAGGAATATTTAGAGTGTAAATGACATCAGAAATAATATGTGATTGTAATACAAGGGTTTATATCCCACTTTTATGTTGAATAGCTTCCTCTGGTTTGAGTTTTTATAAATATACTAGAGGCTCTATGCATGAAATTAGTGCACTCAGGGGGTGTTCCTCAGCCTGGCCTGTACCCTTGTACGGTCCTGGGGCCCTTGGGGGATGTCTGACTGATGGCTTAGACCCACTCCCCACAGGGAGCAGGCCTAAGCTGGCAGTCGGATATCCTTAGCGCTGCCATGGCCGCTGCACTCGCCAGCCGTGAACCCTGCTCAGGGCTTCTGGCTGATTGGCACTCCCCATGTGGGATTACACTGACCACCAGGAGGCAGCTCCTGAGTTGAGCGTCTGCCCCCTGGTTGTCAGTGTACATCATAGCAACCAGTCATTCTGCCATTCAGTCGATTTGTATATTAGCCTTTTATTATATTGGATGGGAAAGATTTTAAACATCTTATGAGTTTCCCATCATTATAGCTTTAGAGCACATCCTAAAAAAGACATTCTTAGGAATTTGCCTGTGATTCAAAGTATAGTAACTGGTTAAGACTTTTTTTAAGGGTTGCTGAGCAATCACAGTGCTTTGTAAATGAAAATATTAGATGTTGAAAACTAATTTCCATACTCATAGGAATTTGCATAACCTTTACAAATTATTTTAATTCACTTTCAAATATCACATGATGTCAGGTAGAACAGAGATTTAAAAATAGTTTGTCCTTGTCACATGATCTCACTTATATGTGGAATCAAGTAAACAAAATAAACTGACAAATAAAATAGAAGCAGAGGCATGGAAACATGGAACAGACTGACACCTTTCAGAGGGAAGGAGAGAGGTGGGCCAGTAAGAGGTTAACTTACATGCATATATGCATATATGCATTGCCCAGGGAAACAGACAATAAGGGGTAAAGGCCTGGGGGGTTAGGGGAGGACATCTGTAATTCTCTCAACAAGAAAGATTAAAAAAATGGTTGTCTTTATTTTTTTTAATGTATTGATTTTTTACAGAGAGGAAGGGAGAAGGATAGAGTTAGAAACATCGATGAGAGAGAAACATCGATCAGCTGCCTCCTGTACACCCCCAACTGGGGATGTGCCCGCAACTAAAGTACATGTCCTTGACTGGAATCGAACCTAGGACTCTTCAGTCCGCAGGCCTACACTCTATCCACTGAGCCAAACCGGTTAGGGCCAAAAAAAAAATGGTTGTCTTTAATTCAAAGAAGATATAAAGTTGATAATCTCTGTAATTAAGCTTCAGAGATTTCACAAATGTCCATTTTCACTCATATTGCATCTGATATTCAATGGCTTAAGGAAAAAAAAGCCATCTCATTATAGTTTCAGTTCTCAGTATAATGTCAACTGCTGAAATAAAAGTTTAACTTTTCTTTATTCATTTTCTCTGTATAGTCAAATTAAATGATATATTTTTTCCAACTGGGGTTTTTAAAGAAACTTTTTCTCTTATGATTTAGAAACATCAAGTCACGTCCCAGCAATTATGTCATCTCTGTGGAAGAAGTTAGACCACACACTTTCTCAGATCAGGTAATGAAAATCTTATGTAATAAGCTTATCAGAATATATATAATTGAAACGGAATTTTTGGACTGAAACCCGGGTTCTTTGTCTGCCAGAGTCGAAGAATGAATCCATGGACAGAAAGTAGTAAGCAAAGGTGGAGATTTATTGAAGAATAAGTACAGACTCCCATGTGGGGAGAGGGAAAGAGTCCCACAGAATGGACTCCCACATGGAGAGGGGGAAAGGGTACCACTGAGTTCCTTTTCCCTATGGCTTATATATGGTGCCTTGGTATCCCCTCTGATTGGTCACTATTCCCTTAGACTGGTTACTATAGTAACTCCTAAGCTCAAAGGTGGAACCTCACATGGGACATGTGAAGTTCTCCCCCGCCCACCCCCCTCACTCACCCCCTCCATCCTTCCTTATTGTTTTCCTATTCCCTTTGGGCTTTCTTATTCTGGGTGAAGGGCTTCCTTCTCTTTATTTTGTAAATATAGACCTTTTGCTGTTCCCAGCTCCCTCATTCTATGGAAAGGTACCTGTTGCAGCTTTTCAGCTCCCCTATTCTATGTAAATATACCTTCTGCTACTCTGCAGCCCTTTGCTTCCTCCATGGTCCCCTTAATTTCCAAAATTTCTAAAATTTCCTAAAACCTGTCTTTTTCACACACACCCTCCCTAAAATTCCTGTTTCATAATGATTTTGGGATGCAAACATATAAGAATCACTGAGTTTTTTAAATCTTCTTGTAACCCACCTGGTACATTTATATAACATTGATCTAATTTTGAAATTACTCTAGAGGTTATTGCTACTTCTGTGTCTTTGATTGGAATAACTTGAAATAATTTCATACTTCAATAAAATCCTTAGAAAAGAGGGAATTGAGACTTAGAGAAGTTTAATGAACACTTCCAAGTTCCCATAGCAATTTATAGGCAGATCTCTGGTCAGAATACAGATCTTGAAAGGACGAGGGCTACGCCCTCTATCTTGCCCCGAATCCTCCATTTTGGGGCAGCAGCCATGTGCTCAGCAAGAAGCTTCTTCCCGGAAGTCCAAGCCTCTGCTAGCCACACCTAGGATTTCTTTAAACTAACCAATGATAATCAAGGGAAGTGCGCGCCATAGATGCGACCACATCCTGTGTAACAAGACACCGACTTGCGCCTGGCCGATCGGCAGGGCCCACAGTCCTCTCTCCTCCCCTTACTCCAACTCCCCTATAAAACCCTTCTACACACAAAGCTCTCTCTCTCTGCCCCAGCCGCTGTGTCGGCGAGTGTGGGGGGAGCTCAAGCTAGCTTGAATAAAGATTCTTATGCTTTTGCATCGGACATGGCTGGCTCCGTGGAATCCATACCCATCCATTTTCCCTCGTAAGGCAGCAACTTGAGTAATAGTACTTCTGAAATCTTCTGTTTTGAGATTTTCACATAGTACTAATTATCTTCTACCTAGGTCAAGTCCTTGGAATGACAACCCCATTGATTTTAATTTTATAAAATCTCTTATTGACTCTAGTATGAAAACCTTACTTTCTTACCCTTTCTCCCAGAGCTACAAGTGAATAGCCCGCTAAAATTCAGCAGGGGCTTCATTTTCCTTCCTCAGTTTAAACTGCTAAACTACTCCAAATGTTTTATATCTAACTGTAACACATCTTATTTGCTAGTCTTACCTTTATTCCCTTTCTTGATTCTTATATTTTCTTCCTTTGCCAGTAATCTTCAAAGATATTCACAATTTAATTAACACCTATAAATACTTAGAAGTTACTGAGATATTTTATTGACTGGGTATTACATATGAAGGAAAGGCCCTTTGCCAGGTATTCCCAAGATTGGTTTGTGTAAATAAAACTACGTATTTGATTCAGTAAGTGGCTCTTGTTGGTAGCGACTTATTTGACAGAATTCTAGGACAGTGGTACAGTGTCTGATTGTTTAACTCCAAATCATAGTAAAAGGAGAATCAGCTTGTATTCTGAATTTTCTTATGTGTCTGCCTTATTTTTTTAGAAATTGGATGAAATAATTTCATAGTCATAAATTTGATAAAAGCAGGGCGTCCTTTGAAATCAGCTTTGGAATTCTGAAGTATTTATGTCTGGAGTCATATGTGAAGTCAGAATTTCTCTAGGAAGACACCCCTGAAGTTATAAGAGAGTAGAGGCCCAGTGCACGAAATTTACGCCCCAGGGGGGCAGGGTTCCTCAGCCTGGCCTGAGCCCTAGCAATCCAGGACCCCTCGGCTAGGGTCCCTAGGCCTGGCCGGTGATCAGGGCCTATCGGGACTTTCCTTCCCCCAGCTGCTGGCAGCTGGCCCCGCCCCCACCGCTGCCACTGCTTGCCATCTATGTGGCGCTGCCCCTCCTCCTCCACCACCAGTCACCTCCCCCTGCAGGCGACAGGCATGGGGTACAATCACTTGGCTGGCCTGGGCCTCCCTTTGCGGGGCGATCACTGGCTGGCCCCACACACCCACCACAGCATCAGTGGCCTGGGCCTCCCTCTGCGGGGCAATCATGGGGTGATGGCAGGGCCCCCGACCAATCGCATCACACCTGCCTTGGCTGGCCTGGTGCCGTTGCGTGTCATAGGGTGGTCATCCAGACTGTTGTTCTGCTATTCGGTCGATTTGCATATTACACTTCTATTATTATAAACTAGAGGCCTGGTGCACGAAATTTTTGCGTGTGTACGGTCCCTAGGCCTGACCTGCAATCAGGGCCATATTCCCCAGCTGCCCACAGCTGGCCCCGCACCCCCCACCACCCACCTCTGGTTCCCCATTCACCATTAGGTGATCAGTACCTGACGGCCAGGGGAAGGGACCGAGAGGTCAGTTGTTCCTGCCCACTCACCTGCCCTGCCCCCGCCGCAGGTGGCCATCAGGCGATCAAAGCCTACTGGCCAGGGAAAGGGATCAAGAGGTGGTCAGTGTGCCTCATAGTGACTGGTCCAGCGGTTGTTCTAGTCATTCTGCAGTTAGGGTCAATTTGCATATTACCCTTTTATTATATAGGATAGAGGCCTGGTGCATGGGTGGGGCCCAGCTGGCCAGGGTGAGAGGCCGCAGGGTTTCCTGGCCGGCCCCACCACCAGTCAGGTTAGGGGTCTCTGCTGGGGGCATGGCCAGCCTGGGTGAGGGGCTATGGGCATTTTGCAGGCCGGCCACACCCCCAATTGGTGTGGGGGTCCCCACTGGGGGTCATGGCTGGCCTGGGCAAGGGGCTTAGTTTGCAGGTCATCCACGCCCCCATCAAGGTAGGGGTTTCTGCTGGGGGGCAGAGCCGGCTTGGGTGAGGAGCTGCGGGCAATTTGCAGGCCGGCATGCCCCCAGCTTTGTCAGGAAGGTCATCCGGAAGATGTCCAGTCTATCTGGTCTAATTAGCATAGTATCCTTTTATTAGTACAGTAGGTCCTCGGTTACGTCAGAGATCCATTCCTATGGCGCGATGTAACGTGATTTTCACCGTAAGTCAGAACCCACCTACATCACTCACATGGAGCCCATACACAGCAGTAATGAAATGAAACAGTAAAAATAATTTAAAAGAAAGATAACAATTCCTGACCTTTATTTGTGGTAAATAAATAATAAAAAACATAAAGCACATGTGTACATACGTCGAAATGACGGAACTTTTTTTTTTTATAAATACTGTAAATGGGAGATGGCGACGTAACCCAAGGACTGCCTGTATAGATAATTGGAAATTGTAAAATTTTATATATATGGCTTTCTTAAATATATTGAGTTCCTAAAGCCAAATTGTACTCTTAATGGAATGTCAAGGCTTTCTAGTGCATATTACATTAGATAGAAACTTGATTATTAAAATTATTTGTGTTTGAGTGTTTATTTGCCACTATTTTTCTGCTAAAACAAATAAGATTTGACTCTCCCCCCCCCCAAAAAAGAAATGTGCTTGTCTTTTTTGTCTGAAAAAGATCTATTGCCTTTTGTTTTATTTTATTTTTGATCTATTGCCTTTTAACTCATAATTTCCTTCAAGTCTGACTGCAGCTAAATCAGTGTGTAACTTGGCAAGAGAAGTTTCGTAATAACTACTTTGTTTTATTTGTTAGGAACATGCAAGGTTCCCCAGGGTTTGCTGCCAATCAGAGAGGTTGGTATTCAACTTTAAATCAAAATAATATTCAGAATTATTTTAAACTCTGTCAGAAGAACATTTTAATTAATACCACTTGTGTGCTAAGTATATTTTGTTTAAGCTACTGCTTTTCTAAGTATAGTTATTCTCATAGTAAGAAATAACATCTTCATTTATTGTAAAACTATGCATTTAAACACTATAGTCCCTGTTTTTCTCATTGGCTCTTATGTGTATTTACATATTTTCATTCTCATTTCATAAGTTTGTTTTCTGATTTTTGGAGGTGGTATTAGTATGAATTATAACAGAAGAAATATACTCTTAAATTATAGTTGTAATTTACTTCAGTTTCTTATGACGTCTCATAAACTTAGTTGATATTTTTAGCGGCTATTTTTCAATAGATCTAATATTCTAATATATTAAATAGTAGTCTATGGGTCATGTAGATTTCTTAAAATTCCCACACTAATCTGACATTGGGTCAATTTTTTAAATTCTCCTGTGTTTCAGCCCGAACGAGAAGTGGAATTGCAGAAATCAAACGGCAGAGAAGGCTTGCATCTCAAGCAGCTCCCATCAGTTCAGAGGTGCTGACTTTACCGTACCTCTCAGGACAGTTTACTACTGCTCCCTTGACAGCTACACAAGTTATTCGGCCAACTAGCCAAACTTCAGTTCCTTTGAGGTCAAATTTTGTAGTGGTTAACCATTCACAATCTCAAGACACTGTGACCAGTAAGTTTAAATTTTATGCTCATAAATTTTAATCTAGGATTCTTATGTCTGTTCTAAAAGGAATACACATTATATTTCTCCACTGCCTTATATTTTTGTTTATGCTGGCCTGCCCTTCTGGAATGAGGAGTGTTTTCCAATTCACCTCCATCTCTACATATTGAAAATCCTGTATACTGCTGGCTGAATCTTAAAGCTAGTGATAAACTTGGAAATTATCTGGATACATCTTGCTTGTTGTATACTTGAAACCTTGAAACACATGATATTAAGGGCCAAAAGCTAGTTAATAACAGAGTTGGGATTAGAATTGAGGTGCCAGCTTTCTGTTTCTAGACCAGTCGTCTTTCTCTTCTGTGCAGCTAAAATTCATTGCCATCCATTACATTCTCTCTCATTTCCATCTTTTCTCCAACTTCTTTTATACCTCTGGGTAAAAACACTTAGCATGTATACTCTGTATTATACACTTAGTTTATACCTTTTATAGTTTTCATTCTGCCATGCTATTCTTTTCTTGAAATTATACTGTACTTTGTGTTTTATTGCAAAACCTTAAGCCATACGTACTATATTTTACTCATCCTAATATCTTGTGCATAGTAGATACTCAGTATACTAACTGAATTATGTATAAAATTTTGGAATGCTACTTATTCCATTGATTCAAGTTTAGAAAACTAATCGGTTTCATTTTTTTGTTTTCTTGAAATACAGCTGGAGAGACTTTAAATATCATTCCTGGTCCTCAGGAGAAGAAAACTCATGCCAGTTTAATGTCTCCTGGTAGACGCAAAAGGTAAATGCTTTTTAAAAGGACAAGTTTACATTAGAAATATAATAACAAGATTGGATTAAGTTCTTGGAACTATTTACTATTTTTTTTTTTTTTTTTTTTTTTTTCGCTTAAAGTATTACAAAGGGTATTACATAAGTGTCCTTTTTTCCCCCGGAACTATTTACTATTATATCTATTTCAAAACATGTTTTTTTCATATTGTAACCTCCCTGAAATCAGGTGGCATCCTATATAATAAAAACCTAATATGCTAAGTGTCTGGTCAACTGTTCAACCAATCAAAACATAATATGCTAATGATATGCCAAGGCTGCTCCACCGCTCACTCTCACGTGCAATGACCAGGGGGCAGATGCTCCGACCAGTAGGTTAGCTTGCTGCTGGGGTCCGGCTGATCAGGACTGAGCAAGATGATCCAGACACGCCCTGGAGCCCACCTGCGGTCCCTTCCCGGCTGGCCAGCCTCTCATGTCCCTCCCCTGCCAGCTGGCCCCAATCGGAACTGGTGAGACTGAGCCACACACACCCTGGAGCCCTCCCGTGGTCCCCCTGCAGCCCGATTGTGCACCCGTGGGGTCCCTCAGCCTGGCCCGTGCCCTCTTGCAATCTGGGACCCCTCAGGACATGTCAGAGAGCCAGTTTCAGCCCGATCCCACAGGCACCAGCCGCAGGGCTCACAGCTGGCAAGTGCAGCTGCAGCAGCATGAGCCTCTCCCAATCAGGACTGACTGGGCGCGAGTCCATGGCAGGCGCAGTGGGGCTGGGATGAGCGGGAGCGGCAGGTAGGAGCTGCAGGTGGTGTTGGATTGCAGGTTTTGGGCCTATTTCCAAAACCCGATCCCCACAGGCCACCCAAAGGGACCCCACCCATGCACGACTTCGTGCACTGGGCCTCTAGCCTTAATAATAATGGCATATCACTTCATTTGGAAATATGTTTTTTCTGTAGTGATACAGAAAAGTATTTCTTAAAATTGCTGTTATCTCGGGTTTTTTTAAATAAATATTTTTTAAATGAATATAAGTAATACTGGCATGTTTTAAGGTATACAAACACATATTTAAGTCCTAAATCAATAGCTAGTACAGTGATGGCAAACCTTTTGAGCTCGGCGTGTTAGCATTTTGAAAAACCCTAACTTAACTCTGGTGCCGTGTCACATACAGAAATTTTTTGATATTTGCAACCATAGTAAAACAAAGACTTATATTTTTGATATTTATTTTATATATTTAAATGCCATTTAACAAAGGAAAAAATCAACCCAAAAAATGAGTTCGCGTGTCACCTCTGACACGTGTGTCATAGGTTCGCCATCACTGAGCTAGTAGGTGATCTTTTCAGAGACAGTCTGAGAAAAGTTTCTTCTGTCCTTCTTAACCCATGTGTCTTTGTTTGAAGGATATTCAAAAAAGAGTGATATTAGTTTAAAATGGGAGTGTTTTTTTCCTGATATCTCACCTGCCATGTCATGGATATTTTAGTTAGAGTATTTAGTGTCATTTTCTCTCATTCAAGGCTAACTCAGCTTTCTTTATGGCAAACTTTCTCACTTAACCATATAAAATAGAAAAACAACTATAATAATATCTAACATTTATAGGAACCTTGACCTATTTATAAAGTCATATACTTTATTTCATTCAATTCTTTCATAAACCCAATAATGCAGTTGGTCTTACCCATTATAAAGTGAATCAGATGGTAATAGCCTACCTGTCTATAGACCACATAGCTAATAAGTGGTAATGCTAGACTTCAAATTCATGTGTGTGTTTTTAATTCAAGACTATAATTCTTTTCCACTCTACTGCTCTTTGTTCCTACCACAAATCAAGAAAATATCTCTTTTATCATGATGTTAAGATTTATGTCTATTTTTATAATGTACATACTATGTTTATATAATTACCATTGAATCTTTTAATCATACTGCTTGAAAGACTAGCTTTTAAAATGTGTTTCAGTGAATCTCAGAGGAAAAATAGCACTTTGTCTGGACCTCAGTCAACAATATGGAATTTCCAGGATCCAAATGCATTTGCAGTAGAAAAAGTAAGTGACTTTCCCAAACTTTGCAATTGAAGATATTCCTGAGTTTTAAAATATTGATATATTTACAAAGACTGTGTAGTTGAATTGCTTGGGATAGAGAGTGGTGAAGTTTAACAGTAAGAGACAGCTCCTTCAGAATAGATACTTATGCAAATGCACCAAGGAAGTAACAGCTGTATGTTTAAGAAACAGTAAATACAATGTTGTTGAATTACCTATCATAATAGAGCATTTTATTGGAGTCAGATTATTAAAAATCTTGTATGAAAAACTAGAATTTTTAACTGTATTTTGTAATTGCTGCAGAAGGAGTTGGTGAAGGATCTTTGAACACTTATAAAGTATAAAATATAGTATTGGGGTATTAATTTGGAGGTAGCCACCATAACTTCTGATTTTCCACCTAGATTTATTAAAACTATCCAGCTTCCATTAATTGGTTTTGTTTTTTTTTTGTGTTTGTTTGTTTTTTTCATAAATAACATAATATTCTATCTGTCCTTTTGCTAATACTGACTTTTTTTTCCAGCAACTGGTTATTGAAAATGCACGAGAAAAAATATTAAGCAACAAATCTCTTCAAGAAAAGCTTGCAGAGAACATTAATAAATTTTTGACTAGGTAAGCTATGTATGTTTAAAATGCCTACTTGTTTTTGCCTAATTAGGAACTATACTAAAATTTTCCTTTCTGCATTACAGTGACAACAATATTGCTCAAGCACCTAAGCAAACAGATAGCAACCCTACTGAACCAGAAACTTCAATTGATGAACTCCTGGGACTTCAGGTATGGGTAAGGGTGGCTGTGTGTGCAATACATTTATTCATAGTTAAAAACAATGGTCTTTTGGCCCTAGCTGGTTTGATACAGTGGCTAGAGTGTTGGCCTGTAGACTGAAGGATCCCAGGTTTGATTCTGGTCAAGGGCACATGACTGGTTGTGGGCTCGATCCCCAATAGGGGGCATGCAGGAGGCAGCCAGTCAGTGATTCTCTCTCATCATTGATGTTTCTAACTCTCTCCCTCTCCCTTCTCTCTGAAATCAGTAAAAAATTATATGTGTATAAAAAGATGATATTTTGGTTTTATTCCAAAACCATTGCCAACAGATTAGATATATAATTATTTAAAATAATTAAGATATAAATTTTCTTTATTGTCTGAATGTAATCTGTTCCTAAAATTTTGTTAGTGAGTTTTCAGATAATCATTAAAATTGCATTATAGTCATGTGCCACAAAATGTTTTGATCAGTGATGGACCGAATATACGAAGGTGGTTCCATAAGAAGATTATGAGTGGAACTGAATTTTCTGTAAAAATGGGAAGATATGTGATTCAGGAGGAATATTTTTTCTTACAGAAGCAAAGTTCAGTGGAACTTGGCAATCTGTAGATTCCTTCTCACTCACAGCACCTCAATTTTGAGTGCACAGGTTTCATCCCCGTCAGTCAGCTACTGACCTGTTTCAGTACAGAGGAGCCTGTCCTCAGTGCTACATATTCGGAGTGCGCTACAGCCCTCCCAGATCTAGCCAGAGGACATTGTTGTAAGTTCTTTGTTGAGGACCTATGGCCCTGTACAAGGACACAGGTCCACAGGAGCTACCTTAGCAATTATTGAGTGACACTGCCCCTTTAATAAAAGCTTTCTGTGGTGGTGTGGAGCCAGCCTGACCCTGTACTTTGGGAATATTTTCAGGTTGTAATGCTGTGAAGCATAGAAAAGTTTTATTTCTTTCATCAGTTCAATGCCTGAGAGAGACCTTTGTGCCAGTGGAATGAAAAACAAATTTCCAAAGTCAAAATATTGAGTTCTTAGTATTACACCATGTCCATGTTAAACATCCTCATTTTTAAAAAATATTTTTTTATTGATTTCAGAGAGGAAAGAAGAGAAAGATAGAAACATCAGTGATGAGAGAGAGTCATTGATTAGCTGCCTCCTCCACAACCCACACTGGGGATCGAGCCCACAACCCAGGCATGTACCCCAACCGGGAATTGAAATGTGACCTCCCGGTTCATAGGTCGACTCACAATCACTGAGCCATGCCAGCGGGGGAGCCCTGATTTTTTTATGGCTACCCCAAAGTTCCTTAATCTAAACACTGGTCCAATATGCAATAGCCCAAACCACATCATCCTGACTATCCCCGATATTCCTGTATCTTTCCATCTTGATTTCTGTCTATTCCTGCTGATTCTCAGGCCACCTATCACTTCCTCCTGACAGTCACTCTTAGAGTGATTTATGCCGTACCCAGCTATATTTCCAATTAGTCTAGCTCACATCCCTGTTCATAGAGCAGCATTGGCAGCTTCGATGTTCTCTTGCTTACCCTGTTGGGAGGAAGCACGAGAAGGGCTTGTGGGACAATATTTATAAAGTCTGTAGTAGTGTAAAGAATGTATTAGGCCTTCACATTCACTCTGATTCATCCAGAGCAACTACCAGTGTTGCAAGCTCTATTCATACTGAGTGCTATGTATAGGTATACCATTTTTAACCTTTTAGACCATATTCTTACAGAACCTTTCCTATGTTTAGATATATTTAGATACACAAGTACTTATGTGTTTGTGTTAAAATTGCCTACAGTATTCAGTATCATAACATGCTATACAGGTTTGTAGCCTAGGAGCAATAAGCTATAACATATACCCTGGCTACAGTAGGCTACATCTTCTCAGTTGGATTTCAGGCAGTTCTGAATGATGGCTGTTGTGTATTTTAGTTGTAATTTTGATTGTGGGATGCAGCAAGTGCTAGTGTATGATGTTCACACAATGACAGAATCCACCAATGATGCATTTCTCAGAACATATCCCATTGTTAAGTGATACTTAACAATTTTTTCCAGTTTTATTGAAAAACAATTGACATACATTACTGTATAAATGTAAGGCATATAGCATAATGATTTGATTTATATATATTAAAATTGCCTTATTTAAATGGTAAAAGTAATAAAACCCATCGAATAACTTTAACCAACTCTTCCAGATATCAGTAAAGCACTTCCTGTGTCCATGTAACAATCAGTCATGTATTTCAAAGTATTTAATACTCAAAGATTCATAAGTGGGTATGTTTGTGTGCAATAAGCAGCAGTGTGTAACACATTAATTTTCTCTGCACTGCTATAAACTATAAAAGTTTTTCCAAAAAAAATGGATTCAAGTAATATTTAACTAAATATAATGAACAGGACTAACTAAATGAGTAATTTTGTGAGACCTCCTACTAAGAAAAGGAAGACGGGGGATAACAGTCACTTGCTCTTCAGTGAGGGTGAGTATGTGAGCTGGTGAGGGAATAATTCAGCGGTGTACATTTTAAGACTCGTCTGTGAGTCAGTAGCCTTTTTGAAGAGCAGCTGAGATTGTGACTATAGCACATCCTTTCACTTGTACCGTCAGACAGTGTAATCATGTTTGTTGCCATGCCCACAAAATGAATTCGTTATAGTGGGTTTTCTTTCAGAGGATGAATTCTGGTAAAAACCATTGAATTTTTTTTTGTCAGTTCCTTTAGAATAATTTTTTTAAACATACACAAAAATACATTTATATTCTCCCATGGTGAAATTCAGTAAATTTAACAAAACAGGATAAGCTTTTATAAAGCAACCTTTACATTATCTATCATTACTGCTTTTTACAGCCTCTTCTATCTTAATGGTTAACAAATACATATTGTGTATTCTAAATTTTTATAATCTCAAAGTCCTTCCTTATATTTTCTCCACAAACATCTAAAATCAGGTGGTTACTGTAATCAAGGCACTCTGTTAGATACTGTGAGAGGTTAAAGTGATGATATAAACCTCTGCTATTGGTTGTTTATAATGCTGTGCAGTATCTGTCAAAAGTTAAATATCCAGGTTTAGATAGCTTTTTAAAAGAACTGCAAGATGCCCTCACTGGTTTGACTCAATGGATAGAGTGTCAGTCTTCAGTCAAGGACACATGCCCAGGTTATGGGCAGGGGACGTGCAGGAGGCAGCCTATCAATGATTCTCTCTCATCATTGATGTTTCTATCTCTCTCCCTCTCCCTCTCTGAAATCAATTAAAAAAAAATAAGATAATAATAAGTAAAAGAACAACAAGACATAATATCCAACTGAATAGTATATGCATCAAATTCACTAAGGCATGAACAGCTAGTTATACATATAGGTGAAGTAGGAATTTTAAAAATATTTTCCAGACCTGGAGGTAGCGAGATATCTTAGGCTATACAAATCACTGTAATAATATTTTTTATTTAGTTTAGTCTATATAAGATGGTGGATGTTAACTTATTGTGGAATCATTTTACATTGTATGTAGTAGGTCAAGTAACTAGCTGTACACTCTAAACTTATACAATACTAGTGGGCCAGTGCAGAAATTCGTGCACATTAAAAGGGAATTAATTAGAGGAAATATTTTAATATTGCTATTTGCCCTTTCCCTATAATAGAAATGCCAGAGATGAAAGAAAATTAGTAAAATGTATATGAAAATCTCCCTCCTGTCAGAGTCTGGGGTGTACCATGGGACCCAGAGTCAAGTTCCTACCCACCCACATGTGCCTCAAAATCGCACGAGACCCAGACTTGGCTGGCCCCAACCCCGTCAAGCCCTACAGGGCGAGGGGTGCATCCTCAGGTCCCCTGGCTGGGCATGGGGCGCAGTCTTAGGTTCCCCATCAAGCCCCACCAGGCGGGGGGGGGGGGGGGAGGCCAGCCTCAGGTCCCCCTGTCCTGGGGCAGGGGACACGGCCTCAGGTTCCCCCCATGCAAAGGCATGATGTCCATTTGCATATTAGCTCTTTATTATATAGGATTATATGTCAAGTTATAGCTTGATTTTATTTTGTATTTATATTTGTGTATAGTTCCTGTGTTTATTTAATGTTTGAGAATATCTTATTTTCCAGTATTAAACCATATTCAGTGGGGATTTGTTTTTTGTTTTTGGTAGAGTGAAATCCATATGTCTGAAGAAGCTATACAGGATATACTGGAACAGACAGAATCAGATCCAGCATTTCAGGCACTCTTTGATCTCTTTGACTATGGTAAGAAGACCGTTTCTTTCAAGGCAATTAGAAGAAAAAAGTTTCTCCGTTTCTTTGGAAACTTAACCAAAGTGAAGCAACATTTCCCAGAGCATCTGAAAAAAGTTCCTATTTTCATTAAACATTATACGGATATGGAAGGAGTTTTTGTTTGTTTGTTTTTTCTTAAAGAAACTTTAGCTAAGCTGAAAAAATGCAGAACAGTGTTTTTAAATTTTAGGGGTTTTTTTGTGGACATTTTTGCCAGGCAGCACAAATGTGTTGAAGTCTGCTACTATACATACATTATACCAGACACAGTTGGATAATACAGAAGGAATACAAAAAGTTGGCTATTTCCCTCAACCTTATGGCCTAGTGCAGTAATTCTCAATGTAGTCTCTCAACCAGCAATATCAGCATTATATGAGAATATGTTAAAAATGCAAAATTGTGGCCCCCTTTCCCAGGTGATTCTAGGCTAAAGTTTAAGAATACCTGTCTGGTGGAAAAATCTTTGTACCTGTCAGTCATATATAAGGCAATATATTAAAAACATCCAAAATACCATAATTAAAACCAATGTCTAACATTTGCTTGACCACTGTCAAGCTTCATTAATTGATGCTTATTTTTATTTTAGTCATGTAACCGATTGTTTCCCTGTTCCCTTTTTAACAGGTAAAACAAAGAATAATAAAAATTTATCACAAGGCATTTCCAGTCAGCATATGGAAACCAATCCCAATGTAGTCTTAGCAGATGAAACTAATCTAACAGTTAAAGGTTCTTTTAAAACAGAAGAATCTGGTAAGAATTTGACTTTGTTAATATCATCAATCCAAACCCTAAATGTCAGTCTCAAAATTTCAAAAGCAAAAACCCCTGTCTAATTTGGAAGTTCAAATTACAACGTAGGTCATTTTTGTATTTCTAGTATTCTCTCTTCGTTATAAAAATATAAAAAGAAAATTATTCCCCAGGCTTTAGTTCTTTGATTAAAAGATGAATTTTTAATACTTACTCTCCCATGATACAATAGATTCTTGACATGAACAAATTGGTATTAGTAGTATTGACCAATTCAACAAAAATCTATAACATTTGACATAATTTTTTTGAGCCACAAATTCACATCTCTAATATATAAGGTTGGTGTGTGGTATTAATCATTCAGGCTAGTAAGCAAATTTAGCTGACTGCTCAGTATTTATAGCTCCCTTATTTAGAGGAAATTATATGTTATTTCTTGAGTTAAGGATTTATGAGGTTTGAGGTAATACTTCTCTGTGTCTAACTCAATTCTTTGTATGTATTTCTGCCTCCCATGGAGTACCAATATGGCACATAATTGCCCCCACAATAACTACTTATTAAATGAGGGAAGATAGCAAACATGTTCATTTTAGATCTTTTAAATATTTGCCAGTTTTCTTTAAAGTGTACTTTGGTGAAATACAACACATGTACAGAACTGCACAGTAAAAAATGTATATAGCTCATTGAATTATAGTCCAGCAAATACTATATAACCATCTCTCAAGTCAGAAATAAAACACCACAGCATCACCAAAACCTCTCTTCATATTGCTTTCCAATCAATATTTTTTCCATCCCTGTTCCTCAAAGATAACCATTATCCTGGTTTCTCTCACATTATCCTGGCATCTCATACTTCTTGCTAAACTCTAGACCTCTTTAGTACCACCTGTATTCATTTCTGTCTACAACAAGCTATGCCAAAGTAATCATTTCTGCTCATGCGTTCTTAAATATTATCACCCCTAAAAACCCTGATGGTTTCCTAGATTTGCATCATGTCTTACTAAAATTAATTTTGGAGAATCTTAAACTACATTTCTACTTTGAGTCCTCTGCCTACACCCAAGTCCAGTCCTCCATTTCTTCTTCGCCTGAATTATGGCGGGGTATATCTTTCTCACTACATAGTATGTGTGAAACATCATGCTTCAATTAAGCTCTACCATGCACAAAATGAGGTTTGAAATTTATTTTCTCAGATGGTCTTCCCACTTCATTGAAACTTGACTAGTGAATTTATTTAGCCTGACTGCAATCTCCACTAATTTCCCCACAATAAGGATTCAAATGTTTTCTGTACCAAATATTATTTTACCAGTGTCACATTAACACAATTACATGGTTGTTGATTAACATTTCCTGTATTTTTTATATTGTTAATTGTTACTGTTTTCTGTCCTAACCTGTGAATACCATATGCAGTTTTTCAGTACTCTGCTATTTTCTGAAGTATCCTTTCTTCTTATTCCAGCTGTCACACTACATTTTTCAAGATATAATACCTCCTTTGTAACACTTGTTCACAAAGCAAAAAGAGATGCCTTTTGTTCCTATACTTTCACAGTTTTTATCATGTTTTATTATGGCTTTCTGATCTGTATCTGCTTTCCTTACTATACTGATTTCTCCAAGGTCATTCATCTTTGTTTCCCAGTACCAATCATATGGTTGATCTTCAGTAAATGTGTGTTGAATATCAAACAATATACAATAACATCATATGTTGATCATGCGAAATGTACGTGGCCCCATTTCACTTTTATGAATATATTAGCCCTAACCATTTTTGGCTCAGTGGATAGAGTGTCGGCCTGCAGACTGAAGGGTCCCAGGTTCGATTCCAGTCAAGGGCATGTACCTTGGTTGCGGGCACATCCCCAGTAGGGGGTGTGCAGGAGGCAGCTCTATCCCTCTCCCTTCCTCTCTGTAAAAAAATCAATAAAATATATATTTTTTTAAAAAAGAATATATCAGATAAGGTCAATAGAAATGGTAGAAGTTAAAAAGTCAAGTGTCTTGGAAAAAACTGCGTGTTTGGACCTCTTTTTTTATTTATATGCTGGTAAATATTTGATGTTCTTAAACCTGTATACTTTATCCTTCATTGTGTCATCTATTTCCCAAGAAGGTTAAAAACAATTTGACACTTGTTTAAAAGGCATCTATAATAAGAAAAGTACCTTTAAGTACTTTTGATACATCAGACTTCTGCTTACTGGTATGTCAATGATTGGTGACTTCCTTGGCTAAATAGGTTTTATATAAAGATGACTACCTCAAAAGCTGTACATACTCACCATATCTTTTACTATGCTAATATTTTGCAGATGATCAATCTGGTCAACCCCCACTTTGTACATCTTATCAAAATGAAGACACATCAAATGCTTTGAAGAATGGCAGCAACCATGATGAGCTTAGACAGGAAGCCCAGGGACATTTTTCCCAGATAGGTTCTAGCATCCAGAAAAAAACCTTCAAAACAGGTGTACCTACTGAACAGAAGTGTAACCTTGATATTACCTTTGAGTCTGTGCCTAATTTAAATGACTTTAACCAAAGAGTAAATTCTGATGCCAAATGTAATCAGCATTGTGCTGAAATATACACCAATCAAATGTTCACTGAAACTGACATGGCTATGGAAGTTGAAAAGAACTCTTTGTCTCCAAATGTGCCGAATGAATCTCGATTACAAGTAGATCAGTCTGATACACCAGTAACTTCATTTGTTTCCCTTGGTGGTGAAACTAAAAATGAAAACTTAACTCTCTCTGGGAAAAGTTCTCAACTTTTATCCCAAGATATACCATTAACTGGAAAGCCATCTAAAAAAAGCCAATTTTGTGAAAATTCTAAAGATGTAGGAAGACTGAAAACTAGTTACCATGGTCCCAAAGCAGCGGAGTCTAGAGAAATTCATCAGAGTAAAATTGAAATTGATGATGTATTACCAGTTACATCACAACTTTCAGAGTGCCAAGATAATTCTTCACTTCAGAGTATATCTGTGTCTGTTGAAAGTTCAGTTTTAAATGTATCTGAACAAGGAGAAATTGGTCTTGAAGATTCAATATCTTCAGTTAAACAACCATCTAATGATTCATCATGTATTGAGTTAGATCATACAGGACATGAAAATCAGCCCTCCACGTCTGAGAAAGTTGCTTTGGATTCACAAGAACCTTCATCTTCTGCAAAAGAAGATGGAAATAGTGTTTTTCTCTCATTAGGTGAAAATGAAAACTGTGGGGAAGTTGCATTGACACCTCCAGAAGGTAATCTTGTAGAAGAAAGACATTCTCTTCCTTCAGAACCTGTGTGCTCTTCAGTGGTAGAGTCTCGCCCTGAGTCCCAAAATACTAGTGATAAACCTGCTAGCAACAACTCAGCAGAGATAGATGCATCAAATATTGTCTCTCTCAAAATTATCATTAGTGATGATTCCTTTGTTTCCTCGGAGACTGAACTTAACACTGCTGTTTCTAGTATCAGTGGAGAAAATGTGCCAACTATAATTTTGTCTTCTGCTAAATCACCTGCCAAAAATGCAGAATTAGCTAAATGCCTGCCTTCAGAAGAAACTGCAGGTGCTATTACATCTGCTGAAGGAACAGGGAATTCAGCCTCAATGGAACAGAGCCTTTTAGTGCTTAAACCTGGAGACTCTGCAGTAAACAACACTCCGAGTGAAGACAGCATTGCTTTTTCAGCCAATGTTACATCATGTGCTTCCAAGGATGGGGGGTTTATACAATTGATGCCAGCTACAAGCACAACTTTTGGCAGTTCAAATAACATTCTGATAGCTACCTGCATGACTGATCCAACAGCCTTGGGAACAACTGTAAGTCAGTCCAGTGTTGTGGTGTTGCCTGGAAATTCTGCACCTATGACTGCCCAACCTTCACCATCCCAATTACAGACACCACCAAGGTCAAACAGTGTATTTGCTGTCAACCAAGCTGTGTCACCCAACTTTTCACAAGGTAACTTTAAGAACATACTGAAGTTTACTTCTATGGCGTAGGATCTAATTTCTCTTGTGTATACAATTATTGACTAAGCGGTAATAAGTCATAGATAGGTAGTATGAGTAAAGATTCTGAAGTGTGTGATTATACCTCCTCTTTAGCTAATTAATTTAAACTTTTTTATTTTCTAAGCTATGGAATTTGATGGTTTACAGTTTTTCCTTTTGTTTTTTACAACTACTTGCCAATCCATGTGCTAAACTACAAAAGAGAAAAGAAAGATTCATTTATCAAATAGCTATATACCTACTAAAACCCATTGTTCTGCAAATTTTTAAAAAATAGATCTATTATAGTCTCAGTTTTCAAGGAATTATCTATTTGGAGAGACTTGTAATACACAACCTGAATTTCTCCCTCCATAAAACCCTTTGTAATTTCTCACTGTCTTCCACCTTCCAGAATTTATCCCTATCTTTAGACTTCTTTGTTTATAAAGGACTTGTGGCAATTAGTACATGCTATTTTATTTGTAGTTGTTGATTGACATGCCTGTCATATTTTTTTATGTATGTTCCTTCAAGATAGAACTTATGACACATTCATCTACATTTCCTTAATTATTGGTTCCCACTTTTCCCCCCCTCTTTTACATTTATTGGCATACAATAATATTTGATTAAATACCAACAATTAAGTACCAAGCCTGATGACTTGGTATCAAGCGCTATTTAAAATAAGATAAAGGTAGAGAATGGAACTTGAGATGAAACTTAGAGAAATAAGGTAGTATTTGGAGTAAAAGGAAGGAAGGAATCTTGAGTAGCACAAGTGTAGGTAGATAATTGAGTTGCTGAAGTAGATATTCATGAAAGTGAGATCATCCTGAGGAGCAGTTAGTGAACATGTGTAAGGAAAAGATTCATTTACAGGGCGGGGCTAAATTATGATAGCCACAGACTCTATTGTTGACTTCTAAGGACCATGTAAGCATTGTGTTTCCTCTCATAATTTTGACTGGACCGTTTTTGACCCAATACCATTGATATAATAGGTTGGGGTTGTGAGCAAGTGTTGGGATATTAATATTCAGTTGGAACCCTAATAATCTGGTATAAGATTCAGGCTTAAAACCTTGACCACCAATTTTCTAATCAGTTTTACTATTCTTTCTAGAGGAATCAAGATATAAATATAATATGGCATCTTGGCTGTAGAGTCTTATGCTTGCTTATGATATTCACCTTGACTAAATGCCATCACTATAATATTCAAATTCACATTTTCTTAATTTATCAGTTCCTAAATTAATTTCATAAAAAGAAAAGTAAATTGTAAGAAAAGGGGATTATAATTTTAGAGAGTTTGTTTCAAATTAGTAATTATTTTGGTGTCTTATGTTCATTCATGAGACAGAATCTTATTTTATTGAATTTTGTGGGGGTTTTTTAGGATCTGCCATCATAATTGCTTCTCCAGTCCAGCCTGTACTCCAAGGAATGGTAGGAATGATACCTGTATCTGTGGTTGGTCAGAATGCAAATACATTTTCTGCTCCTCCTCAGCAGGTAAGATTTTTGAACAAAAAGTGGTGCGGTGATGTTTTTTCAAACATAGTTTATAACTAATGGCTTCTTTTATAGGTCCTTCATATGCCTTTGGGAGCACCTTTATGCAATAGAAGTATCCCTCAATTCCCTGTGCCTCCAAAGTCTCAGAAAACTCAGGGACTAAGAAATAAACCTTGTACAGGTACATTTTTAAGTTCATTAATGTCAACTTTATGTTTATATATTCATTTGTTTGCAACAACACCACAGTATTTTCTTTTTGAGTACTTATACCATTCCTAACAGGTGATCATCCATTCTTTGCTTAAAGTTTTTGCAACAATTTTAACAAAAAGATAAATGGAACAAAATAGAATTTAAAAGAGATTACGTATGTATAGGGACTTGTATGTGATCAAGGTAACATCAGAAGTCAGAGGGGAAAGGATGGATTGTTTAATAAATGAAATTTATTGGCTATTATGTATATTACAGGAAACAATTAGAACCCTCCCTTATATCTTATACAAAGATGAAACCCAAGATGATTAAAGACCTAAAAGTGAAAAGCAAAACAATTAAGCATAAAAGAAAATGTAAGAGAATATCTTAATGATGCTGGGATAAAGGAATTGCTTTTAAAAAATGAAAAAATGCATAATTTATACATGGAAAAGTGTGATGGTGCTGAATACAAAATTACAATTTTTTCAACAAAAGATACCATATACAAAGTAACAACCAGACTTTCGTCCAGAGCCTTGATGAATATTGCACCTAGTTCTCAGACTTCTGTACCTAAAACTTTTCTATCTTTATGGTAACAACATGCCCATATAGATAACCTGCCAAACAACCTAACCTTCAGAATTCTGATTTTTTTCCATTTCTAAGTTTTCACTCATCCTCTCCCATAGCTTCATCTTTAATTTTTCACCAATTTTTAAAGACCAATAACTTCTGTCATTTCCATGTATCCACTGACTCTCTCTTCCACCAGTGATAGCTCCTAGTGTTTGAATCCTCACCTTTTACCTGAACACTCAGTTCCATTCTAGTTTTTCTTCTTCACTATTCGGGTTACACCCTACCACATCAATCATTTTTCTAAGTACAATTAAAAACCTTCATATCTACATTCTTCTACCATACCCACTTGGTACCCCCAGCCCCGGATCTAACCAGCCAGTGATCTCTGCCCTCACACCGGGGCTTCTGAGCATTGCTTTAGAAGTGGCACTGGGCCCTTTAATGCCACTTAGTTTCCCCACTTATCAGTAGTAAACTCCATTTCAATATGTACCTGTTCTACTTCCAAAATCATTTTTCCTTCCTTTCTTAGAGGAATAATTATCTCCTTTATAAGGTTAATGCAATCTACTTATGCTCTAGTAGATTATTTTTTTTTTTTTTTTAAATTAAATCTTTATTGTTCAGATTATTACATTTGTTCCTCTTTTTTCCCCCCATAACTCCCCTCCTTCCAGCTCCCACCCCACCCTCCACCCTCACTCCCCACCCACTGTGTTCATCCATAGGTGCATGATTTTTGTCCAGTCACTTCCCGCATCTCCCACACCCCTTTTTCCCCCAAGAATAGTCAGTCTATTCCCTTTCTATGTCCCTGATTCTATTATAATCACCAGTTCATTCTGTACATCAGGTTATTTATTCACTTGATTCTTAGATTCATTTGTTGATAGATGCATGTTTGTTGTTCATAATTTGTATCTTTACCTTTTTCTTCTTCTTCCTCTTCTTAAAGGATACCTTTCAGCATTTCATATAATACTGGTTTGGCGGTGATGAACTCCTTTAGCTTTTCCTTATCTGTGAAGCTCTTTATCTGACCTTCAATTCTGAATGATAGCTTTGCTGGATAAAGTAATCTTGGTTGTAGGTTCTTGGTATTCAGCACTTTGAATATTTCTTGCCATTCCCTTCTGGCCTGCAAAGTTTCTGTTGAGAAATCAGCTGACAGTCGTATGGGTATTCCCTTGTAGGTAATTGAGCCTCTTTCTCTTGCTGCTTTTAAGATTTTCTCTTTGTCTTTTGCTCTTGGCATTTTAATGATGATGTGTCTTGGTGTGGTCCTCTTTGGATTCCTTTTGTTTGGGGTTCTCTGCGCTTCTTGGACCTGTAAGTCCATTTCTTTCACCAGGTGGGGGAAGTTTTCTGCCATTATTTCTTGAAATAGGTTTTCAATATCTTGCTGTCTCTCATCTTCTGGCACTCCAATGACTCTGATATTAGACCGCTTAAAGCTGTCCCAGAGGCTCCTTACACTATCTTCACACTTTCGGATTCTTTTTTCATTTTGCTTTTCCAATTGGGTGTTTTTTGTCGAATCTTTGGTTTGATTATTGTACTCCTCTGGTCTGCTATTGGGTATAATATTCTTTATTTCAGTCCGTGTATGCTTACTTTCTAATTTCTTTATCGTAGCATCGAGGGTCTCATTAGTTTTCGTGAGGTTCTGCACAAATTTATGGCAAGCCCTCAAAATTGCGATTCTTAGCTCCATATCCTCCATTTCTGTCATGTTTTTTTGTCTCCGCATCTTTTATGCTTTCTTGGTGCACCCCCTTGTGGTCTCTGTGCGCAGTCTTGTTCTAGCCAAGCCTTAATTGTTGTAGTTAACACTAGAGGGATTTGACCCTCAGGCCGACTGGCTATAGGAATCAGCTGTGCGGAAAACGTCTGTCTTCTGGGGAGGCGCTAATCCAGCCTTTGCCTGAGGCGATCGGCAAATGGCTGTGCGCAGGCTTTGGGCGGGGCGGGATCAACAGGGCGGGCGGAGGGAGCAGTTATGGCCACGCTCAGTCTCGTTCCCAGAGGCTCTGCTTCTCAGAACCCCGGCAGCCGCTGCAAACCTCGGAGAGAAAGCTGCCCTCAGGTTCCAACTGATGCCGGGTAATCCCGCTTCTCCCATTTGAGTCTGGGTCCCTAGAGACTCGCCCGGATCTGGAGCCCAGAGTCTGAGACTCACTCCCGACAGAAAACGACAACCGCGCCCTCAGCCACCAGCCCGCTTTCGCGCGCACCTCGGTACCTTTGTATTTTCCACACTGCGCCGCCTCTGAGCCTCGATTTGCTGTTCTCTTTCCTTCTAGTTGTAGAGTCTCTCTTCAGCCAGCCTTCCTGTGGTTCTGGGTGATGTCCGTTCAGTCTTTTAGTTGTATTTTTGAAATGGTTGTTTGCGGCAGCGGTCTCCGGTGTTTACCTACGCCGCCATCTTGGTCGACTCCTCTAGTAGATTATATATAAAAGCCTAATATGCAAACTGTCCCCTCGGGAGTTCGACCGCTCGCTATGATGTGTGCTGACCACCAGGGGCGGTACGGAACGAAGGAAGGCCCCAGCCAGCAGCCAGGGAAGGGGGTTCCTGGCCAGCAGCCAGCAGCCACTAGGGACCCTATCTGTGCACAAATTTCGTGCACTGGGCCTCTAGTCTAATATATATATTCAACTTTTCTTTTTGGATTCCTTCCCTCCCTGGCTGTAAAGTTCCTTAGATTTGTCCAACCTGCCAACCCTTTATCCTCAATCCCTCTTATCTCTCAGTTCTTTATCCATATTACTGTCTTTTCTCATGTTTCCACTAGAACTGTTTAAAATGAGGTCACCAGTGACCTGATATTGCTATATGCATTGGACATTTTCCATTCTTTACTTCCAACTATTGATGGCTTCTGGAACCACCACTATACGACGCTCCTCCGTCTCTAACTTTCTATAACTGGAGACTTTCACACTCTGCCTATCAAAGTCTCACTTTTTCTTCCTCAAAGACCTCCTCTGCCTACTTTTCCTCCTTTGGTTAATATCACCATTGATTGCTCCTTTATTCTTCATATCTATGTAAATTCCCTTTACTGACTCTTAAGATCCTCATTGTCTCTTACCTGGAATATTTAGAGCCATCTATAATAATGAAAGCATAATATGCAAATCAACCGAATAGCCGAACAGGGGAATGACCTCCTGGACGAAGCCAGGGCTGCAAGGGCCTACTCTTACATGAATTTCATGCATCAGGCTTCTAGTCTAATTATATCTATCTAGAATTCCTATTTCTAGTTTTCTTTCTTCTTTAGTTCGTTTTCTATACTACTGCCAGAGTGACTCTAAAACATAAATCTATTTGTGAATGTTTCCTATTTAAAACTCAGACAGTTTCTCTCTGAAACCTTTTGCATAATACATAAGGTCCTTGCCTGGCCAGTTGGCTCAGTTGGTTGGGTGCCCTCCTGTATACCTAAAGGTTTCTGGTTCGATTTACAGTCAGGGCACACACTGTGGGTTCCATCCCTGATCAGGGCGCATGCAGGAGACAACCAATTGATATTTTTTTCTCATTGAGATCTATCTCTCTCTCTCCCTTCTCTCTCTCAAATCAATAAAAACATTTAAAAAAAATTTTTTTTAAATACATAAGGCCCTTCATCGTCTCATCTCTGCTTTTCCTTCTAGCTTCATGTCTTGCTGCTCTCTCACATAAACTCCATAGAAATCAAAATATGGTTATTAAAACTACAGAACATGTGCTGTAGGTGACAAGCTTACAAACATGACAATTATATGGGCACATTTTTAAAATAAGCAAAACATACTGCTTTCTTTAAGTATCTTTCTAGACCTAAGTAGTACTCTTTTCTTTCTTTTTTTAATTCTCATCCCAGGATATTTTTTCATTGATTTTTAGAGAGAGTGGAAGAGAGAGGGAAAGACAGAGAGAAATATCCATGTGAGAGAAACACATCTATTGGTTGCCTTCTGCATGAGCCCCAACCGGGGCCTGGGCCAGGGAGGATCCTGCAACCAAGGTATGTGCCCTTGACTGGAATCAAACCCGGGACTCTTCGGTCTGCAGGCCATCATTCTATCCACTGAGCCAAAAGTTAGGGCTAAGTAGTACTCTTAAGTGAACATTGTAATTCATAAACCCAAAAACTGATTCATAATATTTGCCTGAAGTTGAAGCAAGGCATTTCTGTATTTCCTCTAAAATGGATGAGTGACCATATTTTATATATTACAAAGCTGCTTTTAAACTTAATATGTGAAAGTTTTCACTTGTACATTAGCTTACATTTAAATTTTTGTCTCATGATGTGTGATACAGTGTGATCTGTTCCATTTTCTTTCAGAGGAATATACTTTTTCTCTCAGGAATGTTTTTCTTTTCTAATTAATTCATTTATAATTCCAGGAAAGCAGGTTAATAATTTGGTGGATTCATCAAGTCATTTAGTTGGATGTCATGCACAAAGGTGAGCATAATTCTTACTGGATTATTTGAATGCACAGATTTAAAATGTAAAGGATTTCTTTATGTTGCTAAAGGTAACTTTTTTCTTTTTTTTAAGGATTGAAGTTTCTGACAAGAATATGACAACAGATCATGGGAAAAAACTCGAAGAAATCACAGTTCCCTTCTCAGAGAATATAGTTCCAACTAGCAAACCACTGGAAAGCCATAGGCGTGTGCTCTGTTTTGATAGCACTGCTCCTGTGGCAGATACACAGGGGGCAAACCATAAGATGGTGTCCCAGAGCAAAGAAAGGAATGACATTTCGTTTCCTAATCTTGGCTCACCCATGATGTCCTCTACCTTAAAACTCTCTTCTAATAATGCTCTCAAAAGAGAAAGAGAGAAACCTCCTGTGCCTAAGATTTTATCTAAATCAGAAACTGCCGTTAGCCGACATACCATAAAAGAAGCTCAGTCAGAAAAGAAAGTTTCATCAACAGAAATTGGACTTGAATCTTTCCATAAAGCAACAGCTAATAAGGAGAATGAATTATGCAGTGATGTAGAAAGACAGAAAAATCCAGAAATTTTAAAACTGTCTAATGGGCAGCAAAATGGAGGTTTACGGAATGAGAAGACTATAGCATCACTGCAAGAACTAACCAAAAAACAAGGCACATCCTCAAACAGTAAAAATGTCATTTCCGTAGGTGCAGCTGTGAAGGATCTAAAACAGGAACAAACCAAATCTGCCAGTTCTTTGATTAACCCACTAAGCAAACATACCACAGAAATGTTACAGGATGCTCAGCGTCATAGCCCAGTAAACAGGCTCGTGGACAGTGCTCATCTATCTGTGCCCCGGACACCTGGCTCAGGGGCAGGGGAAAAACATAAAGAAGAACCTACCGATGGTATCAAGGTCCCCTCTAGCAGGCGTCTCATTGAAGACAGTAGCACACCCAAAATAATGGTCCCTCCTGTCACCCCTGACCTGCCGGCCTGCAGCCCTGCCAGTGAAGCAGGGAGTGAAAACAGTGTGAACATGGCTGCGCACACATTAATGATTCTCTCCAGAGCAGCCATCTCTAGGACTACTTCAGCAACTCCTCTAAAAGACAATACACAGCAATTTAGAACATCTGCAAGGAGCACCACAAAAAAGCGGAAAATTGAAGAATTAGATGAGCGTGAGCGGAACTCCCGTACTTCTAATAAAAATCTTTCAAATTCGTCAGTACCAATGAAAAAGAAGAGAATCAAGGCAAGTTTGAAAGTCTTAATTTCAAAATTCTACCTTTGCCCTTCGTTCAGTGCTCAGATTAGAGAGCTTAGCATTTTTTACCATAGCTACCTTACTGAACATTCTGCTCAAAACAGCTTTGAGTTTAATTGACAAAACACATTGTATAGCAGTGTCTCTCAGCTAGTGTGATACTCAGAAGTTGTCTAGATGAAACAGTTCAGAATACTTGCTAAGGCATCTATACTAATAAATGGTAATATGCTAATTAGACCAGACATCTTCTGGACAAAGCCATGGTGGCTGGGGCTGAGGTAGAGGCGGTTAGGGGTGATCGGGCCAGCAAGGGAGAGCAGTTAGGGAGCCATCAGGCCAGCTGGGGAGGGCAGTTAGGGCCGATCAGGCCGGCAAGGGGCGGGGGTAAGTTAGGGGTGATGAGGCCAGCAGGCAGAGGCAGTTAGGGGCGATCAGGCAGGCAACCAGGTGAGCGGTTAGGAGCCAGCAGTCCCACATTGCAAGAGGGATGTCCCAGATTGGAGACGATGCAGGCTGAGGGAATTCTCCCCCCCGCCCCCCCCATATGAATTTCATGCACTGGGCCTCTAGTTTGTTTATAAACATCTTCCTTGGGAAAAGGAGTTTTTTGTTTGTGTCATGGTAGGATGAATATTTGGGGGGTGGTGATTGACGTAAGGTATGAAAAATTGGTAAGCCACTATTGTGTGTGGAATTACCAAGTAAAAACTACTTAACTCCTACATCTTGGTTTTTTTCCCCATGTCCTGTCATATTTTCATGGGCTCTTATAGATGTTAATATGTGGAGCCGTGTAAAAACTAAACTTACCTGTTTTTTCCTTAATCATGGAAAGGCAATGCAGGGATAGCATTAATAAATGAAACACATTTATTTCTTTTTTTCCATATATTTTTTATTGTTGATAGTTTTACTTATATCTCCCATTTTTGCCTCCCCCTCCCCCCTCCTCCCAGCCCCTACCCACCCCTCCAAGTCTTCATTACCTTATTACTCCTGTCCATGGGCTATGCAGATAAGTATTATAAGTTCTTTGGTTTCTAATCTGTTTAGCCATTTAGCAAGTGGATTGAATAGAAAGAAAGCTGTTTAAAATGTATCAGGGAAAGAGTCTAGGGCAGCCGTGGGCAAACTACGGCCCGTGGGCCGTATCCAGCCCGGTTGAAATGAATAAAACTAAAAAAGAAAAAAGACCGTACCCTTTTATGTAATGATGTTTACTTTGAATTTATATTAGTTCACACAAACACTCCATCTGTGCTTTTGTTCCGGCCCTCCGGTCCAGTTTAAGAACCCATTGTGGCCCTCGAGTCAAAAAGTTTGCCCACACCTGGTCTAGGGTTTGCTGCCATGCAAGCCTGGGTTTGAATCCTGCATCTCCTTTTTTTGCTTTTGTGATTATGATTAAGCCCATAGCTCCCTGAGTCTCAGCTGCATCATTAACCAAAGGTTACCACATTATCTTACCTAAATGTAGTGTTTGTAAAGTGCCTGATATATGTTAAATGTGTGGAACTTGAAAAATACCTGATAATCTTAAAATCTTAGTAAACCTTTCTAAGGTTTATGGTTTGGTAATAATGACCACTTTATAGAAATCATGTTGTATCATTTCATTCAGCAAGTATACACTCTGGATTTGTATAATGTCTTTTGCCCTAAGCTAATGTTGGAAGAACCATCGGAATATTTTATTAACCTTGATTTTATTATATTTATCTCTACTTCTCTGTAAAACTAAAATTCTAAATTGAAAAAATTTGTCAAAAATTTTAGTGTATGGAAGAATTCGATAAAATGTTCTAAGTGATTTAAGAAAGTTTATGGACTTTGTTTGAGTTCAATATGTTAACTTAGGTTTATTTTTGTTTATTTTTACTTTTTTATTTTTTTATTTTATTTATTTATTTTTATTTTTATTTTTTTAACAGAAAAAGAAGCTGCCCAGTTCATTTCCAGCTGGAATGGATGTGGACAAATTTTTGTTATCCTTGCATTATGATGAGTAAACATGCTGAACATATAAGAACAATAGCTGTTTAAAACTCGTATCCCTTAAACTGTGAGTGTAGGGAATGAGATATTGACAAAATCTAAAAGCTTGACCTGCACTTTCATTATACTGAAATTTCACTTTATATCTAAATCATGCTGTTTCTGAAGCAGCTTCCTAGTTTGTAAATAGATTTATCTGTTATATTTTTATTTGGGGGGAAAAAATTGCAGACATGTAAGTAAAGCCATTCTGCAAATCTGTATAGCTTTGACAATTGCATATTGTAAATATTGTGTAAACATTGTTGAAATAGAGGTTAAATCAACCCAATGTTCTTAACACTGTGTTTTTTTACTTCTTATGATACCTAATTCTGAGGCTTATTTATCTGGAATAGTTTCTCACTGTTGGGGGGAAATAATGTTTTTCCTTATAAATTGCCTTCAGTAACTGTCCAACGAGACATTTAAAGACATAGCCACTAAATAGTACAAAAGTGATAACCACCTCCAATGGTAGTAAAGCAATCAGAAAATAACAGTTTGGGGGGTTTTCTACAGTGAATACTTTATCACCCCTTCTTATAATTGCAGTAAAGATTATATTCCTGAAATTTATACTTCTTCTGGTCATTTTGGTCTCTTTGTTTTAAAGAGAGAATTTTGTAAGCCACGAATGTTCTGATCTTTTGTTTATAACTTTCAAAATGTTTTACAGAACTTTGAGTGTTTAGACTATTGAGCCATAAAAGGTTTGGTTATGTACTGGTTGAGATTTCTTGGGATGTATATACTTTTCCCCTAAATGCTGGGGATTTAAAGAATTGCACTAATTCTTAAAACTCCTTATGTAGTAGTGACCAATGCACACTTAATTTAAATCTTGTACCCTATTTTAAAGTTTATGTGGAGGATTATCTTCTGGTATCCTTTTAGAAAGCCATGCCCATCATAAGATGTAAGAAGAGAAATCATAGTTTTATATTTTAATGTAGATTCTCCTAAAATGGGCTGTTAAATAACTATATCTATACTCAGATATAGTGCATTGTCTCTGTGCTCCTTAAAATGTTATAAAGAGTTACTCTCAAAAAGGAGAATGAGAGGTGCCTTCTCTGTATTAGACTTACACACATCAGTTAAGTTGATGAATTGATTTAAACATTTAAATGAGAATAGAAATTATAATTAGTACTTGACCAATTGTGCCTAGACATTAAAATATGTTCTCTTAAGTGCTTTCTGTTTGGTTAAATATCAGTATATTAAGCTTTTTTCCTACAGATGTATGTACTGTTACAGAGTCATTTTCCTCAATCTTTTTTTTTTTTTTTTTTTTTTTTGGTACTGGGCCTTTATAAAACGAAATCTGTTCTGCTCTGAACAACATTTCTCCATGTGGAAATCACATCTTAATTGCTGAATCTCACTGCAGAAATTTATGTTGTAAAAAAATTTTCTGATGTGGCATTAGTCTATTCCTAAGGAACTAAATATCATACAGTTGATGTTTGTTTAACTCAACTTGGTACTGTAATACAGTTAGGTTTGAATAAATATTTTCATTAACTTCAAGTTTGAATTCTTTCATATTGGCAATCATTCTTATTTAGGTATTTGGTTATGTTCCTTTGCAAGTCAATTCTTACATGCTTTTTCAGAAGTTTACATAATGCTGAGAATTACAGATTTTCTTTTCACTTAATTAATATGTATTTATATGTGCTAAGCACTAAGAATTCATGTACAAATAAAATAAGTTCACTTTGTTCAAGATTCTTAGTTCACTAGCCAGCAGCCACTAGATATGTCCAGAGTCAGCTTGTATTTAGAGCTTTCATTTATGTTCAAGAGCAAAAACGTAAACCCCATTTTACCTTCAAAGTCTAAGCATGCTGGACTAAATTGTAGTATTGTTATCTGGTAACCTGTTTTTAACAGTCAAATCCCAGTGATGACATGTTAGGATTAAAGTATACCACAAAAAACTTGTAGCTACTTTTACAACTACATGTAAAGATACACTCTTAATTTTGGACAGTATTTAGTGGTTGATGTCAATGTATGCTAAATCTGAAAAATCTTGTATTTAAAATTTGTGATTATTTTAGCCCTGGATATTGTTGGAACCCTCTAGTATGTTGAAATTGTACATGAGAAAAGCATCCATTAGCATTTAGCCAAATGCTAGATCTTAGGACTAGTAGGGAGACCTGTATTTAACTTTGATGGGAGTAATTTCAAAGGCAAGTTACTATATATTTTGCATTGATCCATTTCTCAAGCTGCTATCTTTCAGCCTCAGGTCCAGCTCCTTAAATTACATTATTTATTAAAAAGTAGTGAACATACTTGTACTAGTAAATAAATATGTGTTTCAGTTATCAGTTACTTCCATAGGAGACATTTTAGACAGTGGAATTACCAAATAAAAAATGAGTGCATTTTATAGGATCTCAATACATTTTGCCAAACTCTTCCAGAAAGTTAATTCATATTCCTACTAGCAAATTGTCATTTCCTCCATAGGATGCTTATGGAATATATTCAGCAATATCATCACTGGTTTCTAAATTCTAAATATCTGACTTATGAAACCCAGCTAATCATAAAGGTATAAGATCAAATTTTGGCCTGTATTAAATTTATATACATACACTATATACTATGTCATACAAGTTTTTTGTGTCACTGATTAAATCATCATGATTTTGTATTCATTGTGGCTTCTTATTTTTTAAGTGCTCACCCCTTTTATGCATCCTGGTTAACTTTAAAATCACCAGTATTATTTCAATTAAAATTCTATTGGAATATTCATTTCAAGTACATTAACCCAATAATATCTGGTACTAAAAGAAAATAGTAATGGCAATATGGTATTCTATATAATAAAAGGCTAATATGCAAATCAACCATACAGCAGGACGACCAGTCGCTATGATGCGCACTGACCACCAGGGGGCAGACGCTCAATGCAGGAGCTACCCCCTGGTGGTCAGTGCGCTCCCATGGGGGAGCGCCGCTCGGCCAGAAGCTGGGCTCATGGCTGGCGAGCACAGCGGTGGTGGCGGCAGTGCTAAGGATGTCTGACTGCTGGCTTAGGCCCATTCCCCCTGGGGAGCGGGCCTAAGCCATCAGTTGGACATCCCCCTAGGACTTCCCCGACTGCGAGAGGGTGCAGGCCAGCCTGAGAGACCCCTCCTCCCCCCCCCCCCCCCCCCCCAGTGCATGAATTTTGTGCACCAGGCCTCTAGTATCTAATAGTTTGGGGGGGGGGGGTAATATATTTTTTATTGATTTTTTTACAGAGAGGAAGGGAGAGGGATAGAGAGTTAGAAGCATCGATGAGAAAGAAACATGGATCAGCTGCCTCTTGCACACCCCCTACTGGGGATGTGCCCGCAACCAAGGTACAAGCCCTTGACTGGAATAGAACCTGGGACCCTTCAGTCCGCAGGCCAATGCTCTGTCCACTGAGCCAAACTGGTTAGGGCTATCTAATAGTTTTATAGTAATTTCTATTCTCATAAATGTCTTGCTAAACTGGGTATTTTGTTTGTTGCTGTTTTTAGGGAACTCTTTATTACATTGTTTTAACTGGTTATTGCTTTCTTAGTTAATGTAAAATTTTTATGGAAGCATAACATAGGACAAGTGCACCAACTCTTAGGTTCAGACAGTTTAATGAATTTTCTAAAAGTATACACATTCACTTGATCAGGTATAGAACATTTCCAGCACTCTGGAATTCCCTCACACTTCCTTCTCATAACTGCTAGCCTCAGGGGTAACTTTTCCTGACTTCTAGCACCATAATGTCAGCTTTTTTTTTTTTTCTTTAACCATGGATTCCTGAACTATATAGTCAATCTTTCATAACTTTTTCTGAAAATAATGAGATGTCATTATCGAAGCTGAAGTATTAACAGGATCTGCCGAGGGAGAGGTGGTTCTGATTCCAAGAATTTATTTGTCCCCATCTGACACTGGCCTCCCATTTAAATTGATTCGATGACGGTTTTCCGTGATGCCAGCATTTGTGATGACTATTAATAAATCACAAGGACAAACTCTAGACAGAGTAGGCATATTCCTACCTGAACCCATTTTCGGACATGGTCAGTTATATGTTGCTTTCTCTCGAGTTAGAAGAGCATGTGACGTTACAGTTAAAGTTCTAAATACTTCATCACAAGGGAAATTAGTCAAGCACTCTGAAAGTGTTTTCACTCTTAATGTGGTGTACAGGGAAATATTAGAATAAGTTGAATCACTTTATCAGTCATTGTTTGCATCACAGTTGTTTTTATATCATGTTTTTGTTGTTTTTATATCATGTTTTTGTTGTTTTCATATCATGTTTTTGTCGTTTTTATATCCTGCCTCTGTTGCTGTTATATCCTTTTGTTACTGTTTATTAATAAATTTATATATTATTTTCATATACATTTTACTAATTTCCTTTCATCTCTCACACTTCTATTATAGAGAAAGGGCAAATAGCAATATTAAAATATTTCTGCTAATTAATTCCCTTTTAATATGCACGAATTTCGTGCACTGGGCTACTAGTATTTAAATAAACAGTATATGTAAAGCATGTAGGTCGATGTCTGGAACATAATAAGCACTTTAACATCTAGCTGCTATTGTAGCTTACGCTGTTTCTTATTTCTATTTTCTGCAGCAGTTTATTTGGAATGGGAAATAACTGTTCCTTGGAACTAAATCACCAAGAAGTCATCTAGGCCTGGAGGCTTTTGCAGAAGAAACTCAGTTTTTTACCACTAATTTCCTCTCAGCTAATTGGTCTAGTCAGGCTGTTAGCTTATTCTGAATTAAATATTTTTTCCTCTAATATTTACTTGTATCTCTTTAAATTAGATGTGATTAAATTTTTTCTGACTGAATCACCTCCTATATTTGTCAATTGAATACTTTTCCTTTTTGTTGTTGTTTTTTGGGGTTTTTGTTGTTGTTAATCCTCACCTGAGGATATTTTTCCCATTGATCTTTAGAGAGAGTGGAAGGGCGGGAAGAAGGGGGGAGAGGGAGAGAGATGCATCAATTGGTTGCCTCCCACATAATGCCCCAACCTGGGCAGGGATCAGACCTGCAACCCAGATGCATCCCCTTTTCTGGGAATCAAACCCACAATGCTCTAACCACTGAGTGACACCTGGCAGGGCATGTTTTTCTTTCTTTAAAAAAAAAGTTTTTATTGATTTCAAAGAGAAGGTGTGTGGAGGGAGAGAGGGGGAGAGAGATGAGAGAGCAACATCAATTGGCTGCCTCCTGCACACCCTTAATAGAAATCAAGCCCACATATGCCCGACCAGAAATTGAACTGGCCACCTTTTTTTGTTCACTGGACTACACCCAAGCAACTGAGCAACCAAGGTAACGACTATACACTGAGTGGCCAGATTATTATGACCACCTGACATTTATAGGCAAATTAGCTATAATTTTGCGCTGAAGTTGCTAGAAGGCCAGATCGTTATAAACGTCTGAATAGCACGACATACCTAAGTATCGTTGCTCATCAGGTTCATCCTATCATGTTGATGGCGTATCCCAATGGAGACGGCTTCTTCAACAAGATAATGCACCTTGCCACGGTGCTCGTATTATGCAGGAGTGGTTTCAAGAACATGAGGGAGACTTTACTTTGCTTAGGTGGCCTCCACAATCACCAGATCTCAATCCAATTGAGCATTTGTGGGACGAAGTTAAAAGAGCCATCAGGCAGCTGGTTCCACAACCATCAAATCTCACAGAACTGGATAGTGCTATTCATCAGGCATGGTGTCAGATTCCTCGCATCACCTTCCAACATCTCGTGGAGTCGATACCAAGAAGAATCGCTGCAGTATTGAAGACAAAAGGTGGCCCAACGAAGTATTGATGGGGTGGTCATAATAATCTGGCCACTCAGTGTATATTCCTATGAATGGGCCATACTTACCTAATAATAATCTGGCCACTTAGTGTATACTTTTCTGATTGGCTAATTTCTGTTTCCTAGTTTTTCACAGTTTTTTCACGTTTAGCTTCTTAAATTGAATAAAGCATTAACTAATTTTTTTTTTCCTTTTAAAACCATGTAAACCATTTAATTAAGGCAATGAATTTAGTTCCATCTTCTTAAGATTCAACTCTTTGTCAGGCTTTCCAGGAAAAACATCAAAAGTAATTCTGTCTCCAGGAACAGACCCGGTCGGAGGTGCCAAGATTTCAACTTTCTCCGGTAAACTAGCACATACTAGTGTATCACCATTGCTTGAGATAGTATTCCCCATTCCCCTCATCTTTGCAGGTTTTAGGTTACAAAGTAAAATCACCATCCAATTTTGCATCTGGTCAAGAGGAACATGATTCACCAGGCTACTGACAACTGTTCTTGGGACTGCTTCTCCAACATCTACTTCTATGTACAGAGTCTGCATCGGGATGTTTTTTTAGCAGTGATGATACAACAATTCAAAGATCCTCACGGGAAACATCTGTTGGTTTAGAGTTAGCACTTCCTGCTACTGGTGGTGGTTTTCTCCTTTTTCTCTCCTTTTTTTTAAGTTTCTCTTTCACTTTCCTTCTCCTTTTACCTGTTCTTTGGCACCAGAAGATATGGGTGTGATTGGCATAAATTATATTACATTTACAGAACCATGGAATGAGTTTGCAGTGGAGTACCAGACGGAAGTGGTATTTGTTTCACTCCATGTTTAATTTCTTCCTGAATTAGCTCTTGATTCTATTTCTTCAATTTAGCATTTTTGACTCGAAGTTTCTTCTCTTTCTTCTCTCAAAGTCGATGGTAAAGTTATTTTTTCTTTAAGAAGAGCAACTTGCTGTTTAAGATATTCGATAATTTGATATGCTCTGCACCTTTCTGTTCCAGTCTCTTCAGAACAGTATCATTAGTTGCCATTTTTGCCAAGAAATGGCAGAAAGTCTTCCTTGGTCTCTATTTTAGGGTTCCTCTTTGACGTATACTTTATGTTCTTCAGACTTTGTTCCTATTATCTGGCCTTTGTCCACTCTCTGCTATAGGATAGTCACCTTCTTAAAATATATATATTTTATTGATTTTTTTTACAGAGAGGGATAGAGAGTTAGAAACATCGATGAGAGAGAAACATCCATCAGCTGCCTCGTGACACTCCCTACTGGTGATGTGCCTGCAACCAAGGTACGTGCCCTTGACTGGAATCGAACCTGGGACCCTTCGGTCTGCAGGCTGACGCTTTATCGACTGAGCCAAACCAGTCAGGGCAGGATAGTCACCTTTTCAATCCCCAATTTAGTTTTATTTCAAGTTTGGTTTTGAGTTGTCCACCTACTCCATCACCATCTTGAAACCCCTGATGTCATCATTCTTAATGTAGGATTTTATCACTATGAGCTTCCCCATAACTTTTGATATGTTATATTTTCATTTCTGTGAAGATATATAGTGGAACCTCAGTTCTCGAACTTAATTCATTCCAGAAGGTTGTTTGAAAAACAAAGCGTTTTATAATAAATTTATTTGTTTATGAACAAAAAGAACTTAAATGTAAATGAAAATTTAACAGAAAGGAAATGAAATGTATAGTAAAAAGTGAAAATTTAGCTGGGCTGGCATGGCTTAGTGGTTGAGCATCGATCTATGGACCAGGAGGTCATGATTAGATTCCGAGTCAGGGCACATGCCTGGGTTGCGGGCTCCATTCCCAGTAGGGGGTGTGCAGGAGGCAGCCAATCAATGATTCTCATCACTGATGTTTCTATCTCTCCCTCCTCTCTGAAATATATATATATATATACACACACACACACACACAATAAATATATATATAAAAGACAAAGAGTTACCAAATGTATAAGAAAAGAACCAAATTGATGCTGCCTAAAGAGACTTAAGTTTTAAGGACACATGCACTGAAAGTAAAGGAACAGAAAAAGATATTTCATGCATGGAAAGCAACAGAAAGCACTTGGACAAAATAGACTTTAAGGCTAAGACTTTAATAAGATACAAATATCTCATTTCAACAATGGATAGAACATGTTAACAGTGGTAAACTGATCGAGCCCGCAACTGGGTATGTGCCCCAACCAGGAATCGAATCCATGATGTCCTGGTTCATAGGTTGATGTTCAGCCATTGCACAATGCCAGGCAGGCAACTTTTTATTTTTTGATTAAAGAATTTCGTTCTTTATACTCATAGTTATTGATAGATATGGACTTAGTAGTACATAAGTTGTTCTCCAGCTGTTTTATCATTTATTTATCTCTTACTCTCTTCCATGGTAATTTGATGTTTTCTTGTAATGCTGTGCTTAGATTCTCTTTATCTCTTGTGTATCTACCGTAGGTTTTTGCTTTGTGTCTACCATGCTGACATAAAATACCTTATGTTTATAAGTATTTTCAGCTCTGTAATTTAATGCATACTACAGGTCTACACTTTTATTCTCCTCCCCCACCATTTTGTTTTTGATGTCACAATTTATATACAGTGGGGCCTTAACTTACGAGTGTCATGACTAACGAGTTTTTGAGATACAAGCCGTCTCTCGGCCGATTTTTTGCTTTGAGTTGAGAGCTAAAATTCGGGTTACGAGCCAGCTTCAGATACCCCACTGCTAGTTGGTGCAGCTAACGTCACAGTGAACGCCACAACATCAGCCCAGCCTCACGTGTCTCACTCATTCACTTTTGATTTGACATACGAGTAATTTGAGTTACGAGCTCCATCACGGAACGAATTAAACTCGTAAGTCAAGGCCCCACTGTATTTTCCACCTTGTATATCTATTAATAATTTTTTGAAGTTACACCTTTTTAGTATTTTGTATTTTAACCTTTATACTGTTGTTATAAGTGATTTACTGTACACCACCATTGCATTAGAACATGTTGAATTTATCTGTAGCAGTGAGACTTAATACTTTTAAATGTTTTCTTGTTACTAATTTGTGTTCTTTTGTTTCAGGTTGAAGAAGGTTCTTTAGCATTTCTTACAAGGCCAGTATACTAATGATGAACTGCAGCTCTTGCTTGTCTGGAAATTATCATTCCTTCAATTCTGTAGGACAGCTTTGCTGGTAAAAGTTTTTTAGTTGGAAGTTTTTTTCTTTCTACACTTTGAATATGCCACTCATGCCACTCAATCTGATCTGTAAAGTTTCTGCTAAAAAATCTGCTTATTGTCTTACTGTGGTTCCCTTGTACATAACAAATTGTCTCTTGCTGCTTTTAAGATTCTCTCCTTATCTTTTACTTTGGCAATTTAATTACAATGTGTCTTGGTGTGGGGCTCTCTGCATTCCCCCACCCCCCTCTTTGGGCTTCCTTGTATGGTTTTTTGTTTCATTTCCCAGATTATAAGTTTTCTTGCCATGATTTCTTTGAATAATCTTTTCCCCACTTTCTTCTCCTTCTGGGACTCCAGTAATGCATATATTTGCCTATTTGATTGTGTCACATAAAGCCTCTAGCCATCTTAACTTTTGATGTTGAACCCCTCTGTTGAATTTTCTAGTGTAATTATTGTCTTCTTCAATTCTGTGTGATACTTATATTTTCTTTCTCTTTTAAAATTCTCACTTTATGCATTTATTCTCTTAACCTTGTTGAGCATCTTTATGACCATCAATTTGATTTTTTTATCAGGTAAATCACTTGTCTCTTTTTAATTAAGGTCTGTTTCTGGAATGTTTTTTGTTCTTTTGTTTGGAACATATTCCTCTCTTTCTTCATTTTCCTTTACTCTCTGTGTTGGTTTCTGTGCACTAGATAAAACAGCCACCTCTCCCAGTCTTAACAGAATGATCTGTGTAGGACACAATCAGCCTGGCCAGAGCTCCTTATTGCCTCTTAAACTGTTGCAACTGTCCTTGTGGCCTTCTTTGTTTTTAGTTGCTCCCAATAGTTGAAGATGTGCCAAAAACCAGTGTCCTAAAAGGGAGGATTGCAGTGAATACCTAGATGCAGGCTGATTAGAAACTAACATCAGGTAGCAGCTGGGAAAGAATATATTAGGGCCCTTCTGGGCAGATGGCAGTGGGCAGTGGAGCTTATGCACCCATTAATACCTGCTGCTTTGCTTTAGTTTTTGTTGGACCCTTGTTGGCTATCAAAGCCGGGTGATCCAAGTGCCTGATCTTTGAGTAGCACCTATGAAAGTTGAGTTGCCACACATGTGTGCAAGCCCCTTCTAGGAAATACTGATTTGTAGTGGGCATAAGTCAGAAGGCAGAGGTGGCATCTGCTGACATCCCTGTTCTTGAGGGAGGATCACAGTCAACTCCTAATTGTGGGCTAAATTTTCCTGTCATCCTCCAAAAAAAAATTATTTTTGTGCCCTTCTACTTGTGATTGGATTCTGTACAATTTTACTTTGAATAATCTTTTCTTTATACAGAATAGTGTTTGTCCTATTTTAACACTTTCTTCCTTTTAATAAACTTAGAAGTTACTTCTCTTTATACTTTACTAGAGGCCCGGTGCACAAAAATCATGCACTCAGGTGGGGGGGTTCCCCAGCCTGGCCTGTGCCCTCTCACAGTGCGGGAGCCCTGCGATTGAGCTCCCCAAAGAGGTAGGCCCCACCCACCCATCTGGGGCTCCTCAATGGATTGTCCCAAAGAGGTAGGCCGGAGCCGGGAGTCCTGCCACACAGAGCTGCTGGGACCCAGCTCCACACGGAGACGTGGGATCTGCCTCCATGCTGCGCACGCTGCGTCAAGTCCCTGCCCACCTGCGCACGCACACAGCCTCTTGATGACAGATTGTTACAGCGTGGAGGCATCACAGCATGAGGGTGTGGCAACCACATAGGCTTTTATCCATGGTCGGCAAACCGGCTCGCGAGCCACATGCGGTTATTTGGCCCCTTGAGTGTGGCTCTTCCACAAAATACCACGTGGGGGCGCACATACAATGCAATTGAAACTTCGTGGCCCATGCGCAGAAGTTGGTTTTCAGCCTGGATGAGTCTATTTTGAAGAAGTACTGTTGATGTTTGGCTCTGTTGACTAATGAGGTTGCCGACCACTGGTATAGATAATTGGCCTTTTCAACTCTTACCTTCTATAGTAATTTAAAATGTAGAACTCGTTTTTATTTATATGGGCATTTGCCCTTATTTAGCATATACAGTTGACCTTGAACAACATGAGTTTGAGTTGTGTTGATTCACTTATACACAGATATTTTTCAATAAATACCTGTACTGGGAGTCTGTGGATATGAAAGGCCAACTGTATGCATTGGTTTATGCCATTTTATATAAGGCACTTGAACATCTTTGTTTTTTTTGTAGCCACAGGGGGTCCTGGAACCAATCCCCCGCAGATACTGAAAGACAACTTAGTTCTTGGGGAATCAAGTTATACGCAGATCTTCTTAAAATATATTTTTGTTGATTTCAGAGAGGAAGGAAGAGGGAGAGATAGAAACATCAATAATGAGAAGGAATCATTGATCACCTGCCTCCTGCACAAACACCTTTACTGGAAATCGAACCATGACCTCATGGTTCATAGGTTGGCACTCAACCACTGAGCCACACCGGTCAGGCTATATGCAGGTTTTTGACTGCAGAGGAAATCGGCCCCTTAACCCCTCATTGTTAAGCCAACTATAAAATGTCTATTCCTATTTTTTTTTTTAATATTTTATTGATTTTTTACAGAGAGGAAGGGAGAGAGATAGAGAGTTAGAAACATCGATGAGAGAGAAACATCGATCAGCTGCCTCCTGCACATCTCTTACTGGGGATGTGCCCACAACCCAGGTACATGCCATTGACCGGAATCGAACCTGGGACCTTTCAGTCCGCAGGCCGACGCTCTATCCACTGAGCCAAACCGGTTTCGGCGTGTCTATTCCTATTTTACCACTAACTAACCTTCATCCCCAACCAGTCCTTAATCATTTAAAAACTTTTAAAGTTTCACATTCCTAATTTCTTAATTTTGATTATTTTTTTTCATCATTCTTTGAGGAAACATCACAGTGTTATATTTCTAAACTATTGTGTGCCCAGATACCTTCTAGTGGCTTTTATTACTTTACTAGAGGCCCAATGCACGAAATTTGTGCAAGAGTAGGCCTTCCTTCCCCTGGCTGCCGGCACTGGCTTCCCTCTGGCATCAGGACACAGGCTTACCTCCAGTCACCTGGGACTCAGGCTTCCCTCTGGCCACCGACAGGTACCTAGGACCTGGGCTTCCCTCACAGCCCCAGCTTCATCCAGAAGGTCGCCCGGAAGGACATCCAGTCTAATTAGCATATTACGCTTTTATTATTATAGATTCCATTAATATGTATATGTTGTTGTTAATCCTTACCCAAGGATATTTTCCATTGAGTTTTAGAGAGAGTGGAAGGGAGGGGGAGAAACAGAGAGAAACATGGGTGTGAGAGAGACACATCGATTGGTTGCCTCCCACACCAGCTCCAACCAGAACTAGGGATCAAGCCTGCAACCGAGGTATGCGTCCTTGACTGGAATCAAACCTGGGACCCTTCTTTCTGCAGGCGGACCCTCTATCCACTGAGCCAAACAAACCAGCTAGGTCTCCGTTAAAAATATTATGCAGATGTTTGTTCCTTGTCTTCTGGCATTTACTATAATGGAAATAAGAACAGGCTACACATTTTTCTACCTAATGTTTGAAGAATTATTTTTGTTTACTAAGCCCCTACCTCAGTGATGGCGAACCTTTTGAGCTCAGTGTGTCAGCATTTTGAAAAACCCTAACTTATCTCTGGTGCCGTGTCACATATAGAAATTTTTTTATATTTGCAACCATAGTAAAACAAAGACTTATGTTTTTGATATTTATTTTATGTATTTAAATGCCATGTTAACAAAGAAAAATCAATCAAAAAAATTAGTTCGCGTGTCACCTCTGACATGCGTGTCATAGGTTCGCCATCACTGCCCTACCTACTGGTAAGCCACTAAGTTTGCACACTGACATTTCAAATATAGCTTTATAACAAAAATAGGAAACTTCTGAAGATTAACAAAAATTTAAAGCAGAAGAAAAAATTTATTTATAATTTCAAAATGTTTTGGGATTTGATCTTTTCATCTTATTTAGAAAAAGTTAAAATAGAAAATAATAAAAAAGGAAACATTCTTTGGAGTATAAGCTAATCCAAGGAAGTCAGCCACAATGGTGACAGGTCGTCTTACAGCTTCTGGATCAGTATGGCAGAAGCCCCACCTCCTCCATTGCAGATACTGGCAAGACCATATTCTCCCTGCTTCAAGGCATGAACCAAATGAGTAACAATCCTGGCTCCAGACATCCTAGGAGTAAGAAAGCATTTTGACTCTTTAATGAAGTAATAGAATGAGTAAGTATCCAAAAGTTCTTTTCTAAATTCTTTAAAAGTTTATTACCATTAATCATAGCTGAATTTTGTTACTTTTCTTAAACTTGGGAGACTCTATTTAATAATGGTTGCGGTTTTCTAAAGGCCCAAGCATAGACTGTAATCTTAAATCTTCTAAATAAAATATAAAATATTAATTTTCAAGCAACAAATGTTACAGATCTGTGTTCAATGTTCAGTCCTATCACAAATGGTGTTTACCTTATGAAGGGTAGGAAAGAAATCTATTTAACACAGAGTAATAGGAGTTATGATGAAACACTTTTAAATAGAAACACAACGGCACTCATTAACCTACTTAGAGATTTTTCTTTATGATTTTACCTACCCAATTGGATGTCCCAGAGAAACAGCTCCTCCGTTGATATTTACTTTTTGAGGGTCAATCTCCAGCATCTTAATGTTTGCTAGTACAACCAGACTAAAGGCTTCATTTACTTCCCACATTGCAATATCATCTTTTTTCACTCCTGCAGCTTTAAGAACCTAAAAAATTTTTACATATTATGTTCAAGTAATTAACAATCAAAACTCGTTTTCTTGAAATTCTGCAATTTTGGTTTTATTTCCCATATATTTCATTTTATTTTTCAGTTACCTTTTTAAAGAACTGGCCCTTGGTTTCATTGATCTTTTGTATCATTTTTCTAGACTATTTCAATGTCTTCTTTCTACTCACTTTGGGCTTTGTTTGTTGTACTTTTTCTAGTTCCTTTGGTTATAATGTTAAATTGATTGATTTTTTTTAAATCCTCACCCAAACATATGCTTTTTATTTCAGAGAGAAAGCAGGAGAAACACTGATATAAGAAACATCATTTGATGCAAGGTTCCATGGTGTAATGGTTAGCACTCTGGACTCTGAAACATCATTTGGTTGCCTTCTGTACATGCCCCAACTGGGGATTGAACCTGCAACCTGGGTATGTGCCCTGAGAATCAAACCCACCACCATTCAGTGTATGGGAAGATGCTCTAAACCCGTGGTTGGCAAACCGTGGCTCACGAGCCACATGCGGCTCTTTGGTCCCTTCAGTGTGGCTCTTCCACAAAATACCACGTGCGGGCACGCACATGTACAGTGCGATTGAAACTTCGTGGCCCATGCGCAAAAGTCGGTATTTTGTGGAAGAGCCACACTCAAGGGACCAAAGAGCCGCATGTGCCTCGCGAGCTGCGGTTTGCCGAGCCGCAGTTTGCCGACCACTGCTCTAAACCAACTGAACCACATGAACCAGGGCTTTTATTTTCTTGATTCTTGAGGCAAGCCTCTATTGCTGTTAATTTCCCTTTCAGAACTGCTTTGGTTGTGTCCCATTGATTTTGGATCATTTTGTCTCACAGTATCTTGATTTCTTCCTTGATCCATTGTTCACTCATTCATTGTTTAGTAGCATGTTATTTAGCCTCCACATGTCTGTGCTTTTAGTTTTATTATAACTGATTGCTAGTTTCATACCATTGTGAAAAATTATGCTTCACATTTCAATCTTAAATGTATTGACACTTGTTTTGTAGCCTAACATGTGGTCTATTCTATAAAATGTTCCATGTGCATTTCAGAAGAATTTATATTCTACTGTTTTGGGGTGACTTATCTTTAAAATATTAATTACATCCTTCTGTAATGTGTCATTAAAGGTAACTATTTCCTTATCAGTTTTCTGCCTAGATGTTCTGTGTGTTATGTCATTGGGGTTCTTCATTTCTGACTGGTTCACTTTTATGCTTTCTGTTTGAAGTTCTCACTGACTTCATCTAATTTTCCCCTAAGCTAATTGAGCATCCTTATAACCAGTGTTTTGAATTCTGTACCTGGTACATTGCTTGTCACCATTTCATTAGTTCTTTCTCTGGAGCAGCTGTTCTCAACCTGTGGTTCGCGACCCCTTTGGTGGTCGAACGACCCTTTCACAGGGGTCGCCTAAGACCATCCTGCATATCAGATATTTACATTACGATTCGTAACAGTAGCAACATTACAGTTATGAAGTAGCAACGAAAATAATTTTATGGTTGGGTCACAACATGAGTAACTGTATTTAAAGGGCCAGAAGGTTGAGAACCACTGCTCTGGAGGATTAATCTGTCCTTTCATTTGGGATGTTCCTTTTGTCTCCTCATTTGGGCTATATATCTCTGTGTATTAGGTAGAACTAGTACATCTCCTGGTCTTCAGAGTAGCCCCAGGTGGGGCCCAGTCTCCTAAGCTGTCCTTTGTGTGAACTGTATGTGCCCCTCCTATTGTAGTTGAGCCTCATTTGCTATTGGCTTGTCAGTAGGTGGAGTTGACCCTCATGAGGGCTTGCCATGATCACAGCAGACAAGCTCTTTTGCAGGATCAGATCCCACAGAGCAGGAGTCACTTTAATCAGGCTTTGGTGCCAGCCAAGTCCGCCCTTTGGTGTGTCATTTGTGGAGCTGGTTGGGTGATGCTCTCGCATAGTCTGAAGCTGGCCACCAGGTATGTTGGTTCTAGAGGCCCTTGGAGGGGCTTTGGTGATGTCAAGGTCAGCCATCCTTTGTTCCTGGCTTGGTGCTGCCTAGTAGGGGCTACAAAGTGACCTCTGGTTGAATGCCACTTCTGCGGGGCTTGAAGGTACTTGGGAGAGGCTATCCTGCAAACTAAGGCTGGCTGCCACATGTGCCAGGCATGGGACTTTTGGTGGACACAACACTGAGCTGAGGCCAGCTGCCACTTGTGCTGTGGCTGCTTAATTATAGCCAACTCTGGCCACTGTTTATGCCAGGTTTGTGGCCACCTGATGGACGTTACAATGTCAAGTTGACACCAATCGTTGCTTGTGCCAGGCTTGGGGCTATTTAAACAAGAGTTACAGGGTACATTGAAGCCACATGATGCTTGTTTCAGTATTGTGAACCTTTGTCATTTTTTAGGAAAGTCCACAGCACAAGCCAAGTTAAGGCACTTAGACGGAAAAACTGCTGGAAGAGATTCAGACTAGCTGCATGAGTTGGGAGGAGGAGGGGAAAGGGCAAACAGTGTTAACCAGGTTAATGGAGAGTTCAGTTTAGTGCCTGCCTGCCTGCCAATACTTTCATGCAGAGCCCTGCCCCTGAAGCTAGTCAATTTAATTCTTCCCCATCTGTCTCCCTTTACTGGAGCCCAGAGGGAGTGAGTGTCGGCAAGCAAGTCCACGCACGGGCCATTAAGGGAAACGCATGGGACTACGGCAGCCTTCTTTCTCACTTAGCCACAATCCCCACTGATGGTCACACCCAGATGTTATGAGGACCTCTCCTTCCTGGCACTGGAGCTGTGGGCTGGGACCCTTTATTCCTCAGAGGGGACCGCCACAGCTGAGCTATCCCTCCCAACTCTTACTTGCCACACCATGGGTATAGGACCTGCCCCCTCCGTGTCTCCACTCCTCCAACAGTCTTGACGTGGCTTCTTCCTAACTATATCCAGTTACAGGAGTTATGTTCACTTTGGCTGCAGGTGGTTCTCAGTGATGGTGGTTTTATAATTTAGTTGTGATTTTGACATGGTCATAGGATAAGGTGCGCACAGTATTTACCTAGTCCGCCATCTTAACCAGAAATTAAGTTTGTACTTCCCTTTGATGCAAGAGATATCTAAATATGTAGTTAGTTTCCAGGAAGAATAGACCTTTTATTTTCTGATTTTAATTTCTCAACTTACTGCACTGCAATCAAAAGATTTTATTTGCACTATCTCAATTTCTATCTTGGAGAAGTTTGGTCTGTCAAATGAAAGGTATATTAATGTCTCCTGTTGTATGGTTAATGTTTTTACTGCATCCCTTATAGTTTCTGCTTTATAAAAGTTGCTGTGGAATTATTTGGAGCACAGATATTCAGAGCTATTGTTACTTTACTGTGAATTATTTATTTAAATTATTTTACTTGTTTGAAGTCTTTTTAAATGTAAATATCTCTTGTTTTGGTAGTTCCTCATAGGCAGGAAAGTGTTGTGATGGTAATGATTATCTTTATAAAATATTGCTAGTGCCCTTTTTCTTTAGAAGTTTTTATGTTGTGAGCAACAGTAAAATTAACAAGAAACTATTCTCTCTTCCTCCATTGGGCTCAGGTAACTTTCTAAGCTGTGGAGTTCAAGCAGCTTCCTCTGTTCCAGCAGCACTAGACAAAACATGGCACCCAGGTGTGAACCACTTCTCTAGCCCTCAGCATCTAGCCTGCCTCAGGCACCCTTGCCTTTTTCTTTTTTTAAATTCTCTTGGGTATATACATAGGACTGGAATTCTTGGGTCATTTGGTATCGCTATGGGTTTTTAAATCTTTATTGTTGAGAGTATTACAGATGACCTCCTTTTTGCCTCCCTTCACCTGGATCCCTCCCCACCCCAAGCCTTTACTACCCTGTTGTCTGTGTCCGTGGGTAATGCATGTATGCATATATGTTCTTTGGTTACTCTCTTCCCACCCCCGCTCCCTCCTTCCCTCTGAATGGCTCTGGTTCTATTTTATTCATCAGTTTATTTTGTTCAATTTGGCAGAATGGAGTATGTTCTTACCTTAGGTACAGCATATGCAGGTGCAATTGGAAAATCAATAGGTTCTACAGCAGCGTCAGCAAATGCTTCATAAAAAAATAAAAAGCTTTTAAAACCTTTTTTATATGCACTCAAAGGTCTAACAACTGTTATATATAGGGTGTCCCCAAAAAAATGTATACACATACTTAGAATAATTATAAAGGTAGTGTTTATTAAAATACATTTCATTTTCAAAATCGATCTATCAGCTTTTAAAGTGTGTATACATTTTTTGGGACACCCTGTATAATATGCAAAAATGCAAATTTTCTACCCCCTGAAATAAATGTAAATGTATTTGTTTCATTCTACACTTTATAAGTCATTGATTTTCACAAGTGGGGGGTTAGGGGAAATTTGCCTCCAGGGACATTGGTGTTAACTAGAGATATTTTTAGTTGTCCTAATGGGTACAATGCCACTTACTATAGTAACTAGTAGTAGAGGCCAAAAATCTGCTAAACATCCTACAATGCACAGAACAAACCCAAAAAAGAAAGAATTATTTATTGTAAAATATCAATAGTGCTGAGGTTAAGAAACCATGATCTAAACTAAGAATAAATTCAGTCACAAGGTTTTTATAAAGTATCAAAATTTCTGTTTAACTCCTTATGAAGAAGGCAAGGCAGATTTTACAGCTGAAGATAGGCTTAAGTAAACTGAGGGTATGCCAAGCCCAGAAATAATAAATGGAAGAACATCTAGACTTCATATTTCTAGACTCTTCATCCCATGTTCTTTTTACGTATATGGGATTTTATCTGGCTACTGTTCCCTACATGTTTGGGTAAAATAAAACATGCACCCTGTATTTTCCCACTTATTTTCTAGGAGAGGAAAATATTTTTAAAGCTTACTATTATATAAAGAAAATTATAATAATATTAAAGGAGCTTCTATCCCTGTTAAAATATGTACTAGTTATATCCTGTCACAAAGCACAACCTATGTAGCTACAGATGGCTTCAATATTATGTATTACTGACAAGGAGACTTGGTTTCAGGAACGGCTTGCAGAGGTTTAGGAATAAACAAGTTCAGAACATTCTCTACCTGCTATTCTTGCCAGTGGTTTGACATTGAGTCTCTTGGCTGCATCTGCAGTCATCAGAATCACAGCGGCTGCTCCATCATTCAGTGTGCTGGCGTTGGCAGCTGTGACTGTGCCTGAAGGCATCAATGAGCATGAAGTCAAAACATTCCTTCACACTGAATCCATTTGGTTCAATTAAACAAGTTCCTACCTAGTACTGCTTATGATGCTAGATGCATGGAAAACTACAAATACAGATGGAGATAGCTCCTGCCCTTTGGAAACATATACATAACTATAAATTAATGTAAGAATGCTTTTTTGAGTTAATTTTTTATAACAGTTTATTCAGAGCTAGCTCTGAAACACATGCATGATGGCACTGGGCAAATGCTGGTTTACTAATCTCTTTCCTAGGATTTATCTATTAAACGCATTCACTGTTAAGCAATTTTAAATATACTTTGGATAAATATTTGTTTTCTTAATTTCACTTGAGCCTGATGTATTGAAAATGTTAAATAGTTCCTAGATGTTTTCTAGAATTACTTTTTTTAAATCCTTAGGCAATTCCAAGACTAGATATAGTATTAATACTCCCATTTTTTCTTATGCTTCATATCTTAGTACTAACCGTTTTCTTTCTGGAAAACTGTCTTCAGCTTTGGAACTTTGCTAAAATCAACACGTTTATATTCTTCATCTTCTTTTACCACTACATCTGGTTTACCTACAACAAACATCGTTTAAGTTATCACCAGTCAAGACAACAATTGGGTGCCTGGTAGTCTGTGCCTTTCTTTGTATGCCAGCATACCTTAAACCATCTGAATAAATTCTGTTGTACAGCCTACCATCTGTAATCTGTTAGTGTCTTACAAGTTATTACATAGCTTAAAGCACTTTAAATCTTCTATTCAGCCACACCTGTTCTCTTGTCTCCCCACCTCCTTCTGTAATCACAGATCCCATTCTCCTGACCCTAGGGGTAGTTGTCTGCCCTAGGCTGGATAAGCCCTTATAGTCCGTGTGCATGGTAATCATTCCTGGAATGGAAATGTAACCTAAGCCAGGGAAATGAACCTTTACTGTGGATTTATTCTGGAGTTGGTCAGGAGCTGTTTGAGCTATGAATAAAAGTAGAAACTTAGGAAGCCTGAGCCAATTTTAATGAAATCTTATATTAAATTGGGTTGAACTGTCTGAAATGGCAACATTTCCCGTAATTAAGCAGAAAGGTCAGTGTCCTCAGTTGAAATGAAAAAGATTAAAATGTACTAAATTTAGTCCTAGCCACTTTGGCTCAGTAGTAGAGCGTCGGCCCACGTCAGCCCCCAGACTGAAGGATGGCGCTTCCATTCTGGTTAAGAGCACATACCTTGGTTGCAGGCTCAATCTGGTTGGGCTCATGTGGGAGGCAACCAATCAATGTGTGTCTCTCATATCACTGTTTCTCTCTCTCTGTTTCTCCCCCTCCCTTACAACCTCTCTAAAATCAATGGAAAAAATATCCTCAGGTGAGGATTAACAAAATAAAAAAAGTACTAAAACTTAAACATAAAAAATTTTGCAACATGTAAAGTCTACTAAAAATTAAAATGTATTTGGAACATTATCGCTCTACCTTTTACTGTAATTGTGACAGGAATAACTTCATTTCCAAACTTCCCAGCTTCCCATGCTGCTTTACTTCTGGTGTAGGAGTTAATAGCATAAGTATCCTGTTCATCTCGTGAAATATTCATCTTTTTTGCAGTATTCTCAGCACAGTTACCCTGATAAAAGTTGGAATTTTTAAAAAAACTAATTAACATTGCATACCTTATAAAATATACATTATCTTTACATAACATAAAAAAACAATTCGTTTCTTAAAATATACTATTCTGTACTAGGTAACTTTTCACTCATGTCTCATCTTCAAATACTTGAATTAGCTCAGCTGTTGCTATTTTGAAGGCAAATAATTAGTTACAGAATCCATTATGAGAAATCAGAAAATACCCTACTCTGGTGTACAGCAATTTACTCAATAGTTGAGCCAAGCTGATGCAATGAGCATAGAAAAATATTTTCTTCAAATGAATGGCTAAAATAGACATTTATAGAGCCCATCCTTCAATTCAATTTCTAAATACATGTAATTTAAGCCCAGCCATCGTGGCTCAGTGGTTGAGTGTCAAGGTTCAATTCCCAGTAGGGGGCAGCCAATCAATGATTCTCTCTCATCACTGATGTTTCTATCTCTCCCTTCCTTCCTCTCTGAAATAAAATATATATATAATTTTTAAAGCAATAATTACCATATGAATTTTGTTGTAGACATCAGTTAGCCCATCTTTTACAATCAAATCTTCAAGCTTTACCCCACCATATGGAGTTGCTCCTCTGTTCATCACGTAGGGAACATTGGACATGCTCTCCATCCCACCTGCGACCATGACATCCTGATCAGCAGCACACATACACAAAAAAAACCAATGTCAATATACATAAGTACAAATCCATTATACCCTTTACACAAGTACAATAAACAAGTAATTTACATGGACTTTATTAAACATTTTTTACAGTGAATACAAGAAGTACCCTCTAGCCCTAACCGGTTTGGCTCAGTGGATAGAGCGTCAGCCTGCGGACTGAAAAGTCCCAGGTTCGATTCCGGCTAAGGGCATGTACCTTGGTTGCGGGCACATCCCCAGTAGGAGGTGTGCAAGAGGCAGCTGATCAATGTTTCTAACTCTCTATCCCTCTCTCTTCCTCTCTGTAAAAAATCAATAAAATATATTTTTTTAAAAAAAGAAGTACCCTCTTAACCCTGATGAAAGGAAATGGTCTACAATGTGTAATGATAATTAAAGTTAGAGTCGGGATCTGATGGCAACAGAGTAGGTGGAAGTTACACTCATCTTCCAGAACTAAACTGCAATTGCAACTAAAATATAGAACAATCTGCCTGAATAACCAACTGAAGACTAGCTGAACAGAAGTCTTGTAATGAAGGATTTACAGAAGCCACACCGGGATTTACAGAAGCCACACCGATAATGGGAGAAAGGCCTGACCCTATTCTCACATGAGGCAGCTGAGAATCCTCAGGGCTATATCTGTTGCAAAAGTCTCCCCTGAGGAACATGGGGTCTCAAGCCCATGCCATGCTCCACCACCGAGAATCAAGAGTCAAGAAGCAGAGCCCACATAACATCTGGCTCTGAAAATCAACAGGGATTCTGTCAACAGGGAGAGACAAGAGTCAGCTAGAAACCCAGGTGCCCTGTTAAAGGGCCAGGGCACTAAATATTTTTCTCAGCCACACCCTCTGGGCTCCAGTGGAGGAAGGGCAGCTCAAAGTGAACTAGACTCGTGTTTGGAGAAAATGAGTAGTGTAGTTCCGAGGTAGAGCTAAAGGGACAGTGACCAGGATCCCTTGTATTGAGTCCCTCGTCCATAGGCACCATCTTTCTTGGGAAAATGATAAGACACTGAAGAAAGAAATTGAAGAAGGTACAAGTAAATGGGAGCATTATACCATGTTTATGGATAGGAAAAATGAACATCATTTAAATGTCCATACTAATTTCTGGCGGTTTCAACCTCCCTGCAGCATGCCTCTCACGATGGATCTCCTTCATCCCTCTCCAGAAGATGAGAGGAAACGCAAGAAGACATGCCTGGTGCAGAGCCCCAATTCCTACTTCATGGATGTGAAATGCCCAGAATGCTATAAAATCACTGCCATCTTTAGCCATGCACAAACAGTCCTCTGTTAGCCTCCAGGAGGGAAAGCAAGGCTTATAGAGGATGTTCCTTCCGAAGAAAGCAGCACTAAAAGCACCTCAAATCAAAATGAACACATTTGGCCCGGCCAGCGTGGCTCAGTGAGGCATGCAGGAGGCAGCCAATCAATGATTCTCTCTCATTATTTATGTTTCTATCTTTCCCTCTCCCTTCCTCTCTGAAATCAATAAAAATATATTTTAAGAAAAAACATTTAGATAACAGCAAAACAAAAACAAAATTTCCATACTACCCAAATCAGTCTATCAATTGAATGCAATTCCTATAAAAATACCAATGGCATATTTCACACAAATAAAAGAAATAATCCAAAAATGTGTATGGACCCACAAAAGACCCAAACAGCCACAGCAATCTTAGGAAAGAACAAAGTTGGAGGCATCATGCTACCTGATATTAAACTATACTACAAAGTAATCAAAACAGCATAGTACTAGAATAAAAACAGGCCAAAAACTGAATGGAACAGAATAGAGACCCTAGAAATAAACTCATGCCTATATGGTCATTTCGTATTGAAAAATGAGCCAAGGGCAGTCCATTCAATAAACGGTATTGGGAAAATTGGACAGATGCAAAAAAAAAAAATGGAAGTAGACCACCTTCTTACACCATACACAAGAATAAACTCAAAATGGGTAAAGACTTGAATGTAAGATTCAAAACCATAAAACCCTAGAAGAAAACATAGGCAGTAAAGCCTCAGACATTTCTCATAGCAATATTTTTTCTGCTATATCTCCTCAGACATGAGATCACTTTACATGTAGTAATTCTGATGATAGAATGGCTATCATCAATAAGTCCACAATGACCATTGTTGGCAAACCCTCATTCACTGTTGGTGGGAAATGCAGATTTGCACAGCTACTGAGGATCCTCCATAGTGTGGAAAACATGGAGGAATCTCAAAAAAAATTAAAAATGGAACTGCCTTATGACCCAGTGATTCCACTTCTGGGAACATATCTGAAGAAACCCAAAACACTAATTTGAAAGAATGTATGCACCACCACCACCACCCGCCATGTTCACTGCAGCACTATTTTACAATAGTCAAGATACGGAAGCAGCCCAAGTGCACACCAATAAACAAGTGGATGAAAGGTTGTGGTATGTATGTACAATGGAATATTACTGAGCCATTAAAAAGAAAGAAATCTTACCATTTGTGACAGCATGGGTGGACCTAGAGAGATTTATGCTAAGTGAAATAAGTCAACGTCAAATACCATATGATTTCACTTATATGTAGAATCTAAAGAACAATATAAAACAACAAAAGAGCAATAGATTCATAGATACAGAAAACAGATTGATGGTTACCAGAGGGGAGGGGACTGGGTGACTGGGTAAAAAAGGGTGAAGCGATTGAGAAGTACAGATTGGAAGTTACAAAATACTCATGGGGATGTGAAGTACAGCATAGGAAATATAGTCACTAATACTGTGATAACTATGTATGGTGCCAGGTGGGTACGGGGATATCTGGGAAACACTTTGTAAAGTATGTGATTATCTAACCACTATGCTGTACATCTAAAAATAATACAAAATCATATTGAATGTAAACTGTAATTGGAAAAAAAAACAATTTTTTTTAAAAAAGAGTCATATATTGTGAAGAATGCCAGAGCCCTGGCCAGTGTGGCTCGGTTGGTTGGGTGTTACCCTGTGCACCAGAAGTTGCTGGTTCAGTTCCCACTTAGAATACATGCCCTGGGTTGCAGGCTCTATCCAGGGTAGGGGGCATGCAGGAGGCAGCTGATCGATGTTTATCTCTCACATCAATGTTTGTCTCTCTCCTCCCACCCCTCTTTCACTTTTTGCTAAAAATCGATTAAAAATCTTTTTTAAAAAATGCCAGGAACCTTTCATATAAGACCATCTTTTGAAATTCCTACCTTCCCATCCTTCGTTTTAAACTGCTAAAAATTTAATGTCTTCTAAAAGACTAGAAATAATCTGTTTGCAGAACTAACCCTATTATTTCCTCAATTGAGATGCTCCTCATCAACAGAGGATCTGCTTGATAATCTGACATTCGGCCTTTCCTCTCACCCAGGTGTCCTCTACACACACCTGAGTATTTTGGCTAGAATGTATGTCTGATCATCCTACTCCTTTAAGGGACTCCAGCATGGCACATTACCAAGGCCGTGTACAATCTGACTCTTTCCCTCTCCAGTCTCATGCCCAGACCTGCACTTCAGGTCACACAGAACTGTTGAAAGGTCTTCAAAGGCACCAGGATCATTCCCAAACACCTCTGCACTCTGAACCATCCACAAGTCCTATACAACAAAAGGTTGTGGGTTTGATTTCTGGTCAGAGCACATACCCACATTGCCAGTTTGATCCCCACTCGGGTGCATACAGGAGGCAACCAATCGATGTTTCTCTCACATCGATGTTTCTCTCTCTCCCTCTCCTTTCCTCTCTCTCTAAAATCAATAAAAAACATTAAATAAATAAAGTAAAATAGTGAAGAACTGGAGACTGCCTAAGTGTTCATTCAATAAGGACCCATAAAATAAATTATAGTTGTTCAGTTCAATAGAATACTATCTTATGTGCTGATATAGAAAGAATCTCCAAGACATTAAGTGGGGCACAGAGTTTAAACAACTTGCCCAAAGTTCTCTGCTCTTAAGTGTCAGAATACACAAGTGGTAAACAAGTCAGACCCTCAGGGGCAAGAACAAAAAAAACTTATTTTTCATCTTATACTTTTCTGTACCGTCAGGTTTTAGCATGTGCATATAAAACTTATAGTCTCTGATACACAGCTCAGATATCACTACATTTTTTCTCTTTGGCTTGCCTTACAATTGGAAACAAAGCAAAGGAGGGATATCATCAAGAGTAAACAGAATTGTTGTTCTTGTATATGTGAGAAACAATTTGCAAACATCTCAATTGATTTTATCCTGGTGTGTTATGCCCTAATCAGCTGGAATGCACCAAGCAGGGATAGAGACATCCATTTTCTATTTCCAACCCTCTAACTTTGTGTCAACCTCACTTCCCTCAACTGAAAAAAGAAGGGCTAGATCAATGAAGTCTTATTTCTATGGGTTTAGGTCTAGTTGCCCCCCACCACAGCATATACTGCTATCTCTTGCTTGATCCCAGGTAAAGAGAAGACCTAAACCAGCAAGGCCAATAGAAAACCTGTACAATTTAACAACTGAACCTGGGCACACAGGAAGTATAAATCAGTCATCAATTCTTGGGTCAATCAACTACTTGATTCCCAGGGTCAGCACCTTCTTCTCATGTATGATGAAATCCCTTACTTTGGTAAATATAAAATTTATGATGTTTGAAATTACCAAGAATCTCAGAGAAAGACTCTGAAGACTAAAATATCTTGGCTGAAAACTACTTTTTAACACAAGACACTTCGGTATCATTTTGACCTCTATTTCAAAGGGAATTAGCACATTAGACATTCCTGAGTGTCTGAAACAACACAGCAGCTATACGAGGAGCACTTCTAAAGCATGGATGTGCTTAGATTTTTGGTGTCTTTTAGCATTGTGTATTATTTTAATTATAACATAGAAAAGAAGGTCCTTCTTACCTGATGTCCGCACATAAGATTCTGAGAGGCCATCATGATGGCTTTCATTCCTGAGGCACAAACTTTGTTTATAGTGGTGCATGGAGTGGAAATAGGTAAGCCTAAAACCAATACAGACAAGTCATAATTTTGAAAAACAAAGATGCTCTTCAAACACAATTGTAGAACTAAAATTAAAGTATGCACCATTACTTCTGCCAATACAAGTCTATAAGTGTTAAATTATATTATGCACTTAACTTTTTATTTAAGTTGAAATGACCTCCTTTTTGCCATGTCAAACATTGGAAGTATGAAAGCCAAAATGTATTCCCAGTACCTGCACCCAGTACTGCTTGCCGTGTGGGGGCTTGTCCTTCACCTCCTTGTATAACGTTACCCATGTATGCTTCTTTCACTTCTTCTTTTGGTATTCCTTTTTCAAAAAAAAAACAAAAATGCATTTCCATATTTTATTCAATGTAATAATTGGTGGTTATCTAATAAGGTACATGACATTATAAAGCGGGGGTGGTTTCCTTTTTTTGTCAGTTTTTGAGTTTCATTCCTAACTCTATAGTACAAAAACTTCTTTACGAGGGAATTCAGAAATATAGGCATTAAGTCATTTCTAAGTGTTACATATGTCCAAAATAAATATTTGTTCCAGGGAATCACTGCCCCTTAACACAAAGAGCAAAGCAACCACTCACCTGCCTTTTCAATGGCTCCCTGAATGGCAATGGAGCCCAGCTTAGTGGCTGGCAGGGAGGAAAGGCTGCTTAGAAAGGATCCAATGGGTGTTCTTGTAGCACTTGCTATGACCACTTCCTGGTAAGACAGGAGACGATAATAATTATTGTATTTAAATATCTTACCCAAATCATCTTTTATTAAATACTAGTAAACATAATTCATAGACATTATTATCCAAGAAAGAGAGTTTTCTGAGTTAATCATCAAAGATTAAAATAATATCAATATTTTTAAATAATGTTTTCTATTGATTTTTAGAGAGAGGGAATCATCGATGAGAGAGGAACATCATTGATTGGCTGCCCCCTGCACTTCCCAAACTGGGGATCGAGCCCACAACCCTGGCACATGCCCTGACCAGGAACTGAATCGGCGACCTCTTCGTCCCTGGGTTGACACTCAACTGCTGAGCTACACCGGCTGGCAATAATCTCAATACCCGAACAGGAAGTAAAACTAATCCGTTTAACGCTGGCACTGAATGACTTAAGAAACCATTGAAAATTTAAAGCAAACCTACTTTAAAATAGGCACTGATCCTTCTCAGTTCTCCACAGGAGGTTTAAAACCAGAAGCTTAAATTTCAATTCCACTCCTCAGTCAAACTTTAAGAAATGATAACTTTATCCTTGTTAACTGTATGACAACCCTAGCCCAGTGATGGCGAACCTTCTGAGCTCGGCGTGTCAGCATTTTGAAAAGCCCTAATTTAACTCTGGTGCCGTGACACATATAGAAATTTTTTGATATTTGCAACCATAGTAAAACAAAGACTTTGATTTTTTTAATATATTTAAATGCCATTTAACAAAAATCAACCAAAAAATGAGTTCGCGTGTCACCTCTGACAGGCGTGTCATAGGTTCGCCATCACTGCCCTAACCAATGGGCTTCCTTGCTGAAGGGAACTCTGGGCTAGGAACCAATACCTGTATGCTAGACTAGATAGGGCCACACCACAACTGGGACAAAGCCAGAGCCACAGTTTCTTAAATGATTACTAATAAGATAATATTAATATGAAATTTAAGAAAAAGTCAACAAGAGCTCTTAAATAATTATGAAACACTATTGTAACAATTCTCTCCTTACACTCGCCTTCCACATTCCCATTTCAAGTTAATAAATAAGAATTATTCTCCAGATTTTGGTAGGAGGCTATTCATGTTAGGGACCCTCATGAAACAGAGAGAGGACTCCCTCACAAAGCACTCGGTGATCAGGGGACGCTCCTTCCTGTCTAACACCCAGTCTGGTTCAGTCCCTTCTTCTACTATCGTTCAAGCGGCCTCTGCAATGTGTCACATACAACATAATGAGGGTCCCCGAGAGTAAGGGTCTGCCCAGTTTTTGAGAGAAGGTGGTTTTACAGTAGACAAAAAGGAAGAAACAGAAATTATGCACTAGATTACAAATTTTTATGGTAAGTTGGAAGTTAGTATTTCAATAATTAGCTATTTCTAATCATTGCATCATCCCAAGCTGACCCTCCCATATACACAAATCATAAAAATACGCATTTTTTATTAACTACATTTCCTTTAAATTCTTTCATTTTAAAGCACAATTTAAATTTATACTTACATTCAAAGTAGGTTTTGATGCGTAACTTCGCTCCACATATCTTATTTCCTGTAATATAAATATTTATAATGTTATGATATAAAAATATTAATGTATATCATTTTATACTTCTTAGTGATGAGGTTATGGTGATTTCTCAGCTTCTTTATACTTTTATTTCCAGATTTTCTAGTTAACATATCAGTGTTACATTGAGAAAAAATTACTACTTTGTAATATACTCTTTTGATTAACTGTTCATTGGAAATGTATGTTTATCTTAAAATTGCTGATATAGAATAAGTTAAATATTTAAGCTTTAAATTAAGTAATTTTAAAACACTACAAGAAACTATCCTTCCCTGGCCGGTTTGATTCAGTGGATAGAGCGTCAGCTTGTAGACTGAAGGGTCCCAGGTTCGATTCTGGTCAAGGGCACATGCATGGGTTGCAGGCTCGATCCCCAGTAAGGGCACGCAGGAGGCAGCTGATCAAGGATTCTCTCTCATTGATGTTTCTCTCTCTCTCCCCGCTGCCTTCCTCTCTGAAATCAATAAAAGTGTTTTTTAAAAGAAAATATCCTCATTGCTTTGGACTAAAAACGAACTTTTCAAAGACAAACCCCAGATATCTGCTCAACTCCAGTCCCAAAATCCTCCTCCCTTCCCCATCACCTGGCAACAGCAGCCATTAAAAGAGCAGGCCACTGTTTATTTCTTTGTCTTTATACTGATTAGTATGCACAGGCCCTTTCCCTTCCGGAAAGTAAAATAAACTCTGTGAATCTATCTCTTCTCTCAGTTGTGAATTCCTTCAGAGCCCAAGTCACAGGCTAAAGCCCTAACAGTAGTTAAGAGCCAGGGCTTACCTTGCTTTTATCAAATGGGTTGTTTTGAGAATGAAATGAGGTGATATATGTAATCCACTATGCCAATGATGGCGAACCTATGACACGCGTGTCAGAGGTGACACGCAAACTCATTTTTTTGGTTGATTTATCTTTGTTAAATGGTATTTAAATATATAAAATAAATATCAAAAATATAAATCTTTGTTTTACTATGGTTGCAAATATCAAAAAATTTCTATATGTGACACGACACCAGAGTTAAGTTAGGGTTTTTCAAAATGCTGACAGGCCGAGCTCAAAAGGTTCGCCATCACTGCACTATGCAAACCCTCCCTTTCCCCAGCTTCTATTTTAACTGAGTCTTGAGTTTCCCTCAGACCTCCCTAACTTCCTGTCTCCTTTGCTGTCTCATCCTCCCTCTCCCAACTTCTAAGTGCTACAATGTCCCAGGGCTCTGTTCTAGGCCCCTTTTAATTTTACAACTTCACTGTCTCCTTAATCACATCTAGTTCCATGGCTTTAGACAGCATTACGGCCTGATGATTTCCAAATTTCTATTTCCAGCCTTCCCTCTCAAGTGACCTGCAGACTCACGTATCCAAGTGCTGACCTGACAGCTTCAATTTTTTTAACGTTTTTTATTTTTGGATGTTGTTGTTTTTTTTTCTTGGAAAAAGGAAGAGAGAGAAACATTGATCAGCTGCCTCCTGCACACTCCCTACTAGAGATAGGGCCCACAACCCAGGCACGTGTCCTGACCCTGAATCGAACCAGACCTCTTGGTGCTTGTGGCTCAACCCACCAGCTGGGCCTGATAGCTTCAATTTAATGACCAAATCATGGCTCTCAATCTCCATGCCTAGGAAATTAGTTTTTTCCCAGTATTTCCCACCTCACAACATTGCATCACAATTTATCTAGGTGCTCAAGCCAAAATCTTCGGACTCGCCTTTCATCTTAACTTAAAACCCAGATACTCTTATCACAGGTACTGTCGAAACTGTGTCCAAAATACACCTCAATTCTTCCACTTTGCTTCATCCCACTACCTCCATCTAGTTCCAGCCGCCACCGCTTGCTACAATAATAACCTTCTACCTAGTTTCCTAGTTTCCAACTTCCCTTCCAGTTCATCCAGTTTCAAAAATGTAAACTGGATGGCATCACTCCCCTAATTAAAATCCTTTGATGGCTTTCCATAGCCCTTGGAATAATACCCCAACTCTTCCCCTGATCTTTCAAGACCCGGTATGATGTGGTTCCTGATTTTCTTTCCAATCGCACATCGCTCTTGCTGTATGCCGGGCACACCAGCCTCTGCCTGGTTCTGAACCCATTCCCACCTCCAGATCTCTGCTCTGTGCCTCTGCCGGTCAGAGTCTTTCCCCAGAGCTTCCTGGCTGGTTCATTTTCATTCTTTACGTCTCAGCTCAAAAGACACATCCCCAGCGTGGTTCTCCCTAGCCGCCCTATTTAAAGTTGGCCTCCCTTATTTCCACGTTTACCTTTTTCAAAGCCCCTCTCACACTGTGTAAATATGGGGTTCACATCTTTAGTCTCTCTTTCTCTCTCACCCTAATGCAAGCTTCCTGGGAGCGGGGCTCTCTCCTTCACTGCTACCGCGGTGGCACTGGGCACTGGGCCCCCTTAACTCATTAAATACCTCAGGAATGGATGACAGAATTATAGCACAGTCGTCTCCCAAGGACAGCTCAGCTGTACCACCCACTCTGCAGGCCTCACCTGATCATGCCAGGCAGACAGGAACTCCCATCCCAGCTGCCACAGTGCCCTATGCACACTAATTTTTCCAGAAATACATAATTTTGTAACCCTCAGGGGCCCCCAGCGGACTGTGAGTTCCAAGAAGAGATTGATTTCATTTTCTATCCCAATGATGGCAGGAGATGCTATACAAATATTTGAACAAAGTCTGATGCTTACTAGCCATTCAAAATCATTTCAGACAGGGTTAAATCCATTACGAAGCCACAAAAGGGGATAATGAGGGCCTATTTTACAAGGGAGGGTGAAAAAATAGCTCTCTGGAGAGGTCACTGGAGCTGAGAAATGACTGTGAGAGAGTCAGCGTTGGGAAGATCGAGGACAGAGAGTTGGAGGCACAGGGGAGAACTAGGACAAAGGCCTTGGGTTAGGAGCAAGATTGGCACCTGCCCAGTGTAGGCAGCAGAGTAGTGTAGCAGGAGCCACCTACACAGGAACGCACAGCCAGGGGCGAGCACAGGCTGGATCAGTGAGCAGGGACCCCACAGGCCATGAGGAGGAGTCTGTTTTCTGGTCGGTGCGAGGAGAAGACGGGAGTAGAAAAAGGAGGTGCCCAGCAAGAGTTTATGTGGCTAAGTCACAAACGGGTTGATACAAACAGATAGATCTGAAATACATCTTCAGAGCAGTGATTTTCTGTCCGGCTGGCGTGGCTCAGTGTGTTGACCTATAAGCCAGGAGGTCACAGTTCAATTCCCAGTCAGGGCACATGCCCGGATTGCAGGCTTAATCCCCCGTGTGGGGCGTGCAGGAGGCAGCTGATCAATGATTCTCTCTCATCGTTGACGTTTCTTTCTCCCTCTCCCTTCCTCTGTGAAATCAATAAAAATATATTTTTTAAAAAGCAGCGATTTCAACCCTTCCCATCTCATGGCACACATGAACTAATTAATAAAATTCTGCCACACACCAAAAAATATAGTGTTTGCCTATATGACCAAACAATTGATATAATTTTGATAGATTCACACCAGACAGCTATTGTTGTGTTGGCTGTTATCGGGGGTTTTTTTGTTTTGTTTTGGCTTTTTTTTTGACAACCTAAGGGGAAAGAGGTCAGTACCCCCGACTAAATAGTCATGGATTACATGTTTTAAAATTCTTTCAGGACAAAGGTTGAAAATTGCTGTTTTAGAAGTAGAACCAGCCAGTAGGTACTATTATTCTTATTTTACAGGCAAGGAGACTAAAAGTATAGGCAGGTCAAGACCCATTCCTGTTAAAGCAAACATATTTCCATGGTTAGTAAATGACCACTCCGATTCAAGTCACCAAAAAGGCCATGCCTCCTTTATTGTGCCTCATGTTGTGTGTATTTTATACAAATTGTAGGCAAGACCCTCCATCAACAAAAAGATTACAGCTCACTGTGGTGGTCTGGAACCAAACCTGCAATATCTCCGAGGTTTGTCTGTACAGCTAACTCCTCGAGTTCAGTAGCATGAGCACAGTGAGTCACGTGCTGTACAACCTACAACGTCATTTTCCTCATCACCAACGTTTGTGTTTAACTGTAAGCTCTTAAACTATAAGAAGGTTCTGCTCTTGCTTTTTTTTTTTTTTTTTTAACAGAGAGTACCTACCGAACTCACCTGCTCAACACTGGTTGAAACCTAGGTGAATCTAATTACATTTTTGTGATTTCCCAAGTCATTCCATGAAACTAACAAATATGCTGATTAACAACTCATCTTTCCAAAAAGAAACAAAAACAGAAAAACGCATCTTTCCTGGAAACCTACTCCTCCTGGGATTAATTTCAAATTCTTCCTCTTCCCCTGACTCCACGCCCTCACTCCGTATTTGTCAAGTTCTACAGTTATTTTTTCACCATCTCTTGCACAATGTTCACCTGTTGCCAGCACATTCGTTCAAGTCACTTTACACCTGAAATACCAGTTTTCTCCCCACATCCATCTTCCCTGGCCTCTGATTAGGACAAAAACACAAATATCAACGGTCCCCACTGACGTGGATCAAACCCAAACTCTTCCAACACAACTGGATTTCAACGTGTATCACCCCAACCAAATTGCAAAGCTCCCGCTTCGCCACCCACACCCTGACGTCCTCCACCGACTCCCGAGGCTGCCAGCCCCTCCCCCTGCACGTGCGCTCCCTTTTGCTGGGATGCACAGGACACGGATGCTTTCTTTTCATGGCGGTGGCTCCTGCGTTCCCCCAGCAGCCGGAGGACAAACACGTGTCTGGACACCGTCAGCACGTAAGCTTTACCGCCCGGGGTTCTGCACCTACCTAGGCGCTCACCCAACCACAAGCGGAAAATAGCTGGCAAACCCGTTCCGTGGCTGCTGACGGGCACTGCTTGGTGAAGCCTGAAATGGTTGCCGGCTGCATCTGTACTAAACATGTACAGACCTTTCCCCCCTGAACAATACAGGGTAACAACTACTGACATTGCATTAGGGGTGGTAAGTGGACTGGGGCTGACACAGCATATGGGGAGGGTTGCAGTTGATTGGAAATGCTGTGCCCCTTTCTACCAAGGGCCGCGCCAGGGCTCCCGGAACCGCACCCCGCGGCTATCAGGGGGCATCTGTGTACTTCAGTCCGGGTACCGCGAGCGCCTGTGTTTTCCCTGATGAGCCTGAAGTCGCCGGAGTTGCCAGAGCAGGTGCATCTTTGTGATCACTTAGTTCCTCCCACCTGGTAAGCCCGGTGATCACCCACTGCATGAAAATAAAGTCTCTTGACAATGACACAGACATGTTTTCTTCTTTAAAAGCTCGGAAATCATTTTATGGGGCCTTGGATACTGTCAGGCGAGGCCGGGCCAGCCCCGCCTGTCCGCCTGCCAAGCTCCGGGGCCCCTTTACACACCATTGAGCAATTGCTACGATTACGGAAGAAGCCCCGGAGCGGAAACGCGCTTTGGGCCAGAACCGGGCCGCGCGCGCCGCCGGCATCCGGGGGGCTTCCGGACGAAGGCCGCGCGAGGCGGGTCCCCAGGCCCAGCGGCCCCGCTGCGTCCTCCCCGGGGCGCGGGCAGCACCCTGCCAGGGCGGGAGGCGGCGCGCCGGTCCCCCCCCAGCCGCTCTCACCTGCAGCTGCCTCCGGAGCAGGGGGCTGCGCCCGCGGGCGCCAGCGCGCAGAAGGGCCGCCAGCACCGCCATGGTCGCCGAGCGGAGCGGAGACGTCAAGGGCACAGGCCGGCGAGGGCGGCGGGCGCCCCACCGCGCCCCTCCGCCTCCCCGCGCCTGGCCCGCCGCCCGCGGACCGCCCTCCACCAATAGCAGCCTCGGCCCCGGGGCCGGCGGCTATTGACCCGCAGCCAGAGGAGGGCGGGGCAGCCGGTCCCCCAGCCCCCTGGCCCCGCCTGCCGCCTGGCTCGCAGGAATCTGCAAGCTCCGAGGAGCTGGAAGTGCCAGCTGGGAACCCAGCAAACACTGACCACGCTGTTAGTTTCTGGGTATACAACTCTTTAAAATTTGTATTTGTTTTAGAGAGAGTGGAAGGGGGAGAGAGAGAGAGAGAAACATCGCTTTGCCGTTCAACTTATTCATTGGTTTCTTGCATGTGCCTTGACCCAGGATGGAACCCGCAACCTTGGCCTATCTCCTGACCACATTCTAACCAACTGAGCTAACCGGCCCAGGACCGGCTATACCACTTCTGACCTTCCAGAGTCACTGGTGTAAGTGTGACTGGGCCGTTTCCTTTCTCTGAGTCGGTTCTCTTACTTACACCCGCAAAGTACAAAGGAAAATCGTGAAAAACATTCTTAGGCAATCCAATCAGCTTTTCATTTACGATGAGGTAATTTTGCAATTGGTTTTCAGTAGAAGGAGGAAAACGAGAAATAGAATACATATCAGCAGCTAACTTTACTGAACAATTAATGATTAATATTCACAAAAACTCCATGAATTAGATGCTATTATCTACCCCTTCACTGATGAGATAACGTGGGGGAGGAAGAAATTTCCCTCTGTCCTGCAAGTTCTTCTGGCTGTTCCAATAATCAAATAGACATGAAACCATTTAACAAGGGAAAATAACGAAATTTAAGACATACATATGGGAACCCCAAATACATGAAAGAGAGCCCCACATGCACGAGAAGTTCAAGACAGAGAGGGAACATGGGTATGCATATAAGACATCCTGAGCGAGTGATGAGGTAAGGTGGTTTGGGGGCTTCAAAGAGGCATTACAAAATAATAAGAGCAGGTGTTCAGGAAATAAGAGTTCGTTCTGCCCTACAGACATGTCGGAAGAGGTTGTCTCTGATGATCTCCCAAAGGCCCTCACTCAGGTTCTCCCAGATAGTCAAGGGAGGGCAGGAGTTTCTCCTGAGCCCTCAGCTAAAGTTTCCATTAGCTCAAAACAATCCCCACACCACAGAAGCACATCTTGGGGTGGCTATCTCTGAACTCCCACAATAAAGTACAAAGTAATTAACTTTTTGTCCATGATTGCACAGAAAGTGGGGCAGCTGGAGGGGTCTAATATCATATGTAACAGAATGAAATGCTTGCTCTCTTTGATGGCCTGCACAAAGTAACAACTGTTTTTCAAAGATTCACAGGAATCCTGTAACTGGACTTGATAGGGGGAACCTATAATCTGATAGATAGAGCACCTGAATTAATCTGAAAAGTAATCATACTATTTTAAATCGTAGAACACATATATTTATGGGAATAGGGGGTTAAGTTTCTTATATATAAACTAGAGGCCCAGTGCACAAAAATTTGTGCACTCGGTGTGTGTGTGTGGGGGTGGGGGGGTCCCTCAGCCCAGCCTGTGCCCTCTCGCAGTCTGGGACCCCTCAGGGGATGACCACCTGCTGGCTTAGGCCTGCTCCCCGGGGGATTGGGCCTAAGATGGCAGTCAGACATCCCTCTGGCAGCCTGGCAGCCCTCGGGGGATGTCTACTTAGGGAGCAGACCTAAGCTGCAGTCAGACATCCTGAGCGCTGCTGAGGAGGCAGGAGAGGCTCCCACCACCACCACTGTACTGGCAGCCATCAGCGTGGCTTGTGGCTGAGCAGAGCTCCCCCATGTGGGAGCGCACTGACCACCAGAGGGCAGCTCCTGCATTGAGCATCTGCCCCCTGGTGGTCAGTGTGTGTCATAGTGACCAGTCATTCCCAGTCATTCCCAGTCTTTCTGCTGTTAGGGTCAGTTTGCTTATTACCCTTTTCCTATATAGATAGAGGCCTGGTGCACGGGTGGGGGCCAGCTGGTTTGCCTTGAAGGGTGTCCCAGATCAGGGTGGGGGTGCCGCTTGGGTGCCTGGCCAGCCTGGGTGAGGGGCTGATGGCTGTTTGCAGCTGGTCACACCCCCTTCAGGGTGGGGGTCCCCACTGGGGTGCCTGGCCAGCCTGGATGAGGAGCTGATGGCTGTTTTCAGGCTGACCACACCCCCTTTAGGGTGGGGGTCCCCATTGGGGTGCCTGGCCAGTCTGGATGAGGGGCTGAGGGCCGTTTTCAGGCTGGCGGGGACTGAAGCTCCCAGCCTCTCCTTTTTTTCTTTTCTTTTTTTTCTGGGATTTATTTACCAGAGACGTCTGCCCCCTGGTGGTCAGTGCATGTCATAGCGACTGGTTGGCCAGTTGTTCCGGTCATTCCAGTCATTCAGTCGTAAAGGTGGCTTAGGGTTTTATATATAGACTAGAGGCCCGGTGCACGAGATTCCTGCACTTGGGGGCGTTCCTTAGCCCAGCCTACACTCTCTTGCAGTCCAGGATCCCTCAGGGGATGTCCAACTGATGGCTTAGACCTGCTCCCTAAGCCGTCATTCGGACATCATTAGTGCTGCCACAGAGGTGGGAGAGGCTCCTGCTACCACTGCCGCGCTCGCCAGCTATGAGCCTGGCTTCTGGCTGAGCGGCACTACCCCTGTTGGAGCACACTGACCACCTGGGGGCAGCCCCTGCGTTGAGCATCTGCCCCCTGGTGGTCAGTGCGTGTCATAGCGACCGGTCGTTCTGCCATTTGGTAGATTTGCATATTAGCCTTTTATTATATAGGATAGGGGGTTCAGTTTTTCTTAAAGTTTCCTTTTCAAGGCCTGTGAGAAGCAATTAAGGAGGTGACTCAGCTGTGAATCCAGAACCGATAAGAGGGTCAGACCAACCCACCAGGAGTCAAAACATTATCTCATCAACATCTCATCACCTGATAACTAAAGATAATAGCTGACTTCCATTCCCAGGCTCACCCTAACCCCTTCCCCTTTATAATCCTGTCCCCTGCACCTTACTGTAAGACAGTATTTAAATGTTTGTAAGCGCCCTGTCTTCTTGGTTGGCTAGCCTTTTCAATAAACGCCTTATATGATTCACCCCTGCCTTCGTTATTGGATACAGTGACAGGCAGCCCGGGACCAACCAGGGGGTTCCCATTAACAGACTCAGATCAGTGGGGGTCAATGGACCAAGAACCAATGGGGGCTGGGGGTTGGGGGAGAGAAGGATTGAGAAATTTCCCACTCTCCCTAGGATCCCTCTGGAAGCCTACTTAGCTAAAGCCAGCAACCATCCCTTGCCTCACCCTTACTCCCTTTCCTTAACAATGAAACAAGCCTGCCCTAGCCGGTTTGGCTCAGTGGATAGAGCGTCAGCCTGCAGACCAAAAGGGTCCCAGGTTAAATTCTGATCAAGGGCACGTACCCCGGTTGTGGGCTCCTCCCCGGCCTGACCCTGGTTGGGCTCATGCAGGAGGCAACTGTGTTTCTCTCACGTAGATATTTCTCTGTCTTGCCCTCTCTCTTCCACTCTCTCTAAAAATCAATGGAAAAATATCCTCAGGTGAGGATTAAAAAAAAAAAAAAGATTCCTGGATTCTAGACCAGCCGTGGGCAAACTATGGCCCGCGGGCCGGATCCGGCCCGTCTGAAATGAATAAAACTAAAAAAAAAAAAGACCGTACCCTTTTATGTAATGATGTTTACTTTGAATTTATATTAGTTCACACAAACACTCCATCCATGCTTTTGTTCTGGCCCTCCGGTCCAGTTTAAGAACCCACTGTGGCCCTCAAGTCAAAAAGTTTGCCCACCCCTGTTCTAGACTGTCCTTAAGATGGATTTGAGCTAGGCATTGTCTCTCAATAAATTTTCCCTTGCTCCATTGATCTTGAATATTGGCCTTTCTTTTGAAGCATCGGGCATACAAACCTTGAGCCTGTAACAATTATATTGCATTGCTTTCCTGTACCTTTTCCCAGAGAGTGACATAAATGTTAACTATGATCGTTCTCACATTTTGGAAACCCATTACTTTGGATCCTCAGCTGGAGACAGCAAATCTTTGTTACTTTGTAAGATTATTTTCCTTCACATTGATTGTCGTATACTAGGTAAAAGGAGTGAAAACATACAAAATGAACACTTCAACTCAACTTACTCCAAGCCAAACTCATGTTTTTCCTAAAGTAAAATCCCCACCCACCCCCACTCCCACCTCCACTTACATTTTTGTTTAACTTGTTTTGACATTTTGTTGGCAGCTGTGGGAGATTGTGTTTTTCAAAATGGCCACACTTATCGTTAACCTGTCCCTCAAGCTCTTCTTCTTTGTTTCCCCTTACGCTCCTTTTTCAATGTGATATGCTCCCTCCTCCAACCAGAGGTGGGCTGTGTTCTCTCCTCTTGAGTCTGGGCAGGGACTATTGACTGTCTCCACCAAAGGAATATGGCACGAGTGAGGGTATGTGACTTCCCAGGCCAGGTCCAGCCAGAAATATGGATAAAAAGCCCTCAGATGCTTCCAGTTCCTAGCCCTCCACCCTAGTAACTGTGCCCCAGCCATTATGGAGCAGAGACAAGCTGTCCCTCTGTTACCAGAAAGGTTGCCCTGAGGCTGGCCAGTAGTGCGGGGTTTCTTGACTTTGTGCAGAACAGATTTCACAACGTGAGTCCAGGTGGTTTTGAGAGGATGTTTATTAAAGCTGGGGACAGTGAAACAAAGGAAGGGCTTAGCGTAGAAGAAGCGACAGGAGGCGAGGCTGCTTTGGCTCTAGAATCGTTATAGGAAAGAAGTGAGCCACACTGGACCGCATGAGTTCACTGAAAAGTACAAGTCACGGCGACTGAAGGAGCCAAGGTGGGGCTGCTGTGAGCTCACTCACTGGAAGTCAGAGAAAAGGGGGCCTTGGAGACAGGTTCAGGGGGTTAGCCCACCCTGAGCTGCCACTGCCCACTGCTCCCCTGGGTGCAAGTTCCTTGGGGACCCTTAGAGTTTAGGAGAAAGGAAGTAAAAATTTTATGCCTGAGAAAAAGCATGAGTATGTTCTAGAGTCTAGAGCAGGGGTGGGCAACCTTTCTGTGAGTGCATGCCAAAACCAGCAAAATCTCTGACTCACAATTCTTCTGCGTGCCAACCCTAATTTTTTGAGAACATGTTCCGCCTACTTGATATTTCTTAAGGTGTACGTATGTGAAGAACCTTGAAGAAATAATAAAATTCATTCGAGCGACAAAAACACAGTATATGATGATGAAAAATACATTTATTTTTTAATGTATACATGTACACTGATAGTCCAACAGAAAACTTTATGACTCCGTTTGATATTATCAGTGGGACTTTTGCTGCTGCATCACTGATGACAGAGATTTTACATCAGGTTTATATTTTGTGACCTTCAGAGATATGCACGAGCTACTACTTTCATCCATCAGGCTACTCCTATTACGAGACTTAACAAAATTCATCACTGAGAACAAAGATTCACAAGTGTATGTGGATGAAACCAAAACACTGGTTGGATCTGGGAAGGCAGGGAGAGTTAAGGCAGAGGCATAGAAATTGCTCTTCCCCTCTCTCATCAATCCATGTCTATGGTCTTTAAGATAACTTGTTATGTAAAATTATTTATTTATCTAAGATGCACCTACACTGAATTTATCTGAAAAATAAAAAAGTCGATATTAAGAAAAAAATTGTAAATGGAAGATTATAAGAGAGGGTTTTGCGTGCCATGTTTGGCACTCGTGCCAGAGGTTGCCCACCCGTGGTCTAGAGAGAACCCAGGCTGGAGCCTTTGTCTTGAGGCTTTAATCTCTCTTCTGCAAGCAGAAATCCAAGGTGAGGTCTCAGGGGAGGGTCTTAACAGAATATTCATTAGTTTTCCAGGTGTGTCCTTTGATTGATTCATCAAAATGATTGTGTAGAGCAGTGGTTCTCAACCTTGGCTGCACATTAGAATCACCTGGGAATCTTTTTAAAATCCTGATTTCTGGACCTCATCCTTCAGAAATTCTGTTACCTTGTTAAGGGGCCCACTGCTCTAGAAAATACTACCATGATTAATACATAATATAAGAATAAACTCTATGTTTCATATTCTCACAACCATAGAACCTACTTTTGCACCACCCTGTACATAGAAGTTAGCAGTTGTAAGAGGCCAAGGCTGATGACCAGAGTAGGAGATCAAACAGCAAAAGATGGCTGGTTATAATAAACCACTTATGTTTTCTCAGTATCAGGCAGTTCCTTTCACAAGTTTAATTCATTTAATCCTCACAAAACCCCAATGAATGAGAGATTATTGTCATCCACTTTTTATAGATGGAAACTCAGATACAGACATTACATAACTTGTCCAGGGTCACAGGACAAGCTACCAGTGGGAGCTGCCATTCGAACCCAGGCCGTCTGGTTGCCACAAAGAGGCTTGGAACCTCTACACTAGTTTTGTCTGAGGAGAGACTTGCTTTAGAAGCAGGAGTCAGCTTTGATTGGACAATTCTGCTATCAAAAGCTCCATCACTAGGAAACAGTGCCTCTGTGTTGGACGGGACAGCTTCTAGAAGCTCAAAGAGAGTTGGGGGAACTGAGGGAAATAGCAAATGCTCTTCTGAGCTACAGCAGACAGCTGTTCTTCAAAACCGAACTTAAAAAAATTAGAGCAGCTTCATCATAAATACGAGCGGCAGGCCAAATGTAGTTAATAATTTCATCTAGACCATTTAGACTCCTAAATAAATAAAAACTAATTCTGATCATTTTAAAAATTATTTTTAATTGATTTTTAGAGAGAGAGAAACATCAATTTGTTGTTCCACTTACTTATGCATTCATTGGTTGCTTCTTGTATGTGTCCTGACTAGGGATCAAGTCCATAACCTTGGCATATTGGGATGATGCTCTAACCAACTGAGCCTCCTGGCCAGGGCCTAGTTCTGATCTTTATTTACAATTGTCAAAAAAATTAGAATGGCCCTAATTGGTTTGGCTCAGTGGATAGAATGTCGGCCTGCGGACTGAAGGGTCCCGGGTTTGATTCTGGTCAAGGGCACATGCCCGGGTTTCAGGCTCCATCCCCAGTAGGGGGCATGCAGGAGGCAGCCAATCAATGATTCTCTATCATCATTGATGTTTCTCTCTCTCTCTCCCTCTCCGAAATCAATAAAAATATATTTTAAAGAAATTAAAATCGCCGAAACCGGTTTGGCTCAGTGGATAGAGCGTCGGCCTTCGGACTGAAAGGTCCCAGGTTCGATTCTGGTCAAGGGCATGTACCTGGGTTGTGGGCACATCCCCAGTAGGAGGTGTGCAGGAGGCAGCTGATCGATGTTTCTCTCTCATCGATGTTTCTAACTCTCTCTATCTCTCTCCCTTCCTCTCTGTAAAAAATCAATAAAATATATTTTAAAAAGAAGAAATTAAAATCAATTCAGGATTAACGTATAGACTTGGGAGTTAGAGCACCGAGTTAATTGTTGAAGGAATTAAGTAGATGAGATTACACCAAAAAAGAGAGAGTCTCCATGGAGAGAGAGATGGGAAGACTGCATTTAGGTGGAGGAAGAGGACACACCGAAGCAGACAGAGCAAGAATTGTGGAGAGAGAGGTAGGCAGCCGAGAATCGATTATGCTCTCATGTGCTGCACCCTCTACCTCCGCTTCCTTTCAAGTCTGTGCAGCACCCTCCATTCACACCCAACCTGTGAAGTTACGAGCATCCCAAGGGACAGCAGAAGCAAAACAAATAAAAGGACACTAAATATTGTGTTCTAAGATTCTGAAGTCACAGTTTAAGTGAAAGAAGAGAGATTTGAGAGTTCGTTTTTCCTACCACCACCCAGTACTGGTTAAGTAGAACTCTAGGGAGAAAGGCTATAGAGCTGGAGAGAGTCAGAGGATTAGCCAGTGATGAGTGTCCCTGAGAGACACACACGTGTGCGCAGAATTCAGTGTTATGAGAGTAGATCTGAGTTCTCTGATTCCAGCTGGTTTGTTCAAAAATGTAGCCCACACGAGCACTAGAGATTAAATAGAAGATGGAGGTGGCTGCTTAGGGCGCTTGCATACGAAGGGCGTCATGCAGCCTCACAGAAAGTCCACACGACCCCACAGGCCTACCCTCTGGCAGCCGTGGAGAGCACAGCCGTTTCCTGTGCTGGAGCTGCTGGTCCTCCGGACGCCCCACTCGCGGGAAACTGGGCCTCGCCCACAAGTCAGTGTGGAGGTCTGACTGTCTGGGTGCAGGCAGCTCAGGACCATCTGAAAGCCTAGGACAGAGGGATGAAGGAAACACTCCGGAAAGTGACAGAGCTCAAGCCTGAGACTTATGAGAAGATAACCGAATTTGACTGAGTTCAGTTGAAATGGATTACATTAAAATGCTTCTGTCAGCGGTGGTCAGGGAGGCCTCTGGCCGGAGATAGTCTGTCCAGTCGCTGGACTCTCCTTCCTCAGTTCTTGCCTCCTGGTAGGAATGAATTCAAACAAGAGACAGCAAATGGCAGCAAAAGCAGGCGAGGATTTATTTACAGGAAAGGAATGATGCCCTCAGATAGGGTCTGAGCAGGCCTCTTGGCCGGCCAAGGCCAAGCCAAGTGCCCCGCTCCGCTCGGTGGGGGGTTTGGGAATGTATACCGCTAGGCTGGGGTGTCCCTGAGTACAGTCTTCTCCTCCCTTATTTCTAAAAATAAAAATAAACATCTTCAAGCTATGAGGCCCCTTCACGCAGGTGTTAAGCCCCCGGTTGGACCACATCCTGGAGGGGCTCTAAATCTCCTCTCCCCACACAGGGGTCTGTTGCCTCCATTGTCGAATTTTGGTTGGTCATGTCTCCCCTCCAAGCCCAACTGCCTTACCCAGCTCTTTTTTCTAGTTGCCTACTTTAACGCTTCTATGAGAGAGAAATGGAGTGTTGAGATTAAAAAAAAAATTTAAGTCGCCCTGGCTGGGTGGCTCAGTTGGTTGGAGTGTCGTCCCATGCACCGCAGGCTTGGGCGTTCTATCCCCGGTCGGGGTGTGTGCTCGGGGGTGGCTATTGATGTTTCTCTCTCTCTTTCTCTCCTCTACTCTCCCTCTAAAATCAGTGGTTGTATCCTTGGTTGAGGATAAAAATAAAATAAAATAAATCTAGTTGAGAGAGAATGAAACAGTTTTGCATGTCTGGTTTTGTAGCTTTGAATGATCATTCCTGCTACAGGACTCGTCCTCTCTGTAAAGGCTCATCATTATATGTAGTTATAAGCCCCAGAGTGGTTTTCTAGAAGTAGAAGTTAGCTTTAGGAATAATATTTTCACAGCAGGGGACAAACTGAAAAATAAATTTAAAAAACCTTAAACATTTAGGGAAAAAATGTGGGTATTAGATTCATAATACAAGGTTGTTTGCTATTCATTTCTAATTAAAGTTCTTCTGTAACAAGTAACTTCTATCACAGTTAGTCTACCCTGGTATTGGAATAACCAATTGCACTAGGTTGGATAGTGTCCCCTCCAAAGCCCCACTCCCATACCTGTGAATGTGACTTTATTTGGAAATAGGGTCTTTGCAGAGAAAATAAAGTTAAGATGAGGTCATACTGGAATAAGGTAGCCCTCAATGCAATGACCGGTGTGCTTGTAATAACAGAGACAGCCACACGGGGGGAAGTCACGTGGAGTCAGAGACGGAGACTGGACAGATGCGTCTATAGAATAAACGCCAAGGACGTTCGGCAACCAGAAGCAAGGAAGGAGGCGGGGGACAGACTCTCGCTGGAACCCACAGAAGGAGCCAACCCTGCCAACACCTGCATTTCAGACTCTGGGAGACAACAAGATTCTGTTGTTTTAGCCGTCCAGTGTTTGTACTTCATTCCCTAGGAAATGAATACACTCGTCCTGGGTCAGATAAATTATGTCATTCTTTATGTTTTCTACTTATGGTACATGCCCCGTAAAGCATCTCCTTCCTTGATATCCGGGGAGGTACAAGTATCAGGAGAGCATGAACATGTTTGTACCCCATTATTGAAATAAATATGTAAGCCACTCCTGCCTGGGGTGCCACGTCAGGAACTCAGGTAACTTCTGTGTCCCTGTAAATGCTCGTCTAAACCAGAAACACAGTATGTCCAGCTGGTCAATCCCCAACTGTAATGGTTTCCTTGTTCTAAGTAAGGACAGATATGCAACCCCAGTCAATTAACTTAAACCAAATACTCTTTCCTCATTCCCGGCTTGACTAATAATGCCCTCTTTCCACGTTGCTGCTTTAAAACTCACTCTTGCATCATAATCGCTTGGGAAGAATGCCCAGCTGCTTGTGAGGCATTGCACTCCCCAATCCATGGATTGTTTTCTCTTGAAAAAGGAAACATCAGACTCATTACTAAATTGTTTTATTTTGTCACTTGACACCATGTATCTGTGTAAGAAAATGATTACAGAAGGAAGATACACAAACAATAGTAGACAGTCCTAAAAATAACTTTCATATAATTTATCACTGGGTCTAGAACAAAAAGATACCAAAGAAGATATCTCATAAGAATATATATATAGCTGAAACCGGTTTGGCTCAGTGGATAGAGCGTCGGCCCGCGGACTGAAAGGTCCCAGGTTCGATTCCGGTCAAGGGCATGTACCTGGGTTGCAGGCACATCCCCAGTAGGAGATGTGCAGGAGGCAGCTGATCGATGTTTCTCTCTCATCGATGTTTCTAACTCTCTATCTCTCTCCCTTCCTCTCTGTAAAAAATCAATAAAATATATATTTTTTTAAAAAGAATATATATATATTCAAATTGATTTCTGAGAGAGGAAGACAGAGGGAAGAGGAATAGAAACGTCAATGATGAGAGAGAATCATTGATCGGCTGCCTACTGGGGATCGAGCCCACAACCCGGGCATGTGCCCTGACTGGAAGTCAAACTGTGACCTCCTTCATGGGTTGACGCTCAACCACTGAGCCACACCGGTAGGGCTCAGAAGTTTTTAATGAGCGTAAGACAGAAGTCCTACTATCCAGAGAATGACGTTTGGGCTTGTTACATGTTTCTCCACCTTTAGAAGATGTAGTTCTGTCAACAGTGCTTCCCATGCCTATGATTTCAGTTTTTACAAATAGTGGGCCCCTAATCGAGCAAGGAACTGCACTAGAAAGTGTAAGAAATTTTTAAATGATGAAAATCCTTTCCCTGCTTTTATGCTTTAGATTTGGAGTGATCCCTCAGACATATGCTAAAGGGAATGATCCATTTCACATCTGGTGTCTCAGTCTCAGATACTGGGGTATAGGCTCAATACAGAGAAAAATTGGGTCCAGAAATGCCACAGATTTAAAGCAAGTACAATCTTACAAATCTGTACATTTAGATAGTTTACTTCAAAATGTAGGCCAAGCCCTAGTTGGTTTGGCTTAGTGGATAGTGTGTTGGCCTGCGGACTAAAGAGTCCCAGGTTCGATTCTGATCAAGGGCACATGCCTGGGTTGCGGGCTCGATCCCCAGTAGGGGGCGTGCAGGGGGCAGCCGATCAATGATTCTCTCTCATCATTGATGTTTCTCTTTCTCTCTCTCCCTCTTCCTTCCTCTCTGAAATAAAAAAAAAAAAAAGGCCAAGAAACAACCCAGCAGCTAGTCCTCCCCTACCTCAAATGGTATAAGCATACTATTAAATGTTCCTTTTCACTCAGTGAACACAGTACAAGTAAACAAAGGTCAGGTTCTAGAGATAATGCAGAGGTGGAATTATAATGTGGTATAAGGACGGGAGCAATAGAGATTACATCAAAATTCCCAACCTGGGAGGCTGAGATTGCTACTACGTGGAGCAAGTTTGTGAAAGATGATGAGATGTTCAAGAAATTGCTGGAGCCCCGACCAGGTAGCTCGGTTGGTTAGAGCATCGTCCTGATAGGCTAAGGTTGCTGGTTCGATACCAACATACAAGAGTCAATCAATGAATGCATAAATAAGTGGAACAACACATCAATGTCTCGCTCTTTCTCTCTCTACACAGAAAGGAAATAAAAAGACATTGCTGGGTACACATGCTGATCTTAGGAGGGAAAGCTGGGCTGGAGACACGCTGGAGTATCAATATGCAGACAGTGGTTGAAGCCAGAGTAGATGAAGTCACCCAGGAAGAGCATGTAGCTCAGCAACAGGGGAGAACGGAGATGAGATCCCGAGGTGTGCAGGCAGAAAGAGTCAGACAATGTGACTGAGAAAGCTAAGGGAGAGAAGCGTGAGCCCAGGAGAGAATGGTATCTTTGAAGCTAAGATATGAAACAAATTCAATAAGTAGGAGTGTTCATGGTACAAATGCTGCAAAGAGGTCAAGAGAAAGGTTGAAAATGAGCTTCGGACTAAGCAATAGGGAGGTCACAGGTGACCATGGCAAGAGGACTCGTGGGAACATAAGCCAGTGAGTACCAGGCAGAATACAATCAGATTATGGACTTCTCTACTACTCTTTCAAGATGGTCAGCAAAGAATAGAGGAAGGAGGAAAATAAGGTCACACAAAACATGATCAGGGGAGAGGAAGGAGTTTGTTTGTTTTTTAAAGGACGGTGGATAGTTGAATATGTTTGTAAGCCAGTGGTTATCGAACTTTAGTGTGAACCTGGAGGGTTTACTAAAATTCAGAGTGCTGGGCCCGACCTGAAGAGTCCTGAACCAATAGGTCTGGGTGGGGCTCAAGAACTTGCATTTTCAAGTTCTCAAGTGACGATAACGCTGCTGGTCTGTAGGCCTAGGAGGTTAAGGAGGAAATAACCAAAAGAAGGTTGTGTGAGAAATATAGAAAATATACTTTAGAGCAAAACACAGGAGGCAGAAGGGACTCAGTGAAGGGGTGAAATAGTTGGCCTTGAGTAGGAAGTGAGGTATATCCTTTCTCTGAGACAGGAAGGCAGATGCACATTGTTAGAGGTGGAGAGAAGGCAAGTTATGAAAGTTCATGCCAAAGGTCTGATTTTTTTTTTTAAAAAACTGTATTTTTATTGATTTCAGAGAGGAAGGGAAAGGGAGAGATAGAAACATCAATAACGAGAATCATTGATCCGCTGCCTCCTGCACGCCCCCTACTGGGGATTAAGCCCACAGCCAGGGCACGTGCCCTTGACCGGAATCAAACCCTGAACCCTTCAGTACGCAGACTGACGCTCTATCCACTGAGCCAAACCAGCTAGGGCCGAAGGTCTGTTTTTTTTTTTCTGCTTGTTTCTCAAAGCAAAGTCTTCTGCTAAGGATGGAGGGGATAATGTAGAGAAGGGGAACCATTACACATTCAGTCTCAGGAAAAGAAACTTGTAGAAGTGTTCCCAAGCCCCACTCTTTCTTATAGGCAAGATAACTATGGTCTCTTATCAAGGAGTGTTAATTTTCAAAACGGCTCATTCCTCAAAGTTGGCGATTTCCTCAAACTTCACCATCCTGGTTCCCATTGCTATCACTGAACCATCAATCACTGTGGAGTAAACATCTTTTTAAATAAGTTTATATATTTTTTTAAATTTATTTATTTTAGAGAGGAAGGGAGTGGGAGAGATAGAAACATCAGTGATGAGAGAGAGTCATTGATTGGCTGCCTCCTTTGGGCCCCACACTGGGGATCGCCCACAATCTAGGCATGTGCCCTGACTGGGGATTGAACCATGACCTCCTGGTTCATACTGATAGATCGATGCTCAACCACTGAGCCATGCTGGCCAGTCCAGGAAACATTTTAAATAGTATCAGTCTGCCCGAGTAGCCACAATACAATAAAGGACACACTGCATTTATCACTAAAAGAAAAACACCCAGGGAAATTTCCTGTCAGTTTTTAGATAAACAGCCAAAATTAAAGTTTGGATCAGAATTTGTGACATTAGGTCACTACCAATCCACAGAGCGAACTGCTACTCTTCCCTCACTCTAGAATCTCACTCTAAAAGATTTCTCATCTTGGGTGTTGGAACAGTTAAAATTTATACACAGAATTGTTTATATCTTTTATATGCATGTCTTTTCTTGAATCAGATGCTCATAAACGTCTGCAATTCCACAACAGTCGAAGACCCCTGCTCCAGGCTGTCCATTGGTCAAAACAGTTTAGTGGCAAAGTCCACATTTTATAGCCTAGAATGAGTATAAAATAGTTTCCCCACTTAAAACATTGAACTCTACTCTGTTCTCAAGCACACATGCTCTCATTCATTCGATCGGCATTTGAGTCCTACTATGTGCCAGGAGGTTTCTTTTTGCATTGGGTGTTATCAGGACCGCATCCAACTTTTGATATTTTGGGGACTCTGAGAAAAATATACAAATACAAAATCCCTAGGGCCCTTCCCAGGGCCGGTGTAAGAGCCCCGAAGCTTAATGGTAAATCTAGGTTCTGATTAATCTTATACTCAGACCATACTTTTCTGTCTTCAAGTCAACCCCTGCGCGCCCCCCCCCCGCCCCCCAAACACACACAATCCCAGTTAAAGTCTATGGTTTAGTTCAGGGTCATTATGAAGTGCTATGAATTATCTGTCTCCCTCAAAGTCATATGTTGAAGTGTAATCCAATGTGATGTTATTAGGGGGATGAGTGGGGCCTTTGCTTTGGGTGGTGATTAGGTCATGAGGGTGGAGTCCTCATGGATGGGATTAGTGCCCTTATAAAGCCCTCTTTCTGCCATGCAAGGGTACATCGAGAAGTCAGCAGTCCGTGACCTGAAGAGGTTGTTCACCAGAATCAAACATGATGGCTCCCTGATCTTGGCCTTCCAGCCTCCAGAACTGTGGGAAATAAATTTGTTGCTTCCAAGCCACCCAGTTTTTATACGTTGTTATAGCAGCCAATGACAAAGACATGGTCCATTTTCATAACCTTATTACTAAACTATAGCTTCAAAACTTAAGTATTTACAAATTTTCATATATATAATTTATATTTTAAAATTTGATCTGATATGAAATTTAAATTTGTTATGACAAGGCCTATCTAAACTGATGAATGAATGCATTAATCACTTTCAGGTTTAGAATTTTTGACTTCTTCCAGGCATGAGGACCATATGCTAGCATCAACGGAAAAACTGCATTCCTGATAGCTTTCATTCTGAACTAGAATTTGAAATCTAAAAAAAAAGTGGGTTCCTCTTCATATTTCTGATTCCTAAGGCTGGCTGAGACTTACTATTTCTCCATGAAATACATGAATATACCTATTATAAAATTTTAAATTAAACTCAGAAACTATTTTACAGTAGAACATCAACATTTTCTGGGTAGGTGAAAGCTTTTATATTACATTTTTATTTTGCAAGAAAATAAATTATACAACTTAAAAAATAAAATCCAAAAATTAAGCAGTTCATCAAAATATTTCAGCCTACTGCATACAGAAACTGCTACTATTTAAAATTGTACAGCGTTATCACCTTAGTATGTAGTGGCACACATTCAAAATCGTACATACCATATACGGATAGATTACAACTTAGGAACTCAAATTTGTTCAACACTCCAGGCGACACAGATAGTGTAGATGACAGGAAAGCTTTCATGTAATGTTTATTTCACAAACATGACCTTGGAAGAGTGTGTAAGATAGCATTCCAGTCATTTACATGAAAATAGAAAAACCAGCTTGAGTTTATGATAGCAAATCTTTCTGGAAAACTAGCAAATCTTTCACCCAAAATGTATTTTTTTAAATTTGCCCTTTGAGCAGGGCTAATGAAATCCTACTGCAAATAATGCATAATACTTTTAAACCACGGTCATATTTTGCATTAAATTTAATAGGAAGTAAATATAAGAAGCTAACATTTCATTTTTGGAAATTTCAACACTTATGCACAAAGTAAGAGTAAGAGACTTAAATAGGTTGACAGAATGCTGAGACCCCCTCCAATAAATGTAAAAATTGGAAGACTTCAGAATGTATTTCAAGATCTTCATTAAATCATTGAAACAGTAATGGTTTAATATTTATCTCGTATTAAAATTGTTCTATATTTTACTTTGTAAGTTTTTTTCACATCTATTTACTCTGGCAATGGGATGGTAACAAAGGTTAACATTTTCGAGATGACTCCATCTCTAAGTTAGAAGATGAATGTTTGAAGCTTAAATTAACCTGTGAAGAGTCCTATTGCCATACTAGTCATGGGGGGAAAAAAAGGAATATATTTTTTTCCTTAACTATGTCAGGTTTCATTCCTGCTCAGATAGCACTAATTTTAAGTGCACATTATAGAAAAGGGACCTGATACAGATACAGCTGTGATTATGTATTTAGCAAATTGCTGGTAAATTGTTCTTTTTCTTCAGATTTTTTAAAAATTTAAATTAGCAAATCTATTGTCAAAACATATTTAAAGAAAATTCAGTAATGGTATAGGCACCTTGTCAACTGAATGGTTTTCATAAATACCAAAAAGTAGTTAAACTTTTGTACACATAACAAAAAAAAATGATGAAAGCTGTGAGTCTACAGTATTTACTGCTGTTCTATTCCCCAAAATACAGTTAGGACATAATTAGCTATTAAAAATTTATAAAATTTAATAGAAAAGTTTGCTATGAGTTACCCACTTTTGCATTAAATTTGCCTTTATTAAATCAAAACATCATGGCTCTCACTCTTAAATCACCAAAATGATTAGAAGTTACAAAAAAGTTCTGAGAACAATTATAATTTAAAACAATAAATCTTCGACTTTGAAAAATGGCCTGTAATATTTCCTTCCTTTGGCATTCTTGTATTGGATAAGCAAATATGCCAAGAGCTAAACATAAGGACCACATTTATTACAATTCTTAAAGAATTTATCCATTGTTAGCAGTCATTTAATTAGAGAAAATGATGAGCACTAAATTAATTCTTCACAATAGACTTGGTCTAATAATTGACATTTGCTATCTTAGAACTCATGTATAAGATTTAAAATTAGAAACAAAATTCCAATTTCCTATGAATTTCAGAACAGGCATTTGACTATAATCAGCAAAACCTTAAGTGTTTTAAATCAGCTTTCCTTCATCAGGCAGCTCGCAAAGCCTCTTGGGGTTGGGCAGATTCCGTGAAATGCTCCTGTAATCACTCTGTGATAATGCTGTAAGCCTTCAATGCTCCAGCACACCATATCGGACTGACTTCAAAATCGTATGTTAAAAATTTTACTCAGTATCAAACAAGAAGTAAAACAATTTGCAAGAAAATTTGAAACGTGTATCATAATGAATAAAAATCCACGTTGAGCCATACTTTCCCAATGGGGAGTTCTTCTCTTTCTAAGTTGCTCATGTCCTCAAGTACGAAATCTTCACTCCTCTGAATATTCAGTTACCAGCAACTCGTAAGTTGCTACTTTGGATTGACTAAGAGGAACAAGGTAAGAGTTGCCTTCTGAACATTTAAAAAATGTTTATTTTTCAAATATATAAATATATATGTACATGTATTTGGCAAGTTTACTGTTCATATTAAGATTGCAACACTTTTACTTATGCTTTTCAGGTCTTTCCTATGTTGTGGTTTCTCTCTTCCTCGTAGGTAACTGGTACTTATTACTTGTTTAAAGCAGAATGTCTTCCTATCAGGAAACCTGAGGCTATACATCCCTAATCAAGAGACTAAAATACCAAAATATTTCTATGCTACAGATTAAGGGATCAATTATATAACTGCATTATATGAGAGCAGGAGATTTCTGCCTTGTTTTTAATGAATTTGGATAATGGCATAACAAATATTAGGTATAGATATATTAAGTGTATTAGAAAAAACACACTTAACTTTGCTATTTTGACTCTGCAATCAAAATGACCAACCTATCTCCATACATGTTTCAAACAATTGAAGAAACAATATAAGCTTCACTTTTCCAAAACAAGCTCTCCAGCCATATAAAATAAAAATACTCCTTATCATTAAAAAACAAACAACTAAAACAGCAGTCTCTTGTTTAAAGAAAGCCAACATTTGTAAGGTGGAAAAATTTAATACCATTCTTAGGTCACCATTAAAATCCAGTTATTATACTGAAGCAGTGTTTGAACAAATAATTTGATACTTATTAAATACTTATCTCCTCACCTACATCTGCCCTCTCCCAATGTTGTGTAGACCAGCTCACTCTTTTGACCAAAAGAAACCAAGAGTGCTATTTCTAGTTTTAATTGCATTTTAAAAACAACACATAACAGCATTTTTCAGTGCACAAATATCTGAAGAACCTTCCTTGTGCAAGTACATTTTTGTAAGAGAGGAAAAAGGAGAAAAAAAGCAGTAAGAATCCCACCCTCACCCTTCCCAACTGTATTTCTTCTGGTGGGTATAAGTCAAATTTCCTTTTAAAAGTTCATAAAGGGCTCTTCATGAATGCAAGTGTCTCCCACAAAAGAGCATGCTGTTAAAGAGTGTGTGACATGAAGGGAATGCCATCATGCTAACTAATGTGGTTGGCAAAATATAGTTGTTTTGTTAGGTAAGGCAGAGATTTTAATATTTATGTAATCAAAGTCCAAATAAACTTTCAGCACAAACTGTTGCAACTTTCTGCCCAAGCACTCCAAAATTTGAGTTCTTAATGTTGTCCATGATGTTCAAAATTATGCCATATAAATGAAAGTGTTGATATCAGATTCATCTCTTCTGATGTATTTGTGCTCTATTAGCCATTCTATTTGCTCTTTTATCATTTTCTTTTGTGGCAAGAACATGTTTTTCAAAATTTCTACTAATTCAGTCTGCAGCTGAGCATTACTAATTTTCTTTCTCATCTTCATTATTTGTATGATAGCCTCCTAAAACAAAAAATAAAAATGAAAGAGAATAGTTAGATTATTTTAAGTAAAGGAAAACAAAAAATGACTTTTTATGTATATTATCTTTTATCCAACATCTATCCAAATGATAAATAATCACTAAGACAGCGATTTTCAACCAGTGTGCCACGGTACGCCACAAGAATTTTTAAAACATGCAATACTATTTATTTAGCAGGGGCACCGACCTCTTTTCTCTTAGACTGTCAAGTTAACAACAGCCATGTGGTGTGTATGCCCTGTCTTGAGCCATAAATATATAAGTCACATAACAGAGTTGCATCCTATTTGTCACGTTGCATAATAAGGTTGTGCCTAGAAATCCTTATGTAAAAGTATAGGCACTTAATTTTTTAAAAAGTCACTTTGGAACAAAAAGGGTAGGTAATTATTATTATTACTATTTTTTTGGAAGTCAGTCAAAATTATACCTATTGTTTTTTTATCAGATCGGTATAAAATAAACTTTTGGGTGTGTTGCAAAAATTTACTAATTAGTTTGTGTGTGTAATGAGATAAAAAAGGTTGAAAATCACTACACTAGGAGATTAACATTGAGATCAGTATCTTTTTTTGCTCACTGTAAAAGATAATCTGATTATAGAGATTTTGGAAAATGAGGAAAAGCAAAATTATCTATTCTCTCTCTGCTGAAAGAAAACCAGACCAATGTTTTAGCCAATTACTTTCATTCCTTTTTCCACACTATGTACATGTTAAAAATTTCTATTACCTGTGAGCACAATATGTATATAATCCAGTATTGTGTTAAAAATTAATTAAGAGCCCGGCTGGCGAGGCTCAGTAGTTGAATGTCGACCCATGAACCAGGAGGTCACGGTTCAATTCCTGGTCAGGGTACATGTCTGAGTTGTGAGCTTGATCCCAAGCGTGGGGTGTGAGGAGGCAGCTGATCAATGATTCTTTCTCATCATTGGTGTTTTTATCTCTCCCTCTCCCTTCCTCTCTGAAATCAATAAAAGTATTTTTTTAAAAATCAATTAAGATTCAACAAAACCCTTACACATACTTCTCCCCTTGCTTTCAGTTATTTCTTTATGTAGTAAGAGAGGCTAGTTGGTGTCTGTTTTAAGACATCAATAATTACTATGATTTATATATTTATCAGATTAATAAATTGTATTTGTTATAAATACTATCTTCAATTTGTACCGATTCAACTAAATCTTTTTCAATTTCTTCAGGAGTAAGCATTTTTATCTATGTCAATTTATTCAATATTTTCCTTGATGGTTTAATTCCTACACTGTTACTTGGAGATCAAGTGAATTCCTCCTATTCTCAATATATCCAGAGGCCAGGCTCCTGATCACAGGGGTTTATGTCAAGGGTCCACACAGAAAGAAGGAAGAGGGAAAGTCTGTCCCTTTAAGCTTTTGAGAATTACAGAAACCAGGGAGGAGAGGGAGAACAATTGTAAATGTCCCAATTTCTCCCTTCTAGATTTGGTAGTGGTAAGATGGTGGTTGTGATAAAGAAGTTAAGATGAAAACTGAAGTCAATAAAAATATATTTTAAAAAATATTTTAAAAATTTATTTTTAGAGAGAGAGGAAGGGAGCAGGACAGAGAGACATCGATGTGAGAGCAAAACATCGCCTGGCTGCCTCCTTCACACCCCCTACTGGGGACTGAGCCTAAAACCTGGGCATGTGCCCTGACCAGGGATCGAATGGGCAACCTGTAAGAGCATGGGACAACACACAACTGACTGAGCCACACCGGCCAGAGGCTGGTCCCCATTTACTATGCTGGAGGTCACTAGAAGAGTGGTACGATACGATGGAAATAATCTGCACTCCTGAATCTCTCTCCATTCCCACATGACGCAGAGTTTAGAGTTAATGAACCTGCCACAGGGCAGGAGAGAGTGATCCTGCAGCAGCGAATGATATTACAATGTGCCATGTAGGCCACGGGCCACACTGAACACGTGGCCTAGTCTGAGAGCTCAAGAGCTCAGTGAGAGCAGAGGATGGCAGTGAGAGCAGGGAAGTGGCTATGTGGTCCTTACCAACTGCAAAAAGAATAAATCATAGTTCCTCTGCTACAGACATCAGCAGTAGATAGCAAATTCTCATCTGACAGATAAAGCACTCCATAGCTGCCATGAGCAAGAACCCAGGATACTGTCACAACTTATAAATATGACAACCCCTTCACTGTCACTACAAGGCCAAATGAATTCCTTTCATCCTCAATACATCCAGATGCCATCTGTGAAAACAGCAAATAATGCAAATGGGTGGAATCGGACCAGGGAGAAATAAAAAAGGCTCAGCATGACCTAAAGGAACAGCTCAGGTTACTAGACTGGGCACAACTCTGGATCAGTTTAAGACAAAACAAAAAAACCTCCATTTTCTCTGCACATCTAATAGTATGACTGTACCTGCCATCCCATTATACTCTCAACTCTAATCCATCTGAAATTTACCTATCCTGGTGTCACCATAAACTAGGAATATATCATAATTTTTCCTCCAAAAAGTAAAATTTCCCAAAACTTTTTCTTGAATAATCCATTCCCATTTCATTGGCCATGAAAATTATTTCCTTTATTGTAAAGTTTGTCTGTACTTATATAGGAGACTTACTTCTGAGTTATTTTCCTCAAGTAATCTGCTTGTCATATTTTTGTAGATATTTTTTGTTAACCCTCACCTGTGGATATATTTTTCCATTGGTTTAAAAAAATATATATTTTTATTAATTTCAGAGAAGAAGGGAGGAGAGATAGAAACATCAATAATGAGAATCATTGATCAGCTGCTTCCTGCATGCCCCCTGCAATCTGGGCATGTGCCCTGGACCAGAATCGAAACCGGGACCCTTCAGTTTGTAGGCCGATGCTCTATCCACTGAGCCAAACCAGCTAGGGCTCCATTGATTTTTAGAGAGTGGAAGGGAGAGGGAGAGACAGAGAAACATCGAAATTGGTTGCTTCCTGCATGCGCCTCAATGGGGGCCAGGGATCAAGCCTTCAACCGAGGTACATGCTCTTAACCAAAATCGAACCTAGGACCCATCAGTCCAAGGGCTGATGCTCTAACCACTGAACAAACTGGCTAGGGCATTTTGTAGATATTTTAATAAGTTTTAATATTTGGCAAGGCAAGCTCACCATCATCACCCTATTATTTTTTTAAGGTTTCAAGCACATTATTCTGATAAAACTAAGAATCAATATATAAAATTCCAAAAATATTCTTGGTTGAATTTTGTATGAAATTTGGTAAACTTGATACTAATATGGGAAAAATTGACTCATTAAGTTATTCAGCCTTATCATTAAGGAATATGGTATTTCATGTTCAGCAAAGGCAGCCAGAGACAAAGAGTACATATACCGTCTGATTTAATTTTTATGAAGAACTAGAACAGGCAAAACTAAGCAATGGTGATAGGAATCAAGTGGGTTGGAGGGGGGGACAGTGGCTGGATGGGAGATATGGTGAAATTACTGGAGTGATAGAAATGTTTTGGGTTTTTTTGTTGTTGTTTTTAAAAATATGCTTTATTGATTTCAGAGAGAGGAAGGGAGAGGGAGACAGAGATAGAAACATCAATATGTGAGAAACATTGATCCGCTGCCTCCCACACGCCCCTCACTGGGATTGAGCCCGCAACCTGGGCGTGTGCCCCAACTGGGAATTGAAATGAGACCTCCTGGTTTATGGAACGATGCTCATCCAACTGAGCCACACCAGCTGGGCAAAATGTTCTGTATTTTAATTGAGATGATGGTCACACAGGTATATACATTTATGAAAACTCACTGGAAACTATACTTTGAAAGGCACATTCTGTTATGTGTAAATTACACTCCACTAAAAACTTTAGTAACAAAAAGAGCATGATCTCTTTATTCATATTTTCTTTTCAATCTCAGTAAAGGTCCACTCTCTTCATATAAGATCCTAAACACTACTTTTTAAAGAAATACCTATGAATTTTATGATTTCTTCTTTACTTTACCTCTTGTTTTAAAATTTGTTTACTGATAAATAGAAATGCAATTTTTATTCATCTTTACTCCTTTATCATATTATATGATCTCTAAGTAACAAAAAATTTTACCTTCCTCAAACCTCAAAGGGAAGGTAGGAGAGGGCAGGAGTAAGGGGAAGAGATCAATCAAAGGACTTGTATGCATGCATATAAGCCTAACCAATGGTCACAGACACCAGGGGGGTGAGGGCATGAGTGGGGAGTGGGCGGGGGGGTGGGAGGGCAATGGGTGGGATAAGGACACATATGTAATACCTTAATCAATAAAAAAAAAGTTAACCTTTTCTCATTGCATTGGCCAGTAGTTTCAAATAATACTAAGTAAAAATTGTAAAAGTGGCATAGTTGGTTTTAATAGATCTATTTCTAAAGTTACAATGGTCGTATATTAGCTTGTAATAGGTATTCTTTATTATGTTCAGAAGATATCATAACCCTAGCTTTAAAATGTTTTTAAAAATGTTCCCTAATTTCATATTTCAATGGAATTAGAAGTCAAATAAAAATGTAAATATATCAATCCCAGAATTGTAATTTCTTGCTGAGATACATTTAATCAGGTGTGGTCAAATGAAGACAGAACCTAAAACCAAGGGTTGGCACAACCTACAGAATCTACCATACAGACATCTCTTTTTTTTCTTTTCTTTTTGTTAATCCTTACCTGAGGATATTTTCCCATTGCTTTTAGATAGAGTGGAGGGGAGGGAGGGAGGGAGGGAGAGGAAAAAAGAGAGAGAGAGAGAGAGAGAGAGAGAGAGAGAGAGAGAGAGAGAAAGCGAGGCACACACTGGGGATCAAACCTGCAACCTAGGCACATGCCCTTGAATCGAACCCAAGACCCTTTGGTGCCCAAGTCAATGCTCTAACTACTGAGCATCATTGGCCAGGGCAGACAGACAACATCTCAGTACAATTTTTAAATTCCAGTAAAATGAAAATTAGGTCAAAAAAAGGAAAAAAGGAAAATTAGGTCTTCCTTACAAAAAGGCTGAATACCTACATGCTTTTAAATGTAAAAAAAATGTTTGAAGAATTAAACAACATCAAAATGCCAAAGTTTAAAAAAATTTAGACATTCTATCTTAATATTACAAACCTGGGTTCTTAGTATTCGTAGTTGAACTATTCCTTCATTCTCTTCTTCTCTCATTCTTTCTGTAGTGAGCTGCAAGCGTCCAATCAAGTTGATTTTACCCCTTTTCTGAACTTTTGCATTTTTTCTATAAAAAACATTGAATCAAATTATTTTACAGTGAGAGGCCGTGTAAACATCATATTATAACAACAAGGTCTGAGAGAAAAGAGTTAGATATATTTTAAAAATTAATATCCAGAATTATTTACAGGACAAGTAACAAATAACCAACATACATAGCTTTTCCTAAAATAAACTCTATGATTTCACTCAAACACAATAAAGACTCCATTAATAAAATATAGGTGATTACACTCCTTGTAATAACAAAGTGAATATAATTTGCATTGCCATGAATGCGATTAGATACTTGAAGATATATATGTTGTAATTCAGCATTAGCTTATATACATATACATACATACATATACACACACACATATATATATACATATATATATTTAATTTCAGAGAGGGAGATACAAACATCAACAATGAGAAAGAATCATTGATGGGCCGCCTCCTGCATGCCCCCTACTGGGGATCGAGCCTGCAATCCAGGCACATGTCCTGACCAGGAATCGAACCGTGACCTCCTGGTTCATAGGTACATGCTCAACTACTGAGCCATGCCGGCTGGGCCAGCATTACCTTCTAACAGTCAGCCGTGGGCAAACTACGGCCTGCGGGCCGGATCCGGCCCGTCTGAAATGAATAAAACTAAAAAAAAAAAAAAAGACCTTACCCTTTTATGTAATGATGTTTACTTTGAATTTATATTAGTTCACACAAACACTCCATCCATGCTTTTGTTCCGGCCCTCCGGTCCAGTTTAAGAACCCATTGTGGCCCTCGAGTCAAAAAGTTTGCCCACCCCTTATCTAACTGGAACTTTTGAAAAACTTTTATGTATTGACTGATTTCAGAGAGAGAGGAAAGGAGAGAGGGGGGGAAGGGGATAAGTAGGGAAGGAGGAAAGGAGAGAGAGAAAGAGAAGGAGAGAGGGAGAGGGAGGAAGGAGAGGGAGAGAGGGAGGGGGGCGGGGAGAGAGAGAGAGAGAGAGAGAGAGAGAGAGATTTGTTGTTCCACTTATTTATGTATGCATTCATTGGCTGATTCACTTATTTATGCATGCATTCAGTGGCTGATTCTTGTATGTGTCCTGACTGGGGATGGAACCTGCAACGTTGACATATTGGGACGATGCTCTAAGGAACTGAACTACCCAGCCAGAGCCTAACTGAATCTTAAGGGGAAAAAAAATGCTTTGTGTGCATAAAGCTGCTTTAAAATGCAAAAAGATGATTTACTTTAAAGATGAAAAGCAATACAGTATAATGTCAGACACAAAAATGTATCCATGAAAAATATGTAAAGAAATAAATATCTCCATGGACACAGACAGTAGTGGGGTGAGGACATGTGCTGGGGGGTGGGAGCGGCCTGGGAGAGATCAGTAGGGTAAAAGGAGACATACGTAATACTTTAAACAATAAATAATTTAAATTTAAACAAGAAATAAACATCTCTAGTTCATTAATGTTTAATAAACAGCTCACTGGCATATTCTAGAGCAGCAGGTTTTTCAACTAATGTGCCACAAGAATTTTTAAAATATACAATACTGTACCTGACTATTTAGTCAGGGGCACTGACCTCTTTTCCCTTAGACTGTCAAATAAAACATGACTACAACACAACAATAGCTATCTGATGTGAATAAATCAAAATTATACTTTTTTTTGTGTCAGATTGGCAATAATATATTTTTGGTATGCTGCAAAATTTTAGTAGTTTATGTGTGCCATGAGATGAAAAAGGTTGAAAACTGCTGCTCTAGAATGATGAAGAGTATACGGGTGTGTTTTAAATACCAAAATTCAAACAAGGTATTTTGTTTTAGATCAACCAACATAAACCTTACATTAAACTGAATTCCTGGTTCACTGAGAAGAGGGTACCTTCGGTAAAGTCTTTGGGTGAGTTGACTTGAGGTTCGTACAATAAAACTTGCCGTTTGAGCTTTGGGAAAGCTACTAAAGACTATAAATAAAGAGAAAACAATTAGCACCTATGAACAGTATTAAATACCAAGATCAATTCTCCACCATGCCCAATAGAGGTGAGAAAAGATTATATAATTCAACCTTTTATTTGGTACCTCTGTGAATATAATAATGTAAATGCATAATGAGAACAGAGAGAATGAGGAGAAAAGAGTTGGTTATGAGGAAGCAATACATGTTCCCTTTACAATACATCAAGAAACTAGAGGGACTGGTCATACATGACCCACAGCAAACACCACTTGCCAGTTATATACCAGCTGTTTCTCTCTAGGTAATAATTTATTTTGGAACTTTTAAGATGTCTATGGAGTAGGGATAAAATGTAGTTATGAGCAGGAGGCTAATGAGTACATTTTATAAGGCCACAAAAAACCAAAGTTGTCTAATTCTTAGATTTTTGGTCATATATCTTTGAACACATTCTCATAACGAAACCTTTGATCACACTCCTTACAGATACTATTTAACTACCAACGCAATCGTTCTCTCCTTTTTCTGCCTTTCTCCATTTCAGTAACTTGTTTATTTTTCATTTCCTTTTTTCCATAAATACGTCATTAAAATGTATTTTTCTTGGTTAAAACTCATTTGAAATTGTTATGAATTCATAAATTTATTATAAGCAAATCAACACATTTTTCTGCTATGTGACAGGATAACATTTTAAAAATAAAAAACAAACCCATAAAGTCCTTCTAAGTTCAGCATCAGGGAGTTCAGTTGCAAGTTTTAGATTTTCAAAGCTGATTTTCTCTCTGGGTCTTTGGTTCCATGCAAACAACACAGCCAGCTGAAACGTTGTTACCTCCAAATCATATTGACCTACTTCATTCTTAAATGTTATCTATAACATAACAGATAATACAATTATTTAAAACTAAGAATCTTTTCATAATGATTACCATCTATCTACTATAGGATCTCTTATGTGAGATTACATATGGATAATACTGGTAGCTGCCTTCCAATATCCATTCTTTACTGTCTTACATGGTATTAAGATATTTAACAGACCTCAATGACTGCCCAGAATAAAGGCTTATCTCCCAACTTTCCCTGGAACAAAATGTAGCTATATGACTGAGTTCTGGCCTATGAGATACAAGTGGAAATGATGGGGGAAACTTCTAGAAGTTGCCCTTAAATGAACATATACCCTCATCTTTCTGTTGTGCTGAAAGACATAGTAAGGATCATATTGAATTCTGCGGACAAAGGCAATATCTTAAGGAAGGGATATAATTAGAAGCCCATGTCCCTAACAAGTTCATGGAAGAGATCTACTACTCCTGCTCATACTTTTATATGTGAGAAGCAAACCTATCTTGTTTAAGCAACTCTTATTTGGAGTCCTGATACTTTCAGTCAAACCAATATCTTAACTAACACATTTACTTACAATTCCATTTGACATGAGATGATGCCAATGTAATTTTCTACCACTATGATTTTTTTTATAGAATTCTTCTACTTCAGGTATCAAATCCTCCAGTTCAGTAGGAAGTGAGACAAAGACTTTCTCAGAGCTTCTTGACCAAGCACCGGCATTCAAAATTTTTATATTTACTGAATCAGCTATAGACAAAAATATCAGAAAAATATAAAGTAAATTTTGACAATCGATAAAATTCAAAATAAATAAGCATGTAAATTACATACAGGGTAAGCTTTGGTGAAAATAAACAGGACTAAAGATTTTAAAAGTGTATACTTGTTGACCCGCCCGGGTGGCTCAGTAATTGACCATTCACCCATGAACAGGAGGTCACAGTTTGAATCCTGGTCAGGGTACCTGCTTGGGATGTGGGCTTAATCCCCAGTAGGGGGCGTGCAGGAGGCAGCCAGTCAACAATTCTCTCTCATCATTGATGTTTCTATCTCTCCCTCCCTCTCCTTTCCACTCTGAGAGCAATAAAAACGTATTTTTTTAAATAAAAAGTGTACTCTTGTTTCTAAAATAAAGATTAGCAAATATAGACTCTATTTTGCAGGATGTCTAAGGAATGTGATCTTTGCAACATCCTTGTATTTATTACTGCCAGTGTTTATTTTTAATTTACTGGAAAACAAAGATATTTCTTGTAAAAAAAAAAAGTTTAAAAAATATGTGTGTATCATATACAAAATTATAAAATAATACCTGGCAAAGCCAATTTATTATTTTTGTGCATTTCCTTAAAAGCTTGGTTCAAATCTTCAGATACTTTTATGTCCTGAAACATTCTAGCAAGCTTGTTTACGTAGTCTGCTGGCATACCAACCTCCTATGAAAACCAAAGACAGAAGCATTAAATAATACCCTTCCTCTCACTTATTACAATGTTTATAGTCTACTACCTACTAAATGCAATTCTTAGAAAGTAAATAAGATAGTACAGGCAATCCTGGCTTTCTTTGCACAATTCCAATACGCATGAATTTCAGTTACTCAGTATAATAAATAACTCCAGGACATCAACAACACAGTTCAACTTTCAGTTACCGCTATGTGTTAAATATGAGTAATGCATATTTACTCATGACTAAAGTTTTTTTCACAAAGAAATAAAACACTGAAAGTTTATTTTAAATTACAGTGTACTAAATATTGATTTTGCTAATTTTTCATTTTTCCTACATATTTATATATAGTAAGAGCTTTTAATGTATTGACAAAAATTTCTGAAGTCAGTCACAAAATATTTTTTCCACTGACTTAATATTAAGATCACTTTGCATAGTCTCAGTTTGCACAATAATTTTTATTATCCCACACTACAAAGCAGGTTTACCTCTAAATCTGCAATTTGAAATATATATAAATGAAAGACATAAAATATTTATGTATAATAAAGGTAATTATTATATATAATATTATTATTATATATCAATATAATACAGTATATAATACCATATGTATAAATGAAAAACACATTTTAATGTAACTCAAATTCCATTAAAATGAACTGGGAGGAACAGACAAAATATTTTGATAGGGGAATTCAGTCACAATCAGCAATGATTACCCTAAATAAGCCATCATCTTTTACCTATTGGTTCTTTTTGATATACAGAAGTATTTAGTATGAAAAACACCTTAAAAATGAAATGATCTATTCTGTGGCCTATTTAATAAGGTCAGTTCAAATGAGTAAAGGTGCTTCACTAAAATTCTTTATTAAATAATAACATTATTAGATATCACATTATTTTATCTAATTGATACTATATGCTTATAAAATATTCCCTATTCCTTCGACACTGAAGATATCACAAAAATGTGTTACTTAACCCCACATATGAACCATGTGTTATATTAAGAAAACCAAATATTTTTTAAAAATTCACTTACTCTTAGCCACTCGACCATATTCTCTTCAATTTCACTATCAGCAGAGATGTCCAATATTAGACGTCGTGTCAAATGAGCTTTGTGATATCTCATAAAAACATCTTTGTTTTGTACGTATTTGAGTACCAAGAGCTGTACAGAAAACAAGGTTACTGTCAATTCATATATAAATCTCTCTCATTTAGAACTTCCTGTATCTTTCAATTGTCAAAATTCAGAAATTCATAAGAATATAGAGAGAGAGGGGCCTACTAAATTGCCCGTCTCTGATACACTACTTTACAAGTTAGCAAATTTGAGACAATAACCAAACAACTTTTTAATTCCTGCAAACATCAATTTTTCAAATTTTATATAAATGTAATAAAACTTTACATAAAAAGCAATGGTTCTTCCCAATTTTCTCTTTTGCATATCTTCTTCACTTGTTTCTGACACTAATCTTCTCTCTAGGCCTTTTTGTCTATTATTACTTCTTATTTTCCTGGGCTTATATTACATGACACTAACAACCAGGAAAAAAATAAAAATGAAAACAATAAATTGCTTATTTAACTCGCTCATCCCTAGTTACCTATTTTGGACTCACACACACAAAAAAAGAGGTGAAAAACTCTGTCTCAACAATCATTCTATCACCATCACACCATTCCCTTCTTCCCCCCGCCATGTTTTGACCTTTAGTAGGTGCTAGAATTTAATTGCCTAAAAATAATCAATAAAGAGAAGAATTAAATGCTATTTCCCTTTCTGGAAGTTATAGAATAAAAAATTTTCAGGAAGAAAAAACATTGCCCTATAAAGATCTTGCACTATAAAATTTCATATTAGTTTCTTATAAATATACATTTAAAAAAATTGATGCTATCACAGAAAGTCTTATAAGTAAACTACAAAATCAAAGTCTGGTCATTAAAATCTTTGAAATTAAAAAAAATTTATCTACCACTTCTTTAAGCTTTGCTTCAATTTCTTCAGAAGTTAATTTTTTGCTTAATGGTGTTTTTCTTAGCAACATGTCACAGTAATTGGCAAGCAGCTCAGGGCATTTTGATTCAGGTTGAGTTTTTAATCCTACCCTAAAAAAGAAATTAAAACCAATTAATAAAAAATAATTGATATCTGCAAGTATTTCTTCTAAAGCCAATTTTTCACTAATTTCTTATGTTGAATTAAACCAGTGATCAGGATTGGGACTTGGGTGAGCAAGAAGACACCGTGGATGCACAATTTAAGGAGGCACACACACTCAGGTTCTCGGAGAGCTAGACCTGCTAGACCTTAAAATGTTGTGCCCTAGGTGCCTCTTTGCCTCATTCTAGTAGTGGCCTTGCCGATGATATATATATTTATTTATTATTTGTTTTATTTTACTGTTTTGTGAATCCTCACTTGAGGACATTTTTTCATTGATTCTCAGGGAGAGTGGGAGAGGGAAAGACAGAGAGAAACATCGATGTGAGAGAAATACATAGATTGGGTGCCTCCTGCACGAGCCCTGACCGGGCAGAGAAGGATCCTGCAAGCAATGCCCTTGACCGAATTGAACATGGGATCTTTTGGTCCACAGGCCGATGCTCTATCCACTGAGCCAAATTGGCTAAGGCTATTATTATTTTTTAAAGTATGTTTTTATTGGTGGTGGTGGTGGTGGGGCAATGGGGAGGGATAAGGACACATATGGAATACCTTAATCAATAAAGAAAATTTAAAAATAAAATGTTTTTATTGATTTTTAGAGAGAGAGGAAGGGAGGAGAATTGAGAGACAGAAACATTGATGAGATGAGAAACATTATCAATTGGCTGCATGCCCCCTACCGAGGATCAAGCCTGCAACCCAGGCATGTTCCCTGATCGGGAATCAAACGCGTGACTTCTTGGTTCCTGGGTCAATACTCAACTACTGAACTACACCGGCCGGGTGCCAATGATCTTTAAAATATTTTATTTATATACTTGATAAAATACTTTTGAATTAAAATGATTTTTAAATAAATTTATTGGAATGACATTGCATAATAAAATTATGCTTCCAATGTACAATTCTGTAATACATTACCTGTATATTGCATTGTGTAAATCCATGCATATTTATGTTAACATTTAAAACTTTTCATTACTAATATGTTAACATAAAACTGTTCCTTCATTCTCTGAAATGTTTCTTTCCAATGTAACCTAAATTCCAAAGTGATATGCTTGGTAGCTACTATCATCCATTTAAAAAACTGCAAACAGCCCTGGCCAGTGTGGTTCAGTTGGTTGAATGTTGTTTTGTGCACCTGAAGATCATGGGTTTGACTCCCAGTCAGGGCACATACCTAAGTTTCAGGTTTGATCTCGGTCAGGGCATGTATGGAGGCAACCGATCAATGTATCTCTCTCATATCCATGTTTCTTTCTCTTTCTCAAATAAAATGTTAAAAATAAATAAATAAGTAAGTAAGTAAATAAATAAAATGTTTTAGCATTAAGTGTGAAATTTGTTTAAAATAGCAATTCTCAGCTAGAAATTACATCAAAATATATTTCCAATTGACCTTTAGTGCTACTTAGCACTACTCTGAAGTTACTATAACTAGCTCAGATTTATTGCTATTTCATTACATTCTGACTTTCTGATTTTTCTATAATAGTATTTAGCACAGGTAAATTCATCCTATAAATGACAGATCAATTAACATTTTTTGGACATAAAAGGAGATAACTTAATACACAATTAAAAATTGAGGCAGAGTTTTTAATAATCAAATGTTGCACAAATCATAAAGTAAAAAAAAAATGAAACAAAAAACAAACCTAATAAAATCAGAAAAATAGGGCACTTTGCATACTCAATAACATATATGACACTCCAAAAAATTTATGAATTTCAAACATATGATTTAAAAAAAACTTACCCTTTCTGCTTCAAAGGTAATTCAAGTTTAAATATGGTAGCATCATTAACAACTGCTTTATATGCCTGCAAATAATAATTTAAAATAAAATATAAAGATTCTTTTTGATATTTAAAATATAGTTACATAAGTAGTTACAATTCCAAAAATACATAAAAATATAAATTAGTTTTATTTTTAATGGTGTATCTGGCCTGATAGAATTTTTAAAGTAAATGACTTCAGCATTCTCTCTGTTATTTTATGATTGTCATTATCTTCAAGTTCCTGGGGCCTTAATTCTGCCTGACAGCCATACCATTTTCTCTTGTCCACAAATTATCCCGGAAAACATTTTCATATTATCTCTTTTCTCATCAAACTTCAGGTATTTCCTCCTCCATGTACACTCTTGGCTGACAATGTAGCTTCCTATTTCACTGAGAAAACTAATAATCAGAGTTCCCTCCCATTTCTCTTGCATCATCAACTTTTCCCTTCTCCACTGTTTCTGTACCTTCAGCATACAAACACATTATTATTTTTTAAATCTTAAACATTCTCTGTTGGCTCTGTCCACCTTCAGCTATTGTCCCATTTCTCTTTGAAGCTAACCTCCTAGAGGAACTAACTCCCTTTCTACAATTTCTCTACTGCCATTCTTATTGGAAACCATTCCAAGCACACTTTCACACCACTACTCCACCCATTCGTTCTGTCAGAGTCACTCACTACCTCTCCCTGTTGCTGAAGATAATGGGTAATCCCCATCTTATTTGACCTGTCAGGAGCATTTTAAAGGTGCAGAGCATGCCCTCTTCATGAAAGTGCTTTTTCCACTTGTTTTCTAGCACACCACACTCTCCTGGTCGTTCCACCCTTCTCCTTTCATGAGGAAAGATGGTTCCTCATCTTTCTGATAACTAAATCTAGAATCCAACAGGCCAGTTTTTGGATCTCTCTTCTGTCCTGACTTATTACATTAGTGATCATAGTAGTGTCAGTGCTTTAATACCACCTATATGCTGAAGCTCCCAAATTTATTTTTTTCAGGCCCACTCCCTCCCTTAAAGTCCAGACTTGACACTGCTACATGGATGTTTAATAAACATTTCAAAGTTAACTTGTCTAGAACAAAATTCCTAATCTCTCTGCAACCATCTCTCCCTAACATACTTCTTCCAGTCTTCCCCATCTCAGCAAGCATCTAATTGATCAGAACAGAAATCTGAGTGGCATCCTGGAATGATCTCTTTCTGTCACACTCCATATCTGATTCATTACCAAATCCTGCAGAGTCTATTTTCATTATGTAATCAGAATTCAACCACTTTTGACTACCTGCACCCACTATTGTTCTGGGCCAAGCTTCTACCATTATTTAATTGAATTACTTAAATAGGTTCTTAACTGATATTCTTGCTTCTTCTCTTGCCCCCCTTCAGTCTATTCAGCAGCCAGGTGATCCTGTTAAAATGTAAGTCAGGTCCTGTCATTCTGTTCAAAAGCTTTCAATGACTTTCCAAACCCTACTCAGAGTAAAAGCCATGGTCCACAGTCTTACATGCCCTGAGTTCCTGTTACCTCTTTGACTTTATTTTCTACTATTCTCTCCCTCATTCAATCTACTCTGGCCAAATTGACGTCTTTCTTCTATGTTCCTGGAACATGACTGTATATTCCTGCCGTACAGACTTTCTCCAGCTGGAATACTCTTCCCTCAGACAGACACATGACTCACTCTAATCAGCCTCAATCTTGATTCAAATGTCACCTCAAAGAAGCCTTTGCAGGTCGTTTAATTTAATATTTCAATAATACTAAAAACTGGAAAAAAAAATTCTTAGGAAAATGAGGAAGAGCAAGTTTCTGGCTAAATTCTAATTCACAAGTATACCCAATGCTTACAAAAACGTACAACAACCCAAATATAATAAATATGGTTGCCTTCAATTGATGAAAAATCTGAGTTCCTAGGTTTTTAGTTTCTAATAAAATAAACTATGACATGTTATCGGCAAACTAAGTAAAAAATGCATATCCTTTCAGTTTTCCATAAACAGGATTATACGATATTCTTTTCTGTACTTTGCTTTTATTCAGTAACCAATGTATCTTTCCAAATCTAAATAAAAAGTAAGTAATGACAGCAGTGTTAATATACAGGGATATATACCTTATCTCTTGCAGTAAGAAACCGGGGATCATCTTGAAAAGCTTCTTTGACGAGTTTACTAAATCTATTAAATAGTGTAAGTAACTGCTCAACATATTTTTCAGAGTCCTAAAAATAAAACGTTTTATAGTCAACTGAGTTTTTAAAAAGAAAAGAATACAAAAAAGTGAGAAAATATAAACATCCTATCTAATAAAGAGGGAATATGCTAATTGACCCTCATGTCATCACAAAGATGGCGGCACCCACAGCCAATAAGGAGGGAATATGCTAATTGACTGGCCCACCCTCAAAGATGGTGGCACCCACAGCGAATAAGGAGGGAATATGTTAAATGACTGCCATGACCTCAAAGATGGTGGCGCCCACAACCACAAGATGGCGGCTGCCCAACCACCCAGGGCTGGCCCGAGGGATGACCAAACGATGAACAAGCAGGCTGCATGGGGCGACCAGGCCAGCAGGGGGGTTAGTGAGGAACGACAAAAAGACTGAACAGCAGGCTGTGTGGGGCGACCAGGCTGGTGGGGGGGCTGTGAGGGGTGACCAGGCTGGCAGGGGCGGGGGGCATTTGGGGATGACCAGGCCGGCAGGGGGGACTGTTGGGGGCGACCAGGCTGGCAGGGGGGGCAGTTGGGGGCAACCAGGCCGGCAGGGGGGGCAGGTAGGGGTGATGAGTCCGGCAGTGGGGGCAGTTAGGGGTGATCAGGCCGGCACACAGAGGCAGTGAGGGGTAATCAGGCTGGCAGGGGGTAGGCAGTTAGGGGCGACCAGGCAGGCAGGCAGGTGAGCAGTTAGGAGCCAGCAGTCCAGGATTGTGAGAGGGATCCCGGATTGGAGAGGGTGCAGGCTGGGCTGAGGGGACCGCCCCCGTGCACGAATTTCATGCACCGGGCCTCTAGTAATTTTAATAAAACACGATAGCCTTAAAATTTGGGAAATTTTCTGGAAAAAAATTTCATTAAAATAAATGGGTTCCAACATCACTGGTTTCCAATCAATTACTATTTTATATACCCAAATCTCCATTAAAAAAATAAACTTGATATACATCAGTCATTGCCATTGAGGAAAACTTACAGTAGTAATAGTTTCAGCAGCTGCTACCATATCTGCAAGGCCAGCACTAATAATATGTTCCTCCAAGTCTTTCAACATTGGCTCTATTCCATTAGGAACTTTGTCCATCAATGAAAACATTAAGTGTAATTCTGAAAGGTAGAACACACACATGTAATCATTGCAACCATCAGAATAAGTTTTCTCTTTGATTGTATGATGGGTGTAGAACAGTGGCCGGCAAACTGTGGCTCACGAGCCACATGCAGCTCCTTTGGCCCCTTGAGTGTGGCTCTTCCACAAAATACCACATGCGGGTGCGCATGTATAGTGCGATTGAAACTTTGTGGCCCATGCGCAGAAGTCGGTATTCTGTGGAAGAGCCAGACTCAAGGGGCCAAAGAGCCGCATGTGCCTCGCGAGCCGCAGTTTGCCGACCGCAGGTGTAGAACACCTATGACAGTAAGAGTTTGGAGAAATATTAGTTTGAAGTTGGTAATATTTTGTGGGTACAATTAGTTCAGGAGTTGTCATAGTAAAGTACTATAAATTCCTCATCCATCCTGTCAGTCTGACAAAAAGTTATTAAAAAAAAAAAACTAATGAAAAATGAGCACATACTGTAAAACCCAACTCTTTTAAAAAGTGGGTCATTTGACTGTCAATGCATGGAATATTTTATTCTAAGAAGTACAACAGTTTATACAGAACAGTAGCACATTTTATGAAGTAGATATAATATTAAATACACTACCATATCACTAAAGGGTAAAAAAAATCATCTCATCAGATTGTTCAGAGTAATGATTATAAAATAAAAGTTTATTAGTGATAATATACAGCTGTATTCATAAAGATTTTTTCAGTGTTCAAAAGCATCTTCTCATATTATACCATTTAACTGACCTTCATAAAAATCTGACTTCACAGATTGCTTACTACTAAATAAATCCTTTTGGAGGGAGTCCAAAATGGATCAGATATAACTCTACTTAGTCTGGCATACAGAAATTCAAATATTTCATTTAAGCCACTGAGCAGCTTGCTTTTATTACTTCTATAAAGTGTATGAACTTAAGTGAATTGAAAGACATACTTTAATGCAACTAGAGATTAAATGGGACCTTGCAATTATATATACTAAAATCTGGAGAGGAATACATCAAAATGTCAAAAGTGGTTCTCTGGGTAGTAGGGAATATGGATCATTTATACTGTATTCTTTTTGGTTGTAATGTACTTGCCACTCAAATACATCTTTATTAAGAAAACATTTAAGCAATTAAAAAACACTTTTGAAATCTTAAATTGTAAAATTTTTGGGGAGAGGGATGAATATTAATTAACACGGAGTGTTTTATTACTTTCTAAAAATATTTGCTGCAAGGTTCCACATAAAAGTCAGATATCTAGTTCTATCCTGTACCATATGTTTACTATTTTTTTTTTTTTTTTTTTACAGAGAGGAAGGAAGAGGGATAGACAGTTAGAAACATCAATCAGCTGCCTTCTGCACACCCCCCACTGGGGATGTGCCCGCAACCAAGGTACATGCCCTTGACCAGAACCGAACCTGGGACCTTTCAGTCTGCAGGCCAACGCTCCATCCACTGAGCCAAAACGGTTAGGGCCATATGTTTACTATTTAAATTAGCCTTTAAAAACAGAGTCCTGCCCTGGCTGGTTTGGCTCAGTGGTTAGAGTGTTGGCCCTGGGACTGTAGGGTTGCAGGTTTGATTCCTACCTAAAGGCACGTACCTCAGTTGCAGGCTCATCCAAGGTCCCTGTCGGGGCACATGTGGGAGGCAACCAATCAATGTGTCCCTCTTATATCGATGTTTCTTTCTTTTTCTCTCTCCCAGCTCTTCCTCCCTTCCACTCTCTCTAAAAAAATCAATGGGAAAAATATTCTCGGGTAAGGATTAAAACACACACACACACATACACACACACACACACACACACTCATATTTCGAAGAATAAATACACACATGTGCATTTGTGCCTGTACTGATACCTAAGGGGGGGGAAATGCTTAACATACAAGTGTATAATCTTCTTCACAGTGCTTCTAACTGTGCTAAATATTTTATCATTTTCTTTAAGCACAGTTTACTTCAACAAATATACTTATGTATAAAAGAGTGATTTAAGAGCAATTTATTGAAAGTGATCTGTCTCAAAGATATCCTCTTAAAAAATAATGAGAACTTTAAGTGATATTTTACCTACTTTCAGTTTCATTTCGCTTGATCATGCCTTGGCACTCTGCTAAGATAGTTTCTTTAAAGGACGTCACCAGGGCATTTACACAGCATTCCATGAGCTGAAATATATAAAAAATTGGTCAAGTCTATTATAAGCACAAATTTATTCCATTTTATTTTGCTTTATGGACCCATTAAACTATATTTTTCAACAACAGCAAAAAATAAAGTATACTAAAAGTAGATTTTACTTACCTTTATTATAGGAATGTTGAAGATGGATAATCTACTCTAGTTTACCAGAGTATGCTTCCCTTAAAGAAAAGGCTATTGAATTTGGGTTCTCTCTGGAAATTTTAACAAAACTCCCCAAAGGAGGGGTGGGAAAAAATGACACACACACACAAAACAAAATGAAAATATAACTTTAATGAACTCTTCTTCTGGAGAGTCTCTGTTGGAATTAGACTCTAAAATTCTAAAAGTACTCATACATTCATTCAATAAACCATCATTAGATGCCTACTATGTATGGGTACCAAAGAAATGTTCAGGAAATTAAGAAGAGTGAGATATCACCATAGCTTTGGCAACACACACACACACACACCCAGAACACAAGCAATAAAACGAACTATATACTTCTTTCATCCATAGATGAAATTTAAATTGGATCTTGAAAATAAGTATCAGTGCTAAAAGGACTGAATATTTTATAGGAATAATAAGCTGAATGTTGCAGAGAAGGGACAGACAGTGGATGAGAAAGCTAGAAAGGTAGGCTGGAGCAAGAACATTAATGAAAAAATCTATGGTATGGGATTTTATTCTATAGGTAGGGAAAAAAGAATAGAAGGTTTTCAACAGAGGACACAGGTAATCAGCTTCTACTTCCCCCAAGTCATTTTTAAAAGATCAGTCAAGCCCTAAGCCAGTGGTCGGCAAACTGCGGCTCATGAGCCACATGCGGCTCTTTGGCCCCTTGAGTGTGGCTCTTCCACAAAATACCACATACGGGCGCACACGTACAGTGCAATTGAAACTTCGTGGCCAATGCGCAGAAGTCGGTATTTTGTGGAAGAGCCAGACTCAAGGGGCCAAAGAGCCGCATGTGGCTCACGAGCCGCAGTTTGCCGACCACTACCCTAACCAGTTTGGCTCAGTGGATAGAGCGTCAGCCTGCAGACTCAAGGGTCCCAAGTTCGATTCTGGTCAGGGCATGTACCTTGGTTGCGAGCACATCCCCAGTAGGGAGTGTGCAGGAGGCAGCTGATCGATGTTTCTCTCTCATTGATGTTTCTAACTCTCTATCCCTCTCCCTTACCCTCTGTAAAAAATCAATAAAATATATTAAAAAAAAAAGATCAGTCAAATGGCAGCAAGATACATGGTACTGAGTGAGTAGTAGGGAGGCTGGCATGTGAGGCTGTTGAAATATTTGAAGTAAGACGGCCAGGGCTTAGAGTTCTATGTAACCCTCAGGAAAATTCGCCCTACCCCATCACTGCTCACTTGCATCATATAATTATTTACTCTTCTTGCAAGTATCAAATAAAATGAGTGGATTGTGAGTAATAGAGCAAGGTATACTAACGCTGATACACCTGTTCTGAAAAGCAGATCATCTATCTGTATTAAGAAAGGAAATTATGTGTGCCTTAAAAATTCTTTGTTAAAATTCCCTTCTGGAATTAACATAATGTTGATACTTACTGAAGTTGAATTTAGAATTTAGGTCAGTGATGGTTAACCTATGACACGCGTGTCAGAGGTGACACGCGAACTCAAATTTCTATACGTGACACGGCATCAGAGTTAAGTTAGGGTTTTTCAAAATGCTGACACGCCGAGCTCAAAAGGTTCACCATCACTGATTTAGGTAATGGAGATTCATTACATTATTCTTTCTTCTTCTAAATATATTTTAAAATTTCCATAATAAGAACTTTTTTTCAGGTCTTTCTTTGAGAATTATGCTAACAACTTTAAAATCTATGTATGTTAATTTCTGTCCTAAGGAAAACAATACACATAAGAAGTGGTTGAGAATTTTCTGTCACACCAACTGCTAAGTAATCTCATTCTATAAGTAGAAAAAGCACAACTAAACATTTCCACCTTCAGTAGCAAAACCAGATTGAGAATAGGTAATTATATAGAACTAATGAAGAAAAAAGAGAAAGCGCAGTTGAAATAAGCTCCAAGTCCAAGTCACTTCATCTGTTTTCTAATTCATTGAAAATTTACACTTGGACATAATCCAGTTCAGTACTAGTCCAATTTTGCAAATTGCAAAATTCTAGACAAGAGTTTTTCAAACTGTTTTGAAATCAGTTTCAATAGCTGTGATCAGCTTTTATTTATTATTATTTTAATCATCACCTAAGGATACATTTTTATTGATTTTTTTAAGAGGGAGAAGGAAGAAGAAGGAGAGGGGGGGAAGAGAGGAAGGTAAGGAGAGAGAGGGAGGTAGAGAGAGAGAGAGAGAGAGAGAGAGGGAAACATTAAGCGGCTGCCTCCTGGGTATGTGCCTTGACTGGGAATTGAACCCTGGACCCTATGGTGCACGGAAGGATGCTCCAACCTGATGAGCCACACCAGCCAGGGCACAGCTTTTTTAAAATTTTAATAATACAGAACAAAATAAAAAAATCAGAATGCATTACAAATAATAACAAAATTATTTCATAAAACTTTTGTTTCAAATATTTGCAAATTAACATAATAAAAATATTAAATATATATATATATTTTTTTAAATATATTTTATTGATTTTTTACAGAGAGGAAGGGAGAGAGATAGAGAGTTAGAAACATCGATGAGAGAGAAACATCGATCAGCTGCCTCCTGCACATCTCCTACTGGGGATGTGCCCGCAACCCCAGGTACATGCCCTTGACCGGAATCGAACCCGGGACCTTTCAGTCCGCAGGCCGACGCTCTATCCACTGAGCCAAACCGGTTTTGGCTTAAATATATTTCTTATTGTGGGTTATGATGAGGATTAAGAGAAGAGGCTAAATTGAAAAAACAATTGAAGTAAACTGAGCAGAATTTGGTTAACTGCTTAAATGAAAGAACTTAGGGAAATAAAAGGTTGATGAAGCAGTTTCTAGCCTGAGAGGTTAAACAAATTATAATAATAGATATGTTTTAATAAGCACTGACTCTGTACCGAGTGTTTTGTTAAATGGTTTACATACATTATCTAATTTAACCCACAAGAAAACCTTATGAAGCAGGTATCTACACTAATAAAAGACAAAGATGCTAATTGACCGTACCTTCGCTGAGCCCAAGCCACAGCCACCAGCCAATCAGAGCAACTATATGCAAATTAACCCAACCAAGATAGCGGCCGGCAGCCACAGAGCTGGAGCAAGCAGGAGGCTTGGTTGCCCGGGCGATGGAGGAAGCCAAGCTTCCCGCCTGCTCTGGCCGGCTGTGGCCTCTGCAAAAGGCAACAAAGTTTCAATTATAGAAGCTAAATAAATCCCAGAAACCTGCTTCCAGCCAACCTCCACTGGAAGCTTGGATGGCTGGGGACTGTGGCCAGTCTGCAAATAGCCATCAGCCCCTCATCCAGGATGGCCACACCCTCATGGGGTGAGGGTCCCCGCTGGGGCGCTTGGCCAGCCTACAAACAGCCATCAGTCCCTCACCCAGGCTGGCCAGGCACCCCAGGGGGGACCCCTATCCTGAAGGGACTGTGGCTAGTCTGAAAACAGACATCTGCCCCTCATCTGGGCTGACCAGGCACCCCAGCGGGGACCTCCACCCTGAAGGGGCTGTGGCCAGCCTGCAAACAGCCATCAGCCCCTCACCCAGGCTGGCCAGGCACCCCAGCAGGCCCCCCACCCTGATCCGGGACACTCTTCAGGGCAAACCAGCCTGCCCCGACCCGTGCACCAGGCCTCTATCCTATATAATAAAAGTGTAATATGCAAATTGACCCTAACAGCAGAGCGACTGGGAATCACTGGTCACTATGACACACACTGACCATCAGGGGGCAGACGCTTAATGCAGGAGCTGCCCCCTGGTGGTCAGTCTGCTCCCACAGGGGATGCTCTGCTCAGCCACAAGCCAGGCTGACGGCTTTCAGTACAGCGGTGGTGGTGGGAGCCTCTCCTGCCTCCTCAGCAGTGCTAAGGATGTCCGACTGCAGCTTAGACCTGCTCCCTGCTTGCAAGTGGACATCCCCTGAGGGCTCCCGGGCTGCCAGAGGGATGTCTGACTGCCAGCTTAGGCCCAATCCCCCGGGGAGCGGGCCTAAGCCAGCAGCTAGTCATCCCCTGAGGGGTCCCAGACTGGGAGAGGGTACAGGCCAGGCTGAGGGACCCTCCCAAATGCACAAATTTTTGTGCACCGGGCCTCTAGTTTAACATATGGGGAAATAAGCTTAGAGAGGCTAAGTAACTTGCAAATGCTGTAGAGTTACTTCATAAGGTCTTCAGCTGTAATATGAGATCAGGTACAGGACTCCACAGCCTACAATTTTTATTACTACATTAACAGAGCAAATATATACTTAGTAATGACTATATGCTCAGAACTGAGTTAAGTGTTATAAGGAATACAGAAGTATAAAACATGCTTTATATTCTCAATGATTTTTCAATCCAGTTGAGAAATATAATTAATTACATATCTAAAAATGTTTGCATACTTCATATATAATAGAAGTATATCAAAAGAAGTTCGATTTCATTAATAAAGCAAAGAAGTGAAAATATATCCATCATTATGACACTACAAACTTCGTGAGAACAGAGACTGTTTTGCCCATTGCTATATATTCATGGCCTCTCACACAGTTGGTGTTTCATAAAATAACACAACAAAGCAGTCTATAATATGCTATGAAATCAATAAATAGAGACAGTGTGAAATCAAATAAGAGAAAATTTATGAAAGCTAGAGAATTTGGGGTAACTTTATTGTATAATGGGCTATAAGGATTCTGAAGGATTTACTAGGCAGAAAATTAGTAAGTAAAACATTTTAAAAAGAAGAAAAAACATTATTCAGAAATGAACCCAAGAAAAAAAATGAATACTAGTAAAATAAGGTATATGAACAAGTAGGATGACTACTGGAGTAGGATGACTCTTACAGCACAGCATTAAGTTAGAAAAATAGTTTAGGGCCAAATTATGAAGGGTCTTGAAAATCAGAGATAGGAAATAATGATACCATAGCTTTTAAAAATCATTATTTTTAAAAATCCTCATCCAAGGAAATGTTTTGATTGATTTTAGAGAGAGGGAAAGGGAGAAGAAGAGGGAGAGAGAGAGAAAAATCGATGTGAGTGAAACATCAATTGGTTGCCTCCTGTATATGTCCTGACTGGAGATCAAACCCAAAACCTGGGTATAACCTGACTGAGAACTAAACCCGAGACAATTTGGTGCATGGAACGATGCTCCACCAACTGAGCCATATTGACTAGGGCTTTTTTTAGAACAAAGAGGGAGAGAGAGAGAAAGAAAGAGAGAGAGAACCTAAGAGAAACATCAATCAGGTTGCGTCTTGTATGTGCCCCTGACCCTACCTACGTATGTGCCCTGACTTGGAATCCAAGCAGCAACCTTTTGGTGCATGGGATGATGCTCCAATAAACTGAGTATGCCTGATCTATTTGGGGCCCAGGGCTTGGAAAAACAGATCTTGGTGCACATTTTGATCCTTTCCAACGGAACTCAGTCTCAGTAGAGGGAGCCACAAGCTGTGGATTGCTGGTAGCTCCAAACAGGGTACTCAGGGGTGGGGCACAGGGGCAGATTATAAGGGGTCAATGGGAGAAAAAGGGAACATTTGTAATACTTACAACAATAAAGATTTAAAATTTAAAAAAGATATAGGTATATAAAGGACATTCCAGGAAGTATTATTTGTAAGAAATATAGTATCACTAGAGGCCTGGTGCATGAAATGAAATTCGTGCACTTGGGGGGGGGGGGGGGGCGTCCCTCAGCCCGGCCTGCACCCTCTCACAGTCTGGGAGCCCTCAGAGGTCATCCTTAGTGCTGCTACAGAGGCGGGAGAGACTCCCACCACCACCGCTGCACTTGCCTGTGGGAGTGCACTAACCACCAGGGGGCAGCTCCTGCATTGAGCATCTTCCCCCTGGTGGTCAGTGCGCATCATAGCGACCAGTCATTCCACTGTTTGGTCGATTTGCTTATTAGCCTTTTGTTATATAGGATGATGAATAATAATTAAAGTGCCCATAATTAGAGGATTGGTTAGGTATATTAGCACACACATACACATATGATAAAAAATATACAGGTATTAAAAATGTTATACTATAGAAGGGTTTAGAGTAAGCATGTTAAACTCGTGGTCAAGGCATGCGGCCCACTGGCCATGAGTTTGATATGCTTGGTTTGGAGTAAAAATGCATGATGTCATAAATTTTTTAAAAAAATGCTAGAGGAAAGAAAGAAAAAGGAAGGAAGGGTGGGAAGAAGAAAAGAGGGATCAACTAAGCAAATATGACAAAATGATGAACATTATTAAATCTCGGGGCTGGGTATGGTTGGCTGGGTTCATTATATTATTTTTCTCAACTTTTATAAATATTTGAAAGCTTTTATAACAAAGCTTTTCTTAAAAAAAAAAGATTATAGTATAGATCCCTATGTGTTGAAAAATCTTTAGAACTCTATTCTATGTTGGCAAAAAGAAGAAAGGAAGGTTGCTTATAGTGTTCTCTCTTTATTTCAAATGAGTTTCATTTTAACAAGAGGGTAAGTTTTTGGAGGACAGAGACCATGTTATTCCTCTTTTGTATTTCTTTCCCATCATTTTCAAAGTACTATATACAGTCGACCCTGAATATATTCTTGTTATTTGAAAAATACATCTTGAATGAAAGTACAGTGATAAGCCATCTCTCTCACCTTGTATTCCCTTTCTGTCTCCTTTCGCTAGCTTCCGTGAAGAAAAAAACTTTTTGCCATATGCCATCACTCCTATATTTTGTCTGAGATGAGCACAACTTCTAAATCCAAAGCAATCTCTCCCCAGAGGTCTGCAAGGTGAAACACTTTAACTATCAATGTGCTTGATGATTTACCTTCCTCTATAGCAAAACTCTTCAAAGATGATGCCTGCCATAAAACACCGCAGGCACTCAGTAACTGTCGAAAATGAAAGGTGGGAGAGGCAGGCTAAGTGATATAGTAGTCTTCTCTTAGTGGTATTCAATTTCAACAATTCTACTTCTCTGAAATTTAGTAAGAAGCAACAAGAACAGTTCTGATTTCCATTAGTTATGTAATTCTGTGTAAGTAATAATTTGCTTTGCCTCAGGTATAAAATAGAAGTTTGAACTAAAAATTATCCTATGTTTCTCCACTTTAAGATTCTACTTTTTCATTATCAAGTAGGTATTTAACCATACATAGATATCTGTAATGTATTCAAGAATTAATTTATTCCATGTGTGGGAGGTTATTCTCAAAATTAATTTCTCTTGGACTTTCTAGCTTGGTTTAGACCTCCCTCCCTCCCTCCCTCCCTCTTGCTATTTTAAGTAGTGGTGCTTGCTTCATTTCTAAACTAGTTACACAAGTAACCCTTTAAACAGAACAATGAATAGTCAGACTAATTCACCTTAACTTTTTGGATATCACCTTTAATATACTAAAATATTCAAGATTAACAACTACCCACTTTAAAGACAATAATTTATGACTATGACCTAGTTCTAACTGAGTTTTATCAATGTTTTTTACAGACAGTAAACTAGTTTCTGATTAGAATCAGTAAGCAACTTTCTCCAAACCAGAGCCCTAACAGTAAAAACTACCATGGCAGACACAGTGCTTAAATGTTTTCTATACAGTTATTTTATTACACTCTGATAACATAAGTGGGTATTATCCCATTGTACAGTTGGGAAAACAAGGATTACAGAGGTTGAATAATTTGCCAAAGGGCACACAGCTGGTATAATGACAACAGTGGAATTCAAATCCTCACCTAGTTCCAAATGAATGCCCCGACCACTGTAACACACTGTCTCTGACTCCCCACGAGTGCCCAGTCATTTTGAGTAGATGTTTGTCACCATCAGTAACTCTCTCTGCCACTACTCTGCCATATAAACAACCCATTGTACTCCAGGGTCACTCCTAAGATAGGAACCGGGTCTATCTTATTATTCCCAACTAGCACAAGGCCTGACATAGTTTAGGTGCATAATAAATACTAACTGAGTGCTCTCAGGAACTCCAAGGTATGTTGGACTATCACCTAAAATATTAATGGCCATAGAAAAAATTTATTTTGGTTTAAAATTTTTTCCTTGGTCTTTTCTTACTGTTGTGGGTCTCTTTTTGCTGTCAATAATGCCTCTTCAGGAGCACAGCTCTGAAGCCTCTTACCCAGTTTCACTAACATACTGCCAGATCTTTTGCTCCAGACCCATCCAAAGATAATCAAGCTTATTAGAACTGCGTGTCTACTGGAAGTGGATCTGAGTGGTGCTAAGTTGCTCTCCTATAAGGTAAAGTAGAAGAGCCTGATAATATCCTTAAGGGAAGAATAAGAGTACACTCACTTAATATAGTAAAAATGCATACATCATGCCAAAAAAACACCATCATGCATAATGGTGAAAATTTAGAAGCATTCCCATCAAAGATTAGAAGAAGACAAGGATCTCCAAAATTATTAACATTTTTCTAAAATTAACCATTTAATATTAGACAGATTTAATTCATTGAAGGAAATAGAAGGTATTAATATTAGAAAAAAAGAAGCAACATCATTTACAAATGACAATTAGATGCTTGGAATAAACCAAAAGAATGAAATAAAACTCTTAAAAACCACGAAAAAATCAGTAAGCTGCTAAGCACTGTATGAGCACTTGAAATGTACATCTGGCCTTCATTAGGCCTGGCCTCACAACTGGGTACTACCTAGGTGAGGCTTGCTCTATTATTCAGAATACAGTCCAAAAACTTTTTTTCTGAATATATTGAAAACTAATCAGGTTTAGAAGAGTGACCTAGGCTAACTAAATTTAAAGAAGGTGAATCATAAACCATAATAATTTGCTAGTTGTTAGAGGAAAATACACGTGCCAAAAATGTACCTACATTAATCTTAAATTCTGCTGTGCATTTTTGTGTAGCCCCATATGACTGACCATATAACTGTCCTCCATTAATAAGAATAGCCTAATAGGTAAGTATAGACAAAATTAGTATCAATAAAGATATAGCATAACGTGTTCTGATGACTGATAATTCCTCTAAGAGAAAATTTAGGACGGTAAGTCTGTTTCCAATAGTTTTTAGTATAGAAAGTGGCTTGTTTTTTACTAGTTGTTCAAATAATAGTGTTTACACTTTATATATATATATATATATACATATATAAATATTTTTATTGATTGCAGAGAGGAAGGGAGATAAAAACATCAATGATTAGAGAGACTCATTGATAGGCTGCCTCCTGCATGCTTCCCACTGGGGATCGAGCCTGTAACCTGGGCATGTGCCTTTGACCAGAATTGAACCGGGGACCCTTTAGTCCACAGGCTGATGCTCCATCCACTAAGCCAAACCAGCTACAGCTACACCTTATTTATATTAAACTAGAGGCTCGATGCATGAAATTCGTATAAGGGGCCTGGCCCTCGCAGCACCAGCTTCATCCAGAAGGTAGTCCAGAGGGTTGTTCTGCTGTTTGGTCTAATTAGCATATTAGCTCTTTATTATATAGGATTACTAGTAGAACCTAGGACAGTGATGGCGAACCTATGACACGCGTGTCAGAGGTGACACGCGAACTCATTTTTTTGGTTGATTTTTGTTAGATGGCATTTAAATATATAAAATAAATATCAAAAATATAAGTTTTTGTTTTACTATGGTTGCAGATATCAAAAAATTTCTATATGTGACACGGTACCAGAGTTAAGTTAGGGTTTTTCAAAATGCTGACACGCTGAGCTCAAAAGGTTCACCATCACTGACCTAGGACTTGCGTGATTTTTTTGTTTTCTGTTCCTTCCAGTACATCATTCTAACACATTATTTCTCTTTGAAAACAAGAAATGTAAATTAACAAACATTATAGTAAATATTATGTATATAGTATAATGGCTTTAGTTCAGTGAGGTATATAATATAGTAATACATCTGCATTAAGTCTTACATTCCCAATGTCATAATTAATTCTAAAGTTCTGGTGCTTAATGTCTTCTCTACACCAAATTTTGCTATAATCTATGTTGTTAAAAGTTAGGAGATGATAATCTTTGAAGAAAGAGATAGTAACCGTCCTTTATAGGGTAGAAGGTTTATTTGGAAGCAAGCTATATTGCATTTAGTGTCTTTGTTGAAAAATAACAAAAAGACTTATCTTTAAATTCTAGCATCATTTAGCTGGTGAGATGCTCACACTATTTGGTAACTGTGGAAGAGCAAATTCACATCTCCTAGTTCAAGTTTTTTACACGCGCACGTGCTTGTTCGTGTGTGTGTGTGTGTGTGTGTGTGTGTGTGTGTGAGAAAAGTACAAAGGGAGAGCCCGGGCGAGTGTGCTCAGCGGTTAGAGCATCGGCCCGAAGACCGGAGCTTTGCGGGTTCAATTCCTGGTCAAGGGCACAAACCTGGGTTTCAGGTTGAATCCCTGGGCCGGTTGGGGCATGTGCGGGAAGCAACCAATCGATGTGTCTCTCTCTCAATGATGTTTCTTTCTCTCACCCCCCTCCCTTCCACTCTCTCTAAAAATCAATGGGAAAAATATCCTCTGGTGAGGATTAACAAAACAAACAGATAAATAAATAAAGCAGAAAGGGAGATTTAACTGTTCTTTCAGGCTGTCATGTGTATTTGTTTATCTCTACCTTTCTCATTCTGTTTTTCTTGCTGTCTCTGATTCTCAGACCATTATAGTTGAATTTCCATGTTAATATGGGTATGCTCTAATTAAGTTATATAAACTAGAGTAGAAGAATAGAACTACAATCCTATCATACGAAACTGTAACATTCTCCACCCAGACGAAATGGACACATAATAAACTTAAAATAAAATCCCTCAAACTCAGTGGTTCTCAACCTTCCTAATGCCGCGACCCTTTAATACAGTTCCTCATGTTTTGGTGACCCCCAACCATAAGATTATTTTTGTTGCTACTTCATAACTGTAATTTTGCTACTGTAAACAATATGTAATTATATATGTGTTTTCTGATGGTCTTAGGCGACCCCTGTGAAAGGGTCGTTCAACCCCCAAAGGGGTCACGACCCACAGGTTGAGAATCGTTGCTCTAACTGAACTCATCTTTCTCCCTTACTACTAGGATTTATTCTTATACCTGGTCTCTGTAGCAACACAATTCTCCCAAGCCAAAACCTCAGAAACGAAGGGACTCAATTCTGTCCAATATCTAGCCCCACCCATAGGATACAACATTCCATCCCTGGCAGTCTTTACCTGATCCTTTCCTTCCCATTGCTATAACCCTACTTGGTACTGCAAATACCTTCTTGAATTACTGTAAAAACCTCCTTCTTACTCCCGATTCCCAGCTCTTCCCCACTTCAATTGAACTTTCATACTGTCACTACATTAATCTTCCTGAGGGATAACTCTGACATGGCAAACTTATTTAACAAACATTCAATGGCCTTCCCTGCCTTCTGAATGAAGCCCTAGCCAGCTTTAAATTTCTATAGAAAACGTCTATAAAACAACCATATGCTAGTTAGCCTCCTTTCCTGGCCAATAGCAAAGTTATTTTAACCTTTGAAAAAGGAAATATACTGCACATTATGAAAAGCAATACAAAACAAAAACGAGGTAAAAGATCCAACCCAACCCAACCCAACCCAACCCAACCCCTGAACAAAGAATAAACATGACTACCATTCAAGATGAAAGAAGCCAAAGAAAAGTCAGAAGGAAAAAAAAAATCAGTTGAAAATGTTTGGTCGTAGGCAAACTGAAATGTTACTTCTTTGAATGTAAATCTAAACCTAATTCCCAGGCTCCATAGGCTGAAAGGAACTGGAGGAAATATTATTGCTATATTTTCCTTATTAAAGTACACTAAAGTCATTCTCCATGTAAGAGAAAACACCCAGAACAGATATTGTAGCATAGCTACTACCTCAGATCAGTTTTTTTAAAATGAGGAACATACAATATAAATTAAATGAAACAATATAAAAGACTGGTGTTCACTTATCAAATAGTACTTTATCTCATGACAAGATGAAGTTTGAAAACATCCTCCCATAAGAAGAGGAAATATCCTGCAGCAGCAATGATTCAGTACTCACTAATTCAGTGTTCACAGCCATTTTATAGAACATAATCTCTGCGAATAATGAGAATCAAATGTATCTTTGGGGAGCATATTTTACTTGTCACATGAAAGTCACTAAAAGGGTTAACTTTAGATATGCATAACACATAATAAAGGAAACTGATTAAAAAGTGAGTACATTTAATATAGCAAAAAGTCTAGAGCAAGGATGGCAAATACACTTTATCTTTCATGTAAGCTCTGAAAACCAATGTGTTCTCAATAAGGTGTCTATTAAAGCTGTGCTCTGTCTCATTGCGAAAGTACTATAATCAATTAGTAATGTTGGTCAGAGACAGAGAAAGGATAAGTCATGCTATGTGTATTATATATTTGCCATCCCTGGGCTACTGTACTTCAAATAATCCCATAGAATATACAGTTAAAAAACTACTTACTGCTTCAACAGAGTTACATTCCCGTCTTGTTTCTAAATAACGTAGTGCTCGTTTTTCTTCTTCTTTTAATTTAGCATCTGCCTGTCCAGAGGCAAAATAGCAATCATTTTAAGAATATCAAGAGAATAGCTCAAATTAGCACTTATACTAAGTTCTGACTTACATATTTCATATAATTCTGTACACCATTTTGTTGTAAATATGAGGGTGCCTGTGTTCTATAAAATCTCTCTGTTGAATCCAAGTACGCCTTCTCAAAATTGTCCCTATAAATTTGAAGCTTATCCTCAGGATTAGAACAAAGGTTAACTGAAAAACAGAAAATAAAATTTTACTCTAATTATGATTAATATCAGTATTTTGAGTAAGATCAATGAAATAACAAATAATGAGGAGTCATTATGTATAAGGGACTAACAATGCTCAAAAGAATATAAAAATATATGGGACAAAACCTTCTCTATAAAAAACTTAAAAGTTAACAGCACAAAGCAGTAAAGCAACAAACAGCATAGAGAACATGATATTTTATTTTGAATAGGAAAGACACTGACTTCTAACTGGATCAAGATACTATTCACAAAAGAGATGAGATTTGAAATGAGTTTTAAGGAATAAACTAGGATTTACATAACTAGATCTATCTAATGTAAGAAAAAAAAATATTTAGAAGTAGAAAAGCACAAGGTCAAGTCAAAGTATAATGACTAGATTGTCTGAGTAGATTGTAAGGTTAACAGAAGGTAAGGGTAAGTGGTTGTGGAGAGCCTCATATCTCAGGCTAAGTAACCTGAATTTAGTATGGTGTACCACTAAGTGGATAAGGAAAATAGCAATAAAATAGTACTTAAAATTAATCTTGTGAACAGTATATGGGTAAAATGATAACAATATGATCCCTATAAGAAGACTATTTCAAAATTCCAGAAGTAAAGTTTAGAGAAGTTCAAACTGATGGCAGGTGAAATAAAAAGGAAGGTAGGGGAGGGTGGGAGTAAGGGGGAGAGGTCAACCAAAGGACTTGTATGCATGCATATAAGCCTAACCAATGGACACAGACACCAGGGGGGCGAGGGCATGAGTGTGGGGGGGGGTGGGGGTGGGCAATGGGGGAATAAGGACACATATGTAGTACCTTAATCAATGAAAAAATAAAATCACACACACACAAAAAAATATAAGTGGAAATGCAAAAAACAAGTAAATGGAAATGCAAAATATATATATATGGAAATGCAAAAAAAAGAAGGAATGAATAGGGACTTGGCTAATGAAAATTTAGATTTGATACCTAAAGAAATATGAGGGCAATGAAGAAAGCAAGTCAATGGTAACTAAAGGTTCATTAATATAAAATTCTTAATGACAACCATTTTGTGCCAGGCATTCCATGTTCAGCAAAAATACAATGTCAACAACACAGTTAATTGCTTGAAAGTAGAATGACAAGGAGGCATCTATAATAATAAAAGCATAATATGCTAATTAGACAGGACGTCCTTCCGGAAAAGCTGGGGCTGTGAGGGAAGCCCGGGCCCTAGGTGCCAGAGGGAAGCCGGTGCTGGCAGCTGAGGAAAGGCAGGCCTACCCTTGCACGAATTTCATGCACCAGGCCTCTAGTAGGTACTGTAAAGCACTATGAGAGGGCCCAACTTAGTCTGGGTATTAGGAAAGGGCTGCATGAGGAAATAGAAGATGAGAATAAGTAAGAAGATAAAACGGGAGGAGGAAGAATATTCTAGTCAGAGGAATATCTGATTGAAAGAACAAATGAGAATGTCATTGTCAGAAACAGAAAAGACTGGAGACAAATGTACATATGAAATTAACTTACATCCTAAATATATAAGTACTAAACCAGTTAATTTATAAGCTATAGATGCAAATCTACACTTCTCTAATTTAAGTTGCTAAAAACATTCACCAACCAATAAATGAGATGGAGAAAATAAATATTCACCACTCAAATATTAATTTTTGTAGGTTTCTTTAAAGCAGAATTAATACCTTTTGTGTACTCGGAAAAGCATTTGGCACTAAAAGTAGATGTTACTTGTGCTAATAAACATACTTTTGCTAGCACTACTCTAAGATTGTCTTAGAATTTGCATGAAAAGGAAATTATGATAATAAAAGTTCAGAACATACCATAGGATTCTCTTACTCCAATGACCAGCTGAGAATCAAAAGCTTCTCCTAATCGTTCAGCATGTACCAGCTTCATTGCACTATCTTGGAGTCTGTTTTTTATATTTGAAAAGATGGACTCATTCCATGTATCAAGCATGAGCTAAGAAAAAAAGAACAAAATACACAATTCATTTAAATTATTAATATACAAAGTACCACATATACACATTTTTTTTTTTGAAGTGGGAACAATGGAGCACTTTCTTTTATTTGGGGAATGGAGTTTGAAGTTCAGATGAATTGAGATTGAGATGAGTGTGAGTCTTAGAGAGGGGTGGGCATTTTGAAAACAGAGCTAGGGTAAAAAAAATTAAGTACAAATACTAAAAAAGGAAATCAAATTCTTAGGCCTACATTCACTTGAATCCTTCAGGGAAGCAGTATATTTAAATGTGGTAAAGAATACATGGCAATTAATGGTAAAGAATATGTGTTTCAGAATCCAAGATAATTGTTAAACATTAAAATTTAGTTATGTGTATTAAAATGAAAAAATACGTAAAATTTGTGGACTATTTTAAAAAGTCATAATTTATATATATTGACTATTACTAATAGTGATATTTTTCTGTTTGAAATCATTACTTTTGCTTATGGCAAAGTTTGGTGTGGTATGCAATATTTAGTTTTAGACTGACCTTATTCTTTATCAGAAAGTGATTAAAATACGCACAACCAAAGCCAAAAAAAATCAAACATAATTAAATTTGAATTCCAGCTCTGTTACTTATTTACCTCCTTTTCCATCTATAAAATAATGAAAATAATAGTATAAATTTCAACTGGTTGCAAAAATTAAATATGGTAATACATGGAAAATGTTAGTTCCCTTATAGTTCCAAGGTTGAATTTCAGAAATACTGGTATGACAATGGCCGGGTAGCTCAGTTGGTTAGAGCATCATCCCAATAAGCCAAGGTTGCGGGTTTGATCCCCAGTCAAGGCACAAGAATCAACTGATGAATGCATAAATAAGTGGAACAATAAAGGAATGTTTTCCTCCCACCACTGCTCTCTCTAAAATTAATAAACAAACAAGAAATATTGGTTATGTGTTTGGAATGCTCATGTGCACATTTGTACAAACACATAATAAATGCGAAAACAACTGAAAATCTGTTTGATAGTGGACCTTAAAAAAAAGGAATATATAAATCCATCAATCTTATAGATGTTCCATTTAAATGATGGAAATAATATATAGGCAGTCCTCGGGTTACGTCGTTTCGTGGTTACGTCACCATCTCCCATTTATTAAAAAAAAAAAAGTTCCGTCATTTCGACGAATGTACATATGTGCTTTATGTTTTTATTATTTATTTACCACAAGTAAAGGTCAGGAATTGTTATCTTTCTTTAAAATTTTTTTTTACTGTTTCACCTAATTACTGCTGTGTATGTGCTCCATGTGAGTGATGTAGGTGCTTATGTAGGTGGGTTCCGACTTACGGCGAAAATCGCATTATGTCATGCAGTAGGAACGGATCTCCAATGTAACCTGAGGACCTACTATATACATATTCATGAGTATGTACTGTCACTCCAAAAGTAACTTTGTCAGATATAGGAAATATATTAATAATAGCAGCAACAGCAATAATAACAAGAATAATAGTTATATAACATTCACTAAGTACCTAGCACTGCTCTAAATACTGTCCACATATAACTCATTTAATCCTCACAACTTACATATAGGTACAATTATCTCCTTTTAGATATGAGGAACCTGGGGCACAGAGAGGAAAGCTAATGTTCCCACATTTACAGAGCTCATAGTGACAACACGGGAACTTGAATGCAACAACTGTAGTTCTAGACTCTATGCCAATGGTTCTCAACCTTCTGACCCTTTAAATACAGTTCCTCATGTTGTGACCCAACCATAAAATTATTTTCGTTGCTACTTCATAACTGTAATGTTGCTACTGTTATGAATTGTAACGTAAATATCTGATATGCAGGGTGGTCTTAGGCAACCCCTGTGAAAGGGTTGTTCGACCGCCAAAGGGGTCGCGACCCATAGGTTGAGAACCGCTGCAGAGTCTATGCTCTTAATCATTAAGTGATGCTGATTCCCACAATCTGTAGGGAACAGTTAAAGAAATTAAAAAAACAACAACACAAATGCCAAGAGTGAACAAGATTATGAAACTGCAAATTAAAAACCATCCAGAAGTGTTTTTTTCTTTTTTGGGGTGGTGGTGATAACGTCTCATACTGCAGCTATTTCTACCACTGAAGAAATTTCTACCAGTAGGAATCTCAATTTACAGCAATCTCGTCAGCATTAGTACAAATTTTAAAGTTGGGGCAATAATGCCCAGGCCACTACCTGAATGTTTGAATGCCGGATTTTGTTGTTACAACATTGCAGCAAGTAGAGAGTTGTTTAAAGTTTAAATGGCCTTTTTAACTTTTCAAATATGGTTTAATGTGATTCTCACAAGTAGGAAAATACACGATAAATGAGGACAGAGAGGTTAGGTCATTGCTGATTGAAGAGTTGAAAGGGAAATCTGGGACTCCAATTTCAGAGCTTAGCTTTTTCCATTAAATCATGAGTTATTACTGGGCACAGTGCTTTTAACTACAAATTATGCAAAATATTTAGCCACAATTACGCAAATACAAAGATATCGGAAGGTAACCTAATAAAAGAAGAGATTTTTGAAACACAATAAAAGTCATGTAATTTAGAGGAAGGTAAAGATACAAAGAAAGAATAACAAAATAAAAACTCGAAGATAAAACTAGGAAAAGAAGAAAGTGAAAGGAAAAGCAAAGAAGGTAATGTTTGAAACACAGATCTAAAGCTTAACACCATATGAAAAGATGAAAGAAAATTGAAGCTAAAAATGGGAAAAAACATTATTTGATAAAACCCAGCAAGAACTAGAAAGGACTTTATATGTGAAGCAGAAAAACCCACTTAATATATAAAGTACTTTCAAAAGTTTTCAAATCTGCCCAGGCTCAGCGGTTATGTGTCAACTTATGAACCAGGAGGTCACGGCTTGATTCCTGGTCAGAGTGCATGCCTGGGTTGCAGGCTCAAACCCCAGTGTGGGGTGTGCAGGAGGCAGCTGATCGGTAGTTCTTTCTCACCATTGATGTTTATATTTCTCTCCTTCCGTTACCCTTCCTCTCTGTAATCAATATATATTTTAAGTCTTTAAATCATCCTTCCTGAAGAATATTAGAAAAAAGATGGGAAAACTTACTTACCTTTCGAACAATACCGTCTTCTACATTTGATTTTTTATTGCCGCCCTGTTTACCCAATAAAGTAATCTCTAGTTGACAAAAAGGCTTTGGTAAAATATCACATTGTGTAAAGAATTTTCGCCATTCAACAATATATGCTTTTAGCAAAGCTGTATCATCTTGATGGCTTAGTACTCGCTGGAAAAAAAGAAAAGAATTGTATCAATTTGAAATACAGGTGCTTTAAAGAATACTAGAACATTTTTATGCTATAAATTTAGAATATTTATAGTATAAACTATCTTATACCCAAAAGAAATTAAAACATATGTATATATCCAAGAGAAAACTAAAATGTTCACACAGACTTGTGATTTCACAATTAATACATATATCTGATCATTATGGTATATACATGAAACTAATAAAATGCTCTATGTCAATAATGTCAATTAAAAAACCCCTGTATCATACTCTTTGTAATACTTAAAGCAATACAACAAAATAAAAAAAAGAAAAGCAAAAGGCAAATAAATTAATGTTGTAGAAAGAAAAAACAACAACAAAAAACAAAACCCCTGTATCCATTATCACCTTATCTTCCCCTTTATCTCTCCCCTCTCCTACCCATTCTCAACCTTAAACAACCACTAATTTACTTTCTGTGTCTATATATTTGCCTGTTGTAGAGTGTGCCCATATTATATTCCTTTTTGTGGCTAAATACTATTTCATTTTATCAAAGCACTATATTTCGTTCATTTTTGTCCACTGACAGACATTGGGTTGTTTTCACCTTTTAGCTATCATGAATAATCCTATATAATAAAAGCCCAGCAACCGTAATGGCAGAACGACCAGATGACCACTCAACCAGTCACTATGAGGTGCACTGACCACCTCTCAGTCCCTTTCCCTGGCAGGCAGGCTCCGATCACAGATGGTGAACAGGGACCCCGGGTGGGTGGCGGGGGTGCGGGTGGCGCCAGGCCAAGGCCCCTGCTCCGCCGGTCGCCCCCCCCCCCCCCCCACACACACAGAGGGCAACTGGTGTTGGGGTTGGGGCTGGCAAGCGGGCAGGAATGGCCGACCTCTCAGTCCCTCCCCTGGCCATCAGGCTCTCATCACTGGATGGTGAATGGGAAACTGGGGTGGGTGGCAGTGGGGGGTGGGGCCGGCTGCTGGCAGCTGGGGAGGATGGCCCTGATCACAGGCTAGGCCTAGGGACCGTATCTGCACACGATTTCGTGTGCTGGGCCTCTAGTCTATATAATAGAGAGCCAAGGTCGTAACAAGGCTCGACCTGACTGGAAGTCAGTGCTGGGTTGCTGTGGTGACCTAGCACTGACTGGGGCCGCTGCGGGTGCCCTGACCCAGCACTGACTGCCTAGGGGGCTGCGGATCAGGCCCGGAGAGAGGCCTGCAGAGAGAGAGGCAGGGTCTGATTTGTAGCCTCTGTGGCAGCCATTGATCAGAACTTGCCTCTCTTTCTCTCCAGGCCTGGTCAACAGTCACACCTCCATTTCTCTCCAGACCTCCACCAGGGCTGCTGATCAGCCCTGCCTTTCTGATCAGGCGCTGTTGATAGGCCCAGAGACGCAGTCAGGCATAGAAACTGACCAATCAGAACCAAATCTGGGTGAATATAAGGAGCCAATGGCTGCCTGGGAGGCAGAGCTTTTGACGCTGACTGGCATAGAAACTGACCAATCAGAACCAAATCTGGGTCAACTGTGAGGAGCCAATGGCTGCCTAGGAGGCGGAGTTTCTGATGCTGACTGGCATAGAAACTGACCAATCAGAACCAAATCTGGGTGAATATAAGGAGCCAATGGCTGCCTAGGAGGCGGAGTTTCTGATGCTGACTGGCATAGAAACTGACCAATCAGAACCAAATTGGCCAGCAGAGGAGGGCAGTTGGGGGCGAGATCAGGCCTACAGGGGAGGGAGTTGGGAGTGAGATCAGGCCGGCAGGGGAGGGAAGTTAGGGGTGATCAGGCCAGCAGGGAAGAGCAGTTGGGGGTGAGATCAGTCTGGCAGGGGAGGGCAGTTAGGGGCCAACAGGCAGGCAGGGGAGGGCAGTTGGGGGCAACCAGGCTGGCAGGGGAGGGCAGTTGGGGGCGAGATCAGGACAGCAGGAGAGGGCAGTTGGGGTCGAGATCAGGCTGGCAAGGGAGGGCAGTTATGGGTGCTCAGGCAGGCAGAGGCAGTTGGGGGCTCGATCAGGCTGGCAGGGGAGAGCAGCTGGGGGTTCAATCAGGCCGGCAGGGGAGGGCAGTTAGGGGCGATCAGGCAGGCAGGCAGAGGCAGTGAGGGATGATCAGGCAGGCAGACAGAGAGGTTAGGGGCTATCAGGCAGGCAAGCAGAGGGGTTAGGGGCAATCAGGCAGGCAGGCAGGTGAGTGGTTAGGAGCCAGCGGTCCCAGATTGTGAGAGGGATGTCCGATTGGAGTGGGTGCAAGCTGGGCTGAGGGAACCCCCACTCCATGCACAAATTTTGTGCAGCAGACCTCTAGTATTATTATAAATATCTGTGTACAAAAAATGTTCACAAAAACTTGTGCACTTACCTATAAAAGAGAAAGGACTCAAAATCAGAAATGAAAGTGGAGACATACAACTGATACCACAGAAATACAAAGGGTCTTGAGACTACTATGAACATTACATGCCAACAAATCTGACAACCTAGAACTGATGAATAGATTACTAGAAACATACAGTCTACCAAATGTGAATCATAAAAAAATAGAAAATCTGAACAGATGGATCACTAGTAAGGAGATTCAATAAAAAACGTCAACAAACAGCCCGGTTGGTGTGGCTCAAGGGTTAACCTATGGACCAGGAGGTAACAGTTCGATTCCCAGTTAGGGCACATGCCCCGGTTGCGGGCTTGATTCCTGGGGAGGTGGGTGGGGAGAAGGGGAGATGCAGGAGGCAGCTGATCAATGATTCTCTTTCATCATTGATGTTTCTATCTCTCTCTCCCTTTCTGGTCCTCTCTGAAATCAATAAAAAAAAATTTTTTTTAAGTCAACAAACAAAACAAAAGTCCAGGACCAGATGGCTTCACTGGTGAATTTTATCAAGTATTTAAAGGAGAGTTAATACCAAGTTCTTCTCAAATTCTTACAGAAAATAGTTCCAAACTCATTTTACAAGGCCAGCATTATCTTGATTCTAAAACTAGACAAGAGTGCCACAAGAAAAGAAAATTACAGGCTAAAATCCCTGATAAATGTAGATGCAAAAATCCTGAAAATATTAACAAATCAAATTCTACAGTACATTAAAAGGATTACACACCACCATCAAGTGGGATTTATTCCAGTGATGCAAGAATGGTTCAACACTGGCAAATCAATCCATGTGATAATGTCACGTTGATAAGATGGATAAAAATCACATGATCCCCTTGGTAGATGCTGAAGATACATTTGACACAATTCAACATCCTTATATGATAAAGACTCTCAACCAGGTGGGTATAGTGAGAAAGTACCTCAACATAATAAAGGATTTATGTGACAAGCCCACAACTAATGTCATATTCAACGGAGAAAGCCGAAAGCCTTTCCTCTAAGGTCAGGAACAAGACAGGATGCCCACTCTCACCAATCCTATTCAACAAAACATTGGAAGTCCCAGCCAGAGCAATTAGGCAAGAAAAAGAAATACAAAGCAACTAAATTGGAAAGGAAGGCGAAAAACTCACCATTTCCAAATGATACGATGTTATATATAGAAAATCCTAACACCACCACAAAAAAACTGTTAGAATAAACAAATTCAGTAAAGTTGCAGGATACAAAATCACAACCCAAAAATCCATTGTAGTTCTATACTGTTTGTTTCATAGGAAACTATTGGAAAGAGAAATTATAAAAACAATCCTATTTACAATGCAACAAAAAGAATAAAATACCTAAGAATAAATTTAACCAGGAAGGGGAAAGACCTACACTGGAAACTATAAAACATTGATAAAAGAAACTAAAGAAGGCACAAAAATGAAAAGATATTCTGTGCTCAGGACTTGGAAGAATATTGTTAAAATGTGCATAAACCCCAGAGCAATCTACAATGGGAAAAGGACAATCTCTTCAATAAATGGTGCTGGGAAAATTGGACAGCCACATGCAAAAGAATAAAACTTGACCATCTTTCAACATAAATAACATTAACTCAAAATAGATTAAAGACTAAATTTAAGATATGAAACCATAAAACTACTAAAAAACACTGGTAGTAAGCTCCTTGACATCAATGTTGGTAGTGGGTTTTTTTTGCAGTTGGTACAAAAAGCAAAAATAAACATTGTAGGAGTACATCAATGTACAACAAAGCTTCCAAACATCAAAGGAAAGTATCAACAAAATAAAAAGGCAATCTACTGAATGGGAGAAAATATTTGCAAATCCTATCTGATAAGAGTCAATATCCAAAACAGATTTTAAAAAATCATACAACTCAATAGCAATACAGAAACAAAACAAAACAAAACAAAACAAAACAAAAAAACAATTAAAAATGGGCAGAGAATCCAAATAGACCTTTTTCCAAAGAAGACATACAAATGACCAACAGGTACATGAAAAGATGTTCAATATCACTAATCATCATGGAAATGATAATCCAAACCACAATGAGCTACCACTTCACACCTGGTAGAATGGCTATTATCAAGAAGACAAGAATAAGTGTTGGATGTGGAGAAAAGGGAACCCTTGTGCACTGTTGGTGGGAATGTAAATTAGTACAGCCACTATGGAAAATAGTATGGAAGTTCCTCAAAAAATAAAAAATAGAACTAGCATATGATTCAGAAATTCTACCTCTAACTATCCATCCAAAGAAAACAAAAACACTAATTTGAAAAAAATATACAGTCGGCCCTCTGTATTCATGGGTTCTGCATTTGTAATTGGTTTAATCTACAGATGCAGAACCAAAAGATACAAAGGGCGGACTAAGGGACTTGAGCATCCATGGATTTTGGCATCTGCTAGGAGTCCTTGAACCACCCCCTCCCCCCCGTGAAAACCCCCCATGTTCGCTGCAATATTATTGACAATAGCCAAGATATGGAAACAACCTAAATGTCCACAGGCAGATGAATGGAGAAAGAATATGTGGTACATACACAGAATGAAATATTATTCAACCATAAAAAAATGTCATGCCATTTGGAACAACATGGATGGAATTTGAAGAAAACTACTGTCAGTTTGAAAAGAGGTATTAGTGTGAGAAAAAACTAGATTTATGTGGGCTGACATATGGCTAAAAATAAATGGTGGCGGAGAAATCCAAAGGACCTATAAAAAACTGAAATTTTAAATCTTTGTTTTTCACAATTAAATTTATTGTGGTGACATTAGTTAATAACCTTTATATAAGTTTCAAGTGTACAATCCAATAATACATTATCTGTCTATTACACTGAGTGCTCACCTCCCAGAGCCTAGTCTCCTTCTGTCACCATATATTGAGCACCTTTACCCTCTTCAACATCCCTCCACCCTCCTTCCCCTCTGGTAACCACCATATTGTTGTCTGCGTCTATAACTTTGTTTTGTTTGTTCACTTGTTGTTTATAACATCTTTTAATTGAGGATAATAATGTACTCTCTTAAAAGAAATGTCACTCAGGGGGGAAAATAAGCAAATGATTATCATTTCATTAAAAAATTTATTTAAGAAATACGTCGAGTCAATATAATATTTAAAATTACTTCAGGAAGTCCTACATTTAAAGTATTTTTTATAATATTCTTTGAGTAAAATCTTAAAATAAACGTAATATAAAGGTGCAGAACTTACTGCCTGTGCTTGCTTAATAAACTCAAGAATATCTTCTTTTAAAGCCTGGTGAATTTTTGCTGGGCCTTTATCATCCCAGAGACAGACAGCATGCACATCCCTATAAAAATAAAGCAGATAAACAAACATTAACACTAGAACAAGAACAATGTTAAGTTCTGTTTTTACAGTTTCCATGGACCATAGAATCCATTCATATGAACTAAGCATGTGTTGTAAGCTGTCTCACATTCGTTTCTATTTTCTTTGTCATTCATTGTTTTCTTTAAATCTCTGCTAGTTATTGCATAATATATAGATTTTTTTATCCTTATCCGAGGATATGTTTACTGATTTTTTAGAAATAGAAGAAGGGAGGAAGAGAGGGAGGGAGGGAGAGAGGGAGAGAGAAATTGATTGATGTGAGAGAAACATTGATGGGTTGCCTCATGTATGTGCCCAGACTGGGGATTGAACCCGCAACCTTTGGTGTATGGGACAATTCTTCAACCAAGCAACCTGGCCAGGGCTGCATAAATATCTATACTAATAAAAGGGTAATATGCTAATTAGACCAGGAGACCTTCTGGGAGAACTTCCAGATGTCCTTCTGGACAAAGCCACGGTGGCGGGGCGGAGGCTGTGGCAGTTAGGGGTGATCAGGCCAGCAGGGGGGGCAGTTGGGAGCAAGCAGGCCTGCAGGGGGGGGCAGTTGGGAGCGAGCAGGCCTGCAGGGGGGGGGGGGGCAGTTGGGGGCAAGCAGGCCGGCGGTGGGGGGCATTTGGGGGTGATTAGGCTGGTGGTGGGGGGCAGTTGGGGGCGAGCAGGCCGGCAGGCAGAGTGGTTAGGGGTGATCGGGCAGGCAGGCAGGTGAGCGGTTAGGAGCCAGCAGTCCTGGATTGCGAGAGGGATGTCTGACTGCTGGTTAAACTGGGGTCCCAGATTGGAGAGGATGCAGGCTGGACTAAGGGACACGCCCCCATAGATGAATTTTGTGCACCAGGCCACTAGTATACATATATTTTTAAATCCTCACCCAAGGATATTTTTCCATTGATTTTTAGAGAGAGCAGAAGAGAGAGAGAAAGACAGAGAGAAATAGTGATGTGAGAGAAACTCAGCGATTGGTGCCACCTGCAAGAGCCCTGACCAGGGCTGGGGCCGGGAAGGAGCCTGTAACCAAGGTACATGCCCTTGACCAGAATCGAACCCAGGACCCTTTGGTCCGCAGGCTGACACTCTATCCACTGAGCCAAACTGGCTAGGGCTGCATAAATATTTTTAATTATAAAAGTATACTATCTCCTAATCCCATTTCCCAAAGTGAACTATTAATATTTTCTTGTGCAAAGCAAGTATAAACCCTATTAATTCTTTAATTCAATATATGTAAACTAGTCTATTGTTTTGAAAATATAGTAATTTAAATCCCATTACAGTGAATCTTCCATACATTCATTACATTTACACATTAATTACTATTGTGTCTCCTTTAGTTAAAAAAACAAAAAACAAACAAAAACTCTCATAAACTGGTTACAAAAACTCTAAACTTATCAAGCTGACATATTTTAACCAAAGAACATTCATTACAGAAATATATTTAAGATTAATACATATCCTCAAAGTCAATTTGTTAATTACTAAGTTGTAGAGCAGGGAAACATAACAAAAGGGTAGTCTTTTATTCAGGATTTTTTATTGAGGATTCTTTTATTTGGAAAACGCTCCCCAGTGACTTATTCAGCACCTTCTCAAGTCCCTGCTATAAAAAATGTCAAAGAAATCTAAATAAAACACCTCCAGAATTGTAACATTATAATAATGGCCAAATAGTTTGTTTTATATTCAGATTCTAAGGAACATCAGTATAACCCAAAGTTCTGTCTGCATATTAATTTTTTTAATACTGTATATTTTTATTGATTTCAGAGAGGGAGGGGGAGGGAGAAAGAAAGAGAGAGAGAGAGAGAGAAACATCAATGATGAGAGAATCATTGATCGGCTGCCTTCTGCACGCCCCACACTAGGGATCGAGCCTGCAACCCAGGCATGTGTCCTTGACCAGAATCAAACCTGGGACCTTTCAGTCTGCAGGCTGACGTTCTATCCACTGAGCCACACCGGCTAGGGCTGCATATTAATTTTTTAAAATATATTTTTATTGATGTCAGAGAGGAAGGGAGAGGGAGAGAGAGAAAGAAACATCAATGATGAAAGAGAATCATTGATCGGCTGCCTCCTGCACACCCCGCACTGGGGATCGAGCCCGAAACCAGGGCATGTGCCCTGACAGGGAATCGTGACCTCCTGGTTCATACGTCAAACCTCAACCACTGAGCCACGCCAGCCAGGCTGCATATTAATTTGAACTTGCTTTTGTCATTTGTTTAATTCAGCTTAATAGTGGTATCTGCTCCAGTGTCTGGAATGCAGTAAGCACACAAATATTTGTTAAATAACAACATAATATAGTCAGTAACATCTGACTGCTCAATACCAGTATGTGCCAGATTCTATTCTAAGCTGTTTTAACTCATTTATCCTTCACAGCAACTCTGAAGGAGTATTATTTTCATTGCAATTTTACAGATGTGGAAACTGAGGCAAAGAGAGGTTAAGGGGCATTCCCAAGTAACATTCCCAAGATTGCAGAGCTAGTATATATGGTGGAACCAGGCAGTTGGGCTCCAGAGGCCACACCAACCATTTCCCCAAATTTACTCTTGCACTTCCTCAATCCATCCAACCAACAGTAGCCAAAATAATCTTTATGAAACTCAAAAATCACAGCATATTACCTCTACATTTAAAATCATCCAATGGTGTTCCACTACTCTTTGAATAAAGTACAAAATGGTTAATTGACCCTTATAATAAGCTGCAGTATCACCTCATGACTAAAGGAATCAAGAGTTGAAAAGAAGAAATTGATACAAAAATAGATTGATTATAACTCAATATGTTTACAACTATTACTGTGCATATAAACACAAGGCATCAGAGAGTGGTGGAAGAATATTTTATGAAGTAACAATGAGTAAAGAACTGTGGATTACTATGGTGTCTGTAGTGCACTATAAACAAATCAATATGGTTAGTATGTGAAGTGGGGAGTGATAAGCAAAAAATTAGGCAAACTAACCTTATTTTAGCCCCTAAATTCAATCATGGTCCTATTATACCCATTTCCTAAATATCACTCTAATTTGGATATTTCCATCCATCACCACCAGTATATAATTAAAATCATGATAATCTCTTGCTTATTATAACAAAAACCAGTATGAACTGACTGCCAAGGGCCAGGCACTCTACATATATTGATTCATGTTAGTTTAGGTTTTCCAAGAAGTAGATGGGATTAGAAGAACAAGAGATTTATTGAAGTAAATGTCTGTGAGGGAAAATGGGAAGTGAACTCCAAGAACCTGGGCCAGGGATAAACCTACAATGCAAGGAGCTGAATTATGCAACGAAGAGAGGAATCTTCTCTCAGTTGCTTATAAGAATGTTATAGGAGTCCGGGTTATCTTGGAGAGTCATCTCCACTATTGAGCAAAAAATGAGAGGTGCTGAGAAGAAACAGCAGATGGCTCAATATAAAGAGAAGATTGAAGGGCTATATACAATGATGTAGTACTGTCTCTCTTGGAAAAGTTCTTGATCCCCAAAGCTTCACAAGCACAAAGCAAAGTTTTCAATTTGAAAAGGAAAGGAGCCCTGGCTGGTGTGGCTCCAGTTGGTTGGAACGTCATCCCTTACACAAAAAGATGGCAGGTTTGATTCCCGGTCAGGGCACAAACCCAGGTGGTAGGTTTGATCCCTGGTTGGGAGGCAGCTGATTGATGTTTCTCTCTCCCCCTTCCTCTCTTTCAAAATAAAAAAAATTAAAAAATAAATTTATGAAAAGTAAAGCACTACTATTGTTACTTGACTGAGGTTGCTGCTGGTGATGACAATAGAGGAATTGTGGATCAGTCACAACAAGCATACCAAGATGCTTTTGAAATCAGTAAAAAGAAATGTAACCAACACACCCTATCAGATTGGGTCTGGCTGGTCCTTAACTTCTCTGTGTTCTATTATGAGATTCTGAACTCTTTGGAGAAAGAGTGCTTTGCAAAGAAAACTTGATGAAGCCATTGCTGAACTTGATACTTTACGTGAAGAGTCATACAAAGACAGCAAGCTAATAATGCAATTACTGAGAGAACACCTGACATTGTGGATATTGGATACCTAAAAAGATGAAGCTGAAGCAGGAGAATGAAGAGAAAATTAACCCGCCTCCCAACTTTTGTCTGCCTCATTTTAAAATTTACACAGTGGACCATTTGTCATCCATGCTGTCCCATAAATAGTTTTTTGTTTACCATTTATGACAGATTTGTTATTTTAATTTCTCTATCTTCCATGTGGTTTTTATGTTTAATATAAGGGGAGTAGAAATAGTTAACATTTAGGGAATTCTGTTTTCATCTTGAGGTGGGCAATAGGGGGATGTGGGATTTTTATACAAGTTATAAATGTTTGACATAGTACATTTGGAACATTGTGGCTTCACAAGGACCAGTGTTAAAACAGTTTCCATGTCTAAGCAAAGAAAACTGCCTACATACTGGTTTGTCCTGGTGGGGAATAAAAATAATAATTGGTTCTAGTCACATGTGTAGTTGTAGGTACTGAAGTTTTGGAGCACTTAGAGCAGAGGTGGGGAACCTTTTTTCTGATGTTTTATAACATCACTAGAGGCCCGGTGCATGAAATTCATGCACAGGTAGGACTCCTAGGCCTGGCGAGTGATCAGGGCTGATCGGGGCCTTCCTTCCCCAGCTGCCAGCCGGGGCCTTCCTTCTTTCTGCGCCGCCTCCGGGTGGTCAGCACACATCATAGCGAGCGAACTCCCAGTCGAACTCCTGAGGGGACACTTTGCATATTAGCCTTTTATATATATACTAGAGGCCCATTGCAGGAAGATTCCTGCAAGAACAGGGCTTCCTTGGGCCCATTCCTGCAAGAATAGGGCTTCCTGCGGCCGGAGCAAAGCAGAGAAGGGAGCTTCTCCTTTCTCCGCTGCCTCAGCTCCTTACCTTCTTCGCCGCTTCGCTCCCTTCTGCAGCGCTTGGCTTCCTTCTACACTGTCTTCAGTCTTCGCTCCCGCCTGCATATGCAACAGGGCGGGAGGCCCGGCCTGAGGTCCCCCAGCCCAGGCCTGGGGCGCACTTTGAGGTCCCCCGTCAAGCCACGCAGGGTGGGGGATGCAGCCTGAGATCCCCTGTCAAGCCCCGCCAGATGGGGGGGTGTGGCCTGAGGTCCCCTGTCAATGTAGAGTGCTGGGGAGTGCGATTGTGCTCCTACTGTCTTTCACCAAAAGTGCCGGGAGTGCTATCGCGCTCCTCCTGCAGTGTACAGTTCTAAGTCTGCTTTTATTAGTGATGATGATATTGCTAAATATGTGAATTCTTGCTGTGAAGATGACCATTTTGTGGAAGATATTGAATATGTAACTTCATTTACTTGCGATTCATAATTTTTTTCCTACACTGCTGTAAAATCAGAAAAAATGCCTTGGCAATTTTAGCACAGTTCCTAGGATATTGGTTGGCACTCAAAGGGTTAATTTGCATACTTGCTGATTGGCTGGTGGGCGTAGCAGAGGGACGGTCAATTTGCATGTTTCTCTTTTATTAGTGTAGGTAGACTAGTGGCCCGGTGCACGAAATTCATGCACATTAAAAGGGAATTAGACAAAATATTTTAATATTGCTATTTGCCCTTTCTCTGTAATAGAAGTGTCAGAGATTAAAGAAAATTAGTAAAATGTATATGAAAATCTTTCTCCTGTCAGAGTCTGGGGCACACCACGGGACCCAGAGTCAAGTCCCCGCCCACACATGTCTGCCTCAAAATCGCATAAGACCCAGACCCGGCTGGCCCCCCACCCCCATTGGGCTAGATCCAGACCTGGCTGGTCCCACCCCTGTCAAGCCCCGCCAGGTGGGGAGCGCAGCCTCAGGTCCCCTGGCCCGGCAACAGGGCGGGAGGCCCGGCCTGAGGTCCCCCAGCCCAGGCCTGGGGCGCACTTTGAGGTCCCCCGTCAAGCCACGCAGGGTGGGGGATGCAGCCTGAGATCCCCTGTCAAGCCCCGCCAGATGGGGGGGCGTGGCCTGAGGTCCCCTGTCAAGCCCCACCGGGCGGGGGGCACGGCCTCAGGTCCCCTGGCCTGGAGCTGGGGTGGGAGGTGTGGCCTGAGGTCCCCCGTCAAGCCCTTGCTGGGCGGGGGGCACAGCCTGAGGTCCCCTGGCCTGGTGCCAGGGCAGGGGTGTGGCCTGAGGTTCCCTGTAAAGCCCCACGGGGGTGGGGGGGGGCACAGCCTCAGGGCCCTGCTGATTGCTCGTTAAGTCTTATTATGGGAACTCAGCCTCCACTGTGGGTGCCATCTATGTGGCGGAGTGATGGCCAATTTGCATATTCCCTCTTTATTATATAGGATTTGTAGGCCATACAAAATTATCAACTTAAAAATTAGCCTGCTATATTTGGTCAAATATTTAATTACCTCACCCCTAATGCATTGGCAGGTCCAGACCCAATGATTTCTCGGGCCTTATATGCCCCATGAGCCAGACATTTGTTCTCTACTCCTCACTTAGAGGGATGCAGTAAAAATGGATATCCCATGGATAGCACATGTTGAACCATGTGTGTATCTGTGGAATACTAACTTTCAATGTGCACACCTGCACATCTGTGACTACAGCTGAAAAAGTCTTCCTTTAGTTGTGACCCAGTTTACTCTGGATAAGGGCAGAAATGGTTCACATTCCATAATTTGTAAAATCACCTGCTGTTTTCTTTCATTCACTTTGCTACACTCATTTTATTTGTATTTAAATGTGTTAGGCAACCTAAGAACACATGTACAAGTCAAGATGCAGTAAAATGAATTGCTTGATATCCATTACTTCATGTACATCAAGCACAGCAGTAAAACAAAAAACAAAACAAAACATGTATTTACCATTTTTAAAGGTTTTTACTTTTGTGAATTTTTCTTTGATACTTGCCTAACATGCAGCATGTGCTGTAAAATAGTTAACAGTGAAATAACTCGAAATTATGATTAGCTTTAATGTCTCATGAAATTTTCACAAATAATCTAAGCATAATTGTTAAGAATGTGTATTATGTAAGTAGAATAAAAGCTTTATGAATAGACAAAAATTGTTTATTTATACCAGAAAATGCATACCAACATATAAAAAATATAATTAGATATGTAAGATACAAATACATTAGAATACTTTAACACATCCTTATAACATCCAGGATGTACGCAGCTGAAAATATTAAACTCAATTAACAAAGAAACAGAATTTCCGGAGGATAAGGCCCAGAAATCAGGATTTTGAAAAGATTCCCAAGTGATTCTAATGTGCAGTCAAGGTTGAGAACCACTGCCTTAGATTGTCAAATAAAAAAATGACAAAGCCAACACAATAATTACTATTTGGTGTGAATTAATCAAGATCATACCTATTTCTTTTTTGTCAGATAGGCCAAAAATATATTTTTTTAGTGTGCCGCAGAATTTCAGTAATTAGTTTGTGTTTGATAAGCTCAATTTGTTTAATGGCTGATATTGGTAATGGTGGAGGAAAAGGTACGTGTTTTCATTTCTGCAGAATGCTTAAATCCTCTAACCTGTCTGAAAATATTTCCATTTTGTCTTAAATTTGATTAAGTATAGGATACTACCCTTTCAAATATTTAAAGAAAATGCTCCTTTAACCTCCTGCATCCCATTTGTCCAATGAAAGAATGGGGGTAGTCTGTTTTGTTTGGAAGGTAACTTATTTTTCTCTGCAAGAATTAGGATTATTTTCTTTATCCTTGGAATTCTGACATTCCTTGAGGATGTGCCTAGGCATTTTTTTAAGCACCTTTAATATGAAGACTTGTTTATAGGAATAGGTGGCAAGGGAAAGAGTTTTTAGTCCTAGAAACTTTCTTCTTGTACTCTGACTGTATCTTCTCCTCTACTATTTTTGTTCTCTCCTTCTGGAATCCTTTTTAGTAGAAGTTAATCTGATTCTAGATCTAGCCTTGATATTTATTAATTAAAAATTTTTTTATTGATTTCAGAGAGGAAGAGAGAGGGAGACAGAAATATCAATGATGAGAGAGAATCACTGATTGGTTGCCTTCTGCACACTCCCTACTGGGGATCGAGCCCGAAACCTAGGCATGTGCCCTGACCAGGAATTGAACCATGACCTCCTGGTTCATAGGCCAACTCTCTGGTCGGGCAATAAAAATATATATATTTTTAAAAGAAGTAAATCTCAACTAAGCGAGGTGCTTCCCACCCCTCTCAAGGACATTTGGAAACATATGAGAGCCTTTTCTGTTCAATAATGAGGGGAGGGGAGGAGAGTACACAAGGAGTGTCCGCTACTAAATGTTATGAGTATGAATACCAGAATGATAAACAACCCACAACATGTAGGATCATCTTTTATAACCACTCAAAACGTTAATAACACTCCTACTAAAAAATAAGGATGCAGAGTATGAGAAAAGGGGAGTAAAAAGTGAATGTAGTTTAACATCAATACATTAAACACGTCAGATTTAGAGATAAGCAAGCTCTGTTATTATGGTTAAATAGGCTAAAATTTGGAAAGGTAGGTCTTGCAACTTTGGTGATAGCATGATAAGACACCCAGAATCCTAAGCGGACAACATATTGATAAACCTTGGGTAACTCCAAGGAGATCAAAGATTTTTAAAAACAATATATTAAAGCCACTAGCTGTAGCAAGTATACAAAGTTATTGACTATTTCTGCTTAGAAGTACACATTAAGCAAGGAACGGCATCACACTATGCTCCTGTTCCCAGGAAGGAGTGCACAGAGAACAAGCATTATTCTAGATGATAAAGCATATTATCAACACAAATTAGAAAAAATAAAACAAAAAGAAACCCTACCACATTCAACATATTATTCATAAAATAGTTTAATCAAATAATTTAAGAAAAATACATGTATATGTGAATGCTATGAAGTTTTAAAAGGTCTCTGCTGTTTCTTATTAAATGCTAATTTATTAAAAGGCAGAATCATGGATATGAGTTAATATGCAACAAGTTCTATATTGTTTAGGGAAATTAGATTATTTTCTTATGTAATAAAGAGAAAAAATGAGCACAAAAGCTTAATGTATACATATAGATTACTCAGTCACATGTCTACAATTCACTGATATAGTCATTGATATAGTATTTCACTAGTGCACACACACAAATTATAGCAGGTGTGAGACAAGACTTGGAACATGACTGTCTGTTCTGTCATATATTGTCTTTGCTAACGCTGAAGAAAAGTCATTGGCTTTTTTGGAATCCCGAATCCGCAAATCCTAAACCTGGATCTATATCTAAGCTGAAACCTGATAATGTCTGATGATGGGCTGTTTAAACTTCAAACTTCAGTTTAGTGTACTGAACTAAAGCAGGCATATGCTCAAGGAGCTCGTCTTTGACTTGATTGCTGAAGATTTAAGACACACTTCTGTGGAGCCATAAGCTGAAAACATCATGTACTTTGTTGGACCACTGGAATCACTTGCAATGCCCACAGAAAAGGGCTTATTCTCTGATGGGCCATCTGAAATCAAGCTGTTGCCTGGTTTTATCTATCTGATACAGAGACTAAGGTACAATCCTAACTTGTGGTTACTGACAAAAGCTCTAGTTGGCAGAGGGCACTGTACTCGCTCCTTCCAGCCTGGACTCTCCATTGCTCTTAGGGATCTCTCAATACTATTGACTTATGTTCAGCTTTCTGGATTAGCTGCAGTTTTCAACAATGTATTAATAACCTGACCCTATTTCTCTTACTTTTACCTCACCCCTCCTGTACACACATTTTAGTTAGGCAACTTAGTTATTAAACACAGCTATTTTCAGAGGAACTAACTTTTTCCAGGCTGCTCACTAGATTATCAGGACAAAAGAGGTGGGAGGTGATGTAAATCTATTTTGAAAGTTTTTGAAAACTCGGGATTTCATCCAGACCAAACCCGAAACATGATACATCTTTCTAGTTAGGCTATACAAAAATGTCTTTCTATACAAATGCTTTTGTTCCTCTTGCAGGTCTGGATAATTGGGGAAATGAATAATTTTCATTAATGCATTGGACATACTGATTTTATAAGGGAGAGAAAACAAAACTCAGCATCAGGAGGACATTAATGATTTTTGTTTTTCAGAACTATTCTGGAAAGCTTTCACCTCTTCCTAGAAAACAAAACAAAACAAAAAAAAACACACACACAAAAATAAACAAAAACAAAAAAACTCCTGGCGTTAACTTTCCATGCTGCTGTGAATGCTTTGACTTCAATCATACCTAACAGTGCTCCGAGACAACAGAGAGCAGCCCCAATTCCGACATTTTCCACAAAGACCAACTCTAAATGTAATCCGCACTGGTGAGGCAAATGAACTGGTGTCATAAATTAAACTGTTTGGAATTAATTGCTTTCAGGCAATCCAAGCCTGAAATCAAGGCCTGAACTGAATTAACTGGACTGGATTAGGAACTCTAGAGTGAAAGGCCTGGGAGGAGGGCACACTAGGGGGCCTTCTTAACCTATACTACCTGACTAACAATTGTAAACTATTTGTTTCCAAGGGTACCATGTACACCCTCTAAGACTGTACTTCTTTATTTGTGTACCCTATCGTGACACTGTTTGAACCCTGGAAGTGTTGAGGTCCACTTCAATTTATAGACCAGAGTTGTACTTTGCCTGAATTGATACTTCAGGCCATGTAAAAAGGTCCATACAGAAAGTCACCTACTTTTCTAAGACAAACCTCATGGTTAATGGGATTTATTTTAACTAACTAAATGCAGGGCCTCTAAAAGATGTACCTGAGATCAATTATATAGGTTGGTCTTGCCTTGCTGTGTGAAGTCCTACTGATAATAGTTTTGCTGTAAAGACATTTGGCCAAAGGCCAGGAGTTAACACAGCAGACTGAAGACTGTATTCCTTAGAAAGGCCTGCTTGGCCTGGGCTGGAATCTGAGAACTTGAATGGTCAACAGTTCCCTACACTGACAAAACTTTCCTGAAATGATAAGAATGGCTAACTGTGTCTAATAATCTATCTGTGTAAATAGTATGGTTTACACTGAACACCTGCTCTCTTTTTCTGAGGGTCTGAATTTTTGGTACATGACAGGCAGAAGCTGCCTATGTGACCAGCCTCCAATAAAAACCCTGGGCACTGAGTCTCCAATGAGCTTCTCTGGAAGACAACACATCACATATGTTGTCAATCTTGCTGTTGGGGAAGTTAAGTGTGCCTCATGTGACTCTACTGGGCAAATACTCTTGGCAGTTTGTGTGTCTTTCCTCAGACTTCACCCCATGTGCCTTTTCCCCTTTGCTGATTTTGCTTTGTAATAAACCATAGCTGTGAGTATAACTACATGTTCAGTCCTATGAGTCCTTGCAAATCACTGAAATCAGGGGTGGTCTTGACGACCCCCAACATAAGTAGTTATAGTTTTAAACAAGTAAATACATCAATAGAGTAAACATTTCACTTGAACATAGAAATGCACCACCAAAACTTCCTTTATGTTAGCAAAAAGTTAGAATTAATGGATTACTTACGAAAACAGATCAAACCACTGCTGTTTTGTAACAGACTCTTGGCGTAAAAGCTTCAAAACAATTGGACGCATGAAATCCCATTTGTCTTCAAACTGAAGAGAACCTTTATTCTTTGATAAAAAGAAAAGGATAAATAATAGTTTAATTTAAATGCAGTTAAATCAAAAGTGTTTATTTTTATTTTTTTTAAAAGATAGCAAGAGAAATTTAAAAGAATCAGTTTTCCATAATGGAATCCCTATAAATTTAACCTGGTATCAAGAAATCACAGGAAGAAAACCATAAAAAAAAATCAATTGTACAAAATTATATAGTGAAGAATTTGGTGTTGTCCAAAGTGAAGGTCTACCCTTTGCCCTTGGCTTCTAGTCTGGGCCCTTGGAAAGTTGTCATTATTTGCCTGGGGACCTTGGTTCATATTGAATATTCTAACAATGTGATTTAGGAAGGGAACTAACCAAACCCACATAGTCTTTGGGTGGGGACTGGCCAATTCGGAAACAATAACAATGCAAATTAGGGTGGGGGCTTTGGTTCAACCAACCTGGAGACTGAGATTACCCATGTGAGCAATCAATCAATCATGTCTACATGACAAAGCCTCAATAAAAATTCTGGACACCAAAAATTGGGTGAGTTTCATGGTGGCAGTACTCTATATGCACTGTCACAGTGAGGCAAGGAAAGAAATGAGACCTGACTACACTAGGAAGGACAAGGGAAGCTCTACTCGAAAAAACCTTCCTGGACTCAGCCCTATATGTCTCTTCCTTCGGCTGACCTTAATCTTTTCTTTCCTTGTAACAAATCATAACCATGAGTAAAACAGCTTTCAGTAAGATCTATGAGTTTTTCTAATGAATTATGAAACCTCATGCTGTTTGGGGAACCCCTCATGTATGTAGCTAGTGTCAGAAATGAAAGTGGTCATGTGTTCAAAGAATATGGCCTCAAATTTTATAGTAGCCCTAAACTCCTCACAAAATGTACATTTAAAATCTATATAAACTCTGAAAACTGAGAAGAAGAAAAAACCCACACAAGAAGATATTCCATTTCATTTTATAGTGCTAAGAAAATACTGATACCAAACTGGTGAGAAGAGAAAAAATGAAAACTCTAGAGCAGTGGTTCTCAACCTGTGGGTAGCGACCCCTTTGGGGGTCGAATGACCCTTTCACAGGGGTCGCCTAAGACCATCGGAAAACACATATATAATTACATGTTGTTTTTGTGATTAATCACTATGCTTTAACCGTTTGAGTCCCAAGCATGCGATCGCACTGCTTGGTATTTCTCGACATAAAATAAAACAAGCGCGATCACGCTGTTTGGGTCTTTTCGTACTCATTTAGAGAAAGCGCGGTTGCGCTGTTTGGGATTCTTCGACAGTGTTTTTTCAATACCCCCTGGGACTCAAACGAATCGTATGTTTTCTTGACAAAATCTCAGCAGCGCGATTGCGCTGCTTAGGACTCAAACAGTTAATTATGTTCAATTTGTAACAAGGAAAATACATCCTGCATATCAGATATTTACATGACGATTCATAACAGAAGCAAAATTACAGTTATGAAGAAGCAACGAAAACAATTTTATGGTTGGGGGTCACCACAACATGAGGAACTGTATTAAAGGGTCGAGGCATTAGGAAGGTTGAGAACCACTGCTCTAGACCAATCTAACATAAAGAACATAGATGCAACATCTTAAATAAATAGTAAATTAAACAAGTGGTATATCAACAGAATGACACCTCATAATTATGCACAATTTATCCCAGGAATGTCAAAGTGGCTCAATATTAAAAAAAAAAATCAATTCGTTACATTACTAAAAAGAGAGACCCCATAAGTTAAATATAGCCATGTGACTTGCTTTTGCACATAAATTTGAATAAAAACCATTAATTTTCTAATATACCAGTATCACACACCCTAACAAACTCGTTATTGTTTTTACTATATAACTTATTGAAGGTGTTGCTCACTTGTATCAGGTCAAATTCATGCACTGACGGCATGGAATCTGCAAACTCCATGAAACTATAACCCAGAAGCAGTTTTTCTTTTTATAAATATATTTTAGTGATTTCAGAGAGGAAGGGAAAGGGAGAAAGAGGTAGAAACATCAATAATGAGAGAGAATCATCGATTGGCTGCCTCCTGCACACCCCACACAGAGGATCGAGCCCGCAACCAGGGCATGTGCCCTGACCAGGAATTGAACCATGAACCCCTGGTTCATAGGTCGATGCTCCATCACTGAGCCACACTGGCTGAGCCAGAAGCAGCTTTTAAACATATGGTCTGACAAGAACCTACACTAGAATCACCTAGGATGGTGATTACACATATAGATTTCTAAAACCTAACTCAGACCTGCTGGATCAGAATCTCTTTTTTTTCTTAAAAACATATTTTCATTGACTTCAGATAGGAAAGGAGAGGGAGACATAGAAACATCAGTGATGAGAGAGAATCATTGATTGGCTGCCCCTGGCACGCCCCGCACTGGAAACTGAGCCCATAATTCGAGCATGTGCCCTCACCAGGAATTGAACTGTGGTCTCCTGGCTCATAGGTTGGCACTTAACCACTGAGCAATGCCAGCAGGGCTGGATCAGAATCTCTTGAGGTGAGATTAGAATGTGCATATATAACAAATTCATGATAAAAGTGTACAAAAATGTTAAGAGGGTTTATGACTCAAAAAAGTTAGAAACCACTAATATTAAACTCTTCAAAAGCAAGTGATCCTTCTTACACCTACAAATACAGTTGATCCTAAAATTTATTGTACTGTCTCACCCAAGGTATGTACTTTAAAATTTTTATTTTTTATTTTATAGAGAGGAAAGGAGAAAGGGCAGGGGGAGAAGGAGAAGGAGAGAAACATTAATGTGATTAGAGAAACATCGATTGGTTGCATCCCATATGCGGCCAACTGGGGATCAAGCCCACAACCTAGGTATGTGCCCTGACCAGGTATTGAGCCTGTAACCTTTTAATGTATGGGATGACACTCCAACAACTGAGCCACCTGGCCAGGGGACAAATCTTCTTGATTATGACATGGAGAATCGTAATTTCCTCTTAATAAAAGGATATTTTATAATGTCAATTAAGTCTATTTCCTTAAGTCATTTTGGCAATTTACAAAATAAAATGTAGTATAAATCCTTCACTTAAAATTAAAAAGGTACATACAGAGGACTAGAATAAACAGGTATTTGAGATAAATTAAATACTGGCTAGGCTCTGAAATCTATCAGCTACGGCAAAATAACAGGAAATACATTTTGGTGCTCCTGTTTGATGAAACATACAAGATTAACTACAGAAACACTTTCTCCTAATAATCAATTAAAGAAGGAATTTAATAATTAAATGTTTTCTATTAAGTTTTTATAATAGACTAGAGGCCCGGTGCACAAAAATTTGTGCACTCGTGGGGGGGTCCCCCAGCCCGGCCTGTGCCCTCTCACAGTCTGGGACCCCTCGGGAGATAACAACCTGCTGACTTAGGCCTGCTCCCGGGTGGCAGAGGGCACGCCCAATCCCTAGGTGCAGCCCCTGGTCAGGCTCAGAGCAGGGCCGATTGGGGAGTTGGGGCGCCGCCCCCTGTCATGCACAGAGCAGGGCGGATCAGGAGGTTGCGATGCCACCCTCAGTCACGCTCAGGGTAGGGCCGATTGGGGGGTTGGGGCACCGCCCTCTGCCACACTCAAGGCAGGGTCGATGGGGAGGTTGCGGTGCCACCCCGTCACGCACAGAGCAGGGCCGATCAGGGGGTTGGGGCGCTGCCCCCTGTCACTCACAGAGCAGGGCCAATCAGGGGGTTGGGGCGCTGCCCCCTGTCACTCACAGAGCAGGGCCGATCAGGGGGTTGGGGTGCTGCCCTCTGTCACTCACAGAGCAGGGCCCATCAGGGGGGTTGGGGCTCCGTACCGTCACACACAGAGGAGGGCTGATTGAGGAGCTCCCCCCTGTCACTCACAGAGTAGGGCCGATAGGGGAGTTGGGGCACCGCCCCCTGTCACACACAGAGCAGGGTGGATCAGAGGGTTGGGGCGCTGCACCATGTCACACTCAGGGCAGGGCCAATGGGGAGGTTATGGCTCTACCCTGTCACACACAGAGCAAGGCCCATGGAGGTGGGTTGGGGCACCACCCTCTATCACCCACAGAGCAGGGCCGATCAGGGGGTTGGGGCACCGCCACTGTCACACTCAGGGCAGGGCCGATGGAGAGGTTATGGCTCTACCCTGTCACACACAGAGCAGGGCCCGTGGGGGGGGGGGGGCACCCCACCCTGTCACACACAGAGCAGGACTGATCAGGGGGTTGGTGCACCACACCCTGTCATACACAGAGCCGCAGGGGATTGGGGAGCTCCCCCCTATCAGGCACAGAGCAGGGCTGATCTGGGGGTTGGGGCGCCTTCCCCTGTCACGAACAGAGCAGGGCAGTTAGGGAGGTTGTGGCCCCGCCCCCTGTCACACACAGAGCCACAGGGCAATCAGGGGGTTGGGGAGCGCCCCCCCCTATCAGGCACAGAGCAGGGCTGATCAGGGGGTTGGGGCGCCTTCCCCTGTCACGAACAGAGCAGGGTGGATAGGGAGGTTGTGGCCCCGCCCCCTGTCACTCACAGAGCCGCAGGGTGATCAGGGGGTTTGGGCGTTGCCCCCTGTCATGCTGATCCCGGTGCCGGGAGCCTTGCTGCTCCGCTGATCCCGGTGCCGGGAGGCATATTATCCTTTTACTATATAGAATAGAGGCCTGGTGCACGGGTGGGGGCCGGCTGGTTTGCCCTGAAGGGTGTCCTGGATCAGGGTGGGGGTCCCCACTGGGTGCCTGGCCAGTCTGGGTGAGGGGCTGAGGGCCGTTTTCCGGCTGGCGGGTGACTAAAGCTCCCAACAGCTCCTTTTTTTCTCTCTCTTTTTTTTAATTCTGGGCCAGCTTTAGCTCTGAGGCTTCGGCTGCTGAAAGCCGGTTTCTGGCCTTTGTTTTTCCTTCTGTATTTGATACAATGTTGTGGTCTGGCTGGCTGAACCTGGCTGACTGAAAGCTGGTTTCTGGGGTTTTGTTTACTTATTTGCAACATAGTACATAGTTGCTTAGAGTTGCAGCTGAGAGGCTGGCAACTCAGGCGGGGAAGTTAGAGTCAGCCGTCACTGGAGCAAGCAAACCTCCCTGTTCGCTTCAGTGCATGGCTGCTGGCCGCCATCTTGGCTGACAGTTAATTTGCATAAGGATATGCTGATTAGCCAATGGGAAGGGTAGCAGTCGTACGCTAATTACCATGTTTCTCTTTTATTAGTATAGATTACAAAAATGATACTCAAGCAGTTCTTTGATCTATTCTATTTAACTCCAGGGCATATCATTAAGTCATAACTAAGCAGCAGGACACCAAACCTACTATGAAACACAATACCTTACTTCGTAAAGGGACCTTCAAATCATGAACCATGATTTATGTTTCCAAAGGTTAACTGAAGGCTGCCTGATCTTATTAACGTGCTACAAAGTATTTTCTGCTTTAATTCTTTCATTATTATTCAGAATTCACCAATTGCCACTAAGTCTAGGATTATCTCATCCACTGGCTCTTTTTCATCAAAAGAATTTCAACACTTGCCAATACCCTTCTATTATTCACTCCTTATGACACAACTAATTCCTTCACAGGCACTCTTCTCACACAGATGGGCTATGGGGAAGTCATTGGGAGCTGGCCACGGAAGATATGTGGGGGAGGAGTATTGCAGGCAGAGGAAGCAGCCCTTGCAAAGACCCTAATCCAAACACAGAAGGATGTTAGTTGTACTCAGGGAAGATAGAGCAAAGCAAGGACAGAGGAAAGGACCGATGAGGTCAGAAAAACAACGAAGGTTGGATCTTGCAGGGCCTTTAAGGCCATTATAAAGACTTTGGCTTCAATGTAAGTGAGATGGGGAACCATTAAAAAGTTCTGAGCCCTAGCCAGTTTGGCTCAGTGGATAGAGTGTCAGCCTGCGGACCAAAGGGTCCCAGGTCCGATTCCGGTCAAGAGCATGTACCTTGGTTGCAGGCTCCTCCCTGGCCCGGGCCCTGGTCGAGGCACATGCAGAAGGCAACCAACTGATGTGTTTCTCTCACATCAATATTTCTCTTTGTTTTTCCCTCTCAAAATCAATGGAAAAATATCCTCAGGTGAGGATTTTAAAAAAAGGAACAAAACAGAGAACACAAAAATAGATCCAAAGAAATATATGCAACTCATTTAAAAAATAACAATAATTTTTTTTGGAGCCCTGGCTAGTGTGTCTCAGTTGGCTGAAGTATCATCTGGTGCATCAAAAGATGGCAGGTTCGATCTGTGGAGGGGCTTGTGTGTGAGGCAACCGTTAGATGTTTCTCGGTCACAATGATGTTTCCCTCCCTCTTTCTCTCGCTCTCCCCCTCACCGCTCCCTTTCTCTCTCGAATAAATGAAAAACATATCCTTGGATGAGGATTAAGAATAAATAAATAAAAGTTGTTCAACATCACTAATCATTAGAGAAATGCAAATCAAAACCACAATGAGATACCATAGATAAATGGCTACCATAGATAAATCAACAAACAAGTGTTGGAGAAAAGGAAACCCCAGTGCACTTTTGGCAGTGCAACCATTATGGAAAACACTGAGGAGGTTCCTCAAAATGTTAAAAATGGAACTGCCTTATGACCAGTGATTGCACTTCTGGAAATACCTCTGAAGAAACCCCAAACACTAATTCAAAAGAACATATGCACCCCTATGTTCACTGCAGCATTATTTACAATAGCCAAGATATGGAAGCAGCTCAAGTGCCCACCAGAAGAGTGGATAAAAAAAAAACTATGGTATATTTACACAGTGGATACTACTCAGCGGTAAAAAAGAATGAAACTTTATCTTTTGCAACATAGATGGATCTAGAGCAAGCATGTCAAACTTGCAAGCCACAGGCCGCATGCCTCATTTATTTGGCCTGTGTTAACCTTTGAGTTTGACATGTTTTATCTAGAGCAGTGGTTCTCAACCTTCCTAATCCCAGCTGCGACCCTTTAATACAGTTCCTCATGTTGTGGTGACGCCCAACCATAAAATTATTTTCGTTGCTACTTCATAACTGTAATTTTGCTACTGTTATGAATCGTAATGTAAGTATCTGATATGCAGGATGTATTTTCATTGTTACAAATTGAACATAATTAAAGCATAGTGATTAATCACAAAAACAATATGTAGTTATATATTGTGAAATATTTATTTCTAATTACAAATAAATGAAATTTTGTGTTGAAGCATGGTGTAGCATGGGTAACAGTCTCAATATAACAACAGTAAACTACATTGCTACATTTTGCAACAGTTTGTGTAAAAAGCCAACGTCAGTGGGAAGGTTGAGATTGCTTCTTTCTCACCAGATCAGAAATTCTTGGGGCAGTCTTTGCAAGAGCACAACGTAGATCATCTTCCACAACAAGTCTACTTCTGTATTTAGACTTGATAACCAACAAGCTGGAAAACCCTGTTTCACAAAGATATGTTGTTGGAAATGGAAGAAGAAGGCGCAACACAGTCTCAGACAGAACAAGATATGAATGCAAACACTTGATCCAAAATTTTGTAACTGGCATTGTAGAGAAATCAGTTCTCGCTGCATCGTTGTTAATAAGTTCAATGAACTTCTCTTGTGCTGTCTCAGGAACATCTTCAACTTTTACTGTGAATGGGCTTCTGGCAAGTGCAAATGGGGTGTCAAGTAGATTTGGAAAATACGATGAAATTTCGTCTGCAAGCATGTGGAAGTGTTCTTTCACAGAAATTATCATCATAATCCTTTTGTCTGGTTCAATGTCATGTTCCTCAAAGAAAGCAGTTACGGTAGGCAACATGTAAATTTTATTTTCATCCAATTTTTTTTTTTTTTTTTTTTTTTTGCCAAAGCTGAAGTTTCATTTGGAATGATCAGATCTTTTCAGACAAATCGAGGCATGTTGCATTTGGTCCTTGCAGTGATAAATTTAACTGATTCAAGATGGCAAAGATGTCAACCAAGTAAGTTATTTTCTGCAGTTCACTTTTATCGCTGAAAAGTGCTTCGAACTGCGGTCTTGCTTTCTAATTAAAAAACGTTTTGAGTTCATCACGAAGCTCAAAGACACATTTTAAAATTTTTCCTCTCAACAACCATCTCACTTCAGTGTGAAATAGCAGAGCATTGTTCGGCGCATCCAACTCGTTGTACAGTTTCGAAAACAGTCGACTGTTTAAAGTGCTCGCCTTTATAAAACTGACACAACTTATGACACTTTTCATTACTTCTTGTAACTCTTGTAGCAGTGTCTTCATTGCTAATATTTGCTGATGAATCATACAGTGAGTTCCGATGACTTTTGGTGACTCATTCAGTAGCACACGTTGAAATCCAGATTGACATCCTAGCATAGCTGGAGTACCTTCTGTGCAAATACCATAAACCTTTTCCCAAGAGAGCTTATGCTCTTTCAGAAATGAACCAACTGTGTCAAATACATCACGTGCAGTAGTTGTCGTTTCAAGAGGTTTGCAAAAAAGAAACTCATCTTTAAAGTCACCATATTAATATACCTCATGTAAACCAGTATCTGTGAACAGTTTGCAACGTCTGTAGATTCATCAAGCTGGATACTAAATATTGGAAGTGGAGCAGATTTAATTTCCTGGATTACCTGATCAAGAATATCAGCAGACATGTCATTTATTCTTCTGCGGACAGTGTTGTTAGATAAGGAAATTGCACTCAATTTCGTAACAAATTCGTCTCCGATTGTAACTTGAACAATGTCTTTGGCCACTGGCAATAGTAAATCTTGAGCAATGGTGTGAGGTTTCATAGCTCTGGTGATTCTGAGTGCCACCAAATATGAAGCTTCAACAGCTGTTACGTTTTTCTTGTGGTACTTGCCACCAATGTCAAGTCTGGCTTTCTTGAGTCCATCAGCTTTGCTTCTAAAATAGTTGGTATCCTTGCCAGCAAAGCTCGGATGCTTGCTATCAAAATGGCGTTTTAGTTTGTTTGGCTTCAAAGATTCGGCTGATAGAACTTCACAACAAATAACACGTTGCGGTTTCTCAATTCCTGCTGTAATTATTGAGGTAAAACCATACTGTAAAAAATCCTCACTATATTTTCTTTTCTTAACGTTCTTCTCTACACGATCCATTGTCATGGGATGGTTTGCTAATAAAAATAATATATAACAATAGCTTTAATAATACAAAAGATGATACTTGGCATAGTTCAGTCAATACAGTTCATTAAAGTTTTCTTTGATTTACCATTCTCTGTGTTGTTTTTTTTACATACCTGTTACTATCACAAGGAGGCAGTATTCACATCAACCACAGCTGAATATAAAGACCGATCAGCATCCAGATTAAGTACCCATGGTACAGATTTTTTTTGCAGTAGTTGATGATTTTACAGTACATGATTTTACATTTACCCAGTAATTATAATACATGAAATGTCGTTCTACCTCCAATACTGCTGCTTTCAACACAGTAGCTGCTTTTAACAGAGTAGCTGCTTTCAACATAGCAGCTGCTTTCTACACAGTAGCTGCTCTCTACACGTGTGACTGGTCCGCATAAGTACATTATGGTGCCAACCCTGTCACATACACCTGTATTTGTACGGGGTGTATGTGATGGGGTTAGTGCGATGATGTCATCACACTGGGTACTCGTATGTGAGCGTATCTGCATGTGGGCGGACCCGCCTGGAGACGGATAGAGGAGCCGTGTCTCGGTTCCTAAGACCATCAAATATATGTGTTTTCTGATGGTCTTAGGCGACCCCTGTGAAAGGGTCATTCGACCCCCAAAGGGGTGGTGACCCACAGGTTGAGAACCACTTATCTAGAGGGTATTATGCTAAGTGATGTAAGTCAGACAAAGAAAGACAAATACCATATGATTTCACTTAAATGTGGAATCTAATAAATAAAATAAAAAGACTCATAGATACAGAGAACAGACTGACAGTTGTTAAAGGGGAGGGGATTGGGAGATGGGTGAAAAAGGTGACAGGATTAAGCAATACAAATTGGTAGTTACAGAACAGTCACAGAGATGTAGATTTCAGCATAGGGATTACAGTCAATAGTATCATGATAACTATGTATGCGGCCAGGTGGGTACTTGAAGCAGCAGAGGGACTACTCTGTAAAGTACATTATTTTCTAACCACTTTGCTGTACATCTGAAACTAATACAGAATAATACTGAATATAAAACTGTAATTCAAAACCAGTTAAAAAAATTTAAATGACACACACACACACATACACACAAAGAGTATGGCATTCTGTAAACTAAGTGAATGAAAGCATATCAAGAAAGAGAGGATGATCAACTTTAGCAATGCTCCTAAGAGGTTATGTATGATAACCCCTGAAATAGCAACATGAAAGTTACTGAGACTTTGTCATAATAGTTTTTCTAGGGTGATATGAACAAAAGCCATATTGGAGTATAATTAAGAGAGATCTTACTAAATTCTCTCAAATAAGAAGCATGTGGCCTCAGTGAGCCCCATACCACCAGCTAAGTGGCTCCAGGCCCAGCATTAGCAGCAGCCAGCCTTGGTTCATAGCTTGGCTTTGCCTAAGCCCCTCCAAGCCCAGCACAAGTAGCAGATATCTGCAGATCACTTTGTAGCTTATGCCAGGTGGCCCCAGGCAGAACATAGGACAGGGCTGACCTTGGTCTGCACCTCACGGGAGGCCCCAGAACAAGTGTAATCAGTGGACAGCTTCAGACAATGTCGAAGAACCACCTAACCACAAGTGTCACTCTCAAGAAGTGGACTCAGCAGGCACCCGAGCCCTGACAGAGTAAGTCCTACTCCATAGGCTGGGCCCCTGCACAGCCGATCCTCTATGGTGGTCAGAAATCAGTGGTCACAGACAGTCCTTGCAGCTGATTGGCCTGGGTAAATCCCTCCCATTGATGTGCCAACAACAATCAAGGCTCAACCACAAGATGAGGGTGTACAGACCACACAGGGGGGCATACCTTGAGTTCCCAGCTTGGGTGATAGGAGAGGCTGTGCCACTGGACCCTACAGGACACCTACTACATTAGGCCACTCTACCAAGGCTGGAAGATGTATCAGCTCTGCCTAATACATAGAAACAAACAGGGAGGTTGCTAAAATAAGGAGACAAAGAAACACATCCCAAATGAAAGAACAAAGCAAAACACCAGAAAAAGAACTAAAAAAAATCTACTATATGCAAAGTTCAAAACATGGGTTATATGGATGCTCAATGAACTTAGTGAGAACCTCAACATCATACAAAAGAACCAGAAATAAAGGATATACTAACGGAAATGTCTTACAAGGAATCAACAGTAGAGTAGATGAAGCCGAGAATCAAATCAGCCATTTGAAATATAAGGAAGAAACACCCAATCAGAACAGGAAAAAATATCCAAAAAAAATAGGCCAGTGTAAGTAGCCTCTGGGAAAACTTCAAGCATACCCAATATTCGCATCATGGGAGTGCTGGAAGAAGAGAGAGAGAGCAATAAATTGAAAACCTATTTGAAAACATAATGAAAGAAAACTTCCCTAACTTGGTGAAGTAAATAGACATACAATGCCAGGAAGCACAGAGAATCCCAAACAAGATAAACCCAAAGAGGCCCACATCAAGAACATCATAATTAAAATGCCAAAGGTTAAAGACAAAGAGAATCAAAAGCAGCAAGAGAAAAGCAGTTAGTTATCTACAAGGGAGCTCCCATAAGACTGACAGCTGATTTCTCAAGAGAAATGTTGCAGGCCATAAGGAACTGGTAAGAAACATTCAAAATGATGAAAAGCAAGGACCTATAATCAAGATTACTCTACCCAGAAATGCTATCATTTAGACTTGAAGGACAGATAAACAGCTCCCGTGACAAGAAAAATCTAAAGGAGTTAATCACCAACTAACCAGTATTATATGAAATGTTAAAGGGTCTTCTTTAAGACGAAGATCAAGAATATGAACAATACCCCTGGCAAGTGTAACTCAGTTGGTTGGAGTGTTGTTCTGTACACCAAAGGTGGTGGATTTGATTCCCAGTCAGGGCACATAACTAGGCTGCGGGTTCGATCCTCAGTTGGGGGGCTTACAAGAGGCAACTGATCGATGTTTCTCTCTCTCCCTCCCTTCCTCTCTTAAAGATCAAATAAAAAAGAGTATGCACAATAAAATGGCAATAAATACATTATCTATCAGCAATTGAATCTAAAAAACAAAATGTATAAACAAGCAGTACAGAAACAGACTCATAGATACAGAAAACGTTTTGACAGTTGCCAGATCGGAGGGGTGGTGAGGATGGGTGAAAAAGGTGAAGGGATCAAGAAATACAAATTGGTTGTACAGAATAGTCATGTGAATGTAATGCACAGCATAAGGAATATAGTCAATAACAATCTAGTAACTATGTAAGTGTCAGATGGATGGGAGATTTATCATAATTATCACTTTAAAAAAAAAAAAGAGAGAGAAGCCCAGCCAGCGTAGCTCAGTGGTTGAGCCTCAACCTATGATCCAGGAAGTCTCAGTTCAATTCCCAATCAGGGCACATGATTGGGTTTTGGGCTCAATCCCCAGAGGCAGCCAATCAATGATTCTCTCTCATCATGGATGTTTCTATCTCTCTCTCCCTTCCTGTCTGAAATCAATAAAAATGTATTTTAAGAAAAGAGAGAGAAAGAAAGGCACTAGAAAAAGTAAAGAGAACTCGATAATTTTAGCTTTAAAAGGGAGCACAGAAATGACATAATAACTGGTATAATGAGAGGGAGTCAATTGTTTTTTTAAGTTGGCATACAGTCCAGCCAGTGTGGCTCAGTGGTTGAGCATCAACTTATGAACCCAGAGGGCATGGTTCTCTTCCTGGTTGCAGAATATGCCTGGTTTGCAGGCTCGATCCCTAGTGGAGGGTATGTAGGAGGCAGCTGTTCAATGATTCTCACTCAGTATTGATATTTCTATCTCTCACCCCCTCATCCTTTCTCTCTGAAATCAATAAAAAATATATAATAAATATATTTTTTAAAAATAAATAAAATCTTTAAAAAAAGGATGGAACACAATGTTTGTATATTGGTAGGCATGCTCCAGGACATAATATTGATGAAGTAGGAGCAAAAAGGAGAAGTTGCCATAGAATCTAAATTGCTTTGGGGAAGCAGAAGGGAATGGAATCTAATGCATAGGTGGAGGAATTGGCTATATGCTAAGAGGGGAAGGCAAAGTATGCATCTGTAGATACTGGTAGGAAATAGATGCTGATTAGGAGGATAGACAAGGCACCATGCTGAGTTCATTTTTTATTGCTTCGGTTTCTCAGTGATGTGGAAATAAGAAAAATGCTTGGGAGTTAGGGGAGGAGGTGCTGGAATCTTGGAGAAAATATGTGAAATAGACATCTAGGAAAGTGGAAGAATAAATTACTATGGTTCCACTAAGTTAAGAAGACAGATTTCAAACTTTGGGAAGTCAAAGCAACAAAATTTTGTGGCACCATGAATACCAGAAAAAAGAAAACTAGAGAGGGAGCTATGGAGATATGCAGAGGGGTCCCCTAGAGACTGAATATTAACCTAGACACTTGTGTGAGAAAACTATCAGAGACTGCATGAAGAACTACAAGAAAGGAGTGGACAGAACAACCCCCAGAGCCCACACAGGGGTAGGAAGAGTTTGTGTTCCCACCAGCCAGAGTTAAATGTTCCTTTTAATATATATATATATATTTGATTTCAGAGAGAAAGGGAGGGAGAGAGAGAGAGAAACATCAATGATGCGAGAGAATCATTGATCGGTTGCCTTCTGCACACCCCCCAACTGGGGATCGAGCCTGGCATGTGCCCTGACCAGGAATCGAACTGTGACCTACTGGTTCATAGGTCGATGCTCAACCACTGAGCCACACCAGCCGGGCAGAGTTAAATGTTCCTTAACAAGCTAGGAATTGGGTAGAGATCTCAAAAAGATATTGCATTTATAGTGGAGCCAAAATAGCCCTACCCTGAATGTTGTTCTAGACCAGTGGTTCCCAAGGTGGGGCACATGCCCCACCGGGGGGTGGGGGGTGTCACAATTTTATTTCTAAGGAGGGCAATTTGAGAGTTATCAACAGTGCATTTTTTTTGCATTTCTTAAGGTTCTAGGGGCCTCCTATACAGAATTCCATCTAGTAAACAGGGAATATGCTAATTGACTGTCATGCCCTAACAAGATGACAGCAGCCACAGCCAATAAAAAGGGAATATGCTTATTGACTGCCACGCCCTCACAAAGACGGCAGAACCCACAGCCACAAGATGGCGGCGCCTGGTCCCCTCAGCCCCGCCTCATCCAGCCTCAGTCCCCCTGTTCCCTCAGCCCCGCCTCATGCAGCCTCAGTCCCCTGTCCCCTCAACCCCGCCTCATCCAGCCTCAGTCCCCTCAGCCCCCCACCTCATCCAGCTTCAGTCCCCTCAGCCCTGCCTCATCCAGCCTCAGTCCCCCGTCCCCTCAGCCCTGCCTCATCCAGCCTCAGTCCCCTCAGCCCCGCCTCATCCAGCCCCAGTCCCCTCAGCCCCGCCTCATCCAGCCTCAGTCCCCTCAGCCCCACCTCATCCAGCCTCAGTCCCCTCAGCCCTGCCTCATCCAGCCTCAGTCCCCCGTCCCCTCAGCCCTGCCTCATCCAGCCTCAGTCCCCCGTCCCCTCAGCCCCGCCTCATCCAGCCTCAGTCCCCTCAGCCCCGCCTCATCCAACCCCAGTCCCCTCAGCCCCACCTCATCCAGCCTCAGACCCCTCAACCCCACCTCATCCAGCCTCAGACCCGTCCCCTCAGCCCCACCTCATCCAGCTTCAGTCCCCTCAGCCCCACCTCATCCAGCCTCAGTCCCCTCAACCCCACCTCATCCAGCCTCAGACCCCTGTCCCCTCAGCCCCACCTCATCCAGCCTCAGTCCCCTCAGCCCCACCTCATCCAGCCTCAGACCCGTCCCCTCAGCCCCACCTCATCCAGCTTCAGTCCCCTCAGCCCCACCTCATCCAGCCTCAGTCCCCTCAACCCCACCTCATCCAGCCTCAGACCCCTGTCCCCTCAGCCCCGCCTCATCCAGGCTCAGTCCCCTCAGCCCCGCCTCATCCAGCCTCAGTCCCCTCAGCCCTGCCTCATCCAGCCTCAGTCCCCTCAGCCCCGCCTCATCCAGCCTCAGTCCCCTCAGCCCCGCCTCATCCAGCCTCAGTCCCCTCAGCCCTGCCTCATCCAGCCTCAGTCCCCTCAGCCCCGCCTCATCCAGCCTCAGTCCCCTCAGCCCCGCCTCATCCAGCCTCAGACCCCTGTCCCCTCAGCCCTGCCTCATCCAGCCTCAGTCCCCTCAGCCCCGCCTCATCCAGCCTCAGTCCCCTGTCCCCTCAGCCCTGCCTCATCCAGCCTCAGACCCCTGTCCCCTCAGCCCTGCCTCATCCAGCCTCAGACCCCTGTCCCCTCAGCCCTGCCTCATCCAGCCTCAGTCGCCAAAGCCCCACCTCATCCAGCCTCAGTCCCCTCAGCCCTGCCTCACCCAGTCCCCGCAGCGTCCAGCCTCAGTCCCCTCAGCCCCGCCTCATCCAGTCCCCGCAGTGTCCAGCCTCAGCCCTGCAGGGGAAGGCAGTTGGAGGTGATCAGGCTGGCAGGGGAGGGCAGGTGGAGGTGATCGGGCAAGCAGGGGAGGGCAGTTGGGGACAATCATGCCAGCAGGAGAGCAGTTAGGCGTCAGTCAGGCTGGCATGGGAGTGGTTAGTGGGTGATCAGGCTGGCAGGCAGAGTGGTTAAGGGCAATCAGGCAGGCGAGTGGTTAGGAGCCAGCAGTCCCGGATTGTGAGAGGGATGTCCGACTGCCGGTTTAGGCTAAACCGGCATCAGACATCCCCCGAAGGGTCCCAGATTGGAGAGGGTGCAGGCCGGGCTGAGGGACACCCCCCCTCCCATGCACGAATTTCATACACTGGGCCTCTAGTATATATTGTGACATATTTATGCATTTCAGTTGTCTATTATGTTTTGAAACTTTATTTGCTATTTTTTCATATCACTTCATATTATTATTTTTCTTAACAATTTCTTAATGGTTTCTTCCTCAGTACTTCAACTGTCCTTTAGTTCTTTTATTTTTCTCTTTCATGGATCCCGTGTTCTTTGGAAGCTTGTTTAAACCAAGTTAATGGCCTTTTAGGCTTCCTCCACGTGAATAAGAGTTCACTTTTTGTATAATAATAAGAATTATATGTTATGGAGGGGGAGGAGGCATCAGGATTTCAGAGATGCTTAGGTGGGGCATGGCCAAAAAAAGGTTGGAAACCACTGTTCTAGACTCATCCTAACAAAACTTAAAAGCAAACTTCAAAAGGATCAAGTTGAGGAGAGAACCAAGATGGTGGCATAGGTAACACCTGTACTTGCTGCCTCTCACAACCACATCAAAACTACAACAAAAAGACAAAACAACTACCATCCAGAACTGCGGGAAAGCTGGCTGAGTGGAAGTTCTACAACTATAAGGAAAGAAAAAAGTGCATTGAGACTGGTAGGAGGTGCAGAGGCGCCCATGGAACAGGCTGGAAACCGGGTGTGCTGTTTGTTTTTTTTTCAATCAGGAGGGAGATACTCTGAACTCCAGTTCCCGGCGAGACTCTGGAGACCCAGACTCATACAGGGAGAAACTGGACTGTCTGGCATCGGGCTGGAATGCAGGGCGGCTTTCTCTCAGAAGTGCTTGCAGTGATCATTGTTCCTGTGCAGGGGCGTGGGAGGCAGAGACGTGGGGACCACTCCGGTGCAGGGCTGACTGGCAGCCATTGCTGTTTGCCCCGCCCCACCCAATTTACAACCCCACCGAAGCTGTGCGCAGCAGCTTTTGCATATGAATGGCCTGTCTTTTCTCAGCCTAAAACCTGTCAAACTGCAGCTGGGTCAGAGAGCCCAAAGCTTCCAAAAGAAGGCCCAAGGCCTGGCAGCAGCAGCCTGCCTTGCTTCACAGCTGGGCCTCATCTGGGCACTTCCAAACCCCATACAAAGAGGAGAAATCTGCAGATCTCTCTGTAGCTCCTGCTGGGTGGCCTTAGGCAGTGGCTGACTTTGCATCTCTTTGGAGATCCAAGAGCCAGTGTACCCAGTGATCAGTGTGAGACCATACCAGATTACAACTCTTCACATCCATAAGCGACACATGCAAGGGGCAGACTCAGCGAGTACCAAAGCCCCACGGAAGCAAGTCCTGCCCCATAAGGGTGTCTCCTGCACAGCAGTTCTTCCATTGTAGACACAGCTGGTCCTCACAGCCAATTGGTCTGGAGGTCAATTCCTCCCAGTGATACCAACAGCAATCAAGGCTTAACTACAAGACTGTGCACACAGCCCACAAAGGGGTGCACCAAGTGTCCACCTCAGGTGATTGGGGAGGCTGAGCCATGGGCCCTATAAGACACCTCCCACACAAGGCCACTCTATCAACACAGGGAAGCAGCCAAAATGCGGAGACAAAGAAACAGGTCACAAATGACAGAAATGGAGGAAAGCAAACTACTGGATATAGAGTTCAAAACCACAGTTATAAGGTTACTCAAGAATCTTCTAGAAACCTCCAAGAAACTTAGTGAGACCTTCAAGGATCTTAGTGAGAATGCCAAAAAAATGGAAAAGGACCAGACAGAAATTAAGCATACATTGACTGAAATAAAGAATAACATACAGAGATTCAACAATAGAGTAGAGGATTCCAAGAATCAAGTCAAAGATTTGAAATACAAGGAGGCAAAAAACACCCAACTGGAAGAGCAAAAATAAAAAAGAATCCAAAAATATGAAGATAGTGCAAGGAGCCTCTGGGAGAAATTTAAGCGTACCAGGAAGAGATTGGACAAAAATCTTACACCTATGGACGAGGACAATGGGGGGGTGGGGTGAGGGCATGGGGTGGGGTGGGCACCGGGTGGAGGGGAGGTATGGGGGGAAAAAAGAGGAACATGTGTAATAATCTGAACAATAAAGTTTAAAAAAGAAAAGGATCAAGTTGATTCCAAGTAACTTTACTGTGTCACAGCCAAATCAAAATATTTAAAGGAAATTTTCAAAATCCAGTCACTCACCCTGGCCTGTGTGGCTCAGTTAGTTGGGCATGGTCTTATGCATCAAAAGGTTACTGGTTTGATTCCTGGTCAGGGACCATGCCCGGGTTGTGGGCTCAATCCTCAGTAGGAAGGGGAGGGGGGGCATGCAGGAGGCAGTCAATCGATGTGCTCTCACATTGATGTTTCTCTCTCTCCCTTTTTCTACAATCAACAAACATATCCTTGAGTGAAAATTAAAAAAATAAAAATACAGCTCCCAAAGCTTAAAACTAACAATGTCTGACATCCAATAAAAATGAACAGGAAGGCAAAAAAGCAGGGAAATCTGAAAAAAAAAAAAAAAAAAACACAAACCATCAACATCAACTGACCCAGAAATGGCATGGATAGTTTTAGTAGACAAAGACATTAAGTTAGCTATTATAAATATACTCCACACATTCAGGAAGACAGAGGAAAGCATGAACATCATAGAAACAAAAGATTTTTTTAAAATGAGTATCTGTGAGCTGTGGGACATCAAATGATCTAACCCACATATAACTGGAGTCTTGGGGTGGAGGGAATATTTGAAGAAATAAAAGCCAATGTTTCCTAATTTGATGAAAGCTAAAGCCCCAGAGATCTAAGATATTAAACAATAAACAGGTATAATCAATGAAAGGAGGCCCTACTAGAGTTAGATTACTGAAATAAGAGCTTTAGCGTGAGTTAGACAGGAGGAAGTAATCAGAGTGGGATGCTTGAAACTGAGGTTATGGAAGGGTAGAATTTAAAAACTTTCTCATTATATTATTACTAGAGGCCCACTGCATGAAATTTGTGCATGGGGGGGGGGTAGATCCCTCAGGCTGGCCTGCACCCTCTCACAATCCGGGACCCCTTGGGGGATGTCTGACAGCCAGTTTAGGCCTGACCCCGCAGACATCCCTCTTGCAACCCGAAATCCCTCTCACAATCTGGGACTGCTGGCTCCTAACTGCTCGCCTGCCTGCCTGCCTGCCTGATTGCCCCTAACCACTCTTCCTGCCTGCCTGATCGCCCCTAACCACTCTTCCTGCCTGCCTGATTGCCCCTAACCACTTGTCTGCCTGCCTGATTGCCCCTAACCACTCGCCTGCCTGCCTCATGGCCCCTAACCACTTACCTGCCTGCCTCATCACCCCTAACTACTCTCCTGCCTGCCTGATGGCTCCTAACCCCTCTGCCTGCCTGCCTGATAGCCCCTAACGACTCGCCTGCCTTCCTGATTGCCCCTAACTGCCTCTGCCTCAGCCCTCGCCCGCTGTGGTGGCTGCCTCTGCCTCGGCCCCTGCCGCCGCAGCTTTGTCTGGAAGGTTGTCTAGAAGGACATCCGGAAGGTTGTTCACTGTCAGGTCTAATTAGCATAAGAGGCTTTTATTATTATAGATTGTTTTATTTAATCATTCAATTGCAAAATGTTCTACTATTTCTTTCATTACAAATACATGTCATCTGGCTATTCTGGCTTAATAGAGCACAACGAAATTTATGCATGTGATATCTGTGGTACAAAAGAGGACTTCCTTTTGTTTATTTTTAGATAGTTTCCTCTACCTAACCTCTAAGCCTAAGGGATCTCATGAGACCTGCATCAGGGGAGCAATGGGCAGTGGCAGCTTGTCCTGGACTAACCCCCTGAACCTGTCTCCAAGTCTCCCTTTTCCCCCTTTTCTCTGACTTCCCAGTAGCCAACGCAGCCCAGTCTAGGCTCTCCTGTTGCTTCTTCTGTGCCCTTCCTTGTTTCATTACCATAAGTATGTTTTTGCTGTGGTCAATAAATTCTTGCAAAAAATAAACAAATATAAGGATAAATTCATTTAATCTTTACAGCTATTCTATGTATTAGGTGACAGTATCTATCCTATCTAATAGTAGACAAACATGGTAATTGACCGTACCTTTGCTATGCCTCCCCTTGGCTAATCAGCGCAATAAGCAAATTAACTGCAAACAAAGATGGCGGCTAATTTGCATACTGCAGGCAGATCCTGCTGTGCTGCCCTGCCTCAGGCGGGCGGCAGCGCGATCACGAGCCGCCCCAGCGCAGGATCTGGGCCTGCCGTGTGCTGGGTGGGGTGGGCAGGGCGGGCGGCAGCACGATCTGAGAGGTCGTCTGACCCAGCACAGGATCCAGGCCTGCCATCTGGGACCGGGGGAGATGGGGCAGACACCGCGGGATTGGGCGTGCCATCTGCCATCCGGGAGCGGGCCTAAGCCAGCAGGTGGTTATCTCCTGAGGGGTCCCAGACTGTGAGAGGGCACAGATTGGGCTGAGGGCCCTCCCCCAGCCAGTGCACAAATTTTTGTGCCCCAGGCTTCTAGTCTACACTAATAAAAGAGAAACATGGTAATTGGCGTACGACCACTACCCTTCTGATTGGCTAATCAGCGTATCCTTATGCAAATTAACTGTCAGCCAAGATGGCGGCCGGCAGCCATGCACTGAAGCGAGCAGGGAGGTTTCCTTGCTCCAGTGACTGCAGACTGCAACGTTCCCTGCCTGACTTGCAGGCCCTCTGAGCTGGCAGTTTGAAACATTCTAACAAATATAGCCGGCTGGGATCTCAGAGCTGAAGTTATACATTGTTTCGATTATAGAACGGCAAACAAACCAGCAGCGGAAGCCTCAGAGCTAGAGCCAGAGCTAAAGCTGGCCCAGAAGAAAAAAAAAAAGAAAAAAAGGAGTGGTTGGGAGCTTCCCGCCAGCCTGAAAGCAGTCAAAACCGCCAGCCTGAAAGCAGCCCTCGGCCCCTCACCCAGACTGGCCAGGCACCCCAGTGGGGACCCCCACCCTGAAGGGTGTGTGACCAGATGCAAACAGCCCTCATCTCCTCATCCAGGCTGGCCAGGCACCCCAGTGGGGACCCCCACCCTGAAGGGTGTGTGACCAGATGCAAACAGCCCTCAGCCCCTCATCCAGGCTGGCCAGGCACCCCAGTGGGGACCCCCACCCTGATCCAGGACACCCTTCAGGGAAAACCAGCCAGCCCCCAGGCCTCTATCCTATATAGTAAAAGGGTAATATGCCTCCCAGCACTGGGATCAGCGGAGCAGTGAGGCCTCCTGGCACCAGATCAGCGTGACAGGGGGCAGCGCCCAAACCCCCTGATCGCCCTGCGGCTCTGTGTGTGACAGGGGGTGGAGCCCCAACCTCCTGATCGGCCCTGCTCTGTGTGTGACAGGGTGCGGCGCCCAAACCTGCCCCCCCCCCCTCCACGGGCCCTGCTCTGTGTGTGACAGGGGGCGGTGCCCCAACTCCCCTATTGGCCCTACTCTGTGCGTGACAGGGAGGAGCTCCCCAACCCCCTGATGGGCCCTGCTCTGTGCGTGACAGGGGGGAGTTCCCCAACCCCGTGATGGGCCCTGCTCTGTGAGTGACAGGGGGCAGCGCCCCAACCTCCTGATTGGCCCTGCTCTGTGCGTGACAGGGGGTGGCACCACAACCTCCCCATCGACCCTGCCTTAAGTGTGACAGGGGGCGGTGCCCCAACCCCCCAATCGGCCCTACCCTGAGCGTGACTGAGGGTGGCATCACAACCTCCCAATCTGCCCTGCTCTGTGCATGACGGGGTGGCGCCCCAACTCCCCAATTAGCCCTGCTCTGAGCCCGACCAGGGGCTGCACTTAGGGATTGGGCCTGCCCTCTGCCACCGGGAGCAGGCCTAAGCCAGCAGGTCGTTATCTCCCGAGGGGTCCCAGACTTCGAGAGGGCATAGGCCGGGCTGGGGGACCCCCCCTCCCCCCCCGAGTGCACAAATTTTTGTGCACCGGGCCTCTAGTATATATATAAAGAGCCAGGGGCCGTCACATCTGAAACAACCAAATGGACGACTCAACAGGCTGAGTGGGGCAACCAGGCCGGCAGGGGGTTAGTGAGGAACGACCAAACGACTGAACAGCAGGCTGTATGGCACGACCAGGCCGGCATGGGGGTTAGTGAGGAACGACCAAACGACTGAACAGCAGGCTGCATGGGGCAACCAGGCCGGCATGGGGGTGAGGGGTGACCCAATGACTGAGCAGCAGGCTGTGTGGGGCAACCAGGCCGGCGGGGGTGGGGGAAGCTGTTGGGGCGATCAGGCCAGCAGGCAGGCAGTTAGGAGTGATCAGGCCAGCAGGGAGGGAGTTAGGGGTGACCAGGCCAGCTTGTGGCTGCCAGCGCTCTAGGCTTCACTGCCTGTGCTGCCGCCTGTCTGGCTGGCAGGGACCAGAGTGCTGCTCCCGCCCCTGGTGGTGAAACAGGGAGGAGGGCACTGGGTGCAGGGAGGGGACGTCAGCTGTGGTCCTCCTGGCGCTGGGAAGGGGCCTGGCCTGGGCCCAGTGGGGAGCTTAGGAAGTCTGGCTGAGCAGATTCCTGTTCATACCAACTTACTCTGCCATCTTCCTCCAGCTCTCCAAGCTAGCCCTCCTGTGCCATCTGCCTGGGGGCATGACCTATGGGAAACCTCTCCAAGCACAGACTGTGAACCTGGAGACTCGAGGAAGAGTGTTCGGTGGGGCCTGGGTGGGGACCAGTGCAGAACTACCAGGGCAGAGCTGCTTTGGTGTCTCCGTGAACATTGCAACCGACCCAAGGAGGAAACCAAGAGTGGAAAGGCCGGGAGCTCTGGATTCCCAGCACTTTAGTCACTTGAAAACAGCCCCGCTTGGGATGCGAGGCGGCTGTATGTTCAGATGAGAAGTGAGGGGGCTAAATACCACCATCACTGGGCTCCCATTGGTTTGAGGCCCACGCATCCACCACGAGAAGGAAAAACGGAGGGAGGAGCCCGGAGGAAGGGAGGACAATCGAAGGAAACGTGTCTAGACTTTCCCCAGCCCTCTCCCTCTTTCCGCTGCCTACAAAAGCCCCAGGCCCGGCCACAGTTTTGCCTCCACCTTTTAGTCCCCTGTTCTCCAACCACAGAGGAAAGTAATAAAGGAGGAGTCTGTGCTGCCTCCAGAAAGTATCTATACACCTGATCGGCCGGTCACCTCCCACAGAGGACATCTGTCAGTAGGACATCCCCTGAGGGCTCCTGGACTGTGAGGGGGGACAGGCCAGGCTGAGGGACCCTCCCCCGCCCCCGTGCACAAATTTCGTGCACTGGGCATCTAGTCATTTTATAAATGAAAAATACTGTACATTGTAGCCTGAGATTAGGGTATTTCCCTAAGGTTACAGGTAAAAGTGACAGAGTTCAAATCTGAACAGTTTAATTCTGTTAGAGCCATGTTCTTCACTACTCCCTGGATCTTTCCTGGATGAGGAATGGAAGAACTTCTAACATTTGGCCAGATTCAGCCTTTCACTTAATTTTATCAAGTTTGTAAACTGCAAAAATCTAAAATTAAAAGAATTTAGTGGCAATTATTTAGGAGCCATAATGTAGAAGCATCACTACATAAAAGATATATTTCTCCTTAAACATGATGAGAGGGGGAGGACACTATGCTCCCAAAAGTTAAATATGTTTTCATTGAAATAGAAAGTATCACATTACACTTCTCTTTAAAATCTTTAGGTCTCTCTTATAGAGGAAAAAATTTTTTAAACAAATTCTGACAATGCTTTATTTTCTGAAACTCAAATAACTTATTTTAAGGGGAAAAAACCCAAAATAATAGTACTGATGAAAGACTTTATTTTAGGGGGCTTCTTTATCATTCATTTATTACATTTATTCATTCAACCAGTACCTGAGTGCCTACTGTACATGAAGAATTATGCCAGTCACTGGGACACATAAATGAAAGGCCTTCAAGGAATTCACATTCTAGTACAGTGCTTTTCAAATTGTGGTTCGTAGGTTCCTAAAAGGGCCCCAGGATGTATTTTTTTTTAAATATATTTTTATTGATTTCAGAGAGGAAAGGAGAGAGAAACATCAATGATGACAGAATCATTGATCAGCTACCTCCTGCACACCCCCTACTGGGGATTGAGCCCGCAACCTGGGCATGTGCCCTGACTGGCAATCGAACCCAGGACCCTTCAGTCCACAGGCTGACACTCTATCCACTGAGTCAAACTGGCAAGGGCAGGATGTATTCTTGAGGCTCAAAACTAATAAAAAAATTTTTTTACTTTGTTATTTGTTTTAAAAAGTTAAATAAAATATTAATACAAGTAGAGTGTGGATCATTTTTATGGCCTTATAACTAAGACTAACCATTAAAAAAACACAAGTTGTATTATATTAAAATTAAGAACTCTCGTTCCTTAAAAGACACCATTAAGAGAGTGAAAATAGCCCTAACCGGTTTGGCTCAGTGGATAGAGCATCGGCCTGCGGGCTGAAGGGTCCAAGGTTCGATTCCAGTCAAGGGCATGTACCTTGGTTTCGGGCACATCCCTAGTAGGGGGTGTGCAAGAGGCAGCTGTTCGATGTTTCTCTCTCATCGATGTTCCTAACTCTCTCTATCCCTCTCCCTTGCTCTCTGTAAAAAATCAATAAAATATATTTTTTTAAAAAAAGAGAGTGAAAATAAGCAATCCACTGAGTGGAAAAAGTATTTCTAATACATATACCCAAGATTTTTTATTAGGTATCAGACATTGTTTTTTTTTGTTTTTTTTTTTAAATATATTTTTTTTATTGATTTTTTACAGAGAGGAAGGGAGAGAGATAGAAAGTTAGAAACATCGATGAGAGAGAAACATCGATCAGCTGCCTCCTGCACATCTCCTACTGGGGATGTGCCCGCAACCCAAGTACATGCCCTTGACCGGAATCGAACCTGGGACCTTTCAGTCCGCAGGCCGACGCTCTATCCACTGAGCCAAACCGGTCTCGGCAGGTATCAGACATTGTTAGTTTTATTCCTAAAAATCAATAAGAAAGACAATCCAATTTAAAAACTGGCAAAACAGCCCTAACTGGTTTGGCTCAGTGGATAGAGCATCGGCATGCGGACTGAAGGGTCCCAGGTTCGATTCTGGTCAAGGGCATATACCTTGGTTGCAGGCACATCCTCAGTGAGGGGTGTACAGGAGGCAGCTGGTCGGTGTTTCTCTCTCATCGATGTTTCTAACTCTCTATCCCTCTCCCTTCCTCTCTGTAAAAAATATCAATAAAATATATATTAAAAAAAAAAAAAACACTGGCAAAACATTTGAACAAACCTTTTACAAGGACAATATCTAAATGGCAAATAATCCTATGAAAAGGCATCCATCATCATTCATCAACAGGAAAATACATATTAAAACTCCAATGAGCCCTGGCTGGTGTGGCTCAGTTGGTTGAGTGTAGTGCAGTAGTCCCGTGCACCGAAGGGTCACTGGTTCAATTCTGGCCAGAGTGCATGCCCAGGTTGCAGGTTTGAGCCTGGTCGAATATGTGCAGGAGGCAACCAACTGATGTTTCACATCACTGTTTCTCTCCTTCCCACCCCCTTTCTCTTTCTCTCTAAAATCAATTTTAAAATACTTTTAAAAAAACCCACAGTGAAATATTACTACATATTACCAAAAAGGCTAAAATAGAAAAGAACAACAATACCAAGTATTGGAAATAATTTAGAGAAATAAGAACTCTCATTGTACTGGTAAGAGTGTAAATTGGTACAACCATTTCAAAAAATGATTTATCAGCATGTACGAAAGCTAAACATATGTATACTATATAACCCAGCAATTTCACTTGTAAGTATACTTCCAACAGAGCTGCATACATTTGTCTACTTATAAAAGAAAGTACATAGTATCTTTATTCTCAATAGTAAAAAACTGTAAACAACCCAAAATCCATCAACAATAGGATGGATAAATTGTGGAATAGTCATAACAATGAAATACGATAAAGCAAGCAAAGTTTAACATGTAATAATGCAGATGAATCTCATAAACATAATGTTGAGCAATGAAGTCAGACATAAGAGTACATACTATGCTCATGAATAGGCAAAACACAACTACAATTATCAAAAATCAGAAGTGATTATCTTGGGGAGGGGATAGCAAGATAGAGGCTGGGATGGGGCAAGAGAGGGACTTTTGGGGGTACTGTTAACATTTTATCTAGATATGGGTGCTGATTACACAAGTATGTTAATTAAAAATGCCTGTATAGAGATCATAATTCAATTATTTAAAAACTGTCATGCTGGTGTTGTTCATTTAAATCTTGTTGAGTTTTTAGTGCTGCATTTAACTGGTAAATCTATTTATTAATTATTAAAGAACTAGTGAAAAAATAAAAGAACCAGTGGCCCAGTGCACGAATTTATGCACATTAAAAGGAAATTAATTAGAAGAAATATCTTAATATCGCTATTCACCCTTTCTCTATAATAGAAGTGTCAGAGATGAAAGAAAATTAGTAAGATATATATGAAAATAATATATACATTGATTAATAAACAATAACATGATATAGGAACAACAGACATGATATAAAAACAACAAAAACATGATATAAAAACATTGATAATGACTGATAAATTGATTAAACTTATTCTAATATCTCCCTGTATACCACATTAAGAGTAAAAACACTTTCAGAGTGTTTGACTAATTTCCCTTGTGATGAAGTATTTACAACTTTAACATCACACGCTCTTCGAACTTGAGAGACAGCAACATATAACTGACCATGTCTGAAAACGGGTTCAGGTAGCAATATTCCTAGTCTGTCTAGAGCAGTGGTCGCCAACTGGTGGTCCACGGTCCGTGAGGTCCAAAAGGTTGGCAACCACTGGTCTAGAGTTTGACCTTGTGATTTATTAGTAGTTATTGTAAATGCTGACATCACGGGAAACTGTCTTCGAATGAATTTAAATGGGAAGCCAGTGTCAGACGGGGACAAATCAATTCTTGGAATCAGAACAACCTCTCCTTCCACAGATCCTAGTAATATTTCAGCTTCAATTATGTTAGGTCGAAATCTTTTGATAATAAATCTAGTACCATTACAAAGACCTCATTTACTATTAAGATTTCTCAGTAGTATGATGATTGCACATACTTTCAATTTTAATTTATGAAGCGACATTCCCGAAGGAGTAATACTATTAAGAAATTCAATGAGAAAATTTTCCTTTTTGGCATCATCCATTGAATCAATGGAATCATCACTCAAATGGTACGTTGTGCCAACAGTTGGTCTTCAGATACATTCTGTCGACAACACCAGCTTCTTTTGGCTTCAGAGGTACATTGTGCCAATAGTTGGTCTTCAGACATATTCTGTCGATGCTGCTGCTTTCTTTCAGCTTCAGAACGTCAACAAAAACAACCAAATTCACGATAGACAATGACAGATCGAAACACACACGTATAATTGGTGCCAGCGAGAGCTTTATATGTATCTCGCGAGTCAACGTTGATTTTTAAATTGCCAGTGCGCATCTTATGTACCGGCCAGTTGGTCGGTTGGACGTACGTACAGTTGGTCACTTAGCCTTATATATATATATAGATTCTGAACTTAGGAAATGTACAGTGAGTTTTACATCTATACATATCAAGAATATTATACTAGTTTCTTTCCTTCCTTCCATCCCTTCATTCCTCTTTCCTGAATAATTCAGTCCAAAAGCCAGATTTCTCACTTCCAGAGAAGGAAGTTACATATATGGAAAAGGAAAAGGATAGAAATCAATTTATTGAACTAAGATGAATTCATGGGTTTCAATAATACAGATACAGAAATAAGTATAGGGTGTGTATGTGTATGTCTAGTTCAGTCTACTGAGAGGGTCTGCAAGGAGTGACTCCCCAGTAGCATACCTAGCATCCAGATTTTGATTTCTCAATACCCTATTCCATGAAAAGGCTTCTTAGAGAACATGCTAGTTCCAAGGTTGAGGAAAGTAAGAAAGTATTCAATCTAAGCAAAATAAATGATAGTAACAATTTGTAATATATTAGATAAAACAATTCTTTGGATGGTGGGAGAATGATAGCCATTGGCTATTGATATAATCATATTCAACTTTTAGAAAGATCATCTATAAATTCACTGAAGGAAAAACTGAAAGGGAGTCTAGCAAAAAGCTACTACTATAGGGCAATAAATGATTATACCCAAAAACTGAGGCAATGAAACAGAAAAGGTGTTAATGGTAAAATGGTGATGACGCAGATTTTATAAGATTATGACGTAGCCACTTGCCAAATGTGTTACCTTGAGTAAATTACTTAAACTCTTTCTGCTCCAGTTTCTTCTATATAAAATGGATATACTAAGTATATATTTGAAAAGGCTGTTATAAGGATATATGTGTGAAATGTTCAGAAAAGCGGTTGACATAAAGAAACATAGTGTTGGCTATCATTATAATATTAGAACTTCCACTGCTTCTGCTTCAATAATAACAAGATTTGGTGATAATGAGATGTGGGGCTGAGAGAAAGAATGTTGAAAATGACTCAACATAAGCAATATTAAGGCCTTAAGCTCCCAAATGACTAGTGTATAGTCCCCCTCATCACCAGTACTCCCCATTGCTTTTTACTTAACACAGCGGTTCTCAACCTGTGGGTCGTGACCCCTTTGGGGGTCAAACGACCCTTTCACAGGGGTCGCTTAAGACCATCGGAAAACACATATATAATTACATATTGTTTTTGTGATTAATCATTATGCTTTAATTATGTTCAATTTGTAATAACGAAAATACATCCTGCATATCAGATATTTACATTACGATTCATAACAGTAGCAAAATTACAGTTATGAAGTAGCAACGAAAATAATTTTATGGTTGGGGGTCACCACAACATGAGGAACTGTATTAAAGGGTCACGGCATTAGGAAGGTTGAGAACCACTGACTTAACACATTACGGATGGATCATAAGAATTCTTACTTCATATTACACAGTGTTTTACAAAGTATCATACTTGAAAAAGATATTAGCTTGTAAGAACATGTAATAAATAACTTCAAAATGCAATGGGTATTTAATTTTAAAGCGGGCCTTTAACATTTAAGTAAAACGTTTTTTGTGCTTGTTCAATAGAAACTTATCTGGCCACTGGGTAAAGTTAGCAATAAAATTACTGGTCTGCAATGTGTTAATATCGCCTTCATAGGGCAGAGGGGGAAAAACCAGTGTCAAGTTTTTCAGAAACAATTAGGAGAGAAGATGAAAATAGTAAGAAGAAAAAAAGATGAAAGAAAAACAAGTGAACAAAGGTTCAGCTCCCTTTACCTGCTCTAATCAGTATTAAAAAATCAGGATGTCTTAATATAAAATGTTGCTTGCGCCGAACCGGTTTGGCTCAGTGGATAGAGCGTCGGCCTGCGGACTCAAGGGTCCCAGGTTCGATTCCGGTCAAGGGCATGTACCTTGGTTGCAGGCACATCCCCAATAGGGGGTGTGCAGGAGGCAGCTGATCAATCTCTCATCGATGTTTCTAACTCTCTATCCCTCTCCCTTCTTCTCTGTAAAAAATCAATAAAATATTAAAAAAAAAAAAATGTTGCTTGCACAGACTCAAATAAAATATATTCAGTATTATCTGAAAAGTATTACCTAATGAAAGAATCAGTTAAAAACATCACGGTTGCAGATTCAAGCCCTGGTCAGGAAACATACACAGAACAGCAAATTGATGCCTGTCCATCTTTCTATCTGCACTGACCACCAGGAGGCAGACGCTCTGACCGGTAGGTTAGCTTGCTGCTGGGGTCCGGCAAATCGGGACTGAGCGAGATGGACCGGACATGCCCTGGAGCCCTCCCGCGGTCCCTCCCCGGCTGGCCAACCTCCTGCATCCCCGGCCCCAATCGTGCACCAGTGGGGTCCCTCGGCCTGGCCTACCACCTCTCGCAATCCGGGACTCCTCGGGGGATGTCGGAGAGCCGGTTTCAGCCCTATGGCAGAACAACTGGTCGCTATGACGTGCACTGACCAACAGGAGACAGACGCTCAATGTAGGAGCTGCCCCCTGGTGGTCAGTGCACTCCCAGAGGGGGAGCACCACTCAGCCAGAAGCCGGGCTCATGGCTGGTGAGCACAGCAGTGGTGGCGGGAGAGGCTCCACAGCAGCACTAAGTATATCCTACTGACGGTTTAGGCCCGCTCCCCCTGGGCCATCAGTCAGACATCCTCTGAGGGCTCCCAGACTGCTAAAGGGTGCAGACCTGGTTGAGTGACTACACCCCTCCCCGCCCCAAGTACACAAATTTTGTGCACTGGGCCTCAAGTCAATAAATAAGAAAAGACAAGAAAAAGACAGATTGACAGTAAAGTCCCACAATCGCTTCTCTGAAGCCATGGTTATTTAAAAAGCAACAAAACAACTGGCCCTGTTCAGTTTTTCTCAATGGTTAGAATGTCAATCTGTGCACCGAAGGGTTGCAGGTTCGATCCCAGCTAGGGCATACACAAGAAGCAACCGATGAATGCATTAATAAGTGGAACAACAAGTTGATATTTCTCTCTCTCTCTCTCAAAATCAATAGATTAAAAAAAATTAAAAACAAAACAAAACCAAAAGCCCTGGCAGGATAGTTCAGTTGATTAGAGTGTCCTCCCAATACACCAAGGTTGTGGGTTCCATCCCTGGTCAGGGCACATACAAGGAACAGAAAACTGATGTTGCTTGCACAGACTCTCTCTCTCTCTCTCTTTCTCTCTCTCTCCCCCTACCTCTCTCTCTCTCTAAAATTCAATAAATAAGAAAAAAAAAATAAAACAGATTGACAGTAAAGTCTCACAATCTCTTAGTTGTAGCCACTGTTGTTTAAAAGCAAACAACAGCCGAAACCGGTTTGGCTCAGTGGATAGAGCATCGGCCTGCGGACTGAAGGGTCCCAGGTTCGATTCCGGTCAAGGGCATGTACCTTTGTTGCGGGCATATCCCCAGTAGGAGATGTGCAGGAGGCAGCTGATCGATGTTTCTCTCTCATCGATGTTTCTAACTATCTCTCTCCCTTCCTTTCTGTGAAAAATCAATAAAATATATTTAAAAAAATAAAAATAAAAAATAAAAGCAAACAACAAACAAACAAAACATGCATTAGGAATAAGTTACAGAAAAAGTTTAACTTTTTATAATGTGTTTGGAGTGTGGGGAGGTGTTATAGGCCAGTAATGAAAGATGCTATATGGATCTTTCTAGAATAGAGTACTACTTAAAAAAATCTGCACACCTCCCATCAAAATTCAAGAATGCTTTTTCAAATGAGTTAATTTACAATTCCATTTTATTCAGTCCCAAGAAGAAGTAGACATATAATTGCTTATGTGGAGAATTCAATACTATGTTAAAAAATAGGAATGTTTAAATAAATACATACAAATAAACAAAAACACTGGTTTGTAAAATTTTTTTTTAATATTATTATTGATTTCAGAGAGGAAGGAAGGGGGGAGAGAGATGGAAACATCAATGATGAGAGAGAATCACTGATCAGCTGCCTCCTGCATGTCCCCCGACTGGGGATCGAGCCCACAACCCGGGCATGTGCTCCCTGATCGGGAACAGAACCATGACCTCCTGGGTGATAGGTCGACACTCAATCACTGAGGTACGCCTGCTGGGCTAAAATGTTTTAAATGTAACATTATCATTTTTTAATGACTCACTTACTTTGAAACAAATATTGACCTATTGGTTTGCCTGAAAATGTCCAAAAATCCCTAGATAATATACAGAACAAAACATACCCCATCAATTAGTAGAAGTGATATTACTACAATATTTTACAATGATGTCAATTGTTGCTTTTAAGAGAAAATAAAGAATAAAGTTATTGTCCTGGTCCGATGGCTCAGCTGGTTGGAGCATTGTCCCATACATCAAAAGGTCATGGGTTCGATTCCAGATCAGGGCACATACCTAGGTTTCAGGTTCGATCAGGATGGGACCCGTACGGGAAGCAACCTGTCAATCTTTCTCTCTCTCTCTCTCTCTCTCTCTCTCTCTCAGATCAATAAAAACAAACAAAAACACACACATATCCTTGGGTGAGGATAAAAAAAGTAGTTATTATTGCTGTACATCATCATGCTACATCTTCTCATGACAAAAGTGCAAGTAGAGTTATGGTGAAAGGATAAGTTGAAGGCAAGACAAGAAATAATATCTATAGCAATTATTTCCTATCCCTTGTATTTTTTCATGCCCATAACATTTTGACTACAATACAAGGAGGTTAGTTGTTTTAAGAGTTGTATTTGTTCCCTCTTTGAAGTTTCTAATCTATTGATTACAGATTATATCCAATGATGGCATTCTAATAACTTACCAAAGAAATCCAATTTGTGTATTTTAAGTCTCTCAAATAAATTACGAGGTTCACTATTTGAATGTGTGGGTTTCCATATTGTCTATAAGCCACTAGTGCTCCCAGTTATGTGATTTTAAAACCACATTTGCAATCCCCATTAACCAAAAGAACCACAAACTACAGTACACATTTGAATACTGGCAATTCTATGTTCCAGCCACACAACCCTTTTAAAGGTGTTCCTCAGCCCAGCCAGCGTGGCTCAGTGGTTGAGCGTCAACCTATGAGTCAGGAGGTCACAGTTCGATTCCCGGTCAGGGCATATGCCTGGGTTTCGGGCTCGATCCCCAGTGTGGGGCATACAGGAAGCAGCTGATCAATGATTCTCTCTCATCACTGATGTTTCTATCTCTCTCTTCCTCTCCCTTCCAACCTGAAATCAATAAAAATACATTTAAAAAATGGTTTTCCTCAAATATGCCAAGCTCACCACTGCACCTCAAGACCTTTGCCTAACAAGCAGATCATTCAGGGCTCAGGATCAATGTCACTTCACAGAGGGCTTCCCAAACCAATCCAAGAAAAGTACCCTCTCGCTGTCTTTTCTGTGTATCCAGAACCAAGGTCATGAGCTGGTAGAAGAGTTGCTTTGATTTTGCTATGAGACTGACATTTTGACTTCAGACTAAAGAGTATTTTTAAGAAGACCAGAAAGCTATGGGTTCTGACTAAAATGTGTTCTTGGCAGGGAAGGAAAATTCAACAGAACATAGTTGAAAGTGACATTTAAGGTAAAAAATAAAATTATTTTCTGTTGTAAATAAATAAAATAGTGCCCCATCTTCTGAACACTCTTGATTATATTGTTTTCAACACAGCCCTCATTGCTACAAAACCTACCCAATGTGTTACTTACGCCTTTAACTTGTCTGTCACATAGTATTGAGCACAGAGTAGATGCTCAGGTATTAGTGGAATGAACAAATTCCAGTTATACAGATCAATATCCTTAATATTACTTGTATGTACTCCATGTATTATGACCAATGTTTTAACCTGAGCTGTAACTTCTTGATTTGTTTATAAAGCCTATCAGGCACCAGTTTACTTTACCTACTCTACTGAGGCAAGAGGCAGATGGCTTTCTGTGACACAACTGAGTTCACCAGTATCCTAGCAAAACACCTAAGAAACATCTCTTCGTCTTTTCTATCCTTCTTCTCTGTCCACCAGATAGAAGCCTAGTGTCCTCTTGATGCCTTCATGAGTCTAAAATGCTCTTCTAATTCATTAAATGACTGGTCTCTCAAAGTTTATCTGGAACTGTGACTTCCTGTTTGTAGCTTTAATGAACACACATCACTTCTAGATTATTGTAACTATTCACTCACTTTTCTCATACCATGAAACATTCTCACACATTTATCACACAGTTTTACAGTAAGTGGTTTCATCCATTATTCCCACTCTATCAATGATCAACATACATACACCTGAGTCTGTTTTCTCCCTAGGCTGTGTGTCAAATGTAACCATGTCTCCAGGACAAGACACTGGAGTGAGAAGGCAGCCCTAAGGATCACATCACTCTTAGATGCCCATTCAAGAGGGTAATTTCCATTAACCCAATGAAACCCAACAAGTAAGGTTCTAAATAAACGAGGCTCTTATCTGTTTAAATAGACATTAAAAAGAAAGTTCCAGTTGTGTATCTTAACTACATTCATTGACAACATTCAAATCTTGGTATCACATCCATATTCCTGGCCAAGCATGTTCCTGACTCAGTGCCTTTGCACTGGCTGTTCTGTTCCTTCCACCTGAAACTCTTCTCCCAAATATGCACTTGGCTGTTCCCTTGCTTCATTCAGATCTCGCCTCACTTATCTCCTTACAGGCCTTCCCTGATCATCCTATCAAAAATAATACCTACCACTCAGTATCCTTTACCCTGATTATTTTTCTTCATAACTTTTATCACAACCTAACCTTTTAGTATACACTATTTGCTTATAAGTTTATTGCCTCTCTTCCCCACAAAAATGTAAGTTACATTAAGGGTAAGAATTTGTCTACCTAGATAACCATTGTCTAGTTGGAATTAGAAAATGCTAAATACTTGTTGAAATGACTTTATTTTCCACAGACTTAAAGACTCCTGTTTGGTTTCAATGAACATGGTTTCATTAGCACCAATGCCCTTCATTCATGGCCACCCCACATACCAGATTCTGAATACACACAAAGTAGAAATAATGATGAGTAATGGGATTTACATGTGACAGCCAAGAAGAGATTGAGGGTCTAACAATGTATCTGATCACATATTTTTCATTATTCATTCTCTATGGAACTTTATTTCAACTCCCTAGTCCAGCATTAAAGACCTTTCACAATCTAACCCTCACTTTCCTTTGCATTCCTGTCTCCCACTGTTTCCCATATTCTAGGTTACTGTACTGCAAAGATTTCAGGAGGACCATTCATACAGAATGCAACGCAGCATGCAGTCCTGCTACAAGGTAGCCATACTGATCTAGTTTCCATTCCTGCCAAATTTTCTGCTAATCACCACCTACAAACAGTCTACCCATTCTTCAAACTCCAGCTCCAGTGTTTTCTCCATAAAACTTTCCTTGATCAGCCACCAGAAAGGATCTCGGTCTGTGAGGGATCTTACAGCGCACAGTAACACTCTTGAAGTTTCTGCCTTAGAGCAAATCATTAGTAATCTTTTTTAGTATATGGGAAATTCCCAAATAGGCTGGGCATTGTTTACACATCTTTGTTATCCTTCATGATACCTTGTACATATGTCTGATAAAATTATTTTAGTCCTGGCTAGTGTGGCTCAGTTGGCTGAGCGTCATTCCACGCACCAAAAGGTGGCGGTTTGATTTCCGGTCAAGGCACATGCCCTGGTTGCAGGCTCAATTCCTGGTGGGCACGTGCAGGAGGCAGCCAATTGGTGTTTCTCTCACATAGATGTTTCTATCTCTCTTTCTCTCCTTCTCCCTTCCTCTCTCTCTAAAAACAATAAAAAACATATCTTTAAAAATTATTTTAATAATGAGTAAATTCTACACAACTCTGAATCACTCCTTTGCAGAAGATGGTTAAGGCATCAACAAAAATTAATGAAGCCCTGGCACTAATGGGGCTTACAATCCAGAAAGAGAGATATGTAAACAGATCCTGTAACTAATACTCAAGGCATAACGTAAGTGCTAGAAGAGACTGATGCAGAGCTACGGTTGTGCAAAGTAGGCAACAACTAATTGCAAATGAAAGCACTAAAAGAAAGGAGGTATTTTGGCTGAGTCTTAATGAATAAATAAGATTTTAATAGGCAAACACTGAGGGGAGAGGGGATTCTTGATAAAAGAAACATCAAACATAAAGAGTCTTAAAGGCTCTAGTATGCTAGTGAACCAAAAATAACCAGCCAGGTAGACAGAGAGAGAAACAGGGAAGAAATGTGAATATGACTGTGTTATTAGGGAGAAGACCCAGCTGGAAGGGTATCTAAGAATTTGAACCACCAAAGGTATCGGAGCAGGAAAGTTAAATGGTTAGTACTGGTTAATTTTGGACTAGAGCTCACAACAGAGTTAAGAGATAAAAATTGTGAAATCATGGGAGTTAAGACTGCCCCCACCCCCATAAAAAAGAAAGTACAATGATAGAAAAGGGCTAAAGATTAAATATTGAGAAATAATTACATTGGGGAGGAGAGAAGAAGAGGGAAGTCAGTGAAAAACACAAAGTGATTTGAAAGATAGGAGATCAAGAAGAGAATGTCATAGAAACCAAAAGGGAAGCAGATGTAGTAATCAACAATATCCGGAAAGAGGACGAATGTCTGAGAAGGATCTCATTTGGCAGTGAGGAGGCTGCTGGACCCCTTAAGACTAATAGCTTCAATATAACTGTGTGAGGGTAGGAAGAGAGCCAAGTGACAGTAAGTTAAGGGAAAAGGGGAAGCATTACAAAGCAGCAAGTGGGGGCTGCTTCTCTAAGAACTGTGACAGTGAGTGGAAAGAGAAAAAAAAACACAAAAGTTTGAGGGCAAAGCAGAGCACAGGTTAAGCTTATATGAGTAGTTACATGAACTTTTTTTATTTCCAAAGAATAAAGGAGATTGAAACACAATATCAGGAGACATGTTGCCAGGTCGTAGGGGTGAAATGAAGGCAGAACAAATGGAAGAGGGCAAAATAGAAGGTGCCTTGGAAAAGAGAACATAGGGAAAACCAGAAAATTTTGTGGTATTGACCAAGGAAGTTAAAGGCACTCCAAATAGCTTGATAAAGTAATGTGCCAAGAATTAAATGGGATGATGCTCAGCAAAATAAGATTTAAACAATTGCTATTTGGAAAAGGATACTCAATTGGAAATGAAGAAAATAAGCACCAAGGGCCATGATAACTGCAAAAGGAACAAGCAGCATTAAACGTTAAAACAAAATTTTCAAGTAGTAATATTAAAAAGTTATAAACTCCCCAAGCAACTGATAATTGAATGTCAAAATGTACAACGCAAATCTTGTATTATCCAAAAGATTTCCAAAATCCAGCAACAACCTACTTTTTTTAAATTAAAAAAATTTTTTAAAATTGATTTTAGAGAGAGGAAGAGGAGGGAAGGAGAGAAAGAGAAACAGTGATGTGAGAGAGAAAAACCTCCTGCATGCTCCCCCAAACCCAGATCAAACCCGCCATCTCGTTATGTGCCCGCACGGGGAAACGAACCTGTCACCTTTTTGGTGTATGGGATGACACTCCAATCAACCAAGTCACATTGGCCAGGGCAACAGTCCACTTTCTTTAAATAAGAATACAATTGCCCTAACCGGTTTGGCTCAGTGGATAGAGCGTCGTCGGCCTGCGGACCAAAGGGTCCCGGGTTCGATTCCCGGTCAAGGGCATGTACCTTGGCTGCGGGCACATTCCCAGTGGGGGGTGTGCAGGAGGCAGCTGATCGATGTTTCTCTCTCATCGATGTTTCTAACTCTCTATCCCTCTCCCTTCCTCTCTGTAAAAAATCAATAAAATATATTAAAAAAATAAATAAAGAATACAATTGTTATTACAATCAAAATCCAATATTTAAAATAAGTAGGTGATTTTTATTGTAAGTTTCATATCAAAGTTTTGAATCAGTCATAATATATTAACTATCCTTCTGAAGTCTGTCATCCACAAATTCAATAAACTTAATCCAAGTTACTGATAAACAGAAAGAGGACATTTTCCTCAAGTCGGACACTAAAGGCCTCCCTCAGGGTTGATGATAGCTTATTGGTCACCAGTCTGCAGGTACAGTTATTTAACTGATAATGAATCAAATTCTAACCAAATTCTTATCCAGCTCACATATCTCCATTTTGACCACAGGACATGCTAATTCTGTCAAATATGCTCTAGTGAAGCTCTGGCTGGATGGCTCAGTTGGTTGGAGCGTCATCCCACACACCAGAAGTTGTCCGATTGGATTCCCGGTCAGGCACATACCCAGGTTTTGTGAATGGCAGGCAACCGATCGATGTTTCTCCCTCTCTTTCCCCCTTCCTCTCTCTAAAATCAATAAAACGCTCTCTCTCTCTCTGGTAAAATCTAATTGCACAATGTCTAAAACATTTTTCTAATGAACCAGTCTATTAATTCTGTCAGAAAAAGGAATGAGGTGAATCTGGCCATACCCTAGCCAGCCCTATCTTTATTCAAGGTACCACCAGCCTGGAATTTAAATGATCCTATGAATTATGTTATGGAACCTGGTCCCGGTCCGCGGCTCCAGCCTCCCAGGCTTCCCTTTAAATATGTAAACTTTTGGGGAAAAAAAAGTAAACTTTTGGTGATAACAGATAAAAGAATTAAATGTCTCTTTATAGTTGTCCTTTATATTATGTTAGTGGAACATATTTAAAACCACACACTACTAAAAATAATATTTAGAAATTATTTTTCCCTCCGTTCAACATTTCATAAAACAATTTTATTGAAAAGATCCCAGTGAATCTTTGCATCTGTGTTCATGTTCACTAGAGCGAGTCATTAGCAGTGTTCCAAAGCAGTTTCTTTCCTCTTATTTATAAAAGTTGTTGGAGTCACAGAACTTTTGAATCCTTGTTATCTTTTTAACCTAAACACGAAGTACTCGTGTTCTGTACCTTCAGACAGTTCCTTCACTCAGCAGGTGTATGCTATAGGTGTAGACCAGGGGTGGGCAAACTTTTTGACTCGAGGGCCACAATGGGTTCTTAAACTGGACCGGAGGGCCGGAACAAAAGCATGGATGGAGTGTTTGTGTGAACTAATATAAATTCAAAGTAAACATCATTACATAAAAGGGTACGGTCTTTTTTTTTTTAGTTTTATTCATTTCAAACGGGCCAGATCCGGCCTGCGGGCCGTAGTTTGCCCACAGCTGGTCTAGACTCATCATCTCTACAAGATAAGGACTTACTCGTGTTGACTGAACCAGCTTCAGATTTAGTATATCTCCTCCAGTCAGTCCTTGGCAAGGCTTTGAATGGGGGCAAATTCAGCAACTCGCTCTTTTCCGAGAGAGGATTCTTTGGGGGAAAAGACCTTGTTGTATATGTGCAAGCAATCAAGCCAGGAATTCACAAAGAATCAGGAACCCAATCGTTTCTTGGACACATTTCAATTAATGACGAGATAGCACTTCTTAGTATATTGCATGTGGGTGCACTAACAGTCGTCTTCAGAAGGCAAACAAGTGTTCTTTCTGAACTAATATCTTAGGACTTTGCTATACTGTTCTAAGAGCTGAATAGGGCGGGTTACTCAATGCCCATGAATTGTTTTTCTTAGAGAAACAGCCCAGAGTAGCAATTCTAGTGATTTCTGTGTATTGCATACTCATTGCCAGTCACTGTTTTAAGCATTTTACAGTCATTCAACTCAACCTTCACGCTAATTAACAGGTGCTATTAATAATCCCATTCTAGGGATGAATAACCGGGCAGAGAGGTCAGGAAACTTCTCTAAGGTCAAACAGCTTCCTAAGCAGCCCAAACTGTCCGGCTCTAGACCCCTCCTCCCTTTAATTTAAAAGAACACACACTACCTCTTAGGTTAGAGTCAGTCCCATCTACCGGGCAGTTCGTAAGACCTGCGAGGGGTGTCAGGATACCTAACCCATTTTCCACCCAGTTGTTTCCTATATCCATCTACACCGTCCGACGATGACCTACCTGGGCGAGGAGCCCACCCTTTGCACTGAGGCTCCCCGAGCTCATCGCACCCCCATTTATTTCGGTTTCAGTGGTTCTCAACCTTCCTAATGCCGCGACCCTTTAATACGGTTCCTCGTGTTGTGGTGACCCCCAATTTCATTGTTACAAATGGAACACAATTAAAGCATAGTGATGAATCACAAAAACGATATGTAATGATATGTGTGTTTTCCGATGGTCTTAGGCGAACCCTGTGAAAGGGTCGTTCGACCCGCCCCCAAGGGGGTCGCGACCCACAGGTTGAGAACCGCTGGAAGACTTTCCAGGCACAAGGCTCCTCCTGGGAACACACGCACAGGACAGACAGACTCGAGGGGCCCCGTCTTCCTCTTCCTCCTCCTCCTCCTCCTCCTCCTCCTCCTCCTCCCAACGCGGTCACCGGCGACAGAGAACCTGCCCCTCTGGGCCTAGCTCGCCTTGGCGCTCCCAGATACAGAAAACTTAACTTTTAAGCCGTTTTCTTTGACAAAGGTAACGCTTCCAGGCTAAGCCCTACAACGAGGCAGCACTGCCTCGGTCCTCATCTGCAATGGGCTGGGGCGCAGTTCCCGAAGGAACGGGGCAGCCCGGGCGCGGAAGAACCGGGGGCCGATCGCGGGCGAGGACAGCGTGCAGCAGGGGGTGGGGTGGGGTGAAAGCACCGCCGTCCGACACGGAATCCGGGCGGAGGACGAGAGCAGAAACGGAGACCCACGCTGGGCAGCGTTTCCTCGGATTTTCCTCGCATGCACCTTACACCCTCGTTTCAGAAGGAACGGAGACCCCAAGAGTAGCAACTGCCTGGCCGGTCGGGCCACATGCACTTCCTTTCATCTCCCGCCCGAGGCCACAGCGGGTCCCCCCGTCAGCATCACCCCGGTAAGCCCGCAGCCCGGCCTTCCGCACACCGGTCAACGCGCCGGAGGGACACCCGGAGCCTCTCGACCCCAAGGCCGGAGCCCCGCGTCCCGGTCCGGGCCCCGGCCGCAGCCTCCCCGGCTTCCCTCCCGTGAGACACCGCCCACATTCCCCCCCTCGGAACCTGAACCGAGCCTCTCCCGAAGAGCTGAACCCAGCGGTCACCGAGTGGAAGCCAAGCGGGACGGAGGGTCTTACCTTTAACAGATTAGACGTCGCCATGTTCCTTCAACTTAGAGTCTCGCGAGACGGCGCGCGACTTCGTGGCGCTGGGGACCAGGCCGCAGCCGGAGGCCGCGGTGCCCACGGGGCCGACGGGCCCAGCGGCCCGCACCGGGTGCGGCGGGAGCGGGCGGCCTGCCGACGCGCGGACCTCGTCCCAAGTCCCTGGAGCGTTCTCACTGTCTCCCCTACATGGTCACCGCAGCTGCCCCACACGAAAGAGCTCATGCAAACGCTCAGGGAGGCCGCTCCGGCGAACAGGGAGAAGGTAACGGGAGCCGACCTGTACTGGAAGAGGAAGCATCGGCTCCACGAGCTTCCCCACGCCTTCGGGTTAGTCTTTGTGGCTGCACCCGCGGCGGCCACCGGCTCCGAATTTAGCTGGGCTTAGGCCCGGCAGCTCGGGTTCCTCGGCCGCATCACGTGACGCGGCGGGCGGGGGCGGGGGCGCGCTCGGGAGCGAGCGTGGGAGCCTGGAAGCCTAGGTGGGCCCGGCGGCGGCGAAGGGGCGGGAGCGCGCCCTCTGCTGGCGGGACCGCGCATCTTCCTTCGTCCCGCTCCCCGAATCCCGAGGTACCTTATCTAGAATGAAATGCTTTTAACAACTGTCTTCAACATGAACTGGCACGTAAAAGCCGCCCAGTAAATATTTGTGGAATGAATATATGAGTGGATGAATGCACCAACGTAGTAACTATTCTATTCAAGAGTGCCCGGCACTGAAATCTATAAAAGATGGATCAAGCAGTGAATATTATTAACCTTGGATTTCCTGAAGGCACATTATATTAGCAGCTTCTGAACTGTGAGCCCCCCAAGCCTTATCCCTTCCGACCACAAGCCACTGGCCAAGGGAAGAGAACGTAATTTATATGTAGAACCTACATAATACAATACAATATTGTATTGTGCATGTTTACAAACAGGATTTACAGTGTTAGAAGTAAATAAACCAGGGGAGGGGGATGAAGTTTGAAATTTTAAATAGAGTGAGCCAGGTGGGGGCTCACTGAGCAGATGGCATTTGAGACTAGAAGAAAGTAAGGAAGAAGGCCAAGCTTAGGTGGGAGAAGAGCAGTCCAGCCAGGACTCAGGTGGCAGGTTGCCCAGAAGGTCCAAGGAACAGTGAGAAGGGTGGTGTGTTCAGAGCAGAAAAAGTAAGGAGAAAAAGTAAGCAGAAAAAGTAAGGAGAGTGTAAGATTGTATAGGACTTTGTTGACTATAACGACTTTTTGTTGTTGTTAATCCTCACCTGAAGATATTTTTCCATTGATTTTTAATTTGTAGAGAGAGTGGAAGGGAGGGGGAAAGACAAAGAAACATGGATTGGCTGCTTCCAGCATGCGCCCCCAACAGGGCCAGGGAGTGAGCCTGCAACCCAGGCAGGTACAGTGTTTGAATATTTAATTTAAAAATTGAAAACACAAGCACATCGTATAAAACTCAGGAGGTGCTAACGGGAATACAGTTAAAAGTAATCCTTCTTTCTGGGGTAATGTAATGTTCTATATTGTGGTAGGGATTTGGGTGATTCAGGTGTATGCACTTGTCAAAACTCAACCCTTAAGATTTTTGCATCTCGTTCAAAATAAAAGATAGTAAACAATTTGAAATTTCATTAATGATATTTGTGCTAAAGAATTTAGGGGTAAGTGAAGTTATGTTTACAATTTACTTGAAATGTATAAAAAATGAGATGGATTGATGGTTGCATATAAAGTTTGACAAAGCAAGTATAGTGGAATGTTATAACAGAATCTAGGTGGTAGATATACTTATGTTCTCTGTGTAAATCTTTCAGCGTGTTTGTATGTTTTTATTTTTTAAAATCTTTATTGTTGAGAGTATTACAGATGTTCTCCCCCCCTCCCCCTTGCCCAACTTCTATCTGATTCCAGCCCCACCCCAGGTCTTAACCATCCTACTGTCTGTGTTCATAGGTAATGCATATATATGCATAAGATCCTTGGTTAATTTCTTACCACATCCCCTCCCCCCTTCCCTCAGAGATTCATCAGTCTGTTCCACGTTTCCATGCCTCATGGAATCTGTTCTGGCTCCACCATTTCTCGCATTAACAATGCATACTTTGAAGCAGTAGTAGTCACCAATACCATACCTCAGGAGGATAAGACGAAGCATTGCTCCAAAATACAAGTGATCGACATCTCCATGATTCTTGCAGAAGCCATCAGGAGAACTCACAATGGGGAATCTGTTTCCTACCTCTTCAGCCATGTCCCTTTATAATAGAATAACTCCTGGGGCTTTTAAAAAATAAAGTGAACCCCTTTCCTTGTGGGGGAAAAAAAAACAATGGAGGACTTGCCCAGGTTTGTTTCAACTCCTATTACATTTATTTATTTATTTATTTTTAAATTATATTTTTATTGATTTTTTAATTATATTTTTTATTGATTTCAGAGAGGAGAGAGAGAGAGAGAGAGAGAGAGAGAGGAGGGCTTTTGACATCTCCCAGATCTATCACAAAAAAAAAAAAAAAAGAGTCTGCCTCAAAAGACTACACTGCTTCCTGGCACCAGGAGAGAAACATGAGTGATGAGAGAGAGTCACCAATTGGCTACCTCCTACATGCTCCACACTGGGGATCGAGCCCACAGCATGAGCATGTGCCCTGACTGGGAATCGAACCCTGACCTGGTTCATAGGTCAATGCTCAACCACTGAGCCACACCAACTGGGCTACATTTATTTCTTAATGCTGGTTTTCTTTTATTTTTTAAAAAACTTTTTATTATAGAAAATTTCATAAAAGTAGAAAAAATAGCATATTAAATCCTCATATATCTCCTGTATTCGATTTCTATTGCTATAACAAATTACTATAAATTTAGTCGCTTAAAACAATGCAAATTTATTCTCTTATGGTCCTGAAGGTCAGCATTTTAAAATCGGTGTCAGCAGGGCTGCATGTCTCCTGAAGGTTTCAGGAAAGAATCTGTCCCTTGCCTTCTTCATCTTCTAGTCTAGTGGCTTCCTTCATTCCTTGGCTGGTGGCTCCTTCCTCCGTTTTCCAAGTTAGCAGTATAGCATCTTCTTTCTTTGACTTTGCTTCCATTATGACATGCTCTTTTCCTTTTTTTGACTTTGCCTCCTTTGCCTCCTTCTTATAAGGACACCTGTGATTATATGGGGCCCACCTGGAAAAATCCAGGGTAATATTCCCATCTCAAGATCCTTAACTTAATCACACCTGCAAAAACACTTTTGCCATGTAAGCTAACATATTCACAGGTTCTAGAGATTAGGACATGGCCATCTTTGGTGGGCAGGGAGGCATTATTTTGTCTTCCATCCATACCAACAACTCATAGTCACTCTTGTCCCACGTATCCTCTAACTTGCTTCAACCTATTTCTTTGAAGCAAATCCCAGCTAGCCATCATTTCATCTATAAAAATTTGAGCACGTATCTCTAAAAGGTAAGAAAGAGCTTGAACAAGAAAACATGACTGTATACCATGATCTTACCTAAAAATCAACATGTCTTAATATCACTGTTTAGTATTCAGTTTCTCTGATTCTTACATAATAACTTTTATAGTTGAATCAGGATCATATGATCAATATAACACATATGCTTGATATAGCCCTTAAGTCTTTTGAACTTATACCATAAACTTCTCTGATGGGCACTGAGATATCCACACTGAGTCCCTTCTATGAAGGATTTACTGTCCCAGCATTGCTGTCAGCAGGCAACATCCAGCTGTCAGTTCCCTCACCTCATCCAGTGCCCACCACTTTTGGAAGGCCCATCTCGGACAACTTTTATCAACAAAAAGGAATAAAGGCCTGGTCATCTCAGCCAAAGTTGTCTCAGCTTCCTGAGAAATTCATCCTGTGACAGTTGTTACCAGAAGAGTTTTAATAAAGGAGGAATTACAAAATGAAATTTTGGAATTGTATCACTTCTTATTAGTATGATAAGGACACATCACAGGTTGTTAAAACTTTCTCCAGGGGTGAATTGTTTGATATATGGTAGAAGGGAATTAATTGGCTGGTGAGATACTAGTATATGAGGCATTTGAAGAATCTAAGCAAACTATATGAGGGGTCACTATAGTAACTGTAAGGACAATGCTATTGGTTATCATGAAGAACTAGAAAAAAAATAATGAAAAGCTGGGAGCATTAATTGCCCATTGGAAACTAAGTGTGAAATCCAGGTCTTCCTGAGAGCTTACAGAGAGGCTTTCATCTCTACAATGGGAGGATAGAGAAAGCCAAGGACCAGAACCAAGACTTAATCATCAGAGTAGCCAAGCTCCAAAAAGAGTTAATTGAAAAAGAATGGGAACCTGACATATGGAGTGAACACATCTAGTTTGAAGACCTAGGAAATCTTGAATCACTAGATTCCCCTGAATTCTCTAAGCCTGGGAAGCCTTACCTGGTAGTTCACAAACACCATATTGGGTCATTAGTCTGTGGGGTAAAAGCCAGCACAGTGGGGAAGGCCAAGTAATAAGCTAAGTGCACATCTGCCCTGGCCAAGAGAATAAATACTATATCTTGAGGGAGATAGTGGGAATTAGAGCTGTTCTTAAAGATTTTAGAATTTAGGGCTGGTAATTCTCTTCACATCTCCATTTAATTCACCAGTCTTAATACTCCAGACAGATTTTGGAGAATGACAGTAGATTACCAAATTCAACCAATTGTAGCCCCAATGATACCAATTGCAGCATTGTCCCAGATATGCTATCTTTGCTAGAGTAGATTAACATGGTCCTAGATAAAAGGCACATGGCTTTTGATTTTGTGAATACATTCTTTCCTATTTACATCAGAAAAGAGAATCAAAATCAGTTTGCACCTGGTATGGACAACAATAAAATTTATAGTTTTGTCCCAGGGCTATGTTAACTCTCCTGTCCTTTGTCATACTGTAGTACAAGAAGATCTAGTCTAGACTATCTTAACATGCTGCACAACATCATTTGATTACTTGGTAAGTTGTGTAATTTATGACAAATGACTAGCTATCATGCTGGGAACCTTTATAAGACACATGTACTTCAGAAGTTGGAAATAGACCCTATGAAAATTCAGGAACCTGCCACAAGAGTAGAAAATTTTAAGGGTCAAGTGATCAGATACATGCTGAGACATTCCATCTAAAGTAAAGAACAAATTGTTGCATCTTACTCCTCTTATCATGCAGAAGAAAGAGCAAATCCTGGTAGGTCTCTTGGGTTCTGAAGACAACTTAGTTCATAGCAGACAATAATACTCTGACCCTTATACCGGATTTCCAAAAATAGAAGTGGTTCAGACTGCAGTACACGTGGCTCTACTGCTTGGACCAAAAGTCAGCAGACCTATACCATTAGACAAATCAGTTGTGGGAAAGACACATTGTAGAGTTTATGGCAAGACCCAATGGGAGAATTCTCAAATAGCCCCTAGAGTTCTGGTTCTGAATCAAAGTTGTTCCATCGATAGCAGATAATTATATGCCTTTTTAAAAACAACTTCTGGTATGATACTTGGCACTGGTAGAGGTGAAGTGCCTGATTATGAAGCACTGAGTGACCATGTAGCTACAATGGCCCTTCATGAGTTGGTTTCCATTAGGGCCACCAAGTACAGCAACACTTTTGTAAGCTAGAAGTGATGCATCCAGTATTGAGCTCAAGACAGATCAGAAGTAGAAACAGAAGCAAGCTTTGTAGGCAGGAAGCTTGGAAACCTATGTCATCCAACACTAGTGCATCTCTTCCTTCACTTACATCTATGGCCTTACGATCAACTGATAAAGGAGAAAAAAGGCCAGGCTTCATTCATGATGGGTTGGCTCAGTATGTGTAGGCCAAAATGGAGAGCAGTTGCACCAAAGCCTTGAAAGGCAGTCGTCAGGGAACATTGACCTATGTGCAGAGCTTTGAGTGGTGCACTTTGACAAAGATGCTCTCTTTGACCAAATTTAGTCAGGTTCCTCTGAGCCTGAGTAGGCCTCGTCCTTGGGCATGTCTCAGAGCCCAGTTTTAGCAGGAACCCTACTAAGCCAATTTAGCCCAAATACCCGACTCTTGATATTTGATCAAATTACTCATCCCTTATCGTCTCCCAGGTAATATCTGGATTCCCTGGCCCTCTTTCAGCAGAATCCTGGTAGGTCTGTTTAGCCAGAATCCCCTGATAATTCCTTTTAGTAATTTTCTACCCACTGGTCCCACCTTGCTGCTTTGTTATAAATCTCCACTTTCTCTTGTTGATTTAAAATTAAACTCAGTTCTATAGTGAGGATTCTTTTCCTCCATTTCAGTAAAATCTGTCTTTACTGCTTTAATTACTGTCCAGTTCTGGTTTTTCTCAAGCAATTTGGTCATTTACTTTATGTAGAAAGAGAAATGGAATGAAGTTAAGATATACAGACTCTTGTGCAGTGGTGAATGGCATGGTTATCTGATTAGGGGTATGAAAGTAGGATGATTTAGGACAAAGAAGTCTGGGACAGAGGCAGAGGATGAACATATGGGATGGGGCACAAAGTAAGAAGGTCTTTTTTATTATGTTAATCTGCCAAAGCTACCTCAGAAGAGGCACTAAACAACCAAATAGAGAAAATTACCCACCAGTTGGCATCAACCAACCTCTGTCAATGCCACCCTGTTCTGGCATGAATGACACATGAGCAAGTGGTCAGGAATGGAGGCTGTGCTTAGACTCAACAGCATGGGCTCCCACTTATTAAGGCTGAATGTGTACCTTTGAAAGTTAAATCTACCTTCAGAAGAGACCAACACTTGAGTCATTAAAAAAATATCATCCTTTGAGGATAATTGGCTCCTTGGTGACAAATTGACTAGGTTGAAAGGTCAACTGTTAATTCTGGCAGGAATAGAACACATATATTGGCATGGGTTTGCCTTTCTTGCAGTTACTCAGCACAACATGCCATGTATTATCACATCAGACTAAGGTCCCACTTAGATGCAAAGTGGGCCCATGACGATTGCATCACATACTGCACCTCCCAGAAGCTGCTGACCTGACAGAGCATTGGAATGGCCTGTTAAAGGCAGAGCTGAGGGAGCATTTGAGATCTTGCATCAATTCGGTTCAGATAAATTCTTTTTAAAAAAAATTAAATGTTTTTCACCGTAAAGTAAACTCTTATAAAAATTCTCTACAGGCTTGGACATTTCTTATGTGGACAACCTCTAGGTCTTTTCACTGCCATCTCCTCTGCTGGGGACTCTTCCATGTCTGCCTCATTTCTTTTTATTGGTCCAATTATTCCTTCTGTTTGGTTGAAGAATCCTTCTCTGACTATGAGACCTGCCCAGGTGCTCTTCTTTTGTCCATTGCAGCACAGTGTCCTGACCTCTCAAACCGTTACAGTGGAATGGCTTTTCTACTCTTTTAGATAATAACTTCCTTTAGAGTGAACCTGCTTTCTTTTCATTGTTGACAATTCTAATTCTAACAGTGCCTGAAACAGCATAAATATTTCAGGAAAAAGTTATTGATCATCTAAACTATAGTTAACTTATTATGTCATTAAAATGCAATATTAACTATACAATATTAATTGAATCAGTGAGTTTCTTGTTTCAATGACAAATGCCTCATATATATATAAAACTGCATTACAGATTTTTATGTGTGTAATATTTCCTAAAAATGAAATTACATAAGCAAATTTAGGTTTCAAATATTTTGAGGAATATTTCTTACACAGTCTGCTTATATGTCAACTCAGTTCCTATGGTTTTTGTCTTGTTAAACCAAAATTAGTGAAGCAAATTGAATAACAAGCATATTTCTTTATTTTATTTGCATAGTTATTATTTAAAAGTATAAATTAATAATTTTAGTAAAGCAATCAATAAATATAGAAATAACTTCAAAAAATAAAGGCAGAGCTGAAATGTACAATGAGCTAGTATTTATTACATACTGGGACACTTATTAAAACGATGGTACTGCCTTAAAAACATTATATTAATTAAAGAAAGCTGGTCACAAAAGACAGCATATTATATGATTCCATTTATATGAAATATCCAGTATAATCAAATAGAGACACAACATAGATTAGTGGTTATTTAGAACTCAGGTGGTGTGGGGGTGGGGAGGGGTGTTGGGAGTAATAGCTAAAGGTTTTGCGGATTTCTTTTTGAGGTAACAAAAATGTTTTAAAACTAACTGTGGTGATGGTTTTGCAACTCTGAATTTATGAAAAATCAGTTAATTGTACATTTTAAATGGATGAATTATGTAATAATTATATGTCAATAAAGCTATTACCAAAAAATCTTTTAAAAAAACAATGGTACTAATAATCATTTCATACATAACAGGCTAAGAAGCCCAAAACTTTTTTTGTTAATCCTCACCCGAGGATATTTTCACATTGATTTTGAGAGAGAGTAGAAGGGAGAGAGAGAGAGAGGAAGAGAGAGAGAGAAACATTAATGTGAGAGAGACACATCAATTGGTTGCCTCCTGCACACACCCTGACCAGAGCCGGGGAACCTACAACTGAGGTACATGCTCTTGATCAGAATCAAACCCGGTACCCTTCAGTCTGTGGGCCGACGCTCTATCCACTGAGCCAACCTGGCTAGGGCAGAAGCCCAGTTCTTTGACCCACAGTCCTTACCACACTGCACATGCATTTACTGTTCCTGGTGATAACTGCTGCTGAGACGTGACAGCCCGCCCTCATTTGAGCACCTATCCATCTGGTTAGATGATGTAGGTCATTGCCAGCTATTCCCAAGAGCTATATTACCTTCTGTTTGTCATATTAAGGCATTCTTCCTTGACTCTAAGAATGAGACCATTTCAAAGAGTCATGACCATTTCTAATAGCTAGTATCAAAATTAGCTTTTGGCCCACCATGGGGATTAAAACTGGCTTCTTGGCAACTTGGTGGTTATAAGAGTAATACTAAAAATAAAACAAAAATAAAAGGTGACATTTATCAAGTGCTTAATCTGTGCCAAACACTGTTGTAAATACAGGGTGGGGCAAATGTAGATCTACAGCTGTGAGTGTGTGAAACAGTTTATTCTTACATTATTATTTATTAATTATTGTATTATTTTCCATACAAACAAATGTAAGCCTACGTTTGTCCCACCCTGCATTTTACATGTGTCACTGGTTATATGTGCAGAAGTTATGAACATTTTTTCCGCGTGATTTAACAGTTCAATTCAAAATTCAAAAAGTTTCTACTGTGTGCAAGGCTGAAGCATGACAAGGATGAACCAACTAGAAAAAGTCACAAATTCTGAATTATCTGTTAAAGCATAGTACATGACCATGATTTCTTTTCAATAATTCTGAAATCCAAAAGCTCTAAAAACCTAATTCTTTTGATAACTCATAAAAATATCTGACCTGAACTCATTAGATTTTGTGTTTACTTTTATACATACATTTTGCTGCATATCTATATTATAAAAGGCCTGTGGCTCTAACACTGTAATGACGAAAGACCAGCGCGGGTGGGCGGGGCTGCAAACAGGGTGGGGCAGCGGGTGGGTGGGGCCACGAGATTTCGTGCGCTGGCCTTCCAGTACACTAATATTTGGTTATGGGGTTCTAACCCACAGTCCACAAAGGTATTATGTAATATATAAGAAATTCCATCTGTTTAATTGATTCTTATTTGCACTTAATATGTGAACACACACACATGCATTTGATTGCAGTTAAATAGTTGCTTGTTTTAAAAGCACCACTAAAGATGGTTCACTAAAGATGGATAATGTAACAATCATAGTTCTCATTCTCATTCTTTTATTCATTATTTAAAATAAAATAACACTAATAACATACTTCAAAAGAGTTTATACCATATCTTCCATTGGCTGTCATTCTAAAAAAAAAAGACAAGATATGACTTTAGCAAAACATGTTTGTTTCATGGAATGGAATGGCATCTATAAATTAAAACTATATATATATGGAACCAAAATTTAATAGGATTAATTCAATATAATAACCATCAATTAAAAGTTACTGAATGTCACAATGTTTTAGACACTATTTCAAAAAAAAGGCAAAAAAATTTACCCAGAGAGATAACAATAAGGAACATTTTTAAAGTATTTTTTTGTTGTTGTTGTTAATCCTCACCCTAGGATATTTTTCCATTGATTGTTAGAGAGTGGAAGGGAGGGGGAGAGACAGAAACATTGATGAGAGAGAGACATATTCAACACATTCATTGGTTGCCTCCCACACTCACCCTGGAGCCTGGCAACCAAAGTGCGTGCCCTTGACTGGAATTGAACCTGGGGCCCTTCAGTCCGCAGGCTGGCACTTTATCCACTGAGCCAAACTGGCTAGGGCTAATTTTTAAAATCCTAAAAAAATTTTTCATTTATTCTCCACCATAATTACATGTAGTAAGTGAACTAGATAGTGTAGTGATTGATACTGTCATAGCCCATCACTCATGTGTCTACTTTCACTGGTTATTAAGATTATAGAAATATATTTGGATTTAGAAAGATTCTGAAGCAGAAAGAGCTATTTTTCAGCTATAGAATTTCCAAGTTAGCTTCTAGTTGGGAATGTATTCTATATTAAAATACAAAGGATCTAAATTTAAAGCCTTTACAATCTTTTTCTTTCCTCTCAAAGATTACATGTTTTCTTTGCATTTCCAACTAAATCTCTCCAGGCAGTTACTTGGGAAAAACGAGTTAGCTTATGAAATGGACCTTTAGTCTTTCAAATCCTTCTCACTATGTCAGACCTAAGGAAATTATTCAAATACCTGTGTAGTGCACTTTTTGAAGTCAATGGAAGCTTTGTAATTAATTGAACCAAGGGCAATATAAAATCTGACAAAAGCACTCTTAAAATGATTTTATTAATCCACAGTTTTTTGATGTTGTAAAGTTGGATAAATAGATTGGTAAAGTTATCTTAATAATAAAGATGGCTTTGGTTGCCACACACAAAAATCATAGAGCAAACTCTCAAGATTCCAGGCTCAAGAAATCTTGTTTGCTACTATTATGTATATAAAGATCACATTTAAAAGCACTCTGATTACATAATCATTTTGGCTTAAGCTTCTCATTTAATGAACCATCACATCACCACTTGCACTAAAAGTGTTAATTCAACTCAAGATGAGAAATTTCTGTCAGGGACAAGTGTATCATATGATTGGATAGTTTTTTATTTTTTAAAATCACATTTATTTAAAATATTTAATAATTAGCTACATCATTCAGTAGTTTAAAATTTTTAAATTTAAATTAAATAAATTATAAATTAAATCATTTCAATTGTATCTAATTTATGTATATCTGACTTTTAAGACACTTTGGTCGTGAACAGATATTTTCACTATTTTGGCATTATTATTCATATTCTGTATAATGATGTGTAAGAAAATAGGTCAGCTATTTTATATCCTTATATATTTATACATATATGTATATCTGGATAAAGATATCTGGCTACGTTTATACACATGTTTGGCAATCTTGTATTACCATAAATAGCTCCTCTATAACCTCAAAATGATTTAGTCCAATTTTAGTATTTTGTGGATTCAGTTAGCTCTCATTTCCCCTTTTCTCCACCGCACACACAAACACATACACGCTTCACACAGCATGGCAATGGAAAGAACACCGACTAAGGTGTAAGGAGAACCAGCGTTCTAGGCTTGCTTCTGCTCACGGGTGACCTTGGTAGTTACCAACTTTTGGGGCCCTGCCTTCCCATTTGTTTCTTCTGATTCCTTAATTATACTCTGAATCTTGGAACAGATCATACCCGTTAGCGCAAATATTAGTATTAAAAAATGTGTCCACTGAAAGTTAAATCACATTTTATATTTTAGGTGTTTAACTTTATTCACCTTTTGTTAGATATTCACTTTTTGAGTTTATGCCATTTTGGACTGGTGAAAAATTATAAGATTTAAATTTTTAACAGTAAAAATAGATTGCTTCACATTTTGGGGACAGGTATTTTCTTATCTGGTCAATTATAGTGTGAACTCACATGAAATTAATCTAAGGCTATCAAGAAAATGTTGACAATATAAATATTCAAAAATTATATAGTGATGTTATAATTTATATCTTTTCTCTCCATAAGCACTATTAAAAATACTTACATGAACCTAGAAAATGTACATGTATTTAAAAATATAATATCTACCTTGAAGATGCACAAAAACTAGATTCCAATATGACTTTTGCTTCAATTAAGTCTCCTGGGATTTCCCTTTCTAGCATTTGCTCTTTGGAGGAGTGGTGCTTCAGGATAAGAGGGCAGAGGGTACTCATCAAACCAAGAATTCCCCCAGGTCCATGAGAACATGCACCTCCTTCTGCTTTCTCTCTGCAGGGAAAGAATATGAGAAAACCACATTCTAATCCTTTGTAAATAGAACAGCATGCCCATGAGCAGCTGACACCAATCCCACATTTGTATTCTGCTTTCTCTATTTACAAAGCTTTTTCACATCATTCAGTTGATTCTCAGAGTAATTCCATAAATGGATCATCAGCTTCAATTTACAGGTGAGAAAACGGATGCTTAGAGAGGTTAAGTGACAAAGGACAGCAAACGCAAGCTTAGAACGCAGGTTTTTTGATTCCTTCTTAAATATTCTTTCCACCATACCACTTTGGTTTTCAAACAAAATGAAGCTACTACAGTTTAACAGTAAAAACCTCATGGTTCCAAAAAGTCAACTTCATGGTGCCACTCTGTGATAGGAATGGTTTACAGAACAGAATAGAAATGTATGCTATAAAATATTTGAGATTGTCATCAAAATGTCCCTTCCAGGAGGGGAATTTAACCAGTAAGTTCAAAATTAGGAAACTCAAAAGTCATTTTGCAGACTTAACTCATTATTTTATCTTTACTTTTACTGATGAGATGTAAAATATAACTTGAATGCTAAATGTATCTAACATCTAACCAACTAACCAGAAAAATCTTTCCTACACTTGTATTGGAAATGGGGAAATTTAGAAATTTACTTGGACAAAAAAGCAGTTACTAAAAGCATTCTATATCTACCTATATTGATGCCATATTTTTCCATGTATAAGATGCTATATTTTTCTAAAATTGTTAGACTGAAAATTGAGGGTCGTCTTATACATGGAAGTCAGCCAAGGAGGGAGCCTGCGGGTGCATAGCTGCCCATACCTTGTCAAACATGCTTTCTCCAATCACAAGCCTTATTGTTACTGATGTCAGCTGATGCCCTAATTGGAGGTGGAGGTGGAGAGTGTGCAGATGCAACAGGGACCAGAGCATTCTGAGCCCATAAAGACATCAGAAAACAAAAAGATAAATACCGGTAAGCGATTGTCTTACTCTGCAAAATACAAATGAAATCAGCTATGCAAAAGTGCATGGAAATAGAGCTGCAGAGAGACAATTTGGACCTCCTCCCACTGAGTGTATGATCAGACAGTGGAGAAAACATGAAGAACAACTCCTTAAGATGCCAAAAAAGAAGAAGGCCTTACAAGGAAAACCAGCAAAATGTTCAAAATATTGATTTCTTAATCTGGGGTTGGAAAAGTGGAGGGCATCTTATAATGGAGACGTCTTATACATGGGAAAATATGGTAATTTTGACAATAGTTCAAGGTAAATTGCATTTACTTTTTTGAAAATGTCAGTATAGAAATACATTTCTTTTTATTGTCTAAAACAGTATGCTGTAACATCAAAACATTCGCTGATAAGTGGTCCTTTGTTTTTATCATTATAAATATTTGCAATACAATATTTTGCGTGGATCCTTAGATAGCTTCATAAAACATAAACTTTTCAGGAGCAATAAATCAGAGAACAAAAATGAGTACAAAACTTATTTTTTTATGTTTAGGCAAAATTAAGGGAAGATAAATATTTTAAATGTTTAAAAAACCTGGTACTCTACCTTAAACAAGGAACTGCTATTTTAGTCTAGTAGTTGATAACTCTGAGATTATTTAATTTGTAAGTGAACAGTGCACTTTTAAATCACTTTACTATTCAATATTAGTAAATGAACAAGACAACATAATTCCTGATAAAATCTTTTCAATCAGACTATATATGCACAAAAACCCCATTTCAAACTGTCAAGAAAAATGAGTAATATTGACATATTTGGACATTAGTTCAGCTATAAGCTAACAAAGCAGGAAAGGGGGTAAGTTGATAGTTTCAAGAAAAAGTTGTCTGTTTTGCCTGATATTTTAGCAAAACGCTGAGTCTTGTAGTGTAACATGTTAGCATAGTGCTCTGGATCAAACACCTTACAAAACAGTGCTGATGGTGGTCTCTATCCTGGAATGATGTCCACCTGTTCTTGACGGTTCTTTGGCATGTTTGAAGTCAGCAGAAGCACTCTTTCCTGGGCTTCACTGCTTCCTCAGAAGAATGCACAGTATTTGGAACAAAACCACTTTTCACCCCTTCCCAGCCATCCTGAATACAAATCTCTCCCCTTTTGATAAGGTCATAGATGTCTCTTGTCAAGATAGTGAAGGATTCCTCAACATTAGTAGCATCTTTTGCTGAGGTTTCTATATACTTCATACCACAGTCCGCTGACAGCTTTTCAGCTTCTTCCCTTGTAACTTGACGTATTGAAGCTAAGTCGCATTTGTGTCCCACTAGCAAAAATACAATCCGAAATGGCTGTACGTGCATTTTTGCTTCTTCCAGCCAATCTTTCACGTGTTCAAAAGATCGTCGGTTAGTAATGTCAAATACTAAAAATCCACCAACTGAGTTGCGGTAATAAGATCGAGTTATTGATCTGAAAAATAAAGAGAAAAAAATGTTGTAAAAGGACAAGTTGCACCATAATAAAATTTGAAGATACCTTACTGTGATTAAACTAGAATTTATAAATCAAGTATATAGTGTTTTAAGTGAACCACTGACAACAAACGTTATTTTCAGATAGACAAATAAGCATCTCACACTGTCTTAGGATTATTATTTTTAAATATATGAAAGAATAACTATTATATCATTGTGGTTAAAAATAGGCACACAGAAAGATTTGGTGAAGGGCAGAGGTTGCTAGCAAACCAGATCTTAAGAGTATCTCCCAGTCATTAAATTAAATAAGCTCCTTTCTATTAGAGAAGAAACAAGGGCAAACTTGCTATATACTCGTATATAGTCCTATGATATCCCTACTAAAGAAACAGAAAATTGTTTGGAGGTGAGATGAGGTATGCTAATGATTTTTCAAAAGAAATGTTTTTTATTGATTTTAGGGAGAGACGAAGGGAGAGGGAGAGAGAGAAACATTGGCTGCCTCCCACACTGAAGCCTGCAACCTGGATATATGCTCTGAATGGCAACCTTTTGGTGCATGGGACTACACTCATCCAACTGAACCACACTGGCCAAGGTTATGCAAGTGATTTTTTGCATCTCCAGATCTAGTCTCCACTCTCTGGGCCTCAGGAAGCTGACCCTTTACAGAAAGCTTTCCCAGACTCCCTTGCCGTCTGGCTTGCAGTTGGGTTCAGCCAGTGGGAGGTGCCTGCTGGAGACTGGAAGGGAGAACAGGTATGGACATCCCCCAACTCCAAGCCAGGCTGTGACTTGGTTGTGTTCCTCTGCTTCTGATCAAGGCTCCTGTTGGGTAGCTCCACCCCCCATGGCTACGGCTTTCACCAGGTTCTGGAGATTTCATCCCCTCAGTTGCCCCTTGTGGCCAGGTGGTCAGTGGCTTCCCACTGTTACTATCCCTGAATAGCTTCACCATCCTTTGTTGGTGCCCTTGACCTCTCCCACATTTCTGTAAATAGTTACTTCATTAAACCCTTTTCAGATAATCTTTCAAGTGTCCCATTTGTTTCTGAGTGAACCTGAGGCAAGGTAGCAAGGCCTATACCAGTGATGGTGAACCTATGACACGCGTGTCAGAGGTGACATGTGAACTCATTTTTTTTGGTTGGTTTTTCTTTGTTAAATGGCATTTAAATGTATAAAATAAATATCAAAAATATAAGTCTTTGTTTTACTATGGTTGCAAATCTCAAAAAATTTCTATATGTGACACGGCACCAGAGTTAAGTTAGGGTTTTTCAAAATGCTGACACGCTGAGCTCAAAAGGTTCGCCATCACTGGCCTATACTGTTGTATATTTCTTGCCTTTTGCTATGTTTTCTCTTCTTGCCTTTACATATGTTGTTTTCTCTACCTAGAATGTCTTCTATCCTTTTCTGCCTAGCAAACTTCCATGTCTCCTTCAAGAGTCAGATCTAAAATCATGTATGTGAGAAGCCTTTTCTGCCATCGACCTCTCCCCCTCCACCTCTCTTAGGCACTCCTCTTACATTCCAATATACCAGCGGTTCTCAATCTGTGGGTCGCGACCCCTTTGGGGATCGAATGACCCTTTCACAGGGGTTGCCTAAGACCATCGGAAAACACATATATAATTACATATTGTTTTGTGATTAATCACTATGCTTTAATTATGTTCAATTTGTAACAATGAAATTGGGGGTCACCACAACATGAGGAACTGTATTAAAGGGTCGCGGCATTAGGAAGGTTGAGAACCACTGTAGTAGACCTTTAGTATACTGCCAGTATGTCAGTTTTTAAATGTTTTGGTTGGAATTGCTGGTATGTCTCCCTCTAAATTCAAGACTCCTTGAGGATCAAATATTTTTCATTTATGTACCTAATAATCATATTACCTGGCAAATGATAGATGTCACTTAATATCTGTTATACTGATTAATTTTATTGGAGGGAAAGCACTAAGTGTTATATGAGCGAGAGATTGCATGTGTCTCAGTTTCCAAGTTGTCAGTGATTTTTCGAATTGAGATCATCCTTAAGCAAACTCATCTGTTACTTGCTGATGCATCAAAGATCTTTGCAGAGGACCACTGGGTTATCTAGTATTCTCAAGTTTTGCAAACCTTCATTATCCCTATTGCTGAAATTACAGCTCAGTTCTGTGACCCGATACCACAAGTACCATTTGCTTGGAGTGTGAAGAAAGTTATTTTATTCCCCTATCTTGCCATTTCTCCTGCTTTCCTGTTTCTCCTTAGAATTCCCACCAGAGAGATTCTCAGGTGATTATATTTTTAAAATATTTTCTCAAAGACTACTATATTATACAGCCATTGACAATAAAAAAAAATCTCCCACTCTCTTTAGCAGGCTACAAATAATGCAGTTCAGTTCAGTTGTTGCTTTAAAAAAAAAAAAATTGAGCCCTAACTAGTTTGGCTCAGTGGATAGAGCATTGGCCTGCGGACTAAAGGGTCCCAGGTTAGATTCTGGTCAAGGGCATGTACCTTGGTTGTGGGCACATCCCCAGTAGAGGGTGGGCAGGAGGCAGCTGATTGATGTTTCTCTCTCATTGATGTTTCTAATTCTCTACCCCTCTCCCTTCCTCTCTGTAAAAAATCAATAAAATATATTTTAAAAAATTGAGGGATAACTGATTTGTTATTGTTTTGCTGCTCATCTTTATATGTGTGAATTTATGCTGATGTACAGTGCCTTAGGAGAAACCTAAGGTTATATTATAAGATTGAAAGCTTTAATTTATTCAGCACTAAATCTGCATTACTTTTATTCCCTATCCTACTTAATTTACCATTTGTATAATTTTTAAAAACATGTATTTGCTCTGGCTGGGTATCTCAGTTGTTTGGAGCGTCATCCTGTGCACCAAAAGGTGGTGGGTTTAATTCCCAGTCAGGGCACATACCTAGGTTGCAGGTTTGAACCCCCACTGAGGTGAGTACAGGAGGCAACCAATTGATGTTTCACTCTCACATTGATGTTTCTCCCTCTCTCTCTCTATTCCTCTCTCTAAATCAATAAAATAAAATAAAAATCCTCAGGTGAGGAAAAACAAAACAAAACAAGAAAACATGCTTTTGTGGTTGAAAACTCAATGTTGAAATAAATGTTTGTATATTAGGCAGGGGCATGTCTTACACTGTAGGAAATGCCATGTGTTCTAGTACCTTGTATTTAACTTTGAAAACATTTGGAATACAGCTGGCAAATAATTCTGTAAAAGAAAATTACAGCAAAGTATATGCAATTATGCTATAAAACAGCCCTTATTAATGATTAGTTAGAATAAAGGGTCTTAATATGACACCTACCATTTTCTATATAATAATAATATAATTGAACAATAGGACAGTGATTTTCACCCTTTTTCATCTCATGGCACAGATAAACTAATTACTCAAATTCTGTGGCACACTAAAATATCCTATATAATAAAGAGCTCATATGCTAATTAGACCAGATGGCAGAACGACCTTCTGGAACGACCAGTGGGCAGGGCCGCAGGGCCACGGGGCCGCAATGCAGCCAGGGCCGTGAGGACCAAGCGCCTTGCATGAATTTCGTGCATCGGGCCTCTAGTATATTGCTGATCTCACACAAAAAACAAGGTGTAATTTTCATTCATTCACACAGGACTATTGTTGTGTTGGCTGTTGTCATTTTTTAATTTGACAATCTAAGGGAAAAGAGTTAGGTGCCCCTGACTAAACAGTCAGGTATTGCATGTTGTCAAAATTCTTGCGGCACATGGGTTAAAGACTGCCAATTTAGAGGAAGAGACAGGCCTTCGGGCTGAAAACTGAAACCTGAAAGGCAGGTCTTACAGCGAGGGCAAGGAAGCACCTATCTTTCTTCGGATCTCCTCTCTTGAGTCAGGACACGTAGATCTCTAGAAGTTCTTGAAGGTATTACAAAGAGGTAGGGAATAGATACTAAACAAACTAGGTAGGTAGGGCTCGCTGTAAAGAATTCAAGAGTTGATGAATAGTAATTCTTTATCAGCAACGACATCTTGTTGCATGTTACTTTATATCTATTTCCTTGTGGGCTTTGAAAGTCTCACAGAATGAATGGATGATTTAAAGAAAGGAAAAACAGGGAAAAAGAGAAGGGAGAAATATATGAATGGATTTCAATTTGGTCTCGGGTGTGTTATGGGAGAATTAAGAGTTATGAGACTATACTCTGGCAATACTGGTAAAAGGGATACAGCATACCCTAAACCCAGTGTGATGGTGGTATGATGGGGAAGGTGAATTATGAAGGACATGGATCAGGGTTATAAGCTCTTAGCCACATCTTGTTCCTCCCAAGTGGAAGACCTGTAATATATATATATATTTTATATATATATATTTTATACATATATATTTTAAAAACCTGCCTAGAAAGCTACACTATTAGCAATTCCTATCCCACTCTCAGAGAACAGTCTTCTCTCAGGATGTTTTCTCCTCCTCCTTGCCTTAACTGAAACCAGCCTGCAGAGAACGCAGCTTTCCCTGCAGCATGCTCATGCTCATTCCGTAAGATCAGGAGGTGCCTTCTGCCTCCCCAGTGCCACTTCCAGATAATTATTCTCTCCCGACCCTGTTGTGAAAAAATTCCCTGCTCCTTCGAGGCTTATGCCATCAGGCTCATCTGTTGTCATTTGCCAACTGCTTGGTCATTCTCCATGTACTGAAGATTAGCACTTCGTTTTGTTTTTCTTTCTATCTCAATTCCTGACCTTCTGATCACTGTTTTCAGCATCCATTGAACTATCTTATGCCATCTCTAAGTTTGATCTTCTTGTCTCTAGTGAACTTTCCCCTTTATTCTGCCTTTCTTATCCACTTCATTTTCATCAGCAGCATTGCTCACTACCTCAAAAACTACAAAATTTAATCTACTTTTTGATCAATATCTCAGCCCACAAACATGTTTTTACTATAATTCTTTATTTTTTTAATGTATTTTATTGATTTTTTACAGAGAGGAAGGAAGAGGGATAGAGAGTTAGAAACATTGATTAGAGAGAAACATTGATCAGCTGCCTCCTGCACACCCCCTACTGGGGATGTGCCCGTAACCAAGGTACATGCCCTTGACCGGAATCGAACCTGGGACCTTTCAGTTCGCAGGCCGACGCTCTATCTACTGAGCCAAACCGGTTAGAGCTAATTTATTTTTTAAAATATTTTCATTGATTTTGAGAGAGAGAGGAAGGGAGAGGGAGAAAGAGAAACATTAATGTGAGAGCTGACCCAAAGTGTCTATAGCAGACTGGAATGCTCTATCAAGCCTGGGAAAGTTCCACTGGACAATTATAGGAGTGGCATTTTGGAATAAAGGCATGCTCTCATTTTCAAGAGCTGTTTCACTTTTGAGAAATCATTTGTGGCTTGCAAGCTTTCTTTGATAAGAGACCAAATAAATGCCTGGCTGTGGAATACCAAGCGACTGCAATCTAAGTGCTCACCGAGAGCTAAGTGTTCTCTGACTCATCAGGCTGGAACTTTGTCACCAAGCAGAAGTCATACATATAGGCAGGAATAGGGTTGGAACCTGCGGGGACCCAGAGTAACAAGGCTCAAACACCAAGCACACCCACTCCTGCAGCGCCCTCTCAATGTGTGGCCTTATCTGGATTTCCCTACAATAAAAGAGGAAAAAAAATTCAAGTCTGCCTTACAGATGGCTGGAAACAATATGCTGGCATTGCTCAGCCCCATTCAACCCGAAGGTCAAAGGAAACGAGAAACCCTCCCACGCGTGGAACTTCTCCCAGAGGAAGAGATGGAGAGATGTAGGTAAGAATCTACACCAATTCATGAGCGGAGGATAAGGGTTTGACATGTTGGAAAAAAACAAGATTGGAGGACTGATAACAGGAGGTATCGGGGAAGAGGTATGTTGATGGATGTGAATACTTGTATCCTATGTGAATAGTTACCATAAACCCCTCCATGGAGGAGTTCCTAATAATCAGTGAAACAACACATTCTGTCCTACAGTTAAGTCAGTAAACTTTCACCCCGGTTTGGACTCAAAGAGGTCTTGGTGGAGAGTTGGAGGCTATGACTGGGCTCAACAGAGACTTTCTCTTACCTGGACTGTCACTGCTCAATACCCATTTTCCCAGCAGCTACTGACACCTTGGATATGGTACTTTACTCTGGGAGGGTCATCATGGAGGGGACACTGATATGTCCTCATTGTAACTGACATTTAATCTGGATTCAAATGATACTTGCACCACTACCATGAACTTATGGAATGCCTTATACAGCCGTGGTATCCCATACTTTGATGCAGACCAAAAACTTCACTTAAGAGAGGAAGAGATAGGGAAATGGCCTGGTGCCATGGAATTCAGTGATCTTGTCATTGTCACATCTTGTCCTATAAAACTGTGGAATGGGTATTAAGATTCAGTTATGCTCATGTCCAGATTTGTAAAATTTTGGCATGATCCTTCAGGATGTATATGTTCTAAACCAGTGAGGAATAGAGTAGATGGTATTTCTCTCCCTCCCCCCATAAATAGATGCAGTGGTTTGGGAAACAAGGGGTGAAAATGGGGTGATGGTACCTCTCACAATTACACTTAACACAACACTTTTTTGTTGCTCCTAATCCCTATAACTCTAAACTATGCTGATATAAAGGTTTAGTACCCAAGGGAGAAATGCTTTCACTAGAGAACCACATGAAGCTTCTGAATTAGCTGGGGCTGCTAACAGTCCATTTGGGGATTCTCTTTTCCCCTTTTTTTTTTGTTAATCCTCCGCTGAGGGTATTTTCCAATGACTTTTAGAGAGTGGAAGCGAGGGGGAGAGACAGAGAGAGAGAAACATCGATGTGAGTGAGACACATAAATTGGTTGCCTCCCACACATACCCCGACGAGGGCCAGGGATCCGGACTGCAACTGAGGTATGTGTCTTTGACTGGAATGGAATCCGACCAATGGAATGGGACCCTTTAATCTGTGGGCTGATGCTCTATCCACTGAGCCAAACTGGCTATGGTCATTTTGGGATTCTTATGGAAGTGCGTAAATAGGCAAAAAAAGGGAAAACAATATTGTGGGGATCACCTGGCCTTCTGTGGTTCTTGCTGCCCAAAACTCCTGGGATCTTTTGGTTCATTCTAGACATGGTCCCTCTAGTTTCCCACCAAGTCTCTGTGCCTCAGATATGCTTCCAGTTACTTTCATTTTTTATTAAGGTCCTCAAGTTGGTTTTGTTGCTGGCAACCAAAGACCTGATTGCTCAGTTTACATATCTACACTAATAAAAGACAAACATGCAAATTGACTGTACCTTTGCTATGCCTTAAGCCACGCCCACCAGCCAATCAGAGCAGCTATATGCAAATTAACCCAACCAAGATGGTGGCTAGCAGCCACGGAGCTGGAGCAAGCAGGAGGCTTGGTTGCCCCAATGATGGAGGAAGCCAAGCTTCCCACCTGCCATGGCCAGCTCTGAGCTCCACTCAAAGCAACAAAGTTTCAATTATTGAAGATAAATAAACCCCAAACACCTGCTTTCAGCCGCCGTGGCCACGGAGCTGGAGTGAGCAGGAGGCTTGGGTTGCCCCTGGCGATGGAGGAAGCCAAGCTTCCCTCCCACCTGCCCTGGCTGGCTCTGAGCTCCTCTCAAGGCTACAAAGTTTCAATTATAGAAGGTAAATAAATCCCAGAATAAAAAAAAAGGTAGAAAAAAAAAAGAGGCTGGGAGCTTCTGTCGCCAGGGAGGCTTGGCCAGCCTAAAAATGGCCCTCAGCCCCTCTCCCAGACTGGCCAGGCACCCCAGAGGGAACCCCCCACCCTAAAGGGGGTGTGGCCAGCCTGAAAACAGCCATCAGCCCCTCACCCAGGCTGTCCAGGCACCCCAGTGGGGACCCCCACCCTGAAGGGGGTGTGACCAGCTTGCAAACACCTTTCAGCCCCTCACCCAGGCTGGCCAGTAACCCAAGCAGGACCCCCACCCTGATCCGGGACACCCTTCAGGGCAAACCAGTCGGTCCCCACCCATGCACCAGGCCTCTATCCTATATAATAAAAGGGTAATATGCAAATTGACCCTAACAGCAGAAAGACTGGGAATGACTGGTCACTATGACACACACTGACCACCAGGGGCCAGACGCTCAATGCAGGAGCTGCACCCTGGTGGTCAGTGCGCTCCTACTGGGGGAGCTCTGCTCAGCTACAAGCCAGGCTGATGGCTGCCAGTACAGTGGTGGTGGTGGGAGCCTCTCCCACCTCCTCAGCAGTGTTAAGGATGTCCGACTTCAGCTTAGGCCTGCTCCTGCTGGCAAGTGGACAGCCCCCGAGGGCTCCTGGGCTGCCAGAGGGATGTCTGACTGCCAGCTTAGGCCCAATCCCCGGGGGAGCGGGCCTAAGCCAGCAGGTGGTCATCCCCCGAGGGGTCCCAGACTGCGAGAGGGCACAGGCTGGGCTGAGGGACCCCCCGACCCCCCGCAAGTGCACACATTTTTGTGCACCGGGTCTCTAGTATTTTATAAGAAAAGAATAATACAAATCAAAGTTACAGATATTTTTAAATTTTCAAATTTCATGAGGCCGAAGTTCATTATTTTAAAAAATGATTGGGCTCGCCGAAACCGGTTTGGCTCAGTGGATAGAGCGTCAGCTTGCGGACTGAAAGGTCCCAGGTTCGATTCCGGTCAAGGGCATGTACCTGGGCTGCGGGCACATCCCCATTAGGAGATGTGCAGGAGGCGGCGGATCGATGTTTCTCTCTCATCGATGTTTCTAACTCTCTCTATCTCTCTCCTTTCCTCTCTGTAAAAAATCAATAAAATATATTTTTAAAAAAATGATTGGGCTGAAAAACACATGAGATCTACACTTAACAATTTTAAGTGCATAGTAGAGTATTATTAACTACAGCACAATGTTTCATCTTGCATGACTGAAACCCCATGCACCACTGAACAGCAGCTCATCTCCTCCTCCCACCACCTAGCAACCACTCTTCTACTTCCTGCTTCCATGAGCTTGACTACTTTAGGTACGTGCAGTATTTGTCCTTCCTTCTGTGACTGGCTTGTTTTACTTAGCATAAGGTCCTCAAGACTCATCTCTGTTGTAGCATATTATAGGACTTCCTTTTTTATAGCTAAATAACATTCAATCATATGTATACATCACATTTTCTTTACTTATCGACAATGTTTATTCTTATATGTATGTTTGATTTAGAATAGAAAAATGTGGTCACCTTGCCTATGTAAACATTTTTAACTGTTTAATTTTCCTCTTAAATTTTACTGAAATACATATTTTATCTATGAAATACATAGATAAATGATATTGAGAGCACTGAAGTTTGCTTACATTTACAATGAGTTACTTACTATAAGAGCAGTGCAATTAAGTATGAATGATATCCTTTGGAGAGTTTGGAATTTTTTGACACAAATTACATGATTACCGACATTCTAAAAAATGTCAATGATATCTCACATTAAACAGTTATTTAGTTTCCTGGAAGGCGCTTAAAGTAGGATGGTGTTGTCATATGAAGGACAAAAGTCCCTAGAATGCTCAAGATTATTTATACTAGTTACTTATATATAAAATTTTGTCTGAAAGTGGCAAGGTTATATGCTGTTATTATGAACTTGGTTGGATGTGCACAAGCCTCTTAAAAAGCAACAAAATATAGAGCACTTGCTGACTTACTTCGGTAAAATGAACCAGATGTTCCATCCTGAAAATGCCCTTCTTGTGGCTTTGCCAATTGTAAAATAGGCATTTAGAGGCTAGAAGTATTTTAATGCCAAAGGCTGTGGGCAGCAAGCAGCCTATGAAAGCATTAGTGTCAGGAGAGCCTCTGTCACTATGATATTCCACTCCTCCGCCTCCTTCTGGGAACATTCGCTGTGTTGATGCTTTATTTACTGCGACCCCTGCCTTGTAATCTGGGCCTTTCCCACTGTTATCAGGAGATGAAACAAGTGTCCCCATTCCTTTTATTGTTACTGATGCTAACAGTCCCTGCCCTTGCCTAAGATTCTGAAATTTAAAGCTTATGACATATTTTTCTTTATACAAATATTAAAATTGTTTTCTTTTATAATCCCAGGGTCTTTCATCAAAAATCAAGTTTGTGGTTGTGGAGGTTATATATAATACTGATAAGAAAAAGGAGCCATATTATCTCTTTGACTATGGGGACTTAATCCCTGACCATCTTGTATTTTCCTTTTATAAAAGAGCATCACTTTATGCCCTGGCTGGTTCTGCTCAGTGGATAGAGCGTCGGCCTGTGGACTAAAGGGTCCCGGGTTCAATTCTGGTCAAGGGCTCGATCCCCAATAGTGGGCATGCAGGAGGCAGCCAATCAATGATTTGCTCTCATCATTGATGTTTCTATCTCTCTTTCTCCCTCTCCCTTCCTCTCCAAAACCAATAAAAAAATTTTTTTTTAAAAAAAGAAAGAAAGATAGTGAGGCCTTCTTATCACACCTAGCATGCTCTATTCACCGTTTAGCCTCTATTTCCCTCTGTAGCAGGTAAGACATTCTGATATCCTATATAGTTTTTCCAGCTTCTCTGGTTATAGCCTTTCTCCGTGAGAGCAAGGATTCCTGTCAGGTCTTTTGGAATGCTGTATCCCTAAGTGTCTAAAACAGACTGGGCACACGTGAGTCCTATCAATATTTGTAAATGAATAAAGAGCCAGGTTAATTAATTCAGATTTTGTCAGACTGTGCTCAACCAGCATGTGAATGCTGAGCAAATGGGAAAATACAGAGAGAAAAACAAAAAAAGCTTATCTCCTTTTGATATTTATAGTAAGAATCTGTGAAGTCAAAAGGAGAAAAATAGGCTGAATAATTACATATGCTATAAGCATATAGGTGAAATAATCTACATTTTCTTTAAAAAGTACTGTATTTAAATAGAAAGTAATTCAAATTGTACTTTGCAGTGGATTCTGGAAGGCGAACAAGTTTTGTGTGAAAATCAAAATAATTTATTTGGAAATTAATGAGAAATGTTTCTAGCTTCATTAATTGCCTATAAGGTGATGATGAAATGATACTTATTTTCTAGTTGGTATTTTACCAGAAAGTGTACATAACAGATTTCACTTATTTCAATGCTTTCTGGCATGCTTTTGCAGAACAAAGATGATGAAGACCAGCTTCTCATAAGTATTTTATTTTCCATATAACACAGTGCATTATGTGACCTAACATAATAAAAAATATTTTTTCTGCCCTGGGCAGTGTTGCTCAGTGGTTAGAATATTGGCCCGCTGGTTTGTACCTGGGTTACAGGTTCCCTGCCCCGGTTGGAGAAGCAACCAATTGATGTGGCTCTCTCACATCAATGTTTCTCTCTCTCTCTCCTCTTTCCCCTTCCCTGTCCGCTGTCCTTCCACTATCTCTAAAATCAATGGAAAAAATATCCTCCAGAAAGGATTAACCAAAAAAAGAAAGAAAAAAAAAAAGAACAGAAAAGATAAGAGAAAAAAAAGAATATTTTTTCTTGGGTTAACTCTCTGACCATTTTTGTGATTTCCGTCTGTTCCCATAAGGCTTCTTCTATACTGTTCTGTCTCATGTGCTTTGGTATATCTCTGCACATAGTGGAATTTATAACTCGTGTTTATCCTTTCCTCATTTTGCTGTCTGTGAAATTATGCAGTTTTTATTGTCAAGTCCTTTGAATAGATTATGTTCTTTTCCTTTTTTCTTTCTCTATTTTTTATCAAAGTTATACGTACGTGCACACTTACTTTTTCCATTCCTCCAACCTGCCAATATCATGGTATCATACTTTTAGAAAGATCATGTTTTAGCACTTATGTTTTTCTGACCATGGAGATTCTTTTCATTGCTGAGCTCTGGAGTAATCTATGACTTATTTCCTTTAGAATTAATAATTATCTTCCGTATTAGTCAAGATAGACTAGGTCAGGGGTGGGCAACCCCTGGCACGCGTGCCAAACATGGCACACCAGTAACTTTTGCTGGCACCCTCTCTTATAATCTTCCATTTACAATTTTTTTCTTAATATCGACTTTTTTATTTTTCAGATAAATTCAGTGTAGGTGCATCTTAGATAAATAAATCATTTTACATAACAAGTTATCTTAAAGACCATAGACATGGATTGACGAGAGAGGGGAAGAGCAATTTCTATGCCTCTGCCTTAACTCTCCCTGCCTTCCTAGATCTAACCAGTGTTTTGGTTTCATCCACATACGCTTGTGAATCTTTGTTCTCAGTGATGAATTTTGCTAAGTCTTGTAATAGGAGTAGCCTGACGGATGAAAGTAGTAGCTCGTGCATATCTCTGAAGGTCACGAAATATAAACCTGATGTAAAATCTCTGTCATCAGTGATGCAGCAGCAAAAGTCCCACTGATAATATCAAACAGAGTCATAAAGTTTTTTGTCGGACTATCAGTGTACATGTATACATTAAAAAATAAATGTATTTTTCATCATCATATACTGTGTTTTTGTCGCTCGAATGAATTTTATTATTTCTTCAAGGTTATTCACATATGTACACCTTAAGAGATATTAAGTAGGCATAACATGTTCTCAAATAATTAGGCTTGGCATGCAGAAGAATTTTGAGTCAGAGATTTTGCTGGTTTTGGCACGCACTCACAAAAAGGTTGCCCACCCCTGGACTAGGTTATGGGCAGTAACAAACAACCTACATCTAGATAGGAAGAATGTTAAAGAATCTGGGCTGTATTTTAAACCATCTCATGAAACTTCCGCTCAAATCCACTGGCCACAATTAGTCACATGATTCTGCAAAATGCAGGAGGATAAATTTATTCCTCACATGTGTCCAGAAGAGGCATCAAATATGAATGAGCACTAAGTCCCTACCACATCTTCTTCTTTTTCTCTAAATTTCATGTAGTTTCCAATACTCCAACCCCAAACTCTCTACCAGTTGCCTTTAAGAAGGTAATTCAAATTAGTTTTTCTGTCAATTTCCCCTTCCTGAAGAGGTCTCTCCTACAACCTTTTGCCCTGCTCCAATCTGGCCTGGTTGTCCTTGGTATCTACAGCAGAGAGATTATCCTAAGATCTCCCTTCACCATCTTCCTGGGAATTTGCTTTACCCTTCTTCACAGGTAGTTCCTATTCATTCCTGGTTTATTTCTGTGTGTGTGTGTGTGTGTGTGTGTGTGTGTGTGTGTATAGTGCATCCTCAACTAACTTCCTAAAAAGATGCATGAAGTAATATTTTGAAATCTTTCAACTTTGATTTCTGCTCTCACAGCTGAATGATAACTTGGTCAGATACAGAATTCCTTCAGAATTTTGAAATAATTTCTCCATTGTCTTCTTGCTTCAACTGTTATTTTAAGGAAATTTAAGGTCAATCTGATTCCTGATCTTTTTTTAAATTTAAATCATTTTTATTTTTCAATTACAATTGACATACAATATTATATTAGTTTCAGGTGTACACCACAGTGACTAGACCAGCGGTTCTCAACCTGTGGGTCACGACCCCTTTGACGGTCAAACGACCCTTTCACAGGGGTCGCCTAAGACCATCCTGCATATCAGATATTTACATTACGATTCATAACAGTAGCAACATTACAGTTATGAAGTAGCAACAAAAATAATTTTATGGTTGGGTCACAACATGAGGAACTGTATTTAAAGGGCCAGAAGGTTGAGAACCACTGGACTAGACATTATATAACATACCAAGTGATCGTCCCGATAAAACTCATACCCATTTGACATAATCCATGGTTATTAGAATGTTATTGACTATATCCCCTATGCTGTACTTTATATCCCCATGACTATTCTATGACAACACATTTATACTTAATCCCTTCACCTTTTGATCCATCCCCCCAACTCCTTTCCCATCTGTCAACATCAAAATGTTATCTGTATCTACAAGACTATTTCTGTTCTGCTTGTTCATGTATTTTGTTTTTTTAGATTCAATTGTTGATAGATATGTATTAATAGCCATTTTATTGTTTATATTTTTTATCTGTCCTCTCCCTTCTTATTATTAAAGAAGAACCATTAATATTTCATGTAATTCTGGTTTGGTGGTAATGAACTCCTTTAGCTTTTTCTTGTCTAGGAAGCTCTTTATATATCCTTTGATTCTAAATGATAGATTTGATGGGTAGAATAATCTTGGATATAGGTCCTTGCTTTTTGTCACTTTCATTATTTCTTGCATATCCCTTCTGGCTTGAAAAGTTTCTGTTGAGAAATTAGCTGAGAATCTTAGGGGAGCTCCCTTAAAGGTAATTAAATGCTTTTTTCTTGTGCTTTAAAGATTCTCTCTTTGTCTTTAACCTTTGGCATTTTAATTATGATATATCTTGGTGTGGGCCTGTTTGGGCTCATCTTGTTTGGGATTGCGCTTCCTGGCCTTGAATGCCTATTTCCTTCACCAAGTTAGGGAAGTTTTCTGTCATTATTTTTACAAATAGGTTTTCAATTTCTTGCTCTCTCTCTTATCTTCTGGCACCCCCATAATGTGAATGTCGATATGCTTGAAGTTATCCCAGAGGCTCCTTACACTATCCTCATTTTTTTGGATTCTTTTTTCTTTATGCTGTTTTGATGGGTGTTTTTGCCTCATTATATTGGCTTCATACTCTACTATTAATTCCATGTAAATTATTCTTCATTAAAGTTAATATATCCTTCATTTCTGACTGGTTCTTTTTTATGGCTTCCATGCCCTTTTTTATGCTGTTGAAGTTCTCTCTAAATTTATCTACTTTTCTCCTAAGTTCATTGGGCTTCCTTATAATCAATGTTTTGAACTCTGCATCTAGTAGATTGCTTATCTCCTTTTTCTTTACTTCTTTTTCTAGAGTTTTTTTCTGTTCTTTTATTTGAGACATGTTTCTTGTCTTTCCATTTTAGCTGTCTCTCAGTGTTTGTTTCTATGTATTAGGTAGAGCGTCACATCTTCTGGGCTTGGTAGAGTGGCCTTATATATTAGGTGTTCTGTAGGATCCAGTGGCACAGCCTCCTGATCACCTAAGCTGCCCAGGGGGTGCTATATCTGAATCTTCCAAGTGTTTCCTCTCCCCCACTGTGTGAGCCGTATATACCCTCCTGTTGTAGTTGTAATTGCTATTGTTGGCACGTCAATAGGAGGGATTTACCCGTAGGCTGACTGGCTGCCATGAACATGCAGCATCAGCTGTGCAGGGACCCCACAGATGCCAGCAGAGTCCACCCATTGAATGTGGAGGTGGCTGGGTGGTGCTTTGACGTGGTCTGAAGTTGTCTACCAGTTGCACTGGTTCTGGCGCCTCCTGGGAGGTGCAGGCCAAGGTCAGCCTCCACCTGTGCTCTGCATGAGTTAGAAAGTGATCTACAGAAGGCTGCTACTTGTGCTGGGCTTGGAGGTGCCCAGGTGAAGCCAAGCTGTGAAATAAGGTTGGCTGCTGTTAGTACTGGGCTTGGGGTCACTTAGCAAGAGGTATGGGCCATGCTGAAGCCAGGTGCTGCTGGTTTGAGAGGTTTTGGTAAATTCTGAAGCAGGAGCTAAAATAGGCGATTTGTATGGAAACATCACTGGAAACAGGTTGGGTGGCCCACAAGTTGGGAGGTATGAGGTCTCAAGGAATCACTAGGGTGGGGTGAACAGTGTGAGCCAGGTTCATGGAGACTCAGATATAGCACCCCCTGCCAGCTCTGTGTGAAGATGGATGGCTCAGAAAAGGAACAATGGCCTCTGCCAACACTTTTCTCTAGGAAAAAGCTGCTCATCTAGTGCTTGCCCTGATGCCAGGCAATCCAGTTCCTTCCAGTACGTCTGGTGTCCCTAGAGCTGCTGTTCTGACATGGAGATCACAGAAAGTGAGTCTGAGTAAGCCCATGTGTGATCCCTTTAAGATGAACGCCAGTGACTCCAGCAACCCTCCATCTCATTCAGCCACAATCCCTTCTGGTTTTCACAGCCAGAAGTTACGGGACTTCTCCTCTTGGCACTAGAACCCTGGGATGCGGGGCCTGGTGTGGGGCTAGAACCCCTCCAGGGGGACCTCTGAAGTCAAGATATCCCTCCCAATTTTTATCCACCACATGTGGATGTGGGACCAGCCCCTTCAGTGTCTCAACAGCTTCTTCTTTAAATCTCTAGTTGTAGAAATTCCATTTGGCTAGGTTTCAGGTGGTTCTGAATAATGATTGTTCTGTAGTTTAGTTGTAATTTTGATGTCCTTGATCTTTTTTGTGACCTCTCCTCTCCCCCCGAAAGTTTGTAGGATCTTCTCTGTGGCTCCAGTGTTCTAGAATTTTATGACAATGTGTCTTTGATGTATTGTACTGAGCCTTTCCAATTTGAAAACTCAGTCCCTAAATCTTGGAAAATTTTTTTGAATTGCTTCACGGATGATATCTCCTCTCTCTCTCTCTCTCTCTCTCTCTCTCTCTCTCTCTCTCTTTCTCTCCCTCTTCTTTCTGTTTTATCTTTTTGTTACTTGTGTATTCAACCTTTGGACTAATCCTCTACTTTTAAATAAAAACTTCTTTTCCTATTTTCTAGGTGTTTGTCCTTCTGTCCTACTTTTTGAGAGATTTTGTCAACTTTATATTGAGTGTTTTATATTTTCTACTATGTTTCCAAAAAGTGTTTTGTTCTCAGAATATTCTTTTTAAAAAAATAGTATCCTATTCTTCATTTATGATTACAATATTTTTCTATTATCTCTCTGAGGAAATTAAGAACAGCTTTTCTTGGTCTGTTTTAACATTACCTTCTCCCTTATTAAGTTTGTTTTCTCCGGTTGATTTTTACCTGTCTGTTTTGATCCCTTAGATAGCACTTTGTGCTTATAGCCCTTTCCTAAGTTAATTTGCTGGTTAACTAGTGTCTGCAGGTCTTCCATTGCTCCAAACATAAAAAGTTGAACAGTTATGGTCAATGAATGTGACAAAAGCAACTCATTCAGGTCGTGTCTCTCAAAGTATACTCCTTAAGACACTAGTTATCATAGATTTTCACATTTTAAAAATCGTCCCTCAAATAATTTTGGGAAATGCTAGTTTAATCCAAGTTAAACAGATTTCTTTGCCACAATACTTCTTAGAGCCTTACTGATATTCATGTAAGAGAATGCTATATGCAATACAGGGATTTCCAAAAGTATTTGATCACAGAACCCATCTTTTAAAATGAATCCTAAAAGATGAGTGTTCTGTAGAACATGCTTTGAGAAGCACTGCATTAGGAAGACATTATTCTCTGAGCTTGATAACCAATGGCTGAAACTATAGCACCTCGAAAGTCAGATAATATGAAAGGAAAATAAATAAAAGGCCAAATCTGGTGTGAAGCCTTGAGGTCTCCTATTACTTACAGCTAACATTGCTATTTCTTTATCTCATAAAAGTGCTTTTTATGGGAAAAGTTTGATTCATGCTACCTAATATAAAATTATACTACAAGACCATAGTAATCAAAACAGCATGGTACTGACCTAGCCAGTGTGGCCCAGTGGATAGAGTGTCGGCCTGCAGACTGAAGGGTCCCGGGTTCGATTCTGGTCAGGGGCACATTCCCAAGTTGCAAACTCAGTCCCTCGTCAGGGGCATGCAGGAGGCAGCTGATCAGTGATTCTCTCTCATCATTGATGTTTCTCTCTCTCTCTACCTCTCCCTTCCTCTCTGAAATCAATAAAAATATATTAAAAAAACAAACAGCATGGTACTGGCATAAAAACAGACATATATATCAATGGAACAGAATAGAGAGCCCAGAAATAAACCCATGACTTCATGGTCAATTAATATTTGACCAAGGAGGCAAAAACATACAATGGGCTAAAGACAGTCTATTCAATAAATTGTATTAGGAAAAATGGACAGATACTTAAACCACCCCCCCCCCCCAGAAAAAACTAGACTACCTTCTTATAGCACACATAAGAATAAACTCAAAATGGATTAAAGACTTAAATTAGAAACCATAAAAATCCTAGAAGAAAACATTGGCAAGAAAATCTCGGACATTTCTCGTAGAAATTTTTTCTGATATATTGCCTTGGGCAAGGGAAACAAAAGAAGAAAAAAACAAGTTGGAGTACATCAAACTAAAAAGTTTTTACACAAAGAAAAGTATCACTCAGCTTCTGTGGCTCAGGGGTTAAGCATCTACTCATGAACCTGGAGGTAGTGTTTTCTTTTCCCTTCCGCTGATATGGAATACAGTATCTATGAAGATGATTATGTCCTAAGAATAACAGAAAAATGAGAAGGACGGTACCTGAATGATGGCCTGTAGGAGAGGCGCTCCAACTTGGATCACTTACCTTAAAACTGCTTGTTACATAAGTCAAATAAACCTCTATCTTTAATGTCAGAACTATAATTTTGACTCTCTTAATACAGCAATTTAGCATTTATCCTCACTAAAACATAGTGTTAATAATAATAATTTAACATAGACGTGTTATATTACAACTTACAATATGCTCACATATACATTATTTTTCTAAATGAGCGATTTTCAACTTTTTAACTTCATGGCACACATAAACTAATTACTAAAATTCTGTAGCACATAGAAAAATATATTTTTTGCCAATCTGACCCCCCAAAAAGGTATAATTTTGATTCATTCACATCAGATAGCTATTGTTGTATTGGTTGTTGCCATTTTTTATTTGACAATCTAAGAGAAAAGAGGTCAGTGCCTTTGACTAAATAGTCAGGTATTGCATGTTTTAAAAATTCTTTTAGCACACTGGTTGAAAATCTCTGTTCTAAATCTTCTTCATTTTTATTTTGTTCCCTTTTAGTTTTTTCAAGTAGTTATTGTCTGCAAGCATGTTAATCTGGACATTGAAAATGAAGGCTTTATTTGTCTTTCCTTCCTATATAATAAAAGGCTAATATGCAAATCAACTGAACGGCGAAATGACCGGTTGCTATGATGTGCACTGACCACCAGGGGGCAGATGCTCGTCGCAGAAGCTGCCCCTAGGTGGTCAGTGTGCTCAGCCAGAAGCTGAGCTCATGACTGGTGAGCGCAGCGGCAGTGGTGGGAGCCTCTCCTGCTTCCACAGCAGCATTAAGGATGTACGATTGACAGGGAGTGGGCCTAAACCATCAGTTGGACATCCCCCATGAACTCCTGGACTGTAAGAGCAGTGATGGCGAACCTGTTGGGCTCAGGGTGTCAGCATTTTGAAAAACCCTAACTTAACTCTGGTGCCATGTCACATATAGAATTTTTTTGATATTTGCAACCATAGTAAAACAAAGACTTATATTTTTGATATTTATTTTATATATTTAAATGCCATTTAACAAAGAAAAATCAACCACAAAAATGAGTTCGCGTGTCACCTCTGACACGCATGTCATAGGTTCGCCATCACTGTGCAAGAGGGTGCAGGCTGGGCTGAGGGGACCCCCCACCCCCACCCCAAATGCACGGATTTTGTGCACTGAGCCTCTAGTTATATCATAATTAAGCTGGGAGGGGAAAAAGAAAACTAAGGCTAATCATAGTTATAATTATTGGCTCACTGTTATTTTGTCTATGTTTTCAAGCTATATGCCAAGCTGTCTAAAGGAGGTTCCTTTTTGTTAGTTTATATTTAAACTAACAAAAACCTCCAAATATAAAATTCCCAAAATCCTAATGGTATAATTACAACTGACAGAATTGTATCTTCATGAACTATAGTATCTTTCTATGGAATAAGTGTTCAAGGATATCTATTATTCAAAATAAGTATCTGTATTTTCATGATGATACAGAGTGATTTAACAGCAATTTCTTGAAGTGCAATTTTATGGTGAGACATCCTGCTAAATGAGAGAAAAATCAAGTATTTGGAGGTAGCTACTGAAATATGTATGTATTTATAAATACATCTTATTAAAGAGCCAGACAAAATAAAGTATGACTCATTTTTGGTAAACATTTCCTAAATTTTCTTATATTATTATGGGAGTTACCTTCTGGTTTTAATAATGTATATAAGATGAATTACTATTTACTTTCTTATTTTTTTTTTTAATATACTTTATTGAATTTTTACAGAGAGGAAGAGAGAGAGATAGAGAGTCAGAAACATCGATGAGAAAGAAACATCGATCAGCTGCCTCTTGCACATCTCCTACTGGGATGTGCCCGCAACCCAGGTACATGCCCTTGACCGGAATCGAACCTGGGACCTTTCAGTCCGCAGGCCGACGCTCTATCCACTGAGCCAAACTGGTTTTGGCTTACTTTCTTCTTAAAGGGAATGATCTATTTAACAGAAAGGTCTTTAAGATCTAATTAATTATCCTGTACTCTCTTGTTAGTAAGTTCAGGAACCACTGTTAAGGAAACAATTAGACATAATAAAATTTTACCAACCCATGTTTCTTGTAGTTGCAATTCATAGTAGATGGTAGAAGTTTAAAGCATTCAAAACATGTTTTTATTATATCCACTTTAGAGGGGTGAAGCAAGAGCTATTAGTAAATGCTAAAGGAATTGGTAATCTATCTTAGACTGGTAAAACTACAAGGAACCTTAGAGCTCCTTCATTTCACAGATGAGGAATCAGAAGTTTGAAAATTATTTTAATTAAAGGAAGCTTCCTGAAGTGGAAAAAAAATTCTTCATGAAATTCCAGGTATTGTATAATTCAAATCAAAAACCTTTCACAGCGTTCTGGAGGGCTGTCTTTACCATCTTTCCACTTCATACATAGGAAAACTAAGGTATAAGCAAGCTAAGCAGTTCACTTATTATCTCTATGAATCAGTGTCATAGCTGGGAATGGAAGCCAAAACTTTAAATGCTGGAACAACCTCACAAAAGTAAGATGAGCTCATAGGGAATGGATGCTGGCTGCGGGTGAGGGGACACCATGTTTGGGAAGTCCTCGCATGGAGTACTCTATTTCACAAGCCCCGTACTTGAAGACTGCAAAATGCTTGCTTATTGATTTGAAATCTTTAAAAACCTCCAAGGACTATAGCATCTCAGATTCCCTACCTTCCTCTAAAAAAAAGTGTCCTTGAATCCTAGAAGATTAAAATGTGCTTTGTATTTGATTCGGTCTTACATGTCCAGCAAGTGCATACAATTTACATTTACATTTAGTCGCCTTTGTGAAATCCTTCTTTCGGCGTTTCAAGCGAACATTTAGAGTAAGACTACTCATTGGAATCCCTCCTGTTTAGAAACGTATACATTCACCTTGGGATGTTATAAATACTAGTACAATAAAGTTCCCGACAGATCTCAGTATGCACACCTTTGCCCCACCAAAGCACCGATGATGATAAACTTGTAAAGAGAACTCAACCCTTTAAACACACACACACACACACACACACACACAAAGCAAAAAACCCTGAGCTGTGCCCGTGTCGCTGATGTCACATCTGGTGGTTGTACAAGACACATCCCCACGGGTCGTGGCCGGTATTTCTGATGACCCCATTCGGGGCTGCGAGGTGCTCAAGCCATTACCGCATCCCTCTCCCGCTGCGATGCTCGGGGAGCTCACGCGGGAGCAACCGCGCGGGGCACTGCTGACCGATGGCGAATCCGGGAGCCCTACTTGGCAGCCCTCCCGGGCCGCGCAGAGGGGACGCGGCTCGGTTAGCGGAGGAAAAGGGGGGCTCCGCGGAGGGGGGCGGCCGGGCGTGTGCAGCAAGGGACGCGGAGTTTGAGGAGAAGGCAGAGGGGAACCGAAGAGTTGGGGATCGAAATACCAGCAGGAGCCGAGCGGGTTGGGGAAGAGGGGGGTTCGGTGAGGGTGACCCCGGTTCAGGCGACTGAATGAATGACTCGAAAGGGGGCGCAGGAAATGGGTGCCAAAGAAAGAAGTGAGAGATCGCGGAGGAGGAAGTCGTCCCTGGAAGGGGAGGGGCGAGGGGAAGCGAGAGTGGAATGTCTGCACTTTCGAGGGGAAGGGCCAGAGAGCCTCCCCGGACCGGGACTCCGGCGCCGACGCGGGGGGAAGGGCGGCGGGCGGCGGAGGGCCCGGGGCCCGGGGTCCGGCGCCGACGGCCTACCTGAAGCGCTCCTGCCCCGCCGTGTCCCAGAGCTGCAGCTTGATCCGCTTGCCCGGCTCGATCTCCAGCAGGCGGGAGAAGAAGTCCACGCCGACGGTGGGGTCGCAGGCGGGGGAGCGCAGCCCCGGGAAGCGGCCCTGGGTGAAGCGGTGCAGGAGGCACGACTTGCCCACCGTGGAGTCCCCGATCACGATGAGGCGGAACTGGTAGATCCAAATGGTCTCCATCGCGGCGGGCCCCGCGCGCTCCGGGGCCGCCCCACCCTCCCCACGGCCGCTCGGCAAGTTCGGCGGCGGGAACTGTCCCTTCAGCACCTCCGGGTGCCCGCCCGCCGGCTTCCAGCACATTCCTGCGGCCGCCGCCTGGACCCCGCCCTCTCCGGAGGGGGAGGCGGGGCGGCCGGGCCGGGGCCGGAGCCGGGGGCGGGGGCGGGGCGGGACCGCGCAGGGGAGGGGCACGAGCGGGCCTCACGGGCTCCCGCCCGGATTTGGGGAAATCACTCTCCCGCAGCGCTCACTGGGCGCCGATGAGGAAGTGGGTGTGGTGAAGGGACGTGACAGAAGCAACAGCCAATGGGGATGGAGCACGGTCTTACTTCCAGCCAATGAAAAGTGAGGATCATTGTCTTCCACGCGTCAGGGCGGGCTTGGCAGAGTCCCGCTGTGATTTTTGAAGTCGGGGAGGCCGGAACCTGGTCGCTGCCGTTGCTGCTTCTTTAATAGGTTCGGGCAGCCCTGCGGCCTCCGTTGCTGCCCGGGTTTCTGAAGGTTCTGGGTGCGGCTTCCTGCCCCCTAGTCCTGCCGAGCGTCCCTCCGAGGCGTCCAGAGGGGAAGGAGCTGGAGAGCGCGATCCAAGTAAATTTTCAGAGCAAGTTCTGGATGCGTCCGGAAGGGCCTTGCCCGTCGGTCCTGCCGCGGGCATCTTTTCCTCACCGCGTTCCGTGCCCCAGGAGAGTGAGAAAAATGGCAGGAATTATCTCCGTAGCGCTGGGGTCCTCCAGCCCGGGAAAGGAGAGGCGGAAGAAAGGTGAAACGTGGCCCCAACCGGTTTGGCTCAGTGGATAGATCGTCGGCCTGCGGACTCAAGGGTCCCAGGTTCGATTCCGGTCAAGGACATGTACCTTGGTTGCGGGCACATCCCCAGTAGCGGGTGTGCAGGAGGCAGCTGATCGATGTTTCTCTTTCATGGATGTTTCTGACTCTCTACCCCTCTCCCTTCCTCTCTGCAAAAAATCAATCTACATATATAAAAACCAGTAGCTATGACGTGCACTGACCACCAGGGGGCAGAAGCTCAACACAGGAGCAGAAACCACAAGCATGGAAACAAGGAACAGACTGATGAATCTCAGAGGGAAGGGAGGAAGGGGGAGGGCAGGAAGAGATTAACCAAAGATCCTATATGCATATTAGAGGCCTAGTGCATGGATTTGTGCACCAGTGGGGTCCCTCGGCCTGGCCTGCGGGGGATCGGGCGGAAACCGGCTCTCCAACATCCCCCGAGGGGGTCCCGGATTGCGAGAGGGTGCAGGCCAGGCTAAAGGACTCCACCAGTGCATGAATCCGTGCACAGGGCCTCTAGTAAAATATATTAAAAAAAGAAAAGTGAAACATGGAGGTACTCAAAAAAGACCCCATTCTTCTCCATCCCCCTCCGATTGTAAATCACAACAATCTTAAAGTGGTCTCAGCTTGTCTGGTCGGAGATCTACATCAAAAACGCACACTTACATTCTGGTGAGGTCTTACTGCTTTCTCATGCCTTTCTTAAGACAGGAAAATAGTGGATTCAAAGTTTATCTTTTAAAACAGTTTTAAAGTATTTTTTGCCAAAATAGAATTTTCAACAATTCCACGTGGTTTTTTTTTCCATGCCCACATCTAAACGTGTACTATCATTATCCTTCCTGTCTTGTTTTGGAGGAAGAGGATATGTTTAATCCTTTGCCACCTATGTTTTTGGTCTTTTTTTCCCCATAGATTTAAACCTCAAGTCTTCCCCTTTCCAATAGTTTCTACTCCTCCGCCTATAAACATGCTCAAGTATCCACAATCCTAAAGCCAAGCAAAATATATCTCTATTATACCTCTCAATTTGTTTTTATAAATATATTTCTTTATTGATTTCAGAGAGAGAGGGAGAGAGAGATTGAAACATCAATGATGAGAGAGAATCATGGATCGGCTGCCTCCTGCATGCCCCACAGTGCGATGGAGCCTGCAACCCTGGCATGTGCGTGACCGGGAATCGAACCGTGACCTCCTGGTTCATAGGGCGACACTCAACCCGTTGAGCCACGCCAGCTGGGCAATTATGCCTCTCCTTTAGATTTTTGCCTCCTACGTTATTCTTTTTCAAACATTAGGAAAGAACCATTCTCATTTCTCACCTACCAGTTTGTCTTCAGCAACTCTATCTATGCCTGATACACCCTGAAATTGCTTTTGATAAGGATGTTAGGAGCTTTGCAACACGACTGCATGGTCCTGTTGTGTCCTCCCACCCCCAATCTCTCTAGTTATTATTCTTCTTGACCTCCTGGTAACTTTTGTTGATTACATTCTGTTGCAAAAAGCTAAGTGGCTGACCCAACTCTCAACCAGTTCTTGTAGTCCTCCAGTTAGGGATGGCCAACTGGAAGAGTTGGACCAATGAGACATTAGTAGGGCTGCTGGCAACATTTTTTTTTGCTTTTCTGATAAGAGATTGGCACCCTTACTACCCTTCACCCTTTCTCTTTTCCTTTTCCCTCTACCTGGAAAGGGTAACAACCACCTTCTGACCATAAAGATGAGAGCTAGATGCTAAAGATGGTGGTAGGAGAGAGGGGAAGAGCCTAAGTCCCTCATGGACTTGTTGATCTTTTGTACCAGCCCTGGACATCTTGCTGTTTGTGACAAATAATTCAATACCTGTTTAAACTACTGGTGGTTGGGTTTCCTATAAGTACAACCTGAAAACTCTTATTTCTTGGCTTCTATAAAAACCTCTCCTAGCATGGAACAGAGTGCAGAATCTCAAAGGGAAGGTGGGGGAGCGTTAGTGGGTGGGAGGTGATCAACCAAAGACCTTGTATGCATAACCCATGGACACAGACAATAGGGTGCCGAAGGCCTGGGGGGGAGGGGCGCAGGATGGGCTGAAGGGGGTCAATGGGGGAAAAAGGGGACATATGTATACTTTCAACAATAAAGAATTACTAAAAAAATAAAAACCTTCTCTCCTAGTTTCTTGTTCTTTTAAACTTCTTCACTGACTTCTCTTTCTGTGACCCATTTCTCATACTACATATATTGAAGTTCCTAAGAGATCTGTATTTCCTCTCTTTATCCTCTTCCCTTTTGCCCCATACACTTTGAGCTGTTTATGGTGACTTCATCTGCTTTAGTGACTTTGGTTACCCCATTACCCAAACCATAGGATCTTCTGCCAACCTTAGCTCTGCTTTCAGACCCGCATTTCCAACTATCTCTCCTCTTAGGTGTTGGATACCCATTTTAGACTCCACACATCTGTATTGGTTAGGTTTCTTTGAAACAAACTCCATTTAGGGGGATGTAAAAAGCTGAGTGAACTTATAAGGACACAGTGAAAGTTTTGCAGAATCCACAGGAAGGAATGCAGCTGGTATTGGAAAGGTATTAGAACCAGAAAAGGGAAAACTGTAAGGAACCCAACCAGCATATCTCTCTGTCTCTCTCATATTTACTTCCTTGGAACATGTGCTCAATTCTTGTTTCTCTGCGAACCAGTGTTCTCTGTTGTTTAGTCTATATGAAAGACTGAAGTTGCTGTAGTTTTCCTGTTAGATATCTAGATACATCTGGAGACTGATTTCCATTTCTCTGTAGAGACAATCTAGTTGATCCAGTTTGGAACAGGTGTTCATACCAAAGAGAGATGGCCAGTGGGATAGGAACATGTAGCAGGCCAATCCCTTTGGATGGGGTAGATGGGTTATTAGCAGTCCTGGAGAAAAGGTAGGTCAATGCCTTCCCTTATTTTCAAAAATATCTACACTAATAAAAGAGAAATATGTAAATTGGTCATCACTCCACTACACCCACCAGCCAATCAGGATGTGTATGCAAATTGACCCAAGAAAGATGGTGGGTTAATTTGCATATGCAGGTGCGGAGTGAAGACTGAAGGCTCTGGCCCGAGCGAAGACTGAAGAAGACTGATGAGGCTTGGGTTCTCCGCTGCGGCCGGAGCGGAGCAGCCAAGCCTCGCTGCAGCTGGAGCGGAGCAGCCAAGCCTCGCTGCAGCTGGAGCGGAGAAGCCTAGCCTTGGGGGTTAGCTTCTCTGCTGCGGCTGAACCAAAGGCCTGGGTCCCAGGTGCCGGAGGAAAACCTATGCTGGCAGCCAGGGGAAGGAAGGCCTATTGCACGAATCTTCATGCAATGGGCCTCTAGTATTCTCTATAATGTCCCAAAAGTGGACTCAGTAACTTTCTTGCCATGTTTTCTTTTCCTATATATTTACAGGTTGGTTAATGGCTTTAGTATCTGTTATAGCTCCCTAGACTAGTGATTGCTTGTGGTGTTGAATTTGGAGGCTGGGGGCGTTTGTGGTGTGTATCCATTTGGACTTCACCCTCTCTTTGTGCATATTCAGCAAATCATTAAATCCTGTTGCTTTTACCTCATCAATATCTTTCATATTTAGAATGCTCCTGAATGCCCACTGTCACTGTCTTTGTTCAATTTCATTACTTTAGACCAGGGGTCCTCAAACTACGGCCCATGGGCCACATGCAAATACAAATATTGTATTTGTTCCCATTTTGTTTTTTTACTTCAAAATAAGATATGTGCAGTGTGCATAGGAATTTGTTCATAGTTTTTTTAAACTATAGTCCGGCCCTCCAACGGTCTGAGGGACAGTGAACTGGCCCCCTGTTTAAAAAGTTTGAGGACCCCTGCTTTAGACCGTACTATTACTTCGGTGCAGTACCTGACACAGCCTTGGCCTGTGTGGTTCAGTTGGTTGGCACACTGTCCTATACACCAAAATGTGGCAGGTTCGATTCCTGGTCAGGGTGCATACCCAGGTGCAGGTCCGACCCCTGGTAAGGGCACATATGGGAGACAGTCAATTGATGTTTCTCTCTTGCATAGATGTCTCTCTCTCTCTCTCTCTCTCTCTCCCCCCCCCTTCCTCTCTCTCAAATCAATTTTTAAAAAAGTACCAGTGGCTTAAAAATACAGTTAGCCTTTTTGTATATATGGGTTTCATAACCACAGATTCAACCCACCTTGGATCGAAATTATTCAGATTTTAAAAAGTTACCTTGTGGCTGATATGTACCATGTAGTTAGGCCTAGGATGATTGCATCTGTACTGAGCATGCACAGACTTGATCTTCCTTGTCATTATTCCCTAAACGCTACAGTATAACAACTATTTACATAGCATTTGCATTGTATTATCTACACTAATAAAAGAGAAACATGGTAATTAGCGTACGACCGCTACCCTTCCCATTGGCTAATCAGCATATCCTTATGCAAATTAACTGTCAGCCAAGATGGCGGCTGGCAGCCATGCACTGAAGCGAACAGGGAGGCTTGCTTGCTCCAGTGACTGGTGGGCTCCAACGTTCCCCGCCTAACTTGCTGGCCTCTCAGCTGCAACTCTAAGCAACTATGTAGCAAATATAGAAGCTAAACAAAACCCCAGAAACCGGCAGCCAGGGGGACCGCAACATTGTATCAATGTTTTCAGCAGTGAGGCCTCAGAACTAAAGCTGGCCCAGAATAGAAAAAAAAAAAAGAAAAAAGGAGCGGTTGGGAGCTTCAGGACCCGCCAGCCGGAAAACAGCCCTCAGCCCCTCAGCCAGCCTGGCCAGGCACCCCAGTGGGGTCCCCCACCCTGATCCAGGACACCCTTCAGGGCAAACCAGCCGGCTCCCACTTGTGCACCAGGCCTCTATTCTATATAGTAATAGGGTACTATGCCTCCCAGCACCGGGATCAGCGGGACAGGGGGCAGCGTCCAAACCTCCTGATTGCCCTGCGGCTCTGTGTGTGACAGGGGGCAGGGCCACAACCTCCCTATCCGCCCTGCTCTGTTCGTGACAGGGGAAGGCACCCCAAACCCCTGATCAGCCCTGCTCTGTGCCTGATGGGGGGAGCTCCCCAACCCCCTGATCGCCCTGTGGCTCTGTGTTTGACAGGGTGCAGCGCACCAACCCCCTGATCGGCCCTGCTCTGTGTGTGACAGGGTGCGGCTCCCCAAGCCCCGCCCCCCAAGGGCCCTGCTCTGTGTGTGACAGGGTAGAGCCATAACCTCTCCATCGGCCCGGCCCTGAGTGTGACAGTGGTGGCACTCCAACCCCCTGATCAGCCCTGCTCTGTGTGTGACAGGGGGCGGTGCCCCAACTCTCCTATCGGCCCTACTTTGTGAGTGACAGGGGGAGCTCCTCAACCCCCTGATCGGCCCTGCTCTGTGCGTGACAGGGGGGAGCTCCCCAACCCCCTGATCGACCCTGCTCTGTGTGTGACAGGGGGGAGCTCCCCAACCCCCTGATCGGCCCTGCTCTGTGAGTGACAGGGGGCAGCACTCCAACTCCCTGATGGGCCCTGCTCTGTGCGTGACAGGGGGTGGCATCGCAACCTCCCCATCGACCCTGCCTTGAGTGTGACAGGGGGTGGTGCCCCAACCCCCCAATCGGCCCTACCCTGAGCGTGACTGAGGGTGGCATCGCAACCTCCTGATCTGTCCTGCTCTGTGCATGACGGGGGGTGGTGCCCCAACTCCCCAATTGGCCCTGCTCTGAGCCCGACCAGGGGCTGCACCTAGGGATTGGGCCTGTGCATCTGCCACCCGGGAGCAGGCCTAAGCCAGCAGGTCTATATCTCCCGAGGGGTCCCAGACTGTGAGAGGGCACAGGCCGGACTGGGGGACCCCCCTGCAACCCCCCCCGAGTGCACAAATTTTTGTGCACCGGGCCTCTAGTGTATTATAAGTGATCTAGAGATTATTTAAAGTATATGGGAGGATGTGTGTGTGTGTGGGGGGGGTGTGGTGGTCAAAATGTATTTCTTTTGGATAAAAGCAAAACATTTCAAAAGCCAGTGATCTAGATGATCTCTAATGCACCTTCTGGCTTTGAGAGTCTTAAAGCACTCAGAAACTCTCCATGTGCTCTCTGTGTTTGCTACATTAAACACTAAGAGGTGCTTCATATACTCAGTATGGCTGTTGAATACACAAGTGAGAAAACACCAAAAAGACTCTGCTCCTCTCTCAGTCTTCATCACCTTAGTAAGTGGAAGCACCATTTTAGACTTTGTGTGAGAATTAAAGAAAACGATTTCTGGGCACGGAGAGTAGAGACATGGTTTTATCAGTTATAATTTTATATTTATAAATTGTTTCATAACCTCTTGCTACCAAGGATTAATTTGATAATAAATTTAATGAGATGTTAAAACCAGATATTTTCTTAGTGGTTCCACCAGGGAGTCATGAGATAGGCTGTTATGGGGTCCATATGAAGTGATTAAGATCCTCAGTACCCTAAATATCCTGGTCTTCATAATCAGAGACAGAGTAAACTAGAACCAAAGTTCTTATTGGAACTGACTAACTAGCCTCATTTAACTTTTATTTATCTACTGGGACTGTTTGAGTCAGAATATGTGAATAGTGTGGATGGAAACAATTGCATAAAATTAGGAGTCAACTTGGAATGTATGTTCATGCCTTTCTCGATGCTCTAGAAAATTATGATTTGTGATTTTACAGTTTTTCTTTCCTGAAGAGGACAGACCATCTAAAGTGAATTAGAAGTCAGTTTACCCTTTTAAAAAAGGTAATAATAATTTTCTAACTTGTGTGGGTATTACTTTAATTTTGTTATATTTGTAGTAAGGGGTGTCTGAGTGATAGAATTTCCTCTATATACGCCTCCAAATTAAAAAGGTAAGACTTTACAGTCATTTCATCAGTAAGGCCTTTGTCATCTCTCAGCTGGAACAATGTCCAATTCTATAGCCTACCTCTAAACAATGAGCTTATATCAACATTCAGGAGTTTAAATGGCTTGAACAATTATGGGGAGGAAGAAAAAGTCCTGAATTGACAAAGTTTAAACTTGCAATGACTGGGAAAAAACATCCTAAATAACTACATTAGGTCATTAGTTGGAATGGAGGCTAAAAAAAAATTGAGTTGTACAAGGATAAAATTACAGTTCATTGACATGAGGCAGTAGATTAAAGACATGTTGTCTGCAAACACTCCAATAAACTATGCACATTCACTCAGACACAATATGCACATGAATCTCAGGACTCTTATGAGAACTATAGACACAGTGGTAAATGAAAAATCTACAACATGAATGGCTGCATTCTTTCATGTTATCTCTTTGGAATGCCCATTTTGGACTTCTTACATCAGCCAGTGGTAGCCTGTTAATTGTGCTTGTTTACCTCTAGTGCTTCAGAAGTTGTTCAGGTTAAACAATTCTGTCCCACTCTGCCTGGTATATATTTTACAAATCTGTCTCCTCTTTGCTTTCTCCAATACGGTTTGCCCTGATTTTGATCCTTATCTCTTGCTAGAGTTGCCTCAAGCTCAATTCCTCTTGTGTTGCCATCTCTAAAATATCCATCATATATCATATCACTTAAAGAATCTTTCTAACATATACAATAATGTAATCATATTTTGCCTAGCTCAAACTGTTTCAAATCCCGCCTCCCCCCCTCCCATGTACACAGAAACACACTGCTTAAAGAATAAAATTTAAATGAATTAGGACAGAATAAAAAATGTGCTTTAGTCACCATTGGATTTTCCTTCTACTACTACTACTACTACTTGCTCTTCCATTATTATACTTCTAGAGGCCTGGTGCATGAAATTTGTGCGTGTGTAGGGTCCCTAGGCCTGGCCAGCAATCAGGGTCGATCAGGTTCCCCGCCTCCTGGCCTCTTCACCTCCTCCTTCCCTCGCACCCTCAGCGCCCCGCCACCGCCACAGGTCGCCCGCCATGTTCTGCACCGCCCCCTGGTGGTGAGCGCATGTCATAGTGAGTGATCGAACTCCCGGTCTCCCAATTGAACTCTGGAGGGGACAATTTGCATATTAGCCTTTTATTATGTAGGATGTGTGGCTCCTGAAATGCCATGGTCTATCTCAACATCATACCCTTTGCACAGGTGAGGATTAGATTAAGCTGTGAGTGACAGAAAAAAAGAAAAACAATAAAATAACAATAGTTTAAACAAGATGGAAGTTTATTCCTCTTTCATGTAAAAGAAGTATGAAGGGGTGTCCAGGACTAATAGGACAGTTTTCCAAAGGTAGGGACCCAGGCTCTGTCTGTATTGCTTGGCCATGCTCTACATGTGGTCTTGCCTCCAAAGTGGCTGTGTATCCACATTCTAACAAGCCAGATGAGGGAGGAGTGAAGTGCACACCCTCTGAGTGATTCTTAGTGAATCCCAGAACTTTAGAGAAAGCTATTAATAAAGGGAATGTCTCTTTCAGTTGGATTTGAAGTGTTGAGGCTAATGAGTGCAGCCTCCCTGCCATCATGAGGAGAGAGAAAACCTGGAGGAAACAGATTTTTAAACCCAGAAAAGAAACTAAGTTCTTTTGATATCATCTGATCCCCAGCATCAAGCTATAGCTAAAGCAACACATACCCTTGAATTTTAAAATTTCAGGCACACTTTGTTTTATTGAGCTTCTTTGTAGACATTGCATTTTTTACAAATGGAAGGTTTGTGGCAACCCTGCATCAAGCAAGTGTATTGGTGCCATTTCCCCAAAAGCATTTGCTCATTTTGTGTCTCTGTGTATCACATTTTGGTAATTGTTGCAATACTTCATACTTTTCATTACTATTACATTTGTCATTGTGATCTGTGATGTTATTATTGTAATTGTTTTGGGGCATCACACACTATTGAAGATGGTGAACATAATTAATAAGTGTTGTGTGTGTTCTGACTGCTCCACCAACCAGCTGTTCCCCCATTTCTCTCCCTCTCCTCAGCCTTCCTATTCTCCCAGACACAACAATATTGAAATTAGGCCAATTAATAACTCTACAATGACCTCCACGTGTTCAAGTGAAAGGAAGAGTCAATCAACATGGCAAACTTCATTGTCTTATTTTAAGAAGTTGCCACAACCACCCTAACCTTCAGCAAACACCACCCTAATCAATAGCCATCAATACTGAAGTGAAAAGGTTACAACTAATTAAAGGCTCTGATGATAGCTAGCATTTTTTAATTTTTATTTATTTTTTAAAAATATTTTTATTGATATCAGAGAGGAAGGGAGCGAAGGAGAAAGAGATAGAAACAAAAATGAGAAAGAATCATGATTGGTTGCCTCCTGCACGCCCCACACTGGGGATTAAGCCAGCAACCCGGGCATATGCCTTAACTAGGAAATCAAACTGTGACCTCCTGGTGCATAGGTCTATGCTCAACCACTGAGCCATGCCAGCTGGGCAGTTAGCATTTTTTAGCAATACAGTATTCTTAAATTAAGGTATCTACACATGTTGTTGTTTTTTAACATGATGCTATGCATACTTAATAGACTACAGTATAGTGTAAACATAACTTATATGTACTGGAAAACCAAAAACTTCTTATGTCTCACTTTCTGGTAATATTTGCTTTATTGCAGTGGTCTGGAATCAAATTGGCAATATCTCTGAGATGTGCCTAAATTATTATAAATTTAGGCCATGGTTAAACCAAAATGGTGTGATTGGATCTGGGTTCATTGTCTCTCAAAATCTAAGAATGAGTTCATGAGCAAAGAAAATGAGCAGAAGCAAACTTTATTGAGAAATAAACAGATTCCCTGCAGCAGGGAGGGGGCCCAAATGGGTTACCACTGAAGCTTCATTGTCTAGGGGTAGATATATGCCATGTTAGCTCTTGATTGGTCCTTTCAAAGTATTCTGCCTTGCCCTAAGCCGGTTTGACTCAGTGGATAAGGCGCTGGCTTGTGGACTGAAGGGTCCCAGGTTTGATTCTGGTCAAGGGCACATGTCTGGGTTGTGGGCTCCATCCCCAGTAGGGAGTGTGCAGGAGGCAGCCAATCAATGATTCTCTCTCATCATTGATGTTTCTCTCTCTCCCTCTCCCTTCCTCTCTGAAGCCAATAAAAATATATATTAAAAAAGAGTATTCTGCCTTAATAACAACCATACATTTTCAAGTTCACATCTGCCCCCATCTGGGTTGCCTTAGCAACTTCCATCCATCTCCACCCCCTCTCCTCCCCTCCCCTACCCCCTTCCCAGCCCCCACTGCAGGTTCACCTGTAGGTCACTTTGTTTTTTCTAGGAACATGGCGCAATCAGCAGGCTATATCCTGTTCATGTCTGCAAGGTCCTGTTATTCTAGGAGTTCCCAATTCTTCTCCCAAGGTCCTATCCTGACTTATCTAGCCCTCTTCTATCTCCTCAATGGTACCTAAGGTGGATAAGAAAGACAAAAAGACCTTGGTGGCCGTGGTGGTGTCAATGGATAGCTGCTCTTAATGAGATGAAGAGTGTGGCAGTATGCTACTTGAGTAAAAGAGCTAGGTGGACAGCAAAGAAGTTGAGATATTAGATTTGTCATTTTGGAAGTGATACAGTTTCTGGCGATGACATCAGGATGTGACTCTGGAAAGTGGGTACCTTAAGTAGTATGATAAAAAATGTCCGCCCTAGCCGGTTTGGCTCAGTGGATAGAACGTCAGCCTGCAGACTGAAGGGTCCCAGGTTCGATTCTGGTCAAGGGCACATGCCCGGGTTGCAGGTTCGGTCCCCCCGTAGGGGGTGTGCATGAGGCAGCCAATCAATGATTCTCTCTCATCATTGATGTTTCTATCTCTCTCTCCCTATTACTTCCTCTCTGAAATTAATAAAAAATATATATATTTAAAAAAATGTTCATGGTGATGACAAGGTCATATGAAAGTTATGTTTACACTATACTGTAGTCTATTAAGTATTCAGAGCACCATGTCTAAAAAAACAATGTAGATACAATAATTTAAGAATACTTTATTGCTGCCCGGCCAGTGTGGCCCAGTGGTTTAGCACTAACCTATGAACCAGAAGGTCATGGTTCAATCACAGGTCAGGGCACATGCCCAGGTTGCAGGCTTGATCCCCAGTGTGGGGCATGCAGGAGGCAACTGATCAATGATTCTCTCTCATCGTTGATGTTTTTAACTCTCCCTTTCCCTCTGAAATTAATAAAAATATATGAAAAAAAATACTGTATTGCTGCCCTAGGCGGTTTGGCTCAGGGGATAGAATGTTGGCCCTAAATCCGAAGGGTCCTGGATTAGGTTCCAGTCAAGGGCATGTACCTCCTTGGTTGCAGGCTTGAGATCCCAGACTAAAGGAGCTAAATTCTCCCTTGTTTCAGGACCCCTTGCTGTTTATTAACACAAATTGTCCTAAGGCAAGGTAGATATACACATCAAAGGGCCTGGTTTGGTTTACAGAATCCATTGTCAGATTGGGGGAATTTGTCTGTGGCTATTCAGGTGTTTGGCCAGTAGGAGGCAATAACATGTAGATTGAGATGCCCTTAGCTGTCTGGCAGTAAGCAATCATTTATGCATCCTTTTCAGGGTTGAGGAAATGCCCTCAGCCATCTCCAGATGATTCAGCCCTGCTGTCATGCTGGAATTGGCTTCCGGCAAATATTTTATTGCTAAAAAATGCTAACTATTATCAGAGCCTTTAACTAGTTGCAAATGCCCTTCAGTGTAAGCCAGTGGCATCATGCCTGACCTTAGTTCTGCAAGAACAGATGCTAGAGGCCAGGGCCCAACTCTCTTCTGGTTTGGTCTTTACTAATAATAGATCTTAGCATAAACTAGAAGAATAGACCATTCAGTCAATCTTCCATAAAATATTTGTCTCACTTTGGACAGGTATTGTGAATTCAGTTATTCTCATTGCCAAGCACTTGGAGTGTAGTTATCCTCAAGAACTAGTTCGGAATTCACTTTAGCACATAGATGAGAGGGTCAAAAGCCCACAGAGTTTTGTAACTTAACTTGGGCAGTTTTTAAGTTAGGTGAAACTATTGCCTATCTCAACATTCAAAGTGAAAATACATGTCGGTTACTCAATGGGTTAACTTGTGTAAGTTTATGATAAAAGTAAGTTAAACATTAGCATCTGTCTTTCAAGGGTAAGAATTTATTTTTAGAACAGTTGAGTTTCTAGAAACATTTCTTGTCTGAAAATAGAGAGCAGATCAGTTATAGCAAAAACACTAAAACTGATTTACATTTGAGAGGAAGGCTGGTATTTGTGTTTTGTTTTGTTTTATGGCTAGAGGCCCGTAATCTACTCATCCAGGAACAGTAAGTATCATTAAGGAGCAAATTTAAAAAAAAAAATTTTTAAATATATTTTTATTGATTTCAGAGAGGAAGGGAGAGGGAGAGAGCTAGAAACATCAATGATGAGAGAGAATCATTGATCGGCTGCCTCCTGCACACCCCCACAGGGGATTGAGCCCGCAACCCAGGCATGTGCCCTTGACCGGAATCAAACCTGCGACTCATCAGTCTGCAGGCTGACACTCTATCCACTGACCCAAACTGGCTAGGGCAGGAGCAAATTTAAAAAGAAAGGGACCAGTTTGTCTTTATCCCACTGGAAATTGCTATCTGATTTATCAAAAGACCATCCTACCTGTGAACAGGTTATTCACAAATGAAGAAATATAATGTCCATTAAGCGCTGAAAAAATGTCTAACCTCTCTAGTAATCAAGGAGATGTAAATTAAATCATTGATATGCAATTTTTACCTGTCAACTTGACAGTTTGCTAAGGATGACTAGTTTGATGATCGATCTGTCTAGTTTTTCTTTACCTCACTTTTCCCATCATTGGAAATTGAATGAATCAAAGGTCAGGGTATACAAATCATCACAATGAATTTCAAGATCATTAAAGAAAGCAATTTGTTGGAATTTCTGAACTGTGAAAGTAGAAGCAAATTTTCCTCTAGAACCAAGCCTAAAACATTTAGAAAATTTTGCTTTATAAATATATCCAGAGATCAATATTATTGAGGAAGATAAAAGAGAAAGAATTGGCTCTCTTCCAATTCTAAGCCTTCTCAGATGCCAGTTATTTCTGATTGGAAGTCTACCAAAGAGTGTGCAGGACCTATTCACCTCATCAGAGCTAAATGCTTGGGCTCTGATCATTCCTTAAGAAATGATTTAGCTTTTACTACGTTTTTACCAAGGAACATTTCATTATGAATAGGCAACCTGAATGTAGCCTGCATTCTTCAATAATGCATTCATGGAATTACTGCAAAAGAGTGCCCATTTATTTTTATTAAAAACGGAGACCTGGCATATTATGAAAGAGTCAATATTATGGTCCTCCCTAGAGTTAAACATATTGAATTGCATTTCCCTAACATCCTAAAGATCTCAAAATGAAGAAAAGAAAAGTTTTTTTACCCACCAAACCACTTAAAGTATTTTCTGATGATGGTGGCTGGCCAGTCATTCTTTGAAATCTTGTCTGGTCATCTTTTCAGCCTGTCCTTGGAGGTGTTCAGGGACAATCAACAGGATCTACATGGCTGGCTGCTACACTCTTCCCTGATCACCTCACCCCACATGCTTGTATCCCTTTTCTATCTCTCCTCTTGAAATACACCTGCCCCCACCCATACATATACAGTTTTTATTTTATTTATTTACTAGTGACCCAGTGCACAGATTCGTGCACATTGAAAGGGAATTAATTAGAAGGTGGCCAGTGGGGCAGGACTGAGCGAGATGGTCCAGACACGCCCTGGAGCCAACCTCCCGAGATCCCTCCCCGGCTGGCCAGCTGCACCTGGGGCAGCTCCATGGCTCAAAGGGCTTCTGAGGAGTGAACAGAGGTCCCTCTGGCAGGTGAGGTTCCTTGGCCTGGCCTGTGGGGATTGGGCCAAAACCGGCTCTCCAACATCCCCTGAGGGGTCCTGCATTGCAAGAGGGTGGTTACCGGAGAACCGACGCTGCCAAGTCATTGCAGCTCTGCAGCTCCTGCGTTGAGTGTCTGCCCCCTGGTGGTCAGTACACTTCATTGCTACCAGTCGGATGGTTGCTTAGCCTTTTATATATAGACTAGAGGCCTGGTGCACAAAAATTTGTGCACTTGGTGGGGGTGTCCCTCAGCCCGGCCTGTGCTCTCTTGCAGTCTGGGACCCCTCGGGGGATGACCACCTGCTGGCTTAGGCCTGCTCCCTGGGGAATTGGGCCTAAGCTGGCAATCAGACATCTTTCTGGCAGCCCGGCAGCCCTCGGGGGATGTCCACTTGCCAGTGGGGAGCAGACCTAAGCTGCAGTCAGACATCCTTAACGCTGCTGAGGAGGAAGGAGAGGCTCCCACCACTACCGCTGTACTGGCAGCCATCAGCCTGGCTTGAGGCTAGCAGAGTTCCCCCATGTGGGAGCACACTGACCACCAGAGGGCAGCGCCTGCATTGAGCGTCTGCCCTCTGGTGGTCAGTGTGTGTCATAGTGACCAGTCATTCCCAGTCTTTCTGCTGTTAGGGTCAGTTTGCATATTACCCTTTTACTATATAGGATAGAGGCCTGGTGCATGGGTGGGGGCCGGCTGGTTTGCCCTGAAGGGTGTCCTGGATCAGGGTGGGGGTCCCGCTGGGGTGCCTGGCCAGCCTGGGTGAGGGGATGATGGCTGTTTGCAGCTGGTCACACCCCCTTCAGGGTGGGGGTCCCCACTGGGGTGCCTGGCCAGCCTGGATGAGGGGCTAATGGCTGTTTTCAGGCTGGCCACACCCCCTTTAGGGTGGGGATCACCATTGGGATGCCTGGCCAGTCTGGGTGAGGGGCTGAGGGCCATTTTCAGGCTGGCCGGCAACTGAAGCTCCCAGCCTCTCTTTTTTTTCTTTTCTTTTTTTTAAATTCTGGGATTTATTTACCTTCTATAATTGAAACTTTGTTGCCACCACTGGAACTGAGAGCAGACTCCTGCTCGCTCCAGCTCTGAGGCCATGGCCTGCTGAAAGCAGGTATCTGGGGTTTGTTTAGCTTCTATAATTGCAACTTTGTTGCTTTCAGTGTAGCTTAGAGCTGGGCCACGGAAGGTGGGGAACCTTGCCTTCCTCCATCACTGGAGCAAGCAAGCCTCCTGCTCGCTGCAGCTCCGTGGCTGCCGGCCGCCATCTTGGTTGGCGGTTAATTTGAATATCTCATTGATTAGCCAATGGGAGACATAGCGAAGGTACGGTCAATTACCCTTTTTGTCTTTTTTTAGATTAGACTAGAGGCCTGTTGCCCAAAGAGATTTGTCCTGGCTATCTGTTCCAATGCAAGAGCAAAGGAGAGGTTGAGGACGTGTTGGGACTAAGATGCATTTATTTTTTTTATTTTTTCTTTCTTTTTATAACCTGTATTTCTCTACTTCATTTGGGCAAAGGATGAGTATTTTCTATATATCAGAAGGAAATCATGCATGTGAGAGAGCCAGCATGGAAGTCTTAGGTTCCATACAAAAGGATTCTGTGGATGTACCATTGGATGCCCATGGCATGGAAGGAACAGCAACCAGCTGGAAGCACCCAAGGCAAGGGACTGACAAGTGAAAGCTTCCTGGTGATGTGGGAGTTATGAAGAGCCCACAAAATCTGCCAAAGTGCCCAGGAAAAAAAGAGCTGGTTTAAAACCTTCTCTGAGACCAGAGAACATTTTGCCTTATCACTGCAACAGTGCCAGTTAGGTACGGATTTTTCTGCTTCTCTTTCCATGCACTCAGACCTTAGAGTGGCCAAAATCCAGGATTGGCAAGATGTGGGAGGAGAAGGAGAAGCACTAGGCCAGTGGTTCTCAACCTTGGCTGCACATTAGAATCACCTGGGAATCTTTTTAAAATCCTGATTTCTGGGCCTCATCTCCGGAAATTCTGTTTCTTTGTTACTAATGTTGTGGCCCTACCCTATAACAAAGAAACAGAATTTCCAGAGGATGAAGCCCAGAAATCAGGATTTAAAAAAGATTCCCAGGTGATTCTAATGTGCAGCCAAGGTTGAGAACCACTGCACTAGGCGATATAGGAGGCAGAAGCTGCCTTCCCCCTCTTCCCTGATTGCAGCCTTCTCACTGCAGAACAGAGTACCGACGGGCCATAGTCCAGGAGCCTTTGGGGGATGTCTGACTGACAGCTTAGGCCCGTGTGGAGTGGGCCTAAGCCAGCAGTAGGACATCCTTAGTGCTGCCACAGAAGTGGGAGAGGCTCCTGCAACTGCCACTGTGCTCACCAGCCATAAGCCCAGCTTCTGGCTGAGCGGCGCTGCCCCTATGGGAGTGCACTGACCACCAGGGGGCAACTCCTGCATTGAGTGTCTGCCCAAAGTGGTCAGTGCGTGTCATAATGATCAGTTGTTCCACTGTTCAGTCTATTTGCATATTAGCCTTTTATTATATAGGAAAGACTTAAAATAGATTTTCAGAGAGAGAGAGAAAAACATTGACATGAGAAGGAGACATCAATCAGCTACTTCCTGCATACTTCTTGGGATTGAGCCCAGAACTCTGACTGGGAGTCGAACTGGCAATCATTTGGTGCACGGGATGACACCCAATCAACTGAGCCACATCAGCTAGGGGAGAGGAGAGGAGAGGAGAGGAGAGGAGAGGAGAGGAGAGGAGAGGAGAGGAGGGAGAGAAAGGGAAAGAGAAAGAATCTAAAGAAAATATTGGGGAAAAACACCAAAAAACCAAACAAGTGAAGTTCATCTTGGCAGATTTTAGTGCTTTAGGTTTCCCTTTGGACCCTGCTTTTATGCTGCCTGAGGCTAATTGTATGCTGATTTTGGGTCTCTATGGAGGACTTTTGTGCCAGCCAATGTCAGAAGCTGTCTAAGTTTGGTTCTCAGCATCCTGTTCAAAGCTTCAAGTGATCCACAGCTTGTGGCTGCTTTCATTGGGCTAGCTCTCCCCCAGGAGGAGCCGAGCTGAGCTCTCAGGTTGGCTTTTTGTCAGCACACGGCACTAAGGCAGGTGGAGGGTGTGTACCTGCACTATTTCCCTGTCCTCCACTGGACCACATGGAGACACTGAGGGAGGCCAGCTGGGTCTACTGGAAGCCAGGAGTTCCTATCAGCTCTTGCATGAGAGGAAAGCGCGAGCCAGGTTCCTGGGATTGTGGGGGGATGTCTGGGCCCCACAGGCAACCACTGACACTGCCCGAGACCGCTGCTCCCTGAGGCTGCTGCCGCCTCAGCTGGGTTTGTGGGGCAGAATTGGGCAAGCTGGATTCCAGAGCGGTAATTCTTAAGGTGGGGCAAGCTGGGGTGGGGGTAAGGGGTAGGGTATTTGCCTTTCCCCAGGCTTCAGCTGTTGGGAGGGGCTTGTCGCTCTCAGGATGTCAGTGGATGACTCAGCACAGGCATCCTTGCAGCCATCCTCCCAGTCACTGTCCCCAACTCCCTGCACTCCCGTCCCTCCTCAGGCAGTTCCAGTCCACACCACCCTCCCTCCCCCAAAACCTAGAGTGAGTGGCTGCGAACGAAGATCCTGTGGGCCAGTCCCTCCAAAGCAGTGGCTTTACCTCCCCAGGGAGCTCCGTTCTGTGACCAGTTGTTGGAGGGTCGCTCAGCTCTCTGTCCAGTAGAAACCCTGCCGCTGGTCGCCACATGGCAGTTGAGGTCGACGCTGGCTGTCCCAGCTGGGGTGCCCTTCTGGGGCTCCAGCCCCCCTCTCTCTGGGGGAACCCTCCTTACCCTTGGCCCATAGCTCCTGAGAGCTTGGCCAGTGCCTCTTGGGGTCCCATCCTTCCTTCCTGCCTCAATGTGGTTTCTGTCCTTCCTTGTTTAAAAGTCTCTTCTTGGGTTGGGGGGAAGGGGAGGTAAAAGTCTCTTCTTCAGTCAATCCCCAGCCGGTATTTCAGGGTGACTACTCCCCAGTTTTATTCTAATTCCAGTTAGATTCTGGGAGGAGATGGCAGAAAGATCCTCTTATTCTGCCACTGTCTTCCACCCTCTCCATTCCTGAGGTTTTGATATGTCATATTGTCATTCTCATTCGTCTCTCTCTCTCTATTTTTTTAAAAATATATTTTTATTGATTTCAGAGAGGAAAGGAGAGGAGGAGAGAGATAGAAACATCAATGATGAGAGGGAATCATTGATTGGCTGCCTCCTGCACGCCCCCTACTGGGGACCGAGCTCAAACCCGGCATGTGCCCTTGACTGGAATCAAACCTGTGACCCTTGAGTCCTCAGGCCGACGCTCTGTACACCAAGCCAAACTGGCTAGGGCTCTCTCTATATTTTGATCTCACCTTGTATTTCTTCTTTGACTCAGTTATTTTTTCAGTAATATGTTGTTTAATCTCCACATATTTGTGGGTTGTTTTTTTTACTTCCTTTTTGCAGGTGATTTCTAATTTTAAAGCATTGTGGTCAGAGAATATGCTTGGTATAATTTCAATCTTCTTTAATTTTTTGAGGCTAGTTTTGTGACCCAACATATAGTCTATCCTTGAGAATGTTCCATGTGCACTGGAGAAGAATGTATAATTTGATGTTCTGGGATGAAAGGCTCTGTAAATATCAATGAAGTCCATTTGGTCTAGTGTGTCATTAAGGCAGATATTTCTTTATTGATTTTCTGTTTGGATGATCTATGTAGAGCTGTCCATGGAGTACTAAGGTCCCCAACTATGATTGTGTTTCTGTCAGTTTCTTCCTTTAGTTCTGTTAGTAGTTGCTTTATATATTTTGGTGCTCCCTCTTGGGTGCATATATATTAAGATGTGTTATGTCTTCTTGATGTAGTGTTCCCTTTATAATTATGAAATGTCCATCTTTGTCTCTTCTTACCCTTGTTATCTTGAAATCTATTTTGTCAGATATAAGTATGGCTACACCTGCTTTTCTATGGATCTTATTTGCTCAGAGATTCATTTTCTACCCTTTCACTTGGAGTCTAACTTTGTCTTTGCAGCTTAGATGGGTCTCCTGAAGGAAGCATATGGTTGGGTTTTATTTTTTTCATCCAATTTCTACTCTGTGCCTCTTTATTGGTGAAGTCAGTCCAATTATGTTTAGGGAAATTATTGATATATAAGAATTTCCCATAGCCATTTTACCTTTTGTTTTCTGGTAGCTCTGTTGCCTCCATTGGTTCTTTTCCTTTGTGTTGCTGTCTGGTGTTTTTGTTTGGTAGTATTCATACTTCTTTACTCTGTTTCCTCTTTTTTTTAAATGATGTGTCTCAATTTTGGGTTTGTCATATATGGTCACCATTGGGCTATGAAAAAGAAAGTTTCATATATATAGTAGTCCTTTTTCTTTTGAATGCATCTGATCTTCATCCTCCTTTGCAAATTCAGACCTTTACTCCCTCTGCCTTTAGGTTGTTGTCACAACTTACCCGTTTATGCTGTAGGTTTGCTGGTGATCATACTTGTAGTTCTGTGACCTTTTGTTCTTTGTTTCTGGTAGAATAACCCATTTGAGTACTTCATTTCACTTTCATTTTTTTGTTGTTGTTGTTTTTAGGAAACATCTTTTATTTGGGAAACATGTCCCAAAACAGATCAGTAAGTAGAATAGATTCCAGAGAATATGGCCCTGTGCACAGCCCTACCCCCCCCCCCCCCAAAAAATAACCCTGAGGGTGAACATTCCCCTTCCCTCCTTGGGCTCCTATGGTCTAAAACATGTTGGCAGCTCAATGTTTGTCTTCTGGGTATGGGGCACCATATCCATGTCACTGTTCCTAGGGTGCAGAGTGGTAGGGCCCGTGGGTCTGCCAACCCTCCCTCCACCCCAACTCAGCAAACATTTCTGCCCCACCCCAGACTAAAATAAGGAGCAAGAGGACCCCTTTACTGAGGTGCTGAGCAGGGCTCAGTCCATCACCGTGCTTTGAGAAAGAGGGAGGCATTTTACTTGGCACTTTAAAAATAGAGTGAGCAGAACTGGAGAAGCCAGAGAAGGTACCAAAACTGGCAGGAAGAGGCCAATTGGCACTAGTGTCTTGGGAGAAGGGAAGAGGGAGATGTGAGAGTAGGAGCTGAGAAAATTAGGAGGGATCCACTCCAAACGACAGAGGGATGAAATGGGCTAGAAACAAGAGAACTGCTGACTCTGGGCCTGTGTCCTCTCTACTTCCATCCCCAAGCATCTGGGTACCGTACCCAATTTCAGCCTCCCCTGTGCCAGCTTGTCCCTGTGTAGTGTCTGCCAGATTCTAGCACTCAGAGTCTTCCCCCATACTAATGTCTCTTGACCATGTCTCTAGTGACTTGACCATGCCTTGTCCCTTGAGCCTGGGGACCAGGCTTTTGTCTACCCACTTCTTTCCCATTGGTCAGATTGTCCCAAAGGCTCCATCCCACCTCTCAGAGAATTCTTTGGTCCTCAATACTTCTCTTCCCCATTCCTGAGGAGGGGAGGTGGGTCAAGGGCACCTGGTACCCAATCTCCCCTGCCCCTCTTGGAGCCCCCTAGACTTGGATGAAGAGTGGGCCAGTAAGAAGGGCAAAGCCTGATAGAAGCAGAATGATCTTGAGGATCCTCAGCTGGGAAGTGGCCAGCTCCTGGGGCAGGATTTCCAAGAAAGTGATATAGAGAAAGGTGTCAGCTGCCATGCCCTCCAGCACAGACTGGGCCAGCTGGTGCAGTGGGCCAGCTGACTCTGCCAGAGCTGCACCCAGCCCAATGCCCGGGGTGTCGTGCATGAGAAGAGAATGCCACAGCCAGCCACCACCTTTGCTCGCAGGTGGCTCTGCAGCAGCCTCAGGGACAAGCTGAGGGCCAGCTTTGCTGATGGAGCAGCAAAGCCAAACACAGCTACATGGCCCGAGCCGGTCTCGTTGCAGTCCCACTGCCAGCCCCTCTAACACTGAGTGCAGAGCCAGGGAGGAGACCAGTACACCAGCACGCAGGGCTGAGGGAGCTGCCAGAGCTCCGCTGGCCTGTGGGAAGCTTTGTGTGTGCCAGTGCTGCGGCCCACCATTCACTGTTCCCAGCAGCGCCCTTGTCTCCTCTCGAGGTGGTGGCACTGGCTGCTCTTTGTAAGCCAGCGTGATCTGCTCCATCTCCAGGACCAGGAAGAAGCCCAGGACCAGGATAAACTCTTGTAGGGGAAACTGGAGCGTCACACGCAGGGCTGCCAGGGCCTCATCTATGGCAGACAGGTAGTCAGGCAGCAGGTCCAGGAGACAGGTGACCAGAAACACATCTCTGGCAAAGCAGCTTACAAGGCTCAGCGCTTTCTGGCGGAAGGCTCAGGGCTTCCGGGTTAGTTCCAGGCGAGCAAAGGACACGGATGGGCACTGGACTGCAGGTGAGAGTGAGCACCAGCAGGAGCACCAAGGCCCCCAACTTCACCTCCAGTCCCACGGGCACTGGGGGATCCGAGGCCCCTGCCTCTGGGCGCCACACCAGGAGCTCTGGTTCTCCCAGGGCCCCATGGTAGCTGTGGTTGCTCCAGTGACTCTCAGACCTCGCAAGGGTCTCACTGCATGGCACCCGCTCGGTTCCAGCCTCCAGTCGGGCCTCACTTTCATTTCTAAAGGATTACTCTGGACAGATCACCTTGGCTGGTAATTTCTCTCAATAGTTTGAATATCTGGCTCCACTCTCTTCTGGCTTGTAGAGTTTCTACTGAGAAGTCCCATGTAACCAAATGGGCTTTCCTTTATAGATTACTTTCTTCTTTTCCTTGACTGCCTTGAGAATTCTTTCTTTGTCATTAATTTTTGACAGTCTTAATACCATATGCCTTAGAGAAGACCTCTTTGGATTGAGGCAAGTAGGTATTCTGTTTGTTACAGCCAGGGTCTTTTGCTTATTCTTCCATGGTCACACATAATATTCTACTTTTTACATTGCTTCCAAATGCTCTCTTACTTCTCATCTGTTCAAGATCCTAACCATAATTTAAAGCTCAGGAAAAAAGGGTATTTTGCCCCTAGGAAGTCTTCTCTGAGCCTGGAATCATCTCACCTAATTCTGAATATTTGTAGAATTTATGGTGCTTGATATTTACTGTTTTACTTTGTTAGTCAACCTTTATTATACACTAGAGGCCTGGTGCACAAAAATTTGTACACTGGGGGGGGGGGGGGACTGCGCATCCCTCAGCCCAGACTGTGCTCTTTCGCAGTCTGGGACCCCTCGGGGGATGTACACCTGCTGGCTTAGGCCTGCTCCCCAGGGGATCAGGCCTAAGTTGGCAGTCAGACATCCCTCTAGCAGCCTGGCAGCCCTCGGGGGATGTCCACTTGCCAGCAGGGACCAGGCCTAAGCTGCAGTTGGACATCCTTAGTGCTGCTGAAGAGGCAGGAGAGGCTCCCACCATCACTGCTGTGCTGGCAGCCATCAGCCTGGCTTGTGGCTGAGCAGAGCTCCCTCTGTGGGAGCACACTGACCACCAGGGGGCAGCTCCTGCATTGAGCATCTGCCCCCTAGTGGTCAGTGTGTTTCATAGTGACCAGTCATTCCCAGTGGTTCTGCTGTTAGGGTCAGTTTGCATATTACCCTTTTATTATATGCCTGGTGCATGGGTGGGGGCTGGCTGGTTTGCCCTGAAGGGTGTCCCAGATCAGGGTGGGGGTCCCATTAGAGTGCCTGGCCAGCCTGGGTGAGGGGCTGAGGGTCGTTTTCAGGCTGGCCACAGCCCCTTCAGGGTGGGGGTCCCCTGGGGTGCCTGGTCAGCCTGGGTGAGGGGCTGATGGCTGTTACCAGGCTGTCCATGGCCCCGAGCCATGCAAGGTCCCAGTGGAGCCTGGATGGAAGCAGGTATCTGAGATATATTTATCTTCTATAATTGAAACTTTGTTGCCTTTAGCGGAGGCCACAGCAGGCCAGGGAAGGTGGGAAGCTTGGCTTCCTCCATCGCCGGGGCATCCAAGCTTCCTGCTTGCTCCAGCTCCGTGGCTGCCGGCCACCATCTTGGTTGGGTTAATTTGCATATAGTCGCTCTGAGTGGCTGGTGGGCATGGCTTGGGGCGTAGTGAAGGTACGGTCAATTTGCATGTTTTCTTTTATTAGATTAGATGTTATATTTTGCCAATAAAGACCTAAGTTCTTGATGTATGTGTGTGTATATATATATATATATATAAATATATATATATGTTAATGTCTTGAGCCTAAGCACTGCATACATTAAACCAAAAATTGGGACATATGGTCTGTGAAAATGTGTACTTATAGGGAGAGAATACTGCTATTTGAATTGGGCCACTCATAACTTGTAGAAATCCATTAAAACTTCAAACTTTATGTCTTTTTGTTGATGCATTTAAATTTGTTTTCTAACAATTGAGTTTGCAGGACAGTCAACGTGATGTTATTTGGCATATATAAGTTAAAAGTTTAACTTTAAAAAATATGTTTTTATTGATTTTAGAGAGAAAGAAAGGGAGAGAGAGAGAGAGAGAGAGAGAGAGAGAGAGAGAGAAATATCAATGACAGATAAACATCATTGGGCTGCCTCCTGCTCCCTCCACACGGGATCAAGCCTGCAACCTGGGCATATGCCCTGACTGGGAATTGAACCGGAGACCTCTCTGTGCATGGGATGATGCTCCACCAACTGAGCCACACTGGCCAGGGCAAGTTTAAATGTTTTATTAATTTTAATTTATCTGATAATGAGAAAGCAAATAAATCAAAGCACGAAAATAAAATATATTAAGTCTAAAAATATTCTTAGCTGATTTATTTTGACAAGTGTTTAAATTATTTAGCTGTTCTGAATTTATTTTATTTTAATTATTTATAACAATACACTGTAGTGCATTAGGGAATGTCTTGAAAAGTGTTTTGTAAAAGTGGGCAGCATCTCAGTAATAATAGCACTATAACTCTGCCATTTAATTTTTGCTGACAGTGGGTTGAACTTGTGAGGATAATCATAAGAAACGTTAGGGGACAGTACCTATGCAATTGAGACAGGAAGGCACTGTAGTTGCCTTTTCAATTTTTTGTGCTACTATAGTTTTTCAATACTTTTTAAAACTGTCAGCAGTTCAATAAGACTTTTAGTTCTTTCTTGATCTTAAAATATCTTCTTTACATGCGCTCAATGCTATATGCACAAATTTCTCAAGTGCTTACCTCCTTACTTTTCAAAAGCAGTACTTTTAAATGATGTTCCATTACCTTCTAAATGTTCAAACCTCTTCTTTTTTTTTACTCCTGCTTGGAAACTCTTTCAAAAGCACTTCAGTATTTGCACAATAATGCAATAGTGTACAATGTAAATTTTATGTGGAACAACTTTATGTAATGAACCTAGCTTCCTTATGCATTTTTCTTCGTGATTTCTTTCCTGTTGACATTTCCAGTAGACGTACCTCAGTTATTCCCCAATGAGAATGAGATAAATAGAAAGAGGGCTAAAAGTTTGTTGACTTTGAGAAGAATCAGCTCTGGCCAGTGTGGCTCAGTTGTTTGAGTGTTACCCCAGATACCAAGTCGTCACCAGTTCAATTCCTGGTTGCGTGCTCAGTCTGGTGGGGAGTGTGCAGGAGGCAGCCGATTGATTTTTCTCCCTCTTTTCCCCCCTCCCTTCCCCTCTCTCTCTCTCTAAAAATCAATAAAACATATTTTAAAACAACAACAACACAAAAACCCAAGAAGAATCAATGCATGGGTTATTTAACTCCTGCCGTGGACATCACCTGTGTTTTTTGCTAATAAACACTGTGCTTAGACTACTCTTAGTTCTGGTTAATAACCCAGAAATTTGTAACCTTCAGCACTATCCAAGACTTATATTTATATCTGTGAAATACAGAGATAAATACTTACTGGAGAGATGGACTCTATGATGGGACAAAGGCTTTCTAATTTATGTATCGACTCTTTTGTGTTTCATGTAGGTGGTAACATCATGACTTAGCACTTGATCTCCATCCTTCCTAGCACTTGATTTCCTTCCAGTGAGCTTTCCTGGTTAGCAAAGGCTGGAACGGTAAAAATTAGATCCCCAGACTTTTTTGTGGCTTTAAAATAAGAAGTCCATACCTTCAGGATGGACATTACAAACATTTACAAAAGTCGGAAGGCTAATATTTTGGATCCTACATCCAGCTTCAACAATGATCAACATTTTGCCACTCTTGTTCCATCTATCCCTCTCTACTTTTTTGTTGTTGGAATTTTAAAAAACAAATTTAAGATGTCATTTCTTTGTGCCTATAAATATTTCAGAAGGCATCTCTAACGATAAGTACATTAAAAATATTGACAACAGCTAGGTTCTTGCAAGATGTGTATGATCACGATATGGAAGGTAGAGGTGAGGTAGAGGTCATCTGTCTGTAACGTCTACTGCTGAGCATGGGTGGTGAAGACTTTTGGGTGTTTTTTGCAATAGCAGTCCAGTGTCTAGTTCACTATTGGCTAATACAGGGTCACTGCACTTCCTAGATGATTGATCTTTATCATCAAGGATATATAGTGTTGCCACTAGCAATATAGGGGACCCAAAAAAGGAGTTTTTCTGGAATCTAGGGAGGCCTCTGGGTTGCCTCTTGTGTACCATGCCGGTGATAAAAGTTAATGGAAGGCTAAGCTACTTAATACAGGCAGGACTTCTCAGGAAATAAACAACAGCTTACATGGCATCGACTATGTGTCATTTACTCTAAGCATTTCACATTTATCAACTCATCTAATGCTTGCAATAACCCTATGCTGGAGACACTTTCATTATCTTTGTTTTACAGATGAGCATCGAGGCACAGAGAGATTAAATGACATGACCAAGGTCATAGAATTAATAAGTAGCAGAGCTGGGCTTTAAACCCAGAAAATATAACTCCAGAGCCAGGTGCCTAAAAACTGCATTCTACTAGTTATTAGTTTGGAGCATCCTACCAGGTAAGAATCAAACCAGTTGAGGGCAAAGGGAACATGGAATGAGTAATGAAGAAGCAAATTATAAGTATCAGCTGTGGTTTTAGGACCTGTAGCAGAAATATGACCTGTAGTAGCAACCCAGATATCTTTCCTTTCTGTTTATATATTGGTGCTCTTTGATTCATCTGCAGTTATTGCCAACAGGTTCCCTGGTAGACTATTCCTTTGCTTGCTGACATGACAGTGCCTCACTGCGAGTTTTGCTCTGTTTTCCTGCTTAGGGCTTTCTCTGAAGTTGTTAGCGTCTGCTCAGCCCATGCACAGGGCAGCCCAGATGGGAGAGGCATTAATGCCCTGGGGTAACTCTCTACCCTGGGGGGTTGGAATTGTTGGATAAATGCCCATCTTCATTCTTCAGAGGGAGAAGTTGGAGTTGCATTTGATCTGTGCCTTAGGGCCGTGGTGGGCAAACTGCGGCTCACGAGCCACATGCGGCTCTTTGGCCCCTTGAGTGTGGCTCTTCCTAAGCCTTAGGAGTACCCCAAATTAAGTTAATAACAATGTACCTACCTATATAGTTTAAGTTTAAAAAATTTGGCTCTCAAAAGAAATTTCAATCGTTGTACTGTTGATATTTGGCTCTGTTGACTAATGAATTTGCCGACCACTGCCTTAGGGGATTCCCAGTGGAATGAGCTCCAGTTACCCCCAGTGGTAACCAGCTCAATAATGGATTCTAGCCGAAGCCCGTTTGGCTCAGTGGATAGAGCGTCGGCCTGCGGACTAAAAGGTCCTGGGTTCGATTCCGGTCAAGGGCATGTACCTGGGTTGCGGGCGCATCCCCAGTAGGAGATGTGCAGGAGGCAGCTGATCGATGTTTCTCTCTCATCGATGTTTCTAACTCTCTATCTCTCTCCCTTCCTCTCTGTAAAAAATCAATAAAATATATTTAAAAAAAATAATGGATTCTATCTCTCTACTATCTATCTATCTATCTATCTATCTATCAATCATCTCTTTATCATCCTCACTGGAAGATTTTTAAAAATTTCTCCCAGAGAGAGAGAGAGAAACATCAATTGGTTGCCTCTTGAATGTGCCCTGACCAGGGATTGATCCCATAACCTGGGTATGTGCCCTGACCCGAAATTGAACTCAGGACCCTTTGGTGCATGGGTTGACCCTCCAACCAACTGAGTCACACCAGCCAGGGCACATACTTTATTGTATTTCCACCTTTCCTGCCTCACACACCCCACTCTTTTATTCCTCCTTCGAAGGATCGCCTCCCAAATACATACATGCATTCATGTCCTGTCTCGGGTATATTTATACACGTGAACCAATTTCCATAATTTTTCTTCTTCCTTTCTCATTTGCGTAGTGTGTGTTGGTGGTTAACTTCATAATTTAGCCCCCTGCTTATAGAATATGATGGTAGGATTGGGACTAAATAAGATGAGGAATGAGCAGCACCCTGAGATGGATGCAGTGATTCTTTTTTTTTTTATAACCTTACTTTTTTTTATGTAAAGAGTATAGAATAATGGGGGTTGCAAATATTATATACTTTATTGATTTTTTACAGAGAGGAAGGGAGAGGGATAGAGAGTTAGAAACATCAATGAGTGAGAAACATCAATCAGCTGCCTCTGGCACACCTCCTACTGGGGATATGCCTGCAACCAAGGTACATGCCCTTGACCGGAATCAAACCTGGGACCTTTTAGTCTCCAGGCTGATGCTCTATCCACTGAGCCAAACTGGTTAGGGTGGATGCAGTGATTCTTAAGAATTCGAACCTACCCTTCTTGTGAGAGATTTCACATCTTTTTATTAGAAAGGGTAATTGCATTCTGTTAGGTAGGAGCAGGTTGTTTTTGCTTTCTGTTGTTTAGAAGGTTAAGTATGGCTATTGAGAAGCCAAAGGGCTGAATTATACAGAATATAATTCATAATTCAATCCCCATTTCCAATGCCTTCCACTTTCCCTTCATATACTCAGAATCTGAAAAGTTACAAAATGCACGTTTAAGACTCCCTTGTAGTTGTGATACAATTTCCACAAGTTAGATGCATTTTGTATGCTTTAAAGGTGGGAGTGAGACAAAGCTATGTGGTAGCACTTCTAGTATTTTCCGCTACCAAGTATGGGGGTGGGGTGTTGGTTTTTTTCTTCAATTCTTAGCTTTGCTGGTAGCAAGAGGCAAGGCATTGGACAGCTGACAGGCACGGAGAGAGCTGACAACCACCACGTGTGGCGGCAGAGACTTCGTGATCATCGCGGTCTCCATACTGTGTTCCAGACTGTGCAGAGGCCCAGTCCGCTGGCCAGCTAGTTCTACGGTGCTGTTCTTCCTACAAGTCATCCCTGGAAACGGGGTTAGTGTCTGCTTCTCCAGGCACTCAAAATGTTTCCTTTTGTAAGCACCTAATTCTCTTATATCCTTTATGTTTAAAATAGTTCCCAGTTACAACTGGACCCTGACTGAAAAAATTAGAATGAGACCTATCTCTAGGTGGTATCACCTCAGGGTTTATTACCAGACTCAGCTTCTGGATCAGCAGAGTTTGGACCTCAACTACTCTTTTTTTTTTTAAAAAAAATGTTAATCCTCACCTGTGGGGATTTCATTGTTTTTCTACTAAAACAGAAGCTCTTATTAAGAATCTTTAGGGCCCTGGCCAGGTAGCTCAGTTGGTTAGAGTGTCATTCTGCTATGCCAAGGTTGTGGGTTCAATCCCCAGTCAGGGCACATACAAGAATCAACCAATGAGTGCATAAATAAGTGGAACAACAAAATGGATCTTTCTCTCTCTTTATCTTTCTCAAATCAATCGATAAAAAAAGAGAATCTTTAGGTTTGGAGGCATGTAAGAGATAATCTCTTTCAGCAGCCTCATTTTACTTCATTTTATTGTATGTACTATGTTTTTTCTGTTTGGTTTCCTTTTTATCTACTTTTAAAAAATTGGTATAACTTAAAGTGCACACAAAAGTGTAGCTCTATGAATTTTTAAGTATGTGTACACCATGTTAACACCACTCAGGTCAAGATACAAACATTTTTTAGTACCCCAGAAGACTCTTTCATGTTCTCTCCCAGTTGATAGCTCCCTATAATGTATTAGTTTTATAGGACTGCCATAGCAGGAGGTCAGGGTTTGATTCCTGGTTGGGACTCGATCCCCAGTAGGGGGTGTGCAGAAGGCAGCCGATAAATGATTCTCTCTCATCATTGATGTTCCTATCTCTCTCCCTCCCCTTTCTCTCTGAAATCAATAAAAATATATTTTTTAAAAAGGAGTTCTTAAAGAAGATAATACAGTAAATAGAAAAAGGGCACTATCCATTGAACGATATCTTCAGATCCAGAAAGCCCAGCAAATTCCAAGCAAAAAATCTAGACAGATCATAATGAAATGCACAACCCCAAAGAAAAAGAGAAGGTAGTAAGAAGTCACAGGAAAAGAGTCAAATCACCTACAAAGAAAAGGTAAATACTAGTAGATGGCTGGATGACTCTCATTGCCACAGTGAAGACAGGGAAAGTATATTCAAAGTGATTAGAGAAAATATTAGTCAATCTAAAGTTCTATACCCACCAAAGCTATCTTAAAGAACAAAGAGGGCCCTAGCCTGTTTGGCTCAGTGGATAGAGAGTAGGCCTGTGAACTGAAAGGTCCCAGGTTCTATTCCGGTCAAGGGCACATGCCCGGATTATGGGCTTGATCCCCAGTGGGGGATTTGCAGGAAGGCAGCCAATCCATGGTTCTCTCTCATCATGTCTGTCTGTCTGTCTGTCTCTCTCTCTCTCTCACTCTTCCTTCCTCTCTGAAATCAATAAAAATGTATTTTAAAAAAAAAGAACAAAGGGGGTAAAAATAAAGATATTTTCAGAAAGCAAAAATAGACTTTACCACCAAAAGACTCCAAAATAAATTCTAAAGACCTAGCTAAAGTAGAAAGAAAATAAATTCCTGCTGGGAGATCTGGCTACATAATTTTTGGGTCTCAGTGCAAGGCCCCCAAAATGCAGGGGTCTTTGTTTAAAAAATATTAAGAATTTCAAGCCCTAGCTGGTTTGGCTTAGTGGATAGAGCCTTGGCCAGCAGACTGAAGGGCCCCAGGTTCGATTCTAGCCAAGGGCACATGCTTCGGTTGTGGACTCAATCCTCAGTAGGGGGCGTGTAGGAGGCAGCCAATCAATGATTCTTTCTCATCATTGATGTTTCTATCTCTCCCTCTCCCTTCCTCTCTGAAATCAATAAAAAATATTCTTTTAAAGAATAAAGCTCATTCTCTCGAAAGATGGCGGCGATATAGGCAGACGCGTCCCAGGTCTTGTCCCGGAGCAAACGGAGTAAGCAGCTGAAACTAATAACACCCACCCCGAATTGGCAAATTTACTCAGCTGGTGAGACGGCTTGCAGCCTGGAAGGGCAGACCTCCCCTGGAAAGGTTAAAAACCAGGGATCTGGGCAGGAAAGTTTGCCAGACCTGAGCCCAGAGGGTCGGAGGGAGACCGCATGGCAGACAGCCGCGTCTCTTGGGACAGACACAGACCCTGACCAGGGTAAGGAGTTCCGCGGGTTTGCTGGCGCCAGGAGATTTGAGATTTGGATTTTGTGACTGCGGAGAACTGAGACTAAAGGGGGCATCCTGAGGAACTGATCAGACCATGCAGTGCCCATAAGAGAGGAGCGTTTCCCAGACCGCAGATCCAAGCAACAGCAGCCCCCTGAGCACCGCAGCCTCCTGATCACCACAGCCTCCTGATCACCACACCCTCTGTCTGTGGAACAGCAACTGTACGTGAAGCCTCCCCCCACCAGCCAGAAGAGCCAACACAGCTGTGAACAACACCCACCAGAGGAGCTGCTGCCAACTGGAAAGCAGCTGCTACCGCAATCATCTGAGCAGCAACCACAACCCAAGGAGCCCCTGCCACCCAGGGAGCAGCCACTGAACATCTCAACATCTACATATGTCAGCGAGATCAAACATGGGTAGGCAAAGAAACCCCCAAAGGAAAGAAAAGGAGGACTCCCCAGAAAAGCAGCTAAGTGAGACAGAGATATGCAACATGACGGAAAAAGAATTCAGAATAAGGTTCCTAGAGTACATGCACCACATGTTCAAGAAGCAAGAAGAAACAGATGAAAAACTCAACTACTTATGCAAGAAGCTAGAAGAAACAGATGAAAAAATCAACAACTTAAGTAAGTCCCAAGAAGAAATGAAGAGTGACATAGCTTCAATAAAAAACTCCATTGAAAGTATCAACAGTAGACTGGGAGAAGCGGAGGACCGAATTAGTGAATTAGAAGACAAGGAAGCAAAACACACTCAAACTGTACGGCAAATGGAGAAAAAAATTAAAAGACAGGAGGAGAGCCTAAGGGAGCTTTGGGACAACATGAAACGAAACAACATACGAATAATAGGGGTGCCAGAACAACAGAAAGATGAACATGGATTAGAAAACCTATTCGAAGAAATAATATCAGAAAACTTCCCTGAGGTGGGGAAGAAAAAAGTCACACAAGCCCAGAGAGTTCCAAACAAGGTGAACCCGAAAAGACCCACACCAAGACACATCATAATTACCATGGCAAATGTTCAGGATAAAGAGAGAATCTTACAGGCTGCAAGAGAGAGACGGAAAGTAACATACAAGGGATCTCCCATTAGATTATCAAATGATTTCTCAACAGAAACACATCAGGCCAGAAAAGAATGGACGGAAATCTACAAAGTGATGCAAAGCAAAGGACTGAATCCAAGAATACTCTATCCAGCAAGGCTATCATTCAAAATTGAAGGGGAAATAAGAAGCTTCACAGACAAAAAAGGGCTAAGGGAGTTTATCACCACCAAGCCAGCCATGCAAGAAATGCTAAAGGAACTGGTCTAAACAGAAGAAATATCAAGCTCAGAAAGAAAACAGCCACATACACACACACAAAAAAAGAAATGGCTACAAACAAATACCTTTCAATAATAACTTTAAATGTAAATGGACTAAATGCTCCAACCAAAAGACATCGAGTGGCTGAATGGATAAAAAAACATGACCCATACATCTGCTGTCTACAAGAGACCCACCTCATTAGAAGGGACTCACACAGACTGAAAGTGAAGGGATGGAAAAATATCTTTCACGCAAATGGAAAGGAAAAGAAAGCTGGGGTAGCAATACTTATATCTGACAAAATACATCTCAAAGTGAAGGCCATAACCAGAGATAAGGAAGGCCACTTCATAATACTAAAGGGATCAATACAACAAGAAGATATAACCCTGGTAAACATATATGCACCCAATGCAGGAGCACCCACATTCATAAGAAAACTTCTGGAAGATATCAGGGGAGAGATCGACAACAATACAATCATAGTAGGGGACTTTAATACACCACTGACATCACTGGATAAATCCGCTAGACAAAAACTCAGCAAAGAAACAGCAATCCTAAATGACTCACTAGATCAGATGGACTTAATTGACATCTTCAGAACACTTCACCCCACAGCTGCGGAATATACATTCCTCTCAGGTGCTCATGGGACATATTCAAAAATAGACCACATATTGGGTCACAAGCAAAGTCTCCACAAATTCAAGAAGATTGAAATCATAAAAAGCTTCTTCGCAGACCACAATGGCATAATGTTAGAAATAAACTACAATAAAAACAACCCAAAATACTCAAACACTTGGAAGCTGAATAGCATGTTATTAAATATTGATTGGGTTACCGATGACATCAAAGAAGAAATTAAAAACATCCTGGACACTAATGACAATGAAAACACAACAATCCAAAACCTCTGGGACACAATGAAAGCAGTCCTGAGAGGAAAGTTTATAGCTCTACAGGCCTATCTCAAAAAACAAGAAAAAATGGTAGTCAATCATCTAACTCTACAACTCAAAGAATTAGAAAGAGAGCAACAAGAAAACCCCAGAGTGAGCAGAAGGAAGGAGATAATAAAGATTAGAGCAGAAATCAATGAAATAGAGACCAAAAAAACAATACAGAAAATCAATGAAACCAAGAGCTGGTTCTTTGAAAGGATAAACAAGATTGACAAACCCCTAGCCAGGCTCACCAAGAAGCAAAGAGAGAGGTCCCAAATAAACCAAATCAGAAATGATAGAGGCGAAATAACAACAGACCCCACAGAAATACAAATGATTGTTAAACAATACTACGAGCAACTCTACTCCAACAAACTGGACAACCTGGAGGAAATGGAAAAATTCCTAGAAAAATACAACATTCCAAAACTCAATCAGGAAGAATCTAAAAACCTCAATAGGCCAATAACTATGGAAGAAATTGAAGCAGTCATCAGAAAGCTTCCAGCAAACAAAAGCCCAGGGCCAGACGGCTTCACAGGGGAGTTCTACCAAACATTCAAGGAAGAACTAAAACCCACCCTCCTCAGACTACTACAAAAAATTCAAGAGGAAGGAACGCTTCCAAGCTCATTCTATGAAGCCAGCATCACCCTAATACCAAAACCAGGTAAAGACATCACAATGAAAGAGAATTACAGGCCAATATCCCTCATGAACATAGATGCCAAAATCCTCAACAAAATCTTAGCAAATCGGATCCAGCAGTACATCAGAAGGATCATACACCATGACCAAGTAGGATTTATCCCAGAGATGCAAGGATGGTACAACATCCGTAAATCAATAAATGTGATACATCACATAAACAAATTGAAAGAAAAAAACCACATGGTCATATCAATTGATGCAGAAAAAGCATTCGACAAAATCCAACACCCATTTTTGATAAAAACTCTCAGAAAGGTGGGAATAGAAGGATCATACCTCAACATAATAAAAGCCATATATGACAGGCCCACAGCCAACATCATACTCAATGGACAAAAACTAACACCATTTCCCCTAAGAACAGGAACAAGACAGGGATGCCCACTCTCACCACTCCTGTTCAACATAGTCCTGGAAGTATTAGCCATTGCAATTAGGCAAGAAGAAGAAATAAAAGGCATCCAAATTGGAAAAGAGGAAGTAAAACTGTCCTTATTTGCAGATGACATGATATTATACATACAAAACCCTAGAGACTCCATCAAAAAGCTTCTAGACTTAATACATGAATTTGGCAATGTAGCAGGATACAAAATTAACGCCAAGAAATCTGAGGCATTTCTATACACCAATAGTGAACTTTCAGAAAGGGAGATCAGAAAAACAATCCCATTTACCATCGCACCAAAAAAATTAAGATACCTAGGAATAAACTTAACTAAAGAGGTTAAAGACCTCTACTCAGAAAACTACAGGACGTTGAAAAAAGAGATAGAGGAAGACATAAACAGATGGAAGAACATACCATGTTCTTGGATTGGTAGAATCAACATTATTAAAATGTCCATACTACCCAAAGCAATCTATACATTCAACGCACTTCCCATTAAAATACCAATGGCCTTCTTCACAGATCTAGAACGAACTCTCCAAAAATTCATCTGGAATAAAAAAAGACCCCGAATAGCTGCAACGATCCTGAGAAAGAACAAAGTAGGTGGGATCTCAATGCCAGATATCAAGCTGTATTACAAAGCCACTGTTCTCAAAACTGCCTGGTACTGGCACAAGAACAGGCATATAGATCAGTGGAATAGAATAGAGAGTCCAGAAATTAGCCCGAACCAATATGCTCAATTAATTTTTGACAAAGGAGGCATGAACATACAATGGAGCCAAGATAGTCTCTTCAATAAATGGTGTTGGGAAAATTGGACAGACATATGCAAGAAAATGAAACTAGACCACCAACTTACACCATACACAAGAATAAACTCAAAATGGATAAAGGACTTAAATGTACGACAGGAAACCATAAAAATTCTAGAAGAATACAAAGGCAACAAAATCTCAGACATATGCCAAAACAATTTCTTCACTGATACAGCTCCTAGGGCAGTTGAAACTAAAGAGAAACTGAACAAATGGGACTACATCAAAATAAAAAGCTTCTGCACAGCAAAAGAAACCATCAATAAAACAACAAGAAAACCCACCTCGTGGGAAAACATATTTGCCAACGTCATATCTGATAAGGGCTTAATCTCCAAAATTTATAGGGAACTCATACAACTTAACAAAAAGAAGATAAACAATCCAATCAAAAAATGGGCAAAGGATCTAAATAGACACCTTTCAAAAGAGGACATTCAGAAAGCCAAGAGACATATGAAAACATGCTCAAAGTCACTAATCATCCGAGAGATGCAAATCAAAACAACAATGAGGTACCATCTCACACCTGGCAGAATGGCCATCATCAACAAATCAACAAACGACAAGTGCTGGAGAGGATGTGGAGAAAAAGGAACACTTGTGCACTGCTGGTGGGAATGCAGACTGGTGCAGCCACTATGGAAGGCAGTATGGAGGTTCCTCAAAAAATTGGAAATGGAACTCCCATTTGACCCTGTGATCCCACTCCTAGGAATATATCCCAAGAAACCAGAAACACCAATCAGAAAGGATATATGCACCCAGATGTTCATAGCAGCACAATTCACCATAGCTAAGATCTGGAAACAGCCTAAGTGCCCATCAGTAGATGAATGGATTAGAAAACTGTGGTACATCTACACGATGGAATACTATGCTGCTGTTAAAAAGAAGGAACTCCTACCATTTGCAACATCATGGATGGAACTGGAGAGCATTATGCTAAGTGAAACAAGCCAGTCAATGAAGGAAAAATACCACATGATCTCACTCATTCATGGATAATAAAGACCATTACAAACTTTTGAACAATAATAGATACAGAGGCAGAGCTGCCTCAAACTGATTGTCAAACTGCAGTGGGAAGGCCAGAGAGAGTTGGGGGGCAGGAGGGAGGGGAGTAAGAGATCAACCGAAGGACTTGTATGCATGCATATAAGCATAACTAATGGACATAAGACACTGGGGGGTAAGGGAGTGTAGGGGTTTGTCAAGGGGGGGGGGAAGGATACTTATGTAATACCCTTTGTAATACTTTAAGCGAAAAATAAAAAAAAAAAAAAAAAAAAAAAAAAAAAAAAAAAAGAATAAAGCTCATTTAAAAAATATTTCAAGATGGCAACAGCAGAGCATGAAATCAGGCATGGGGCCCTTCTGAGCAGGGGTCCTATGTGACTGCCAGGTCACGCACCCATGAATTTGACCCTAAACATTTCTAAACAATCAACTGCATGTAACAATAATAAATTTATCTACTTTATGGGAGAGAAAAAGCAAGCTAGAATTAAATTACTAGACAAAAGCATATAAATTGGAGGAGTTACAGTTCAAGTATTCTAAGGTTCGTGTATTATTTGGGGAGAATGAAGACAATTTTTAACTTTAAGTTTGCATGTTAAAATAGCTATGGCAACCATAAAAGAATAGACATAGTGGAATGCATATATGCATAACCCCAGGATACAGACAATAGTGTGGTGAAGGCTTGGGACAGGGGTGGGGGCAAGCTAGAAGAGGTCAATGGGGGAGAAAAGGGAACATATATAATACTTTCAACAATAAAGATTAAAAAAAAAAGTAACCTAACAAAAAAAAAAGAATAGATATAGTATATATAACTTTCAAATAAGTAGAGGAGAAAAAAACATAGCCAAATCAAAAGGCAAGAAAGAGGGAAAAAAGTACCATTAAGTGACATAGTAATTTGATATAAATAAATCCAAATATTCCAGTAATCCTTTCATAGGCAAACAGACTAAACTCCAATGAAAAGTCAAAGATTGCCAGTTTGCAAAATAAAACAAAATCCAGCTATATGCTATTTCAAGAGACGTATAAACATCATTATTATACAGACATACTGAAAGACAAAGAATGGGGAAAAAATACCCCAGGCCAATACTAAACTACATTAAAAGAAGCTAGTAAAGATACTAATATATTAGTTTCAAGAAAAATGGACTCTAACACAAAAAGTATATAGATAAAGATTGTCATTTCATAATGATAAAAATATTCGATTCACTAAAAATAAATAACATTTTAATAGTTGCTATGTACCTAATAAGAAAATATTAAAATATACAAAGCAAATATTGGCAAATCTACAAGGAGAAGCTGACAAAGCCCCCATCACAGAGGGATTGCTTAATGCACTGGTTCTCAAACTTCAGTATACATCAGAACCCACTGAAGGCTTATTAAAACATAGGCTGTTGGGCCCACCTCCAGAGCTTCTGATGTAACAGGCTGAAGGTAACCCTGGTTGGTGTGGCTCAGTTGGTCAGAGTGTCCTCTGGTACACGAAAAAGTCGCAGGTTTGATTCTGGGTCAGGGCACATACCCAGGCATCAGGTTCCATCTCTGGTCAGGGCGAGTGAGGAGGCAATGGTCTTTCTTTCTTTCTTTCTTTTTTAAATATATTTTATTGATTTTTTACAGAGAGGAAGGGAGAGGGATAGAGAGCTAGAAACATCGATGAGAGAGAAACATCAACCAGCCGCCTCCTGCACACCTCCCACTGGAGACATGCCTGCAACCAAGGCACATGCCCTTGACTGGAATTGAACCCGGGACCCTCCAGTCCACAGGCCGATGCTCTATCCACTGAGCCAAAGCGGTTAGGGCGGCAAAGGTGTTTCTTATCTCACATCGATGTCCCTCCCTCCTCCCTCTCTTTCTCCCTTCCTCTCTCTCTCTCAAATCAACAAAAAGCATGTCCTCAGGTGAGGATTAAAAAAAAAAAAATGCTGAAGATGGAGTCTCAGAATTTCCAGTTCTAACAAGTTCTCAAGTACTGTTGATGTTTTTGGTACCAGAATTACATTTTTAGCATCACTGGTTTCAATAATGGATAGGTCAAACACAAAAAAATCAGTAGGAGATGGAATATTTGAAAGGCACCATTACTAAGCTTGATCAAATGGACATATTAGAACATTAGAGAATACACATTATTTTAAACACACTGAAACCTTTATGAAAATTGACCATTTACACTCAGTCTTAAAGCTAGGCTTGGCAAATTTCAAAGTATTGGTACCAGAGGCTATATTATCATGCAATTAAGTTAGAAATCAACTGTATAAAAATAACTGAAAAAGTCTTATTTTGCTTAGAAATTAAGGGATGTCTTAATAACCCCTGAGCAAAGAAGAAATTATAATGGAAAGATGGAAGGAAGGGTAGAAGCATCTTTCATTTCTTGAATACCACTGATCATATCTGGAACTGTGGTCTGTATATATTTACTTTCAGCCAATACTGGTAGATTGATTTGCAATCTGTCCTATAATAAGACAATGGAAATAATGTGAATTCTTCAAACAAAGTTGCCATCGAAGCACACAGTATTACTGATTTAGTCTGTTTAATAACAAATAATTCTGACATTTTCATTTTTGGTACCTTCTGTACTTTTGGAAATTTAAATTGAAGACAGATTGACTCCAACATTCTTAGAACTCCTCTGAAACAGAAAATAAGGAGGTTTAGCTGGAACAAGACAGTTATTTGTCTTTGGGGATTGCAAGTATAATAGCTACAGATGTATTTAATAGATGCTATAAATAGGACCTTTTAAAATAATGGGTTTTCTCCCTTCACCTCATATAATTATCATTTTTGTGTGGCCGCAACAATAGTTCCCATCTCTCACATATGACCTCTCACATATCTCCTATCACGATGTGGGGGTTGTCTTAGTTTGTTGGGGCTGCTCTAACAAGTTAGCATTGACTGTGTGCCTTAAACAACAAACCTTTATTTCTCACAGTCTGCAAGAGGGAAATCTGAGGCCTGGGTAGCAGCCTGGTCGGGTTCTGGCAAGAGTCCTCTCCTGGGCTGTTGACTGCCAACTTCTCATTGTATCCTCACGTGGCGGAACAAAGCCAACGGGCTCTCTGGCCTCTCACAGGGCTCAACTCTCATGCTCTATAACAGCGGTTCTCAACCTGTAGGTCGAGACCCCTTTGAAGGTCGAATGACCCTTTCACAGGGGTCACCTAAGACCATCGGAAAACACATATATAATTACATATTGTTTTTGTGATTAATCCCTATGCTTTAATTATGTTCAATTTGTAACAATGAAATTGGGGGTCACCACAACATGAGGAACTGTATTAAAGGGTCTCGGCATTAGGAAGGTTGAGAACCACTGCTCTATAACCTCCCACAGTCCCCACCTCCAAATGCCATTGGGAATTAGATTTCAGAACACGAAATTTGGAGGGTCATAGACATTCACTCCATAACAGTGTCTCGCCTTGTATCTCGGTTTGTGATTATGGTATTGATGGTGCTCTGTGACTTCTGAAGCTAGGTCATGAAAGGCGATACTGGGGGGAAAAAATCAGTCTTTAACATTTGGAAGCCGGCCATATTTTTTCTCTTATTGAGCATAAACAATCTTAAGAATATCATCCTTAGACCTGATTGTTCTGAGACCATGATAAAATGAGACAAAGTAAGGCCAGTTCATAATTTTATCTAAGCACAAAAACAAGGTCACTGTGCCACCCACACAATACCAACTCTCCTTCTCTTGGTCAAAATGAGTGAGGCAACTTCTTCCCCAATTGCAGTTTTATTCTTACCTTAGTCTGCTCTTCGTATAGGTAGGATAATTGAGATATCAACTGGAATTGCATCCAATCTGACAGCGTTCAATCCAGGGAGAATCAATCCCTCCTTCCTCAGATCCTCCCTCAAATAACTCAAGCACAGCCTAAATCCTTTAATAGGTTCTTTCTCTTTTTTTTATTGTCTAAAATTTTACATATGTCTCCTTTTTCCCTGATTAACATCCTCTTTTTTAAAAAATATATTTTTATTTATTTCAGAGAGGAAGGGAGAGGGAGAGAGAGTTTGAAACACCAATGATGAGAGAGAATCATTGATTGGCTGCCTCCCACATGCCCCACACTGGGGATTGAGCCTACAACCTGGGCATGTGCCCTGATCGGGAATCAAACTGTGACCTCCTGGTTCATAGGTCGATGCTCAACCACTGAGCCACGCTGGTTGGGCTCTAACATCCTCTTACTGAGACATCCGATGGTTCTCCCATGGGATTTTGTTCTCCCTCACTGCCAGGAGAAATGAATTCAATTTGTTTAACGACATGTATATTCATGATGGTCTTTGACTGGAGTATATCAACTACATTTTTTTTCCTCCTAGGACACTTGGGGGTGGGGGTGGAGACAGGGTGGGGAGGGAAACCAGGTGCCAGGTAAGCAGACCAATTACCCTAAAGTCACCAGGTTGTGAGGACCAAGTGGAGAGAGATGGGCTGGTCAGCCCCTAGATGCTCCAGCCCTAATACCCCACTCCACTGTCCCCCATCTCACCCCACCGCGGGACTTCTAGCTTCAGCTGCCTTCTGACTGGAACTGCACGGAAGACTTGAGCCAGATCTCCTGGCCCAGACCTTCCTAAATTTCTGACCCACAGAAACCACAGAGATAATAAAAATGATTGTTGTTTGAAACCACTAAGATTTTGGGTGATTTGATACATTCAATAGATAACTGGAACAGGATTGAAAATGTTTAGCCCGGCTGGTGTGGCTCAGTGGTTGAGTGTTAATCCATGCACCAAGAAGTTGATGGTTTGATTCCAGGTCAGGGCACGTGCCTGGGTTTGGGGCTCCATCCCCCAGTAAGGGGTGCGCAGGATGCAGTCGATCCATGATTCTCTCTTATTGTTAATGTTTCTATATCTCTATACCTCTACTTTTTTCTCTAAAATCAATAAAGGCATTTAAAAAAATGAGAAAATGTTTATAACATATCTGGCACACAGCAGGTGCTCAATAAGCGGTAGCTGTCTTTTGAAATTTATAAGAAGGAGATTGCTATGTACAAAATCTCTAACACCCAAGTAAATATTTTTTTTTCCAGTGAATTTTCTTTAACAGAAAAATCATTGGTGCCCATGGATCCACTCAATTTATTTTAGTCCTGATACCAAAATAATGGAGACTGATCAATAATCCTCAGTAAGGGGATGAATTTATTTTAGACCAATGCTAGAGCATTACTATCATTGCTACTTTTTGAGGAGGATTTTCTGTTTAGGAAATACTACCTATCAGTTAGGTCAGAACTTTAGAGTCCCTATCAGTGGTAGACTATATTTCCCAGCTCCATTTTCCTGTGGGGTGATATGTTGAGTCTAACATGTTTTGAATTAGGATTAATGTGATTTATTGAATAATATCTTAACTGAATATTTTTCAAATTGCAAAAGTAGAATATTCCCATAGTAAGAACACAAAATGAAGATGTGTAAGGCCATTTCTCTTCCCTTATTCCTCTCCTCACTTTTCCCACCACCACTCCCATGACCTAAACTAATATCAGTAGCCTGGACACAGGAAATATAAAGATATATATGTACATATAAAGATAGTTACTTAATTGGTGGTTTTTACTAAAATGTAATTGTGTTATACAATTATTCTGCAACTTTTTTTCCCACTTGACAGTATATCATGATCTCTACATGTTAGTGTACATGCATTTGCTTTTGTTTCCTATGGCTGCTACAACAAATTACAACCAACATAATGGCAACACAAATTTATTCTCTTACAGTTCTGGAGGTCAGAAGTCTGAAATCAGTTTTACTGGGCTACAGTTAAGGCTAAAGTTGGCAGGACTACTTTATTTTTGAGGCTCTGAGCTTCTAGTGACTGCCTTTATTCCTTGGTTTGTGATGCCTTCTCCATCTTCAAAGTCTCTTTTGCTATCCAGTAGTTCCCCGTACCCATGGGCATATGTTCCAAGAGCCCAGTGGATATCTGAAACCACAGATGGTACCAAATCCTATATATACTATGTTTTTTCTTATATGTACATAGTTTTTCACTTAAAGAAACACTTTTGGCATATCTGAATTGCCAGCATCATTACTCTTGTATTTTGTGGCCAATATTGAGTAAAATAAGGACGACTAGAACACAAGCACCGCGATACAGCAAGAGTTGATTTGATAATGGAGAACTAAGCGATGAGCAGATATTGTATACAGCATTGATATGCTGGACAAAGGGATGATTCATAATTTAAAATTCATGAATTGTTCACATCTGGAATTTCTCATTTAATATTTTTGGACTGTGGGTGACCATGGGTAACTGAAACTGGGGAAAGTGAAACCATGAAAAAGGGAGGGACTACTGTATAAAGCAGCATTCTCAGGTTCTAGGGATGAACTGGGTATTTTCGGGGTGACATTATTCAGCCTGCCACAACATCTAAATCCATCTTTTAATCTCATGTGTTTATAGAAAACACACATCCTATATCAGTGATAGCGAACCTATGAAATGTGTGTCAGAGGTGACATGTGTGTCAGAGGTGACACGTGTATCAGAGGTGACACGTGAACTCATTTTTTTGGTTGATTTTTCTTTGTTAAATGGCATTTAAATATATAAAATAAATATCAAAAATATAAGTCTTTGTTTTACTATGGTTGCAAATATCAAAAAATTTCTATATGTGACACAGCATCAGAGTTAAGTTAGGGTTTTTCAAAATGCTGACACGCCGAGCTCAAAAGGTTCGCCACCACTGTCCTATATAATAAAAGCCTAATATGCAAATCGACTGAATAGTGGAATGACCTGTCGCTATGATGTGCACTGACCACCAGGGGGCAGATGCTCAACACAGGAGCTGCCCGCTGGTGGTCAGTGCGCTCCCATAGGGGGAGCGCCACTCAGCCAGAAGCCAGGCAAGCGCAGCAGTGGTGGCGGGAGCCTCTCCTGCCTCCAGGGCAGTGCTAAGGAGCAGTGAGACGAGCAGTAAGGAGCAGCGAGCAGGTAAGGAGCGAAGGGTCCCAGACTGCGAGAGGGCACAGGCCGGGCTGAGGGACCTCCCCCCTCCAGTGCACAAATTTTGTGCACGAGGCCCCTAGTCCTATATAATAAAACCCTAATATGCAAATCGACCAAGTGAGGGAACGACTGGTCGCTATGACGCTTACTGACCACCAGGGAGCAGACACTCAACACAGGAGCTTCCCCCTGGTGGTCAATGTGCTCCTACAGGGGGAGCGCCGCTCAGTCAGAGCCGGCTCACGGCTGGCGAGCGCAGCAGCAGTGGCTGGAGTGGGCCAATGTCACTGCAGTCGGACATTGCCCAAGGGGCCCCATATTGCGAGAGGGTGCAGGCTGGGCTGAGGGACCCCCCTAGTGCATGAATGTCATGCACCAGGTCTCTAATTTTTACATAAAAGGGACTGGATCAGGCATGCTGGAGTGTCATAGTGTAGTAGTTTTCTTTTTCTTCTTTCTGTATCCCTTAACTTTTTAAAGATTACTTCTGTTGACATGTATCCCACCCTATTCTCCATGCTCACTAACCATATACATATTGCCAAATAAAAAACAAATCTGATTTAGGTGGGGAGAGACTTTATCTGAAAGGATTATTGCAAGGTGTGAGGGGTACTGCAATAGTAGGAAGGAGGCTCTTCCCTGACAGCGGGGAGTGGAATGAAAGGGTTCTTGACTGGATAGTAGATCAGAGAATATTTCACCCTGAGGCAAACATGTTCTCAGGACAGGCCTAATAAGAAGGGATTACTTGCTGACTCAGACCACACTGGGTGTAAGTTCCCAGGCCTTGAGGGAGAAGAGGAATTTAACCAGTTTGATTAAGGAGCACTTTATTCCTATTGGTCAGGGGCTACAGGTAGTTCAGCTAATTATTTATAAGGCAAAGGATAAAGTTGGAGAATCAGTGTCTGGCTTTGTTCTGGGTAACAAAGAGTACCTCTGGGTCTTATCTAAGTCCCATGGGGAATGCTGTTCCTTTGCAGTATGCCACTTCCAAGAACACAAAAATGTAGAAGTGTGAGCGGCGAAATGGCATCGGGTATTACTGGTGGAGTTAGGCCGGACCTGGGTTCAGCAACCTTGGTACTTGGGTTCTGGCTAAGAAAGAATTCAGATCCAAGACTCAAATAAAAGCAAAAGTTTATTTAGAAAGTCAGAGAGGTAGAAGTGAGCCATGGAAGAAGTGAGCCAGTTGGGCTGTGTGGGCTCAGGAAACAAGCTACAGAGGCAAAAGAAGGACCCTTGGAGCTTAGGAGAAAGAGAGAAGGCTATACATGCCTGGGGGAAGGAGAGTGGAGAAAGGCCCTGGTGGGCGTGGTCCTTCTCTCTCTTTTTTTTTAAAAAAAATATTTTATTTATTTTTTACAGAGAGGAAGGGAGAGGGATAGAGAGTTAGAAACATCGGTGAGAGAAAAACATCGACCAGCTGCCTCCTGCACACCTCCTACTGGGGATGTGCCACAACCAAGTTCCCGGAATTGAACCTGGGACCTTTCAGTCCGAAGGCCGATGCTCTATCCACTAAGCCAAACCGGTTTGGCCATGGTCCTTCTCTTGAGGGGTTTTATCTGGAGGTCTCCTCAGTAGACTATTCATCAGCTTTCCAGGTGTGTCCTCTCAGGGTTCTGGTCTTCACTGACTGGTCATGGCCAGGGCAGGTGGTCATTAGTAATGGACACTGGCCCTGATGTCAGCCATGGAATCACCCTACCTGACCTTGCGGTTTTTCTGGGCCTGCTGCTGAGACACAACTGAGGCCTACGTGTTATCTCTAGAGCTTAATACTTAAGGGAATGATCCTGCAAGGGCTTGTATGGGAGTCGTCTGAAGCTGTTCTCCAGTCCCATTTATACCTACCTCCTCTAAGGGTCTACTGTATGGTGGGCAACATGTCAGGGGAGGAAAGGTGAGGGGGGATACATCACATGATCAGTGATATGTATGCTAGGGGAAGAAAAGGTCAACCTGGGGATGAGGCCCCACCCTATAGTTGTCCATTGCTAGGCACCCTGGGCTTTCTGCCTTGGTGACCTCTGTACTTGGTCTACGTTCATACTCTGCTCAGGCCCAAGACCCAAGTCTGGTCTGACCCCATTGGTCTAACACCTCCCTCTCCCCCTCCCAACACTTCCCTGTATCTTATCTTTTTAGTCAAAAACAGCCAGAGAAAATCCTTTCAAGGTCTGTACAGCTCTTTTCCATTCTTTAAATGTCCTCATAATGTTTCATGACGTGGTTGTGAACCAGCACCAAATGTTAGACCCATAGGGTCATACCGATCCTGAGTTCAGCAACCTTGGTACTTGAATTCAGGCTAGGAACGAATTCAGAGCCAAGACTCCAACTATAAAATAACATTTACAGTACTTATAAAATCACAGAGGTAGGCCGTAGCCGGTTTGGCTCAGACTGAAGGGTCCAGGGTTCGATTCTGGTCAAGGGCACATGTCCGGGTTGCAGGCTGGGTCCCAGGTTGGGCTGGGGTGGGGGGTTGGGGGGGGGTGAGGGGGTGTGTGTGCAGGAGGCAGCCAATCAGTGATTCTCTCCCTTTCCCTTCCTCTCTGAAATCAATAAAAATATATTTAAAAAATAAAATAAAATCACAGAGGTAGAATAAGTAATTTCTAGAAAACAAGTTATAGAAGTAAAGGAAGGGGCCTTGGAGCTTGGGAGTGAGAAAGCTAAGCCTGGTGGAGAGAAGGAAGGGGGAGGGAAAAGGAAGGGCCTGGGGTGCTCTTGGGAGCACTGGGTCCTCATCCTAAGGGTTGAAGGGTGAAGAGTTAGGAGAGGTCCCAGGGGGAAGGTCTTAGTAGACTATTCAGCAGCTTTCCAGGCATGTCCATTCAGGGTCTAGGGCAGTGGTCGGCAAACTCATTAGTCAACAGAGCCAAACATCAACAGTACAACGATTGAAATTTCTTTTGAGAGCCAAATTTTTTAAACTTAAAACTATACAGGTAGCTACATTGTTATTAACTTAACTAAGGTACTCCTAAGGCTTATGAAGAGCCACACTTAAGGGGCCAAAGAGCCGCATGTGGCTCTCGAGCAGCAGTTTGCCCGACCACCGGTCTAGGTCTCCACTGATTCAATCAATCAGCTCCAGGGCAGGGGGTATCCAATGGTCCCCCTGAGGTCAGCCTTGGGGTGACTGGTCTGTGTTTTGCTGCTTTTCTGGGCCTGGAGCGAAAATACAATTGAGGCCCAGATGTTATCTCTCTGGAGGAAAGGTCAGAGGTTCCAAACTGCATGACCAGCGATATCCTAGGGGAGGAAAGTCACCCTGGGGGCGAGGTCCCCCCTACAGCTGTCCTTTGCTAGGCACATGGGGCTTTCCACCTGGTGACCTTCTGCACCTGGCCGGTGGTCCTTGCTCGGCTCCTGTCTAAATGCCTACCACAGTTGTTCCATATTATTGAGTCATCTCTCTATGGATGACCATGTTCCTCATTTTCATTTGTTCCCCATCTCACAATAACAATCGGAAAAAAAAAATCATTTCACTTAGACATTGGGGTTCCTGTAGCCGCTAAACTTGGGGTTCCCAAAGTTGCATTTCATTTTTCAAAATCCATTTTCTTTCTTAGAATCTCCTCGCAGAACCGTCCACCTGTTTGAATTTACATTTATTTCGCTCCTCCCTCACTTCCACCTCCTCCCACCTTGCCCGAGGCAGGAGGTGGTTGGGGGGAACACGGTCTCAATACCTTTTGTTTGCCTTCCTGCTCCCCTTTCCCGAAGCAGCAGGTGGCCCCCTGAGGTCCTGCCAGCGGGAGTCAGGAACCTGTGGGCGCAGCTCCTCGTCCCCGTCTCTCCGGGTCCGCTGCAGCCTGGGCAGGAAGGCGTGGCCAGACCTGGGCATCTTGGCCGAGCGCCAGGCTTGGCACGGTCCCCTGGGCTGGCAGCTCCCAGCCAACTGAACACTGAAAGGCAAGCCGCACACACCCCAGCGTGAGGAAGGAGGCACACCACAAAGACACGTTTCCGGGATCCGTTCAAGACTTTACCCATGTCTTTTGAAAAAGAAACAGAAGTAGAAGCGCCTCCAGTTGTTTTAGACCAGCGGTTCTCAACCTGTGGGTGGCGACCCCTTGGGGATCGAACGACCCTTTCACAGGCGTTGCCTAAGACCATCGGAAAACACATATATAATTACATATTGTTTTTGTGATTAATCACTATGCTTTAATTATGTTCAATTTGTAACAATGAAAATACATCCTGCATATCAGATATTTACATTACGATTCATAACAGTAGCAAAATTACAGTTATGAAGTAGCAACGAAAATAATTTTATGGTTGGGGGTCACCACAACATGAGGAACGGTATTAAAGGGTCGCGGCATTAGGAAGGTTGAGAACCACTGTTTTAGATGGAAAATGTGCTTCCTAAATGAGTCAGAGGGCGGCAGGCTGGGAGGGAGGGGCCAGCCGGTTCTCTCCAGTTTGCAAAGTTCAGGCAGTGGCTACACCTCTCCCTCCCCAGCGAGCACACGGGGCACAAGCTCGCCGCGCCTGGTTTGCTGGTTTTACACCAGGGCCCATAAAAACCTGGGGTGCGTGCTGGGTGCCACCCAACTCCGAGGCTCGACTGCCAAGGAGGAAAAAAAGCGCCCTTTCCCCGCCGCCACCCCGGCCCCGCTGCCGGGCTGTAATCGGCCAATGAATTCCCGTCTGGCCCTCGGGGCTTGACAGTTAATGATTTGCCGCAGCCGGAGCCGGCGGGGGAAGCCGGGGGACCGGGCGAGCGGGCGAGCGGGCGAGCGGGCGCAGGGGCCGGGCCGAGCCGAGCCCCGCCGGCCTCACAGGCGCCGCCTCCCGTCTTCCGGGCCCGGGCACATCGGGGGGTTCCGGGCGCATCGGGGGGGTTCCGGGAGCGGAGATCGCGGGCAACCCGATGGACGCAGCCCCGCCGGCGGGGCCCGGCGCCCCGCAGCCGCAGCCGCAGGGATCCGCGGACCGGGTCGCCGGTCTGCTGCGCAGGCTGCGGGGCAAACTCTTCACCTGGTGAGTGGACGGGAGCGCGGGGCCGCGTGGACGGGCGCGCGGGGCCGGACCCGCCCGCACGTGGCGGCGGAGCGCCCGGCGGGCAGCGGGGGCGGCGGCGGGGACTTTGGAGCTGGTTCAGGCGACCCCACATGTGCAGCAGGGATGCAGCGCTTTACCTGGCTTTGTGAAGCGCTCAGTGCTCCTCCCTCGGCCCCTCTTAGGAATCGCGGGAATGGATTGCAGAGGATCGGGGGGATAAATTCGCCCTGTTGGCACCGCGAGGTCAGTCCCAGGGGGCCTCCCAGCGGGACGGGGCCAAGCCCCCAGGGATGCTGTGCAGGAGGGGTGCCCACCCTGCGGCTTGGCAGGTGGGTGAGCTCCCCTTCCCGGCGCCGGCGCGCGCGTTCCTGCTGCAGCCGAGCCGTCCGACGGGCCCTGCTCCTGCGCTGCCAGGAGTGCACCCAAGTGAGAAATCTGGGTTAAGTTTGGTGGTGCCGCCCGGACGTAGCCTGGAGCCTGTTGCCTCCTCCCCGGGGCCTGAGCGAGGCGACACGGCCTCCTCCAGGGCCGGGGCCAGGGAAGCCTGCTTCTGCTGTCGCTGTGGGAGATGGAAACGTGCTGAAGGGATGGATAGAGGCGCTGGGACCCAGAAAGCATTTCTGTGGCTACCGGAGGGCTTGAATCTGGAAATAGAAACAACCCAGGATCTAAATAATGAAAGCCAAGGATTATTGAGCATTCACTGGGTCAAGTACTGTGCTTAGCAATTTAAATGGATAATATCGACTGATCCTCTCCACTTCAGGAGAGGGCACTATTGTTATACCCACTGTGCAGATGGAGAGAGAACAGAGAAGGCTAAGCAACTTGCCTCAGGCCCTGAGATGAACTCCGAGGAATGGTGCCTGCGAGCTCCAGTCCTAACTGCAGCCTCAACCACTCCTGCCCACTGGCACGGCTCATGAACAGGCATTTTGACCGCCCCCCTTCCCCCCAGCCAGATTAACAGAGAATTTCAGTGCTTGCTTTGGAAGCATATGTACAAAGAGAATTTCTCTTTAAAGATCGTGAAAACTATGTCCTGAAAAGTCATACCATTTTCAAAACTAGATCAATAATGCTTGTGTTTAAAGGGGAAAGCTGACCCAAAGTTACCTAGTACCAGGCAGCTGTATATGTCCTGATAAATGTAACCTCAAGTTCTCAGCTGGGAGGAGGCAGTGTACTGTATGATAATGACTAAGGCCACAGATTCATTCTGGACTCAAATCCTGTCTGTGCCACTTACCAGCTGGGTGACTTTGGGCAAGTTGCTCAACTTCTCTGCCCCAGTTGTCTTTGTGAAATGGAGACAGTAATAGCACCTGCCTTGGGGATGTTGTGAGCATTAAGTGGCTGACTGCACAGGAGCGTGCAGACAGCTTGCTCATGCTACCATCACTCACCACAGCTCTCCACACTCACCACCAGCGCTCCAGGGGTCCTCAAACTACGGCCCGAGGGCCCATGCGGCCTGCCGGCCACCGGGTGTTTTTGCCGCCGCTGTGTGCATAGGAATTTGTTCATAGCTTTTTTTAAAACTATAGTCCGGCCCTCCGACGGTCTGAGGGACAGTGAACTGGCCCCCTGTTTAAAAAGTTTGAGGACCCCTACTCCACACTCACCACCAGCTCTCCACACTCACCGCCAGCTCTCCACACTCACCACCAGCTCTCCATACTTGGTGATGGGAATATGCTCCCAGAGACACCAGCATCCTGGTTGTTGGGGCAGACAGTATGGCAGCTGTCATTGCTAACAAGGTTTAGCAATGTTTTTTTCTCTTAATGTTCTAATATTTTAAAAATCCCGGTATGCTTTACAGTCAGGAGTACCTAATAGCTTCCTAAATATGAGATTTCTTGTGCCTTTGAACATACTGCTTTGTGTCTCCCTTGTGGATCTTTACTTCCTTCCTTATGTGAGAGCTGTTTGGGCAGCTTCCATTCCTGATGGGCAAAGTCCTTAACAGCAGAATCAAGTCTTTTTCATTCCTGTGTTTCCCACAAGCCTTAGCACAAGAGTGAATGTACGGATGAGGGAAGGCATTCTGCCATACACCCTGCACTCCTCCCTCTATTGGCCTCTATGTATTCTGAGGGCCTTGGGCAGGTGCCTTTCTTGGGTTGGCAGAGCTCTTCAGTTCATTACGGGCTTCAGTCTTACACACCAGACACTGGGTTCTGGTGTGTAGTTTCTTCTTGCCTTAGCCAGCAGTCAGAAGAGTGCAGTTTACCAGATACCCAGCACTTCTTATACTCAATATTTTAAACTCTCAGTATTAAAACTTATCTCCCAAATTTGAGTTTAGCTCCACAAATCACTAACAGTGGCCAGGGGTCCAAGAGGGATGGAGAGGGGTTTGGTGAGTTAGATGTGTTATCATCAGATGGATAGGATATAGATGGGTAGTTTGTGACCACACAACCCTTTTCTACTCTTATACCAAAGTGGGATAAGAATAGCTTGGAAATGGTCCTAAATATAGGGGAAAAGCTTGGGGCCTAGAGCTGGTTCTGTTTTCATTATGGGAGGTACATATTTTAGGTAACCCCACCTACTGACGTAACTGCCTTACTAGCATTACAGATAACTTTTCTCTACGATGAAGAATATCAGGCCTGGCTGGTGTGGCTCGGTTGAGCATTGTTCCATGCACCAGTAGGATGCTGGTTCGATTCTGATGTTTCTATCTATCTCCAAAATCAATTAAAAAAAAAAAAAGAATATCAGATTACTGCCCTGGCCAGTGTTTCTCAGTGGTTAGAGTGTTGACCTGTGCACAGAAGGGTTGTGGGTTCAACTCCCAGTCAAGGGCACACACCTGGGTTTCAGGTTTAATCCCCTACCCCTGCGTGCAGTAGACAACCAATTGATGTTTTTTTCTCCCTCTCTACCTCTCCCTCCCTTGTGCTCTCTCTAAAAATCAATGGGAAAAATATCCTCGGGTGAGAATTAACAAACAAACAAAAGAATATCGGATCACTCATTCTGTGCCGAGCCGGCAGGGCCATGGGTGAGCCTGAGAGGGGGCAGTGAAGGATTTAGAAAAGACAGACAAGAAAAGAAAGCTGAGGCTGGGTGGATCGCTGCTCTCTCTGATGGAGAGACAGCGCCACAGCCTGTAAGCCAAGTCTTTATTTTATAGCCAGATTCCAGGAGGCAAAGTAAGGGCGTGGTTACAACGTTCTCGCGGGTTTCGAATCTACTCAATTACATGCACCTGTTCAAGCTTTGTTTACTTGCTGCACCTCCTGCAACCCATATCACTTAGCCACGTGGGGCTACAGGTTCATACCTTTGGCTATAATTGTGCTGGGACTTGCATGTGGCTTTGTCACGAGAGGATCATGCCCTCTCATTAGTCCCAGGCTAGAACCTGTCCAAACGCTGTAGCCACTCTCCACATCTCTCCCTTTTTTCCCCCCTGTTTTTAAACACTTCCATTTACATCATCAAAAGCTCTAGGCAAATTATGCAGCATAACCAAAACATCATGAACAAAACTCTGGCTATTAATAAAACAGTAAACACAGTTACTGTTAATGTAATACAGCAACAAGAGAGAACAAAACTCTGGCTATTAATCAACACAGCAATAAGAAAGAAACCAAACTACAGACATGTTAACATTTTCAGTCTATTAACAAAACGGCCAACACAGTAACAAGAGAAAAACCAAACCACAGATAGGTTAAAGTTTCTTTTGCTGTTGGTGTATATCTACTCAGAGTCCTCAGACTTGGCTGCGTAAGGCTTCACAGAAAACTGGCAGCTCACCAATGCTTGCATAGCCAGAAACATGGTTGAGGGAGTAGCTTCCACTCCTCGCTTTTCTACCATCTGCTGGGCCTCAGTCGCTGACTTCTTCAGCTGACCCCATGTTGGCACCTCGGTCCCTTGTGCGTAGCCTTTGTTATCTTCTTTCACATCACAACTCTCAGTCTTTTGAACGGAGTGACAAGGAGCTTCTCTGGGTCCACCATGGTGATGCACGTTCTGCCCTGGCACCCAAATCAGCTGCTCCGCTCCCTCTGGATTCTGAGGATCAGGCTGCTTGGACGGTTGGCTTTGGGACTGAGCCAGCTGGAAAGGCACCAGTCCCAGTCAGATCAGCCCCGTCCGCGCCTGTGGAAGTCTGGTCCCTTCCTCAGCTTCTTCAGCCGTTGCTGCATGGAAACCAGCTGCCCTCGGTCCTGCAGAGCTGGAGACCTCCAACTCCGAGTCTGGCGTCTCACACAGACCCAAAGTCCCAGGAAGCTATCAGGTCGCACAAGAAAGAAATAACCAAAGCCTAGAAACAATGCAATTGAGGCAAGAGCTTGCAATCTAGGCCCACTTCTGTGTCAGAAATAAAAGTTGCCCTAATCGGTTTAACTCAGTGGATAGAGTGTTGGCCTGTGGACTGAAGGGTCCCAGGTTCGATTCCGGTCAAGGGCATGTACCTTGGTTGTGGGCACATCCCCAGTGGGGTTTTGCAGGAGGCAGCTGATCGATGTTTCTCTCTCATTGATGTTTCTAACCATCTATCCTTCTCCCTTCCTCTCTGTAATAAAAAAAAAAAAAATCAATAAAATATATTAAAAAAAAGAAATAAAAGTTACTTCCACAAACATCAACCACAGCCATTTTTTGCTTTACAGTAGCTTAACAAAACCTAAGAGATTTCTACCTTATTTTCTACCTCTTCTTTTCTTTTCTTTTTTTAAAAATATATTTTATTGATTTTTTTTTACAGAGAGGGAGAGAGAGGGATAGAGAGTTAGAAACATCAATGAGAGAGAAACATCGATTCAGCTGCCTCCTGCACACTCCCTACTGGGGATGTGCCCGCAACCAAGGTACATGCCCTTGACCAGAATCGAACCCGGGACCCTTGAGTCCACAGGCTGACTCTCTATCCACTGAGCCAAACCGGTTAGGGCTCTACCTCTTATTTTCTATCTTCTATTTTCTAGCTCCTATTTCTTATCTTCTATCTTATTTTCTGTCTTATCTATCTTATTTTCTATCTCTTATTTTCTATATTTCTTATCTTCACTATCAGGACTTCCATTTTTTGCTTTACAGTTCCTAACAAAACTTAAGAAATTTAAAAAATGCTTCAATAAGCATTGTTTTAGGGATCCCCTTCCTCAGCTTCTGAATTTCCCATGTTTTATACCCAGCGACTACCAAACCTCGCTCCCTACCTTACTTTTGCTTTCTGACCTTACTTTTGCTTTCCTACTTTTGCTTTCTGCTCGTGCTTCAAGGGAGCCTCCTTTCACCTGACCACAGCAGTTCCCCGTACTCAAGTCCCTGTTCGGGCAACATATGTGCCGGGCCGCCATGGCCATGGGTGAACCTGAGAGGGGGCGGTGAAGGATTTAGAAAAGACAGACAAGAGAAGAAAGCTGAGGCTGGGTGGGCCGCTGCTCTCTGATGGAGAGACAGTGCCATGGCCTGTAAGCTGAGCCTTTATTTTATAGCCAGATTCCACTAGGCCAGTGATCGGCAAGCTGTGGCTTGGCAAACTGCGGCTCTCGAGCCACATGCGGCTCTTTGGCCCATTGAGTGTGGCTCTTCCACAAAATACTGACTCCTGCGCATGGGCCACAAAGTTTCAATTGGACTGTACGTGCGCACCCGCATGTGGTATTTTGTGGAAGAGCCACACTCAAGGGGCCAAAGAGCCACATGTGGCTCTCGAGCTGCGGTTTGCTGACCACGGCACTAGGCAAAGTAAGGGTGTGGTTACAACGTTCTCATGGGTTTTGAATCTACTCAATTACATGCACCTGATCAAACTTTGTTTCCTTGTTGCACCTCCTGCAGCCCATATCACTTAGCCACGTGGGGCTACAGGTTTGGACCATAAGGTCAAGCTTACAACTATAGCCTTTGGCTATAATTGTGCTGGGACTTGCACGTGGCTTTGCCACCAGAGGATTGTGCCCTCTCATTAGTCCCAGGCTTGAACCTGTTCAAATGCTATAGCCACTCTCCACATCATTCAATAAAAGTTTATGAGTAATTACTATGTGCCAGGCATCCTATATAGTAAAAACCTAATATGCTAAGTGTTCAACTGTTTGACCAGTCATTATGACGAGCACTGACCACCAGGGGGCAGACGCTCTGACCGGTAGGTTAGCTTGCTGCTGGGGTCCGGCTGATCAGGACTGGGCAAGAATGGCTGCACACACCTTGGAGCCCTCCTGCAGTCCCTTCCTGTCCGGCCAACCTCCCATGGTCCCTCCCCGGCTGGCCGGCCCTGATCGGCCCCGATCGACCCCAATGGGGACTAGGCAAGATGGCCCCGATTGCCCCAATCAGGACTGGGCTAGATGGGCTGGACACGCCCTGGAGCCCTCCCGAGGTCCCTCCCTGGCCCTGATCGTGCACTAGTGGGGTCCCCGGCCTGGCCTGCACTCTCTCGAAATCTGGGACCCCTTGGGTGATGTCCGAGAGCCGGTTTTGGCCCGATCCCCACAGGCCAGGCCGAGAGACCCCACCAGTGCATGAATCTGTGCACTGGGACTCTAGTTCATAGTAAGGACAGTTATAAGTTTCCAAGTGGACTATATCTATAATTTTGCCCTTTGCTTTTAGTGTTATGAACTCAAATGACAAATACTGTAGTAGGAGGATATGGATTTCTAGGAGTACCTAAAGATTTATTTAATTGTATGCCATCTAGCAGTTTACATTCTAATACCTTATTCCAATTCATACATAAAAAAATGTATATTCCTTATAATGACTATCAAATTTATATCTCTAGCAAAAATCTTTAATTATTATTTGATATATTTATCCTTTCCCATTGAATAAACCGTAAGCTTTTTGAGGTCATAAATTTTATCCTATTCTTTTTGTAGCACAATACTGGACATGTGTTCATTCATTCATTTATTCACTCATTCCTTCATTCTTTCATTCACCAAACCTTGAGTATCTATTATGCTCTAGGTTCTTGACTAGTCTCTGGGCTACAGAGATGAATAGGATTTGGTTCCTGTTCCCAAAAGAGCTCATACTCAAATTATGGTAAGAAGTTATGATAGGTGCTTTAGAGGTGAGCACAAAATACAGATAGCACAAACAGAAGCAGAGAGGTAAGGTTGGGGAGCTCAACAGAGAAGGTGATCAGGATTTTGAAGCACAAAAAAGAGTTTTCCAGCTGGGCTAGGTGAGAAAGGGTACTTCAGGCTTGGAGGTGCTACAGAGTTTTTCTCAAGGGACTGAAAGTAGCTTGGGGTGAGGGGGCATGGGCTTGAGGAAGAATGAATAATAGTAGTCGGTGAATCTGCACGGGCACTCCTTGTTATTGTCTAGCAAAGGGCCTGGCCCTCTCTAATCTCTGAAATCAATTTAAAAAATCCTTGCGTAAAAGTCCAACTATAAAATAGGCAGAGTAACAGACCCAGTGAGTGCCCAAAGCCTCCAGAAGCCCATCAGCAACTACTTCCCACCTTGCCCCTGCAATGAACCCTGAGGAACCTCCAGAGAACCCAAAGAACTCCCCCAGTTTGCAAACCACTGGTGCAAGTGATGGGAGGAAGCGGAAATGTTTCAGCCTGAACAGGATGCAGTGAGATTTCTGAACTAGTAAAGTGGGCCTGGTCTTCAGAATCAAATGAGCATCTCAGCTCTGCCTCTCACCAGGTATGTGCCCTAGGGCAAGTTACTTATCTGCTGTCCAAGGGACTAAGAAAACTATTTTCATAAGATTGTCTAAGGACGGATGAACTATAAGTAGAATGCCCACTACAGGGTGAATTCTCATTTGATGGCAGCTGTGGAGCCCTTTACTTTTATTTGGCATCACTCTGGTTCCTGTGTAGTGAGATGATTTGGAGGCATGCATGGAAGGCATGACAAGAGTCCAATGAGAGATGGTAAAGCCTGAACTGAAGTGGTGACAATAGGGATTGGAGGGGAAGGTGAACTCCAGAAAATTCTGGAAGTGCTGTAAAGATGGGGAATGAATAAACACTGGCAGCCATCTCATCTTCTTCCAAATCAGCCGCAAGAAAGGAGCAGAGAAAAGCAGGAATAACCCAAAGGTTGCCTAGAACTGATCTGTTTGGTAGAGGGGAGAGGACTATAGCCTGGGGCAGAGAACAGCCAGGGCACGTAGAGAAAAAGCGTTTAAAGTCCACCCTTACCTCTCCCCTGTATTCCATGGAGACAATTACTGACTGTCCCTTTAACAACTCCTTGCTGTATTGAGAAGCTAATAAAAAGGTTCATCTCTGTCCAGCCAGGAATCCAAGCTCCTAGGGCGAATGCCTGCTCTTTCCTCTTCCAGAGCAGCTGAGGGCAAACCCATGGTCATAGAATAGCCTGATGAAGAGGCACTGGACAATAGCAGTCGACAGGGGTTCTGTGGCACCCGAGGATCCTCCATCCCAGGGTTCACCCCTCCCTTCTACTTAAAGTCACCTAGAGGGACTCAGAACCAGGCCTCACCATTGGTTCTTCCTGCTGCATAAGGGGACGGCTATAAGAATACTCATCCCAGTGATGTTTGTGGAGGCTGGCAGCTGAAAACTACCTGGGTGCCCATCACTGGACTATCATGGAAGCACAGAATTGTCTGCAGCAGTTAGGAACAATAGGCTAGATCAGTGGTTCTCAACCAGGGGTGACTTTTTTCCCCTAAAGAGACATCTGAATGTCTGGAGAGATTTTTTAATTGTCACAATGCAGAGGGGAGGAATTGGGGGGTGGAGGGGTAAGAGGGGAGTGTTATACTGGCATTAATTAATTTATTCATAATTTTGGGTAGCAGTTCTTCAACATTTAATTGGCTTGCATCAAACAACTTTATAGTGTAGGGCAACCTATTGACTTATTTAGTGGGGCCATTTGCAACTAATCCAGGAGATTTTACCAAGAAAAACCCCACATTATTTAAAAGTCTTCATGGTGCATTTGAAACAGATGTATGGGACTACTTGCCTTTTAATAAACAACATATCACCTTTTCTTTATGACTCAGTTTCATTATTATGAAATTCATTCTGCTGAGTGGAACTAATCTGCTTAGGGGGCGTTGAAGTGAATTATTTTTTCTGACAGTCATTAGTCATGACGTCTTCCGTTACTAAGCCTATCTCTGGAAGCCTGAATTCTTTCTAAATTATGACTTTTAACCTGTTAACACTGTAAACACCGGCTACCCCAGTTCCTTAGAATTGCTTGCACTGAAAATATAAAAAGCTCCTGTATAAATATTTAAATGGTTTTCATTTTAATAAACTATAGCAACTTTTAGTCCACAGATTTGGGGACTTTTTTTTGTGGATGGTTACAGGAGTCCATGTTAATTAGCCCTCAGATAAAGTGACACTCCACAAACACTTGGTTATTTATGTTAATGATGCAGAGATAGAGTCCATGAAAAACCACAGGTAAGTCCCAAACTTCTTTCTAGTCATTCCTTGGAAACCAGAGCATTTAAGGATCAAATCCTTATTGACAGCTGGAGGCTAGTGTTTTGCTGTGATTTAGAGCTTCCTAAAGTAGTACTGGGATAAGCTTGCCCGGAAGTCTTTAGAACATTTCCTAAGCTTTTCACTATCTCTGGTATCAAGCCAGAGATAAAAATAATAAGCCAATGTTTCTTGAGTACAGCTTACTTAGTGTACCTAGAGGAACCCACTATTTGAGGACCTCGGGGTGGACTGACTCATGTCATCTTTACAATAATTTTCTGCAGCATGTCAAACTCAAAGGCTAACAAGGGCCAACTAAACAAGGTTTAAGTTTATGTGGGCCGAAAAAAAAAAGCTTCAATTTTCACAGAAACGTAGGTTTATTTCGATAGAGACATGCTGAACACAAAGGGCTGAAATAAATGAGTAATCACTAACATAAAATAATAGAACATTTTGATAAAATTAGTATTTCTTTCTTGAACATTAACTTACCAGATACTGAATAACTACACAAATTAGTAAGTGTAACGCAAATAAACCTATTTTTCTTTTTCTCCGAAAGCAAAATATTTCCTTTTGCACACACCAAATAGGTCAGTCCAAACTAATGAGATGGCCATCGGCTGCTAAAATATTTGCTGTTAATATTAGTGGAGAGAAATGGTGCGCCTGGGCATAAGGCATGTAAGGGAAATGAATGCAACACGATTGTAGTAATCAGTCGTTAGCAAATGTTGTAGTTTGTTATTAATAATTATGTATAAGAGGATATTGTAAAAATTAAGTTATGAAATTTTTATTAAAATGTTTCTTACATACCGTTATATTGGCTGGGCTGTGAAATTATTTGTTGTGGGCCACATGCGGCCGACAGGCCGGGAGTTTGACATGCTTGGCATAATAGTTTGGTTGTAGGCAGAGAAATTCTTTGCACCACTGGTGGAGGTAACAAAGAAGATTTATAACTTTACAGAATTCAAGGACGGCCCCAGTGCCAGGCCACAGAGCAGAGCAGCAGCAGGAGCTAGAGCCCAGCCACATCAGTTTCTCCGTCTGTGCTGTTATTTCCTTCTCTGACTGCAGACAGGTTGATTATCTTCATCAGAGGATTCCTTTTTACAGCTTAAACCACAAAAAGCAAGCAAAAAAAACCCTCAAGTTTCAAAACTGTATTTTTGTTTTGATAATCCACAAGGAGGTTCATTTAGATTTTACAGTAGTTAAAAAAACAGCCCTTTGAAACTTCCTATTCCGCCTCAATGGGCAGGCCATATCAGGAATTTAACATTTTATGGGCATGGCTTCTCGCTGCCTGTTGGGAACAGGGCTACTCTGTTCTCTTGGGCGCCTGTGCCAGGCTGGAGTGGGTGGAGAGTGGGTTGGGTGTCTGTCGCAGGGTTCTAAACTCTGATCATCCAGACCCTTGCAACGTCAGTGCATTATTGCCCGTTACTAATCCCATCCTTCCCTATCTATCTGCCCGTCCCCCACTCCTACACCCTCCTCAGCAGCCCTTCTCCAGCTCCTGGTCCTGGCTTTTGGAGTGTGTTCACATTGGTGCCCCTCTTAGAATTTTCACAGAAGAGTCGGGGTCGAGGTGAGGGAGGATCCTGGAGGTAAAGGCTACGTCCTCCTTGTATGGCCTACTGTCCTCCTTATAAGGCCTACTGTCCTCCTTGTATGGCCCACCATTTAATGTCGACCCTCCCCCATCTAGACTGTAGGACTCAGTTCCTCTGATGAGTATCCAAGAAGAGTAGGGATTTGGAAATGTTTCACCCTTTCTCATTTCAGCCAATCGAAAAATCAGAGGATAGCCCTAGCTGGTTTGGCTTAGTGGATAGAGCCTGTGGACTGAAGGTCCCCGGTTTGATTCTGATCAAGGGCATATGCCTGGGTTGCCGGTCGATCCCCAGTAGGAGGAGTGCAGGAAGCAGCTGATCAGTGATTCTCTCTCATTATTGATGTTTCTATCTCTCTCTCCCTCTCACTTCCTCTCTGAAATCAGTAAAAATATATTTTAAAAAAATCAGAGGACAGAGAATGTCATAAGTAGATTTTATGTCCTCTCTCTTAATTTCATTAGAACACTCCTTATTAAACTGTAGAACATACAACCAAATGGGTTGTGGTAATCAATGCCCATTGTTAGAGATGCAGGATAATTTGTATCAATTGATCTCCCTGCATGGTATCATAACCCTCAATGTTTTGTATATACATTGTTATTAGGGAGGCAATGTGTAGAATGGGAAACATATACTTACTAATTTTCTGACTTTAGGCAAGTTATTTAACTTCTCCATTCAACTGAAACTCAGTTTCCCACTGGTAGTTATAATCTCTCACAGAATTTTTGTGAGATTTAAATGAAATAACATACAGGTTGGGGCAAAAGTAGGTTTACAGTTGTGAGTATGGAAGTTAATTCTTGTATTATTATTTATTAATTATTATATTATTTTCCATACGACCAACTATAAACCTACTTTTGCCCCACCCTGTGTATAAGCATTTAATATGGCATCTGACATAGCTGTTTTTATTAAACCACCTCACTTTTGTTAGGATAATAAGGTGTTCTGAGTCCCTAATGGGTGCAAGTAGTGTACGTATGAACCACACTGCTTGATTTGCTCTCCAGGTTCTATTATTTGCTACCTGTGTGATATTGGACAAGATGTCTAACATCTCTGTGCCTGCCTCAAGTTTCTTTATCTATAAACAGCAAAATTCATAGTACCTACATCATAGGATCGTTGGGAGGATTGAATAGATTAGGACTATGAAATAAGTGTAGGTATTATTATTCATAATCATAGTAACTAAAAGTAGGAATAGTATAGTAACAATAACAATAATAACAACAGTACTAGATATTGTATGGTTATGTATATAAGGAAAGGGACACAACAATATCCCTGTCACAGTTTCTGCATTTATAATCTAGTAAAGCAAATACAGCAGACATATGAAACCCTACAGGCAGAATGTGGAAAGTGGAGAAAGAGGGTTGCCACCCAAATGCCATAGGAATCGAGAGGCCGTCATTCTGGAACGAGGTACCTTTCTTACTATTTTTCTTCCCACAATTATTTGCTTTTCTATTTCTTTAGAAAGAATAGCTTTAGAGTTTTATTTGGATTTTAACACAGTGCTATTTATTTACCATATGAATATGGTTAAAAGTCTTGAACTTTGGCAAAATGATACCTACATTTTAGTGTTGTATGAAAAACCAAGAAATTAATCGATGTAAGGGCTCAGTTCAGTGGCTGGTCCTTGCCTCTCTTTTATTGTATAGGGGGCAGGTATTAATGTTTCCCCTTTATTTTTGACTCGTTAAGAGTCAAGCAGGACATAGTATATAAGAAAAAACACACACACAATTTTCACTTCTGTTGGTTTACCTAAAATTAGTTCTATCATTTCCGGCTTGATGCATGGTTTTATTTTCCTCCTTGGGAAGTGATGAAGCTGTTTTAATCCAGAATGGCTCCTGATTAGCTTTGTCTGCAGTAATTTTAATAGATTCTGCTCATTTGATGTGATAATCTCATTACTAAGGAAATTCATTTAGATGAATGTAAATAGTTATAGCTTTATGATTCAAGGATCGCTTTAAAGCATCATAAGCATAATTAGTTTATTAGTTTCTATTGCAGTCATAACAAACTAACAAAAGCGTAGAAGCTTAAAACAACACCGGTTATAATTATTTTACGGTCCTGCAGGGCAGAGACCTGACAAGGTCTCACTGGGCTAAAATCAAGGTGTCAGCAGGGTTGTGTTCTTGTCTGGAGACTGTGGGTGGATTGGATTTCCTTGCCTTGTCCCGCTTCCAGTGTCTACCTGCATTTCTTGGCTCATGGCCCCTTCCTCCGCCTTCAAAGCCAGTAATCTCTCTCTTTTTCTGTGGTCACATCTTCCTCTGAGGACAGTTTGGGAAAGTTCTCCTTTTAAGGACTCGTGTTTAGATTGGGTTTACCTGGATAACCCAGGATAATCTCCCCATCTCAGAGTACTTAACCACCATCGCATCTGCAAAGTCCCTTTTGCCATGTAAAAGGAAAAAACTGTTTTCCTATACTCAGTACTTCTGACAACAAATGTGTGGGTTGTTTTTTTCCCCTCACATCAACCAGTTCTTCAACTTTCCAGACACAAACTGCATATCTTATGATTCATTTATGACACTAATTACCTGGAGTTAGCACAGCCCCCACAGGGTGAGGGCTCAGTCCCACAGGTTACCCTCCTACTCCGTCAGCCGCCCTTGTAGACACCAGTTTCAAGTCTCAGGTTGTCACCTTGTACTTGTGATCATTCAGGAGCCAAGACCAGTGTGTGTGTGTGTGTGTGTGTGTGTGTGTATCTTATTAGATCACAATATCACACCAGGTAAAGTTCCAGGGGACTGGGACATGGACTTTTTTGGAGAACCATTATTCTGCCTACTACATTTAGCGATACAATCTAAAAATGGCTCCAATAAAAAAATAGCTTTAGAGCACAGAGACCATCTGGATACTGGTAAAAATGTAAGCAAAAATTCATAAAATGTCGAGGCAGTCTTTTCTCATCTCACCTAACCCACAACCTTTGACCTGTGGCCAGTGTTTGAAATAATCCACCAGTAATTGCTGAACTCTTTTCCAGTTGTACCACAGGTTGGACGAGATTTGGTAGCTGCTGATTCCTTTGAAGACGTTGCATGTCCAGGCTCAGTCATGCTGGTCCCTCTGCGGGGACAGGCATTCCTGTTCCCTTTCTCTTGACCTGAATAACTTGTCTCCATTCTTCAAGTCTCAGGTGAAATATCACCTCATGAGTAAAGCCTTCCATGAAATCCCATCCTAATTACTGTTTTTCTTCACTTCTGTATTGTGAATTCCATGAGAGCAGGGGCTCTGTACTTCTCTGTATTCCCAGAGCCTGACACAGTGTCAGGAATCGACTAGGTACTAAAAAACATTTGCTGACTTGAACTGGGAACCATTAAGATGATGGTAATAAGGCTCACTGTGGGGTGCTGAAGTTGCCTGCCAGTTTGCACTATTTCACTAAAACAGGCAAAGAATTCCCACACATTCTGGTCTCTAGGTAGAAGTCTTAGAGTGGTGTAGTAACAAAGGCCATTCCAATAAAAAAAATCTACTTAGGCAATACAAGATCTGAAGCTGCTTGGTGAAGCTAGAACAAGGACAATAGAAATTACATGTTCCCACCTCCGTCAGGACACTCCTCTACGCTTGGTAGCTGCCTTCCAAGCAGTTAAGACTGAGTTGTTAATGGACCCCTGGACTTTTGCTGCTGTACAGACAGGGCTGGAGAAACTGGGCAGGTTTCCTTTTTCTAAAATTTACATTGCCCAGCAGAAGAGACCCCTATCACTCTGTCCTGTTTCAATATGCATTGCAATTTATTTTGCATTTTAAAGTTGAATGCTTTCTGGTGGTATTTGGGCTGACACATTTCCAGGCTACCCTGTAGAGCTTTCTTTTTGTAGTCCATTGTAGTTCCATCTGCTGCAGATGGGCTAATAGAGGCTTCAGAAAAGCCTGTTTTTCTGGTGGCATTTTTTTTTTTTTTTTTAACCTTTGCAGCAATTCAGCCAGATAAACAAAGATGAAAATTTACATGGATTCTGCCTTTCAGGAGCCTACAACCTACCTGGGGAGCCTGGCATATGCCAAGTAGAATACAGTGTGAAACATTTTTATTAGATCAGTAACCCTTAGGGTTTTATTCCATTATAAACCACTTTTATTAGTTTTCTGCCAGGAATTATATATTTTGAAAAATTTTGAAACTCCTTTAAATTGCAGTTGTTAAGTAATAATTAATTTATTTTCTCTTAACTAAAGCTTCTGATTAGCAAGAGAAAACGAGTGTTAATACACTTGATTGTTATAATTATAGCTGGAAGCATATATAGGTGATGCTTTGGTTTGTCTGTACAGCCTTTTCATGGGTAAATGTAGGATTTCTGTGTTTTTGGTTTTTTTTTCCCCCTTCAAAACCAACTTTTAATTATGGGAATGTTCAAGTAAAATTGGCCACTATTACCTATTGGATGAAGTGTCACCCAGTTTCAATAATTATCAACTCATCTTATTTCGTTTATACCTCTCCACCCCTTCTGGATTATCTTAAAGTCATTCTCAGGCATCATCTAACTTCACAAATAGCTATCCCAGTATTCATCTCTAAAAGATAAGGACTTAAAAATAGCCACAGTACCATTATTCCACCAAAATATAAACAATAATTCCTTAATATCATATATATCTAGTCCATGTTCAAATTTCTTCAGTTGTCATATAATTTTCTAAATAGTTTATTCAGTTTGTGAACATAGTTGGGGCTTGTGCAGGAGGCAACCAATTGATGTGTCTCTCACATTGATGTTTCTCTCTCTCTCTCTCCCTCTCCCCACCTCCTCCTCCCTCCCTTTCATTCTCTCTAACAATCAATGGAACAAAATCCTCAGGTGAGGATTACCGAAAAATAAATAAATAAAAAACAGAAAAGGGGCCACATAGCAGACCTGACAAGCTCAGGGGCTGGACAGCAGGCCTGACAGTCAGTGAGTGAAAATACTCACAGGATGATCTGATCATAAATTCCAAGCTGGGCAGGCCATGGTGGGCAGTCACATCCCAGGCCGACAGCTTCTTTAGTTTGAAACTTCTCATTGTTATCTTGTTGCCTGCATAGCATCTCTATTTACTGTAAATGTTAAATGTTCACTATTCTAGACCCACCAATGTCAAAGAAGTTTGTATCTCTCCATTTTACTTTTTACCCAATTTTAGAGTTCTCCCTGTTTTGCTTTCTCCCATCTCTTTAATCTACCACCAGTGGATTTCATGTAACCTTCCTTAGCTTTTCTCCTTTGACTCTAAATGTATAAAAGTAAGTAACTGCCATTCTCAGGAATATTTTCTCAATCCGTTGAGATCTTGCTTCCGGGCATGTCCTCAGTTATTGGTGGAAATAAACTCGTATAAAGTTTTTTTTTCTACAGGTTTGGATTTTCTTTCATTGACAAAATCAAAATGCACACAAGGCCCATGCATTTAAAGGTTGTTATATCCACATTTCTTTCTCCTGTAGGCTTCCCCTTATTCTTGTAGTTTATTTTTTGAAGAAATAGTTCATTTGTCATGTAGACTTTTCCATATTCTGAGTTTTGCTGATTGTATCTTTCTGGTGGATTTTCAGTATTTCTTTCTCAGAATAATGTGTCTAAATGCATAAAATAAACTACATAGGCTTATAATAGAAACCAATTACACCCATTTATTAAAACTATTGAAAACTCTTTGTGATATGTTAATATATGTGCTTCTTTTTTAAAAAACACACACTTAAATAAGATCTCACAATGGGTCTTTAATTGCCATGATTTTGGAGTAGTGATGCGTGTAAATGATATTTTGGAATTTCAACAACAGCTGTTGTATGATAGGAAAATGTCTGTGAGTTCTTTGGTAGCAAACTCATGCTTGCTGCTAGTGCTAGTGTAGTTGGTTGCTTCCATTCATAATCGGAGGGAATATTACATTTTAGTTAATTATTACTGAAAATCAAGATATGTTTTTCCCCCCATTCAAGTTCCTAGATTCCCCAGAATATTTTCATGGACCTAATCTATGAACACCTGTTAAAAATCCCATGATCCTATTTTTTTTTTTTTTTTGCCAGAATATTGCATAGATATTGTGTACCGCCATCACAAGGCACTAATGTTTGCTTATCTCTCTTTTGTTATATGAGGAGCTATTGAGGTTTATTGCGTAGATTCATTATCTTATTAGGGGTTATAAAATATTCTATTCCTGTCATTTCATTTTTATTAATTATCCACATTACTTCTACAAAGACACTCCCTGTCATTAACTCATTACTCCCATTAACTCATTACCCTGAGATGTAATTTGAATAGGAAGGGCAGGATAAATGTTTGCTCTTTCCTCCTTTATTTGCCAGTTTTCAAAATAATCTGTTGGTTCTCTAACTTCCTCCAAAGATGACCAATGAGTTTTGTTTTTTTAAAAAAATGTAAGTATTGCAATTAACTCATGGATTTAAACATATTGGAGGTATTTCAATCCATTGCAATTGTTCTTATTGATGTCAGAATGTCTTTTTGTCACGACTCCACTACTCTTTGGTAGCTTTCTTGCCACTTGGTGTGACAAGGTGTTCCAGGCTTAGGTTGTGCTTTTCTTGCCCAGGTCTGCAGTCACTCTCTAAGGAGGCCTGGTTCTCTTCAGTAGGAAGTATTATTTAGTTGCTATTTTCCAGGCACAGGAGTGTTCATGATTATTGGTGGGTCATTGTTTTGTCACAGATAGGAAATATATTTAAAAATATATAAAATGTCTTATGAGTTCATTCTTTCACGAATGTTCAGAATTATAGTTTTTTTTTAAACTTAGCCTCTTTAATCTTACACATTCATTTTCTTTCCTGTACCAAAAATTAATACATCAATATATTTTCTTGCTTTGTTCCACAGTATATACACACAATCTTAAAATAATAATACCACCTCCAAACAAATTAAATTATTGAGTTATTTATGTATTTTAGAGAGAGAGAGAGGAAAGGAGAGAGAGAAACATTGACTTGCTCCACTTATTTATGCATTCATTGGCTGACTCTTATATGTGCTCTGACTGGGGATCAAACCCACAACCTTGGAGTATCAAGATGATGCTCTAACCAACTGAGCTATCCAGCCTGGGTATCACCTCCAAACAATTTAAGATATTTTACATTTCTTACTATTCCTATGGTATATTCTAGTAGGAATGTTCTGTTAAATTAGTGTTTTGAAATCACTTGGAATAATTCCCATTTTTTTTTTCACTACCAACTTAAAATATCCTTAAGTTTATTTTATAATTTGATTTTACATGTGGCTGTTTAAAAAATTAATTTTTGTTTTATAATTATGTAAAATATTTACATGGCTCAGAAGACAAATCTATGAAACATTATATATATATATATATATATATATATATATATATATATGTATGCCTTTTATTTTGCTCTCTTTCCTGACCTATAGGTAACTTTAAAACAGTTTTTATCTTTATCTTTCCATTTGAAAATATTAACAAAGACAAATACATCTTAGCATCTCATATCATTTTTCTCCACATTTGCTTTTTTTTTTCTTTTTTAAAAAATTATATCCTGGCAGTCAGTTTGTATGGTGTGTGAAATATTTGCCTTGCTTTTTATAGCTGCACAGCACTCCTTTGTGTTTACTCAGCTAGTTTCCTACTGTTAACCCTTTAGATTTTCTTTAGTCTTTTACTATTATGAACAGTGCACGAATGAATAGCCTGTATATACACCTTACATATTTTTGCCAAAGTATCCACAGAATAGATTCCTAGAAGTAAAATTTAGAAATTGCACTTTCCCTCCCCCCATAAGTACTGTATCGCTTTGCATTCTTGCCAGCAATGGTCAGAAGTACTCCTAAGCTTTTTGAAATGTCCAAGACGAGCTCCTGAGCAGTCCATGGATTTCTGTCACCAGTTCCATGGATGCCTGGAGTTGCGAGACCTCCGAGTCGGAAGCACAGCTTTCGAGCTTTGCTCCTCAAAGTGTGGCCTGTGGACCAGCAGCAGAGGCATCACCCGAGAGCATGTTTGAAATGCAGAATCTCAGGCTTCTCGCTAACTTACTGAATCAGAAGATACAATTTAGCAAGATCCTCATACACATGAAGATTTGAGAAGCACTGGTCTAGAGCTATGCTCTTCAGGCCTTTAGCCTCCAGGCACATGTGGCTATTTAAATGAAAATGAATTACGGTGACATAGAGTGGAAAATTGAGTTCCTCATTCACACTGGCCGAATTTCAAGTGCTCAATAGCCACTTCTCAGCTGTTTCTGTCACTGCAGTAACTTCTGTGGCACAACACAGGTCCATGGCTACGCTGTCCAATGTGATGGTCGCCTGTAGCCACATATCACTCTTTTACTTTAAATTGAAATTGATAACACTAAAAATTCACATTTTTATTCCCATTAGTCCTATTTCAAGTGCTTAATTGCTACATAACTAGAAACTACTGTATTGGTGCACATATTGGACATTCTCATCATCACGGAAAGTTCTATTGGACAGCTGTGGTCACGGTGTTCCCAAAAGGCTGGTGAACCAGAAGAAGGAAGGAGGGAAGATTCGTTGGGTGCCTAAGGTGGTAGATATTTTACATAGCTTACATCAGTAACCCTTAAACCCACCAAAACAAAACAAAACAAAACAGTTTTGAGAGGCTAACTAATGTATTCAACTTCCTAACACTAATAAGAGATGAAGTTACTCTGGTTCAAAGTTTAATGCACTTTCCACTGTGTTTGGAAGGAATACTTTCCCAAAGGCTACCTCTGGGGCACAATCTCTACCCGCCTTTTACAAAACAAAACGAACTTAATGCAAACCATTGTTTTCACTTGCCCGCACCTATTTCTTTTTTCTCTCATGCTTCAAATTTAAATTTAGACTCTCATTTTTATCTAACTCCCAAGCTCATATTCGTTTTGCTATAAATGCCTTGAGTTCACATCTTAGGGTGTCCTAGCTAAGGGTCCCCTATCTTGCATTTTAACATTATGGCATCTCAATAATTAATTGCAGCATTTATTCATTAATTTAATAAACATTTACTGAGCACCTACTACGCATAAGATATAATGCAGGGGAAAAAGGAAAACATAAATTTCCTTTCCTACATGCCTGCCTTTTAAGGTAATATTTACACATTACTACATTTTCCATAGTTTGAAATTTGGCTTTTTTTGGTCACTTTGAGTTTTGAAAATGTCCCAATACATCAGAATGTGTGTTCTTCAAAACTGCTAGCTAGCTACTTATGCTCATTAGAATTAGGCGATACACTAATGGCTAAATTTTTGAACCATAGAAATGTAGATATGGAAAGAATATAAAGGTCAGCCAGGCTACTACTCACTATGTGAAGAAAAGCTACTATTTGCTTTCGAGGTTTCCAGCTTACTTCCAATATGATTTAAAATGCTCCAGTAACAGACACTAGGTCATCTATGTGCTAAATATGAGGATCTTCTGTAAATGAATATTTCTTTTCAGACTTGTACTAGGATTTTTACAGAAGTGCTGGGAGTTACTCTGTACCCAGTATTTATAGGTGGCAGATGTAATGCATTTAAAAATCTCCCCAAAGAAGCTATGCTCTGAAGAAGTCTACTACAGAATCCTGCCTCTAGTTGACAAGGTGCAATCTAGCAGCAGAGATTTATGGAGACAAAACGTGAAGAAAAATATATGATTTGCATCCAAACAATCTATTTTATCAGTCACCTGGAACTCTTTCTTCAAATAAAAGGGAGAGACTAATTCAGTGGTTTGCCATCCTATTGCCTGGTAGACTCATTGAGAGGGCTTTTAAAAATAGGCTGATATTTGGATCCATCTCCTGAGAACCTGATTCAGTTGGCTTGGGCTAGTCTTAATGTCATTTTTTTTTCTGTTTAAGCCCTCAATGATTATTTAATGTACACCCAGGTGAAGGGATACCGATCTAACCTGACATTGCAAATGAAGAAGAGCTAACGAAACGCATCAGTCCCATCATTTTATGTAAAACTAGTGTTTGAATTAGGCAGAAGCCCTAATTCCAGCCTTCCTTCAGTCCTGAATCTATCTGGAAATTGTTTTCACATTTCTGGTCTGTGATCAGGGGTCTTTAGGTTTCCTGTAAGAAAGGCAGAGGGAAAATAAAATGCCTTCAATATTTTCTTTTTTCAACCCTTAAATTCATACAATATCTCCAAATAGTAAAGTAGTCTGAAGTGACCTTACTCAGGTTACTTTCTACCCTGTGTGCCTGCCTCGGCCCCAGATGACCCATAGCTCTTGTTCGCTCTGCTTTCTGCTGGCCGGGCTCCCCCAGTGTGAAGTCGCCTTGGGAAACATGTCTTGGAGTTGGACCACATCCTACCATTGAAGTTCACATCAGTGGAGGTTCCGTTTGAAGCCCTGTAACAGGATATATCCCATGGTTAGATGCACATTGTTTCTGGCAGCTTCCTTTAGAGAGGGACAGGTTTTGTTAAGGCATAAAGAGTCCCTGGGTTCAGTTCACAGTTCATATGAATGGGACCTTGTGGTGGAATGCTTAAATGTGAAGCTATAAGTAACAAAAATTGTTTTGAGGCCTCTCTCTACCAGTCTGTTTTTCTCTTCTTTCTCCTTTTGTTCCGCCTCCACCCCCCCAACCCCTTCTGCCTGCCTCCCCCCCCCCCCCCCCCCCCACCTTGCTCCCGCTCTTCCATTATGGATGAGGTCATTATGATTTGGAGCCAAGAGAAGTGCATTCTGTAACCTTAAATATCCATTCTCCTTTTTTTTTTTTTTTTTTTTTTTTTTAGAAGATGGCTATACTTTATTGTTGGAGGACAGCTTGCTTAATTGGGATGTTTTAGAATGCAAATATGAGCTTGCTGGAGGAATTTTGTCCATTTGTGAACAGGGACACACTTATTATTCTCACTTATTTCACATGCATAATGGTTTCCACGTCCATTATGGGATGTGAAAAATGGTCTAAGTTTGATTAGGTTATTGGACACTTGATTGGCTTTTCCACAACCTGTACTTTGGACAGCTAACTCATCCCCTGATGTCCCCGGAAGTAGTGTAAAACTGGTGGGAGAGAAATCAGGCCAGACTCCTTTCCCGACAGCAGGGTGGGGTGCAAGAATCTCTTGAAGAAAGGGTTTACTAATATAAGCTCTATTATAAAATCGTAATGGAGAAGTAAAGAAGGGTATCTGGGGGAAGGAGAAAGTGATACAGAAGGTAAGAAGGTGTCAACTCTAAGGAGAGATGACCACACTTATCCCAAGACCATGTGCTGTTGTGGGGGCAGCAGATGTTTAATGGTCAGAAAATTTGGGCATCAATTCTGCTCCTGTGTGATCTTAGGCAAAACACTTTCCTCTTCTGGGCCACAGTATCTTCACCTAAAAAAATGGGCCACAGCACCGAAGTTCTGCAGTTCTGAGACTTCCTTCCAGGAGAGGAGATGTTTCCCTAGATCTGATTCTTGGAAGTAAATTTGAACTCCCTCATCTAGGCCTTTCACAGCAAAGGGCACTGACTTCCTCTGCCTTTTAATTACTGTGGGACTGTGGGTGAATTTGGAGCCACTCTGAGTCTCATGCTTCTCTCTGTAATAGGAGTGGAGGAAGACTACTGTTCTCAGGGTTGTGGTGAGCATTAGGTTGAGAATGTGTGCTCTGATGATGCCAACTGGACCATGAAATACAGGAAAATCGGAACCATGTCCTTGGCCAGGCACCCTTCACCACAGGTTTCTTGAGGGGAGTATGTGACTGGGGACAATGACACCTGTCTCCCAAAATGTACTTTTCCACTCGTGGCTTTGGCTCTACAGGACCATGTGGTGAATTTCTTTTGTCTAAGATAGGGCAGCCTAAAATCCAGAATCAGGGCCTTGTTCAGGAGGAAGTGAGTACAGAGAACGCCGCCAGGGATAGATAGAACATCCCTAGGAACACTGCTGCCTCTGTGGGAGCAAGGTCTTAACCCTTTGCTCACCTGGGCAAAAAATTTGCTTCCCTAGCCTAATAAAATGTCTGCCTCTGGCCAGTTCCTGCTATTGTTCCTCCCCTGGAAGGGTGGGGGGTTTTGGCTCCTTCCTTTTGAGAATACAGAGCAAACAACATGAAGGAATATAACTTTTGAAGAGCTATCTAGCAAAACAAGTAAATTTGAAGATGCTTATGCCCTGAGACTAACAATTCCACCCTTTGATGTATCTTCAAAGCAAACGGTCCTTTTAAACTTCATGGCACAAATAGAAAGTCATTATAATTGTAGGTACTCTGAGTACACTGCTTGCAGAGGATGGATGCCTTCAGTAGGCCCAGCAGGCCATCCTGAGTCCTGACAGAGACTTTATCTTAGCACATCAGGGACGCATTTGCACCAGTTTGCAAAACAAACCCAGAAAAACTCTTAGATGTGTGCATCAGGAGACATAAGCAAGAATGTTTGTGGAGGCATTGTATATAAGAGAAAAAAAAGAGCTAAATATCAACAAGGAATGGATAAAGTGACAAATCATGTTGTGGAAAGGCATGAACTAGAACTAATGCATCAATATGGATCCCTCTCTCCAACAATGTTGATTAAAACAGCCAGTTGCACCCTAACCGGTTTGGCTCAGTGGATAGAGCGTCAGCCTGCGGACTGAAGGGTCCCAGGTTCGATTCTGGTCAAGGGCATGTACCTTGGTTGCGGGAACATCCCCAGGAGGGGGTGTGCAAGAGGCAGCTGATCGATGTTTCTCTCTCATCGATGTTTCTAACTCTATCCCTCTCCCTTCCACTCTGTAAAAAAATCAATAAAATATATTAAAAAAAAAAAAAAAAAGAACTTGCAAAGGGATCCGGAAAAACACCATAAAAAAAAAATAAAACTGCCAGTTGCAAAAGTACACATATAGTACTTTAGGGATACTTATGTAAATATTAAAATATATAGAAATACATGGAATGATAGATGCCAAGTGGAAAACACAAGGGGGATATGTTGACGCTGCCAATATTTTCTTTCTTAAGCTGCCTAGTAGATATATGAATACATGTTGATTTTGCATATACTTTATTATATTTTAAATATCTTTTAGGAAATTTTAAAATATTAAAACTTAAAGCTATGAGAGAGTAGTCCAAGATGAGGCTGGAGAGCTAGATGGGGGTCAGATGGTAGGGTGCCTCAGAGGCCATTTAAAAGTTTGGCTTTCATTTGAGGGCAAAGGGGAGCTACTGAAAGGTCTGAGGCGTGGGAGGGATGCCATTAGGTGACCCTTCAGCACACCAACTCCTGCTGCAGTGCAGATGCTGTGTGTGGGGGAGGGAGAGAGGAGCAGGCGGAGTAGGGGGCTTTGCTGCCGTCCTAGCTCCAGGGCACTTCCTCCATGGAACACCATTTCCTCTTGCTTCCAGGAAGCTCTTCCTTCCCTGTTCTCTCTCTGCCTCTCTGGCCAAGCCCCTTCGTTTCTATTTACAATTCCTCTTCCTCCTCCAGCCCCTTACACATTGCTGTTTTCAAGACTGTTTTTCTTAACCCTCTTTTCTAGTTTTAGGCCTATGTCCCGATCTCATTTATAACCCAACTTTCAGCTACCACCTTTATGCTCATGATTCCCAAATTTATTTCTTCAGCTTGGTCCTCTATCTCAGGTCCAAACTGTCTACTGGACATTTCTTCTCGACTGGATTCATTCTCCCTTCCAAATGTACCTTTTCCTCCTGTTTTTGGGATATTGATGAACCATATTGCTGTCTATCCAGTTATCTGATCCAGAAAACTGGGTATTATTCTAGACTGCTCCGTCTCTGCCACCTTTCCTGTTTATTTTGCTTTCATGTTGGAGCGAAGGGTAAGGCTTAGGTGCTTTGTGCCACGATGTTTGTGCTGTGACACATCTAGAAATGCTCGATTCCCACCTTGCTGATCACTTTGCTCCATGCTCTTCACATGATTGGGATGACTTCACCACCGTCCTGATCTGGCTCCTGTTGGCTGTTCCCCCCTCATCTGCTGCTGTGTTTCTCTCCTACACTCTGTGCTGCAGCTACCCCAACCCCCTGAGGCCCCCAAATGAACCGTATTGTTTCAGCTCCGTGCCTTGGTGTGTGGTGTTCCTTCTGCTTGGAATGCCTTTCCTTACTGTGCTAGCTAGTGAACTCTTGAGTTTTTTGTTCTTTTAAACTATTTTCCCACTGGTCTGCCTGTGCCCTCATTGCTAATTTACATGCCTACTTACTAGTATTTCCAATAGTATCCGAGCTCCCGAGACACAGAGAGAGCTGTTCAGTTTTGTATCTTCAAACCCTGACGCGTGGTAGATGCCCTACAAGTGTGTTTAGGGTTGTCCCACCCTGCAAACTCCCCCTTTCTTTTCTGCCCTGTGCAGGGATTGTTTGGGGTTAATTGCTTGTTACTGAAACAGATATTCCAGAGAAAAGAATACACGGCAAACTTTCAGAAGAGATATTCTGTGTCTGCTGTTTTGGCTTTTTTTTTTTTTTTTTTACTTTGTGTAAAACAACTCTGGAAGGAAGTACTTATATGGAGAACATTTTAAATAAAAGTTGCAATGTTCTCCGTCCTGGCCCCTAAACCTTGCAGGCACTGTCGCCTTCATCATCTCTTAAATTGTTTTGCCAGTCTTCAAGGTTTTACTCTTATTGCCTTTGCTCATCTCCCAAACATCTATAAGTTTCCTTAATGCTTTAACAAGATAATATTAATCTCCAAACTCTTACCCCATTCCTATTCTCCTTTTCATCATTTAAAAAAAAGCTATTTCTGTTTGGTGCTTATCTTCTCACTCAGCCCACTAACAAAAAGCTTTCCTTCAAAGATCTCTAGCGACTTCCAGCTTGCCAGTCCAACTGTGTCTCTCTAGCTGTAAGGCCACCTCTTCCCTCTGCAGTTTTGGACACTACAGTATTGATTTCTTCCTTCTTAAAATGTTTTCCCACTCTTAGCTTCTGTGTCACGGCACTCTCATAACTTGTCTTTAACTATGGCATTTCATTGGAAGAGGTGGGGAGAGTCTTACCTTGGGCATATATAGTCACTTCTTTATCAATTTATATTTATTCAACAGATATTTACTGAGTGACAACCAAGTACCAGGCACTGGATATGTAGTGGAGAGCAAATCAGATATGGTCTAATTTTCTGAAGTCCAGAGTTTTAACCTTATATTTGTTACCTATTTGCTGTTTAACAGATGACCACAAACTTAGTGGCTTCAAACAACACACATTTATTATCTCACAGTTTTTATGGATCAGGCATCTGGGCATGGCTTCAGGGTCTCACACAGGCTGTAGTCGGGGTGTCGGCCAGGGCAGGGTCTCATCTGCAGCCTCGGCAAGTTCATTTTGGTTGGGCGGGATTCATTTCCTTGTGACTGTTGCTCTGAGGGCCTCGGTTCCCTGCTGGTTGTTGGCCAGAGGCTACCCTCAGGTCCTTGACATGTGAGCCTCTGTATATGGCAGCTTGTTTCATCAGAGCCAGCAAGGAAGAGAACTAATAAGAGAGTTGCCTAGCGTGATGGAGGTGATGACCTTACGTGATATATTCATGGAAACGACATCCTATTACTTTCATTGTGTTCTAATGGTTAGAAGTGAGTCGTAGCTTCCTCCTCACCCTCCCACCCTCCCACCCCCGCCCCCCTACTCAGGAGGAGGAGATCACTTGGGGCAACAATACCAGGAAGCACAGATGCACTGGGCACACCTTAGAGGCCACCTGTCCCAAGCCTGGTATTGTCTCCCCTGCCCCCCTTCTGCCTTTTCCGCAAGGTTCCAGGCACCTCAATTTCTACTGCTCTCAAATGGAACTCACTACTCTCCCCTTGCCCCAAACCTGTTTCTCACCCTGTCTTCCTGTCCCGGTCAGTAGCCCCATAGGCATCCAATCATTTAGTCTAGAAACCCAGATATCATTTCAACACCTCCTCCCGAGAGCTAATGGTGTGCTGAGCTGTGTGGAGTCTTTCATGTCATTCTCTGCTTTCCGTTCATGCTAACATGGCTTTCAGTCAGGTCTTGCTTTGGCCTGGGCCATTGTATTAGCTTTCTTTTATTTATTTTTTAAATTAAAGATATTTTATTGATTTTTACAGGAGGAAGGGAGAGGGATAGAGAATTAGAAACATTGATGAGAGAGAAACATCAATCAGCTGCCTCCAGCACACCCCCTATTGGGGGATGTGCTCGCAACCAAGGTACATGCCCTTGACTGGAATCGAACCTGGGACCCTTGAGTCCACAGGCCGATGCTCTATCCACTGAGCCAAACCGGTTAGGGCTGTATTAGCTTTCTAACTGCTTCTCTGCCTCGTTCTCTTCTCATCAATTCTTCTTTTCCTAACCACCAGAGTCACTTTCATCAGTCCCTCTGTTCGAAACGCTTTGTGCCTCCCAGCCGCCTATGGCATAAAGGCCTAATTTCTGAGTTTGCTATTCAACCTTTTACGATCTGGCCTCAGCTCTTCCATTTGCCCACCACTCTCTGCCGTTGCCCTTATGCCCCAGGCACACTGGGCCACTTGGTGCTCCCTGAGCCCATCCCTGCCTGTGTGTGCCTCTGCATTTGGTCCTAGTTACTTCTTCCTGTATTCCCTTTTCCTTCCTCCTTCATATACTTCCAAACCTGTCTGAAAACCCCCTCTTCCAGGAAGCCTTCCCCGGTGTCCCCTGCGGGCTGAGGCCTCACTCAGAATGAATCGCTGTCCCAGACTGCTGTTTGCAGTGGGCTGCTCAGGTGCCCCTCTCTCTTAAAATGCTAAAGGGCAGGGTCTGGGTTTTACTCTTCTTTGGATCCAAAGTGCCAGGCTCCAGCGCAGTGAATCACAATCTTGGCTGCATGTTGGAATCACTTGGGGAGCTTCAAACATCACTGATGCCTGGAATCCACCCCAAAGGTGATGCTGTGATTGGTCTCAGGTGTAGCCTGATGTTGGCATTTTTAAAAGTGCTCTGATTGCCCGGCTGTGTGCTCGGTGGCTGAGCTTCCCCTATGAACCAGGGGGTCTCCATTCGATTCCCAGTCAGGGCACATGCCTGGGTGGTGGGCTCGATTCCCAGTGTGGGGTGTGCAGGAGGCAACCGATCAATGATTCTCTCTCATCATTGATGTTTCTATCTCTCTCTCCCTTTCCCTTCCTTTCTCTGAAATCAGTAAAAATATATATTAAAGAAAATAATGGTGAGGGCCTTCGGTGGGGGGCGGGGGGTAAGCAGCGGGGCCGACTGGAGTAGGCTGGAAGAGGTTATTGGGGGAAAAAGGAGGACCTATGCGATACTTTCAACAATAGAGATAAAAAACAAAAACAAACAAACAAAAAAGGCGCTGTGATTCTAACATGTAGGTAACATTGAAAACCTCTACTTCTAGCTGAAGAAATCAAGACTAGGAGAAGGAAAGGATGAGACTATGCTAAACATTTAATGTATAGGAAGGCCTTAAAACAAGTGAAAACTGAGTTTTTAAAAGTCATACACACAAACTCACTTCAAACAGTATATCACATAGCTAAGTAATCAAAATGACTTCTAAATGGGTGGACAATAAAATGGGGGAAATACGTATTTTTGTGGTAATGAGGGAAATCAGAAACGTAAAAGAGAATAAAATCTCAAAATCCAACACTTACTCATGGACCTGGACAGCAGTGCGGTGATGGTGGGGGAGAGGAGTGGGTGGAGGTAGAAAAGGGCAGAGGGGGGATAAATGGTGATGAGAAAAAAAATCCAACACTTTAATTTTTCTACATATGAAGTAAGCAATGAAATGAAATAATGACAAAACAGGAATAACTAGCATTTCCCTTTTCGTTGAGCACTAAAGTATATGTTATATGTTGTGTGTTGTGCATGTTTGTGTTTGTGTCAGAGGTATAACTTACTTGCATGTTATTCAGATTTCCTTCTTGTTTTCTAGGAATATTTTGAAAACAATTGCCCTGGGTCAGATATTGTCCTTGTGTATATGTGGAACAGCCATCACCAGCCAGTATTTGGCAGAAAAATATGAAGTGAATACCCCCATGCTTCAGAGCTTCATCAACTATTGCTTGCTGTTTCTAGTTTATACAGTGATGCTGGCGTTTCAGTCAGGTATGCCGAGTGTGGGAATTAACTTTTTCAGTGACCTATCTTCATTAAATATCTGAATTCTGTGAAAGTACTGATTAGAGATTTATGCATCATCTCTGGCATTGTTGATTAAAATAAATAGCACCAAACTGGAACAGTACAAATTATCAGAAAAATTAAATGTGTAAATATTGTTACAAGTTAGGTTGATAAGGTTAAGAGACAATATTAAAAACACTTAAAGTCAAGAACCTCACTCTTCAAAGGCTGTATATGCAGCTAAGTGGAGGATGCTAAAGGGAGCATCGATCGCACGTAGGTCAAATCTATGTTATGAGAGAAACAAAGACAGGGAATTGGGAAGGAATTAACATCTTTATCACTGACTGGTTAAGTTGTTTTAGAATCATTACAGAATTATCATTTCTCACTAGCTACACACACACACAAAGGAAAAAACTAGGTTCTGACAAACATTTTTGTGCCAGAAATAATTTTAATTGCTTAGCACATCTAGGTTTGGTATAAACTCATTGAAGACTTCCAACAAGTCAAATGAGTATTATTACTATCCCCACCTTACAGATGATCAAACTGAGGCAGGTAGTACTTACATAACTTGCTCTAAGTCATATAGGTGGTAACTGGTGAGCCAGGATTCCAACCTAGGCAGGCAGCCCCCGCCCCTCCCCCTCCCCCGGGGCCCATGCTCTTACCACCAATCTGTATTAGGGACTCCTAGTCATGCTAAGAAGATTCTTCTCACAAGAAAAGAGCACGGTACTATAAAATAAATTAAGTGAGATTGAATTTAGGGATGTGAGGACAATGGGTAACTCAACCAAATCAATTGGCCGGTTGCAATACTTCTATTTTCACCGTATTTAAAACACAGAAAAAGTACCATAATAAAAGCAGATTTGCTAATCCTCTTTTTAAAAAAATTTAAATATTTTAAAAATTGATTTGAGAGAGAGAGGGAGAGAGAGAAACATTGATGTAAGAGAGAAAATAGGCTGGCTGCCTCCTGCACACACCCCCTATTGGGGATTGAGCCTGCAACCTGGGCGACCTTTTAGTGCATAGGACAACACTTAACCAACTGAGCCACACTGGCCAGGGTGCTAACCCTCTTTTAATATGGACCTTAAAGCATCAATAGTTTTCCTATATGTCAGGATAAAAAATGTTCTTTGAAAGAAAATAGAAACCAGTGGTAGGAGTGGGGAAACCATCTGAAGGGTAATGCACCAAATTTGGCAAGAGCTTTAGGAGTTGGAAATAGAACTGGTATTAGTACGTGGCTAGTAGGGACTTTGCTCTTCTCTGTAAGCACTGGCCTTTAGTAAATTCGTGTGATTCATAAACACAGCAATACGGTCTCCCAAAGGGATGGTTGTTAGGTCCCTTCCGTACCATCTCGTGTCAAGGAAGACTGACTGTGCTTTCAGGATTTTCTTGTAAATTGGGTTTTTATGATAATTACCTGGCTGTGAGTCTCACTACCTTTATTTCTTTGTAGGTTATCTTACAAGAAGCCTTCTAATCTATGTTCCAACTCTGTGTCCTGTGATGCTAGATTCTCCAAAGAAGTGAATCATAGTTAACTTGAATAATAGAATTTGGTGAATAAAAGGTGTTTCTTCACTGGTGCCACTAAATCCTTTTTTCCAAACTTATAACTGACATACTTTTCTCTTGAAAGCACATCTTTTTTTTTTTTTAATTTTATTTTTTTGAAAGCACATCTCTTTTAAAATAATGACCAAGGCAGAGTTTCCTTTGAAGAAGCTCATGAATGGAGGTTCCATAGCCAATGGATTAATAAGAAAACATTGCATTTCCTAGGATAATCGGTAGCTTGTCAGGAATGGCAACACCCAAACCTGTTTTAGATATTAGATTTCTGTCACAAAGAGGAAGGGGATTTAACCACTTTTCTCTACTTACTGTCTCTCTGGTGTTTTCATTGAACATTTGGTCTGTGATGACACCTTAGCTGGGTCTCATATTAGAAAAATTTGATTCTGCTGAACTGTTGTAGGAATTTGTAGGAACTATTGCATTAGGAGGGGCCACTTCCAAAATATACAGTAAATATAAATAAACATGCACGGCTTCATTTTCAAGGAACATGTACTAACCCAGATGTCTTTCAACCAGGCCCTGATAGCCTTTTACACATCTTGAAAAGAAAATGGTGGAAGTACATCCTGCTGGGCCTAGCAGACGTGGAAGCGAATTACCTGATTGTCAAAGCGTACCAGTACACAACTCTCACCAGCGTCCAGGTGAGAGGGCGTTCTCGACCAATTTGGCTTGTATAGTTTTAAGAGAAGAATCTGAACTCGTATGCATGAACCTCATTTTGTGGCGAACCTGTTCACTCGAAGAAAACCTAAACACAGGTGGTTGCTATCTGTTTTCAGAGGAGCATATGTGCTAGTGAGTAAGCAGCTGGGAATTAGGGAACATGTACATGAGTTAATGAGTTCCCAAACTGCAAATGCTGTAGCATATTAGAACAGTGTCTTCCCAAATAAGCATAAATATTTAGTTGGCAACCGATGCTGTGATGTTGACGAGAGCTCTGTATACGTTGCTCACACATGGCATATAAAGTGGCTGTACATTTGTGCTATGGAAAAGTGGGAGGTTTGCAAGTAGGTATTCAAACAAAGGAGCGACTGGAAGGAATCTGCTAGACATCTTGGGTAGAGATGGTAGCCAAAGGCAAAGCTTATATCCTTATTCATTTATTACGTTTTTGCTTGATTGAAAGAAATAGGTTCCTATATAGCAGGATTTTTCAGCCGGTGGAGTTGAGTGAGACCCATTCAGTTGCCTTTTTTAAAATTGAATTTATTGGGTGTCTGTGAATCTAATGAACAGAATAAAGTGGCAAAGAAAATAAAAACAGAGGCATGGAGACATGGAACAGACTGACTGCTGTCAGAGAGGAGGAGGATGGGGGGCTGGATGAAAGAAGGTGAAGGGATTAAGCAAAAAAACATATGGGAAAGGGAGTGGGAGTAGGTAGAGGTGAGCAAAGGGGGCTTAAATGGGGATGGAAAGGGACTTTGCTTTGGGTGATGGGTGCACGATGCAGTTGTTGTAATGTTAGGAAACTATGGGAAGTATCGTAACACTGAGTCACCAGTACTAACAACAAAATGTTTTATAAATGGAGGTGAAAGTGAGATAGACGCCATTGCCAGGTTTAGACTTCACCGTTTAATGAATTTATAACTTTCTGATGCATTGTTCTTCTCACTGTGTAAAACAGAGATGTTTATTTGATCTCCAAATTTTAGGAATGTTGACAAATTGAAGTGAGATTAGACTTACTTCATTTGGAAAACATAAGGACAGATGGAAACTCAGTATTTTTCCAATGTGAATATACATTAAGTGCTATTATTACCAGAATGCATTTTATTAAATGCTCGCTTTTCTGTCACATGGTGCTAAGCACGGTCTATAGCAGACCTCTTGGTTTTTGACTGGCATGAGCTTCAAAGTCCCGATAGGAAATATTTGTTGTCAGACATTATAGGAGGTACATGGAAAAACCCAGAATTTCATAAAAATTAAAACCGGAAGTTAGTTTCCTAGAGGGTGAAGTTCATCACAAATAGTATTAACTGTGCTTTAAACAACGGGCAGGGAGAATGTAGAAAATAGCATTTTCTAGTCACATCTACCCTCATAATCTCACACATAATTCAATTAATTGACTACAATTTCCAGAAACTTTGATCTCTGACTAATAATAATTAGAAGATTTGAATTGGTGCAAGGTCTAAACACAAAGGTGTGTTAAAACACTTGCACTGGGGTTTTTGTGACTGAAGGTCATGCCTTACCAGTATACTACCCAAAATGTCTTGTAGCCTCTTAGAAAAACCTAAGCATTTGGTTGTCAAAAGTTACGTACTTAGGGCTCCAGCAAGGAGTATATTTTTATTTTCTTTATTTTTTCCCCCATCACCATTTATTTATTTTTTATTTTTTTAAAATATATTTTTATTGTTTTCAAAGAGGAAGGGAGAAGGAGAGAGAGAAACATCAATGATGAAAGACAATCATTGATTGGCCGCTTTTTGCACGCCTCACACTGGGGATTGAGCCTGCAACCCTGGCATGTGCCCTGACCGGGAATCGAACCCTGACCTTCTGGTTCGTAGATTGATGATCAACCACTGAACCACACTGGCAGGGCTAACTCAATGTTATACTTATGCCTTCCCTGCCCCTCATGATCTTACTTAGTACCGTGCTTACTATGGCTGCACAATAATTTATAAAAATTAAAATAGGGGGACTCTCTTAGAATTGAAAGCATCAGAGTCACCAAGAATACATTTTGAAAAGGAGGTTCAATGTAGATAAATAGCTGGATGTGATAGATATAAGATAAGAAATCCTGGAGTTTTGGAGTTGGGAGAGATTTGTGAGGAGATCATTTGTTCTGGCCTCTTCATGTCCTATTTTGGTTTAGAGGTTGACTGGTTGTAACTCACACAGTTGGTTGGGGGTCCGGGGAGTCTGGAACTCTTACCATGACCTAGGCAGTTCCCTTTATGTGGCCACTGATTGCCCACTAAAATTGTTAAAAATAGAGCAAATTTAAGTTTGATTTTAACATAAGATTCAAGGACAGGGAATCTCCTGTGAGAATTTTTAGAGCGACTTTTTCTTTTTTGCTTAAGGAATGTAGTACTTGAGACTTTAAGTCATTACAGCCAGATCCTGCTGTGTCTTCTGGGACAGGCTATTATCATTTGCATCGTTTGAGGCTTTGTTATTCAGGCAGGCTCGATAAAGCACTTAGGAGATTAGAGTTCTGCAGCTGGAATAAATAACAAGGCAAGGCGCCCATTCCTGCACAGGCATCTGACTCCAGGAATGACACTGCAGTGAAAGATGATGAGCTAGCAACTGTGGGCAGGATCTAACAGGCTGCTGCTGGAGACTTAGGGGCCTGCCTTGTCCCAGGTTAGAAAGACATAGAGAAAATCCAGGACAAGGTTAAAAACAAGAAGATATGCAAAAAACAGCAGATTGAAGAATGTTATAAGGACTATCTTTTATCCTTGAATTTTCGAAATTTGTGAAGAACTGAGTGAATGAAATCTCTATTTTTTCCTTGATCTTACAAGTAATTTTGGATTTGCTATCATTTTGTCACTCTTAATCCCCCTGCTTTTCAGACTGGCAATAGTAGGGTGTAGCAAATATTTTCTGGACCCAGGATCAACAGGTGATGACAAGCAAGAGTATTTGCTCTGAGCAGGTGTTTGTCTGACAAAGTGGGGTTGGACTCTGTCAGGGAGATGGTGTCTTCTTGCTTTCTCATAATAACCAGTACTTTTCCGTAGCTCTTACTCCAACGGCAGAAATATCTGGCTGTGTGATTATTTATGCCATGTCTGTCTAGCCCTGTGTATGCTACTGAGGGCAGGACTGGGGGGTCTCTTTTTCTCTACATTCCAGCTCCTCTCAGTGTTTTCCATGCTGAAATATTTGTTGACTGAGTGAATGGGGACATGCAGGTAGGAAAGTTTGCTTATTGAGTATAACACAGGAGGGAGTGTAGAGGTAATTTGCACAGGCTCTTGGGCAGAATTCCTGAACTGAGCAACTATCTCCCAGACTTTTGTTTGTTTGTTAATCCTCACATGAGGGTATTTTTTCCATTGATTTTTAGAGAGAGGGGAGGAAAGGGAGGGAGGGGAGATAGAAATACAGGGAAACATCGATCTGAGAGAAACACATTGATTGGTTGCCTCCCATACATGCCCCGACCAACCCACCAGGGACTAGGGATTGAACCCTCAACACAGGTAGGTACCCTTGACTGGGAATTGCACCTGCAACCCTTTGGTCCATAGGCCGATGTCGTAACCACAGAGCTGGCCAGGGATATATCTCTTTGACTTTTATTTATTTATTTATTTATTTATTTATTTATTATTACTAGAGGCCCAGTGCACAAAAATTTGTGCACTCGGGAGGGTCCCTCAGCCCAGCCTGTGCCCTCTCGCAGTCTGGGACCCCTTAGGGGGATGACCTCCTGCTGGCAGTCAGACATCCCTCTGGCAGCCCAGGAGCCCTCGGGAGCTGTCCACTTGCCAGCGGGGAGCAGGCCTAAGCTGCAGTCGGACATCCTTAGTGCTGCTGAGGAGGTGGGAGAGGCTCCCACCACCACTGCTGTACTGGCAGCCGGCAACCTGTCTTGTGGCTGAGCAGAACTCCCCCTGTGGGAGCACAATGACCACCAGGGGCAACTCCTGCATTAAGCATCTGCCCCCTGGAGGTCAGTGTGTGTCATAGTGACCAGTGATTCCCAGTCGCTCTGCTGTTAGGGTCAATTTTCATATTACCCTTTTATTATATAGGATAGAGGCCTGGTGCATGGGTGGAGGCCAGCTGGTTTGCCCTGAAAGGTGTCCCAGATCAGGGTGGGGGTCCGGCTGGGGTGCCTGGCCAGCCTGGGTGAGGGGCTGAGGGCCGTTTTCAAACTGGCCACACCCCCTTCAGGGTGGGGGTCTCCACTGGGATGCCTGGCCAGCCTGGGTGAGTGGCTGATGGCTGTTTGCAGGCTGGCCAAGCCCCCCAGCAGGGACCCTCATCCCATCAGGGTGTGGCCATCATGTGTGAGGGGCTGATGGCTGTTTGCAGGCTGGCCAACCCCCCAGCGGGGACCCTCACCCCATGAGGGTATGGCCATCCTGGGTGAAGGGCTGATGTCTGTTTGCAGGCTGGCCACAGCCCCCAGCCACCCAGGCTCCCAGTGGAGGTTGGCTGGAAGCAGGTTTCTGGGATTTATTTAGCTTCTATATTTGAAACTTTGTTGCCTTTTGCAGAGGCCACAGCTGGCCAGAGCAGGCAGGAAGTTTGGCTTCCTCCATCGCCGGAGCAACCAAGCCTCCTGCTTGCTCCAGCTCGTGGCTGCTGGCCGCCATCTTGGTTGGGTTAATTTGCATATAGTTGCTCTAATTGGCTGGTGGGCGTGGCTTGGGCATAGCAAAGGTATGGTCAATTAGTGTCTTTGTCTTTTATTAGTGTAGATTATTATTATTATTTTTAAATGGTATTATGGGAGACAGAACTCAAAGGGCACTATATATTGTATTTTCTTTCCTTCCTTTCTTTTGTAAATACATTTTTATTGATTTCAGAGAGGAAGGGAGAGGGAGAGAGTGATAGAATCATCAATGATGAGAGAGAATCATCGATCGACTGCCTCCTGCATTCCCCACACTGGGGATCGAACCTGCAACCTGGGTATGTGCCCTGACTGGGAATCAAACTGTGATCTCCTGGTTCATAGTCAATACTCAACCACTGAGCCATGCCAGCCGAGCATAAATGCTAACTTTTATTATTACTTAATCACCTACCTCTTGGCTAATGAGAGGTGTTTTAAGCTGTCTGTTTCTCCTTCCATGCAGCTTTTGGATTGCTTTGGAATTCCCGTGTTGATGGCTCTCTCCTGGTTCATCCTTTATGCAAGATACAAAGTGATCCATTTCGTTGCCGTGGCTATCTGTCTGCTGGGCGTAGGAACTATGGTTGGTGCAGACATATTAGCAAAGAGGAGCGACAATTCAGGTAAGACTATGACTTCTTTCTGGTTCAGTCCCAGAGAAAAGTTTTGCTTAGGTTTTCACTTTTATTTTTTAAACACACAGTACAATGGAAACATGCCCTGGTTCACTATCTTTTCAATTTTATCTTCAGATTTACTTGCTTCTGGTATAGTGACCATTTCCACAAAGCACTCTTTATGCTCCCACCTGCCCACAGTTCTTGTTCCTTTTTGTCACACTGGTTTTGTTTCATTTCATGAAATAAATTTCTTTATATATTTGCAACCTTCTTTTGGTCCATACATTTGGATTAGTTATTAGAAATATACTGTAGATTCTTTTTTTAAAAAAAATCAAATAGAGACTTTGTGTCTACTCTGTTGATGAAAATACTTTGATATCCTTTGGGTCAAGGTTCAGACAATTGATGGTGTAAATCTCAATAAGGTCTATGAGTTCATCCAACCTACAAGTGACTTCAATATCTCCATTAAGAGAGAAATGACCTTGTTTACCTACCTTCCTTCTTTATCCTTTTAAATTAATTCCCTTCAATAGATTCCATTAATTTCTCATGTCATAGAATGATTTTCTGAGACCTTACATTAAGGCATATACCACTGTCTTCCAGTCTGTTAGTCTCTTGAGCAGTCACGATATGAAAAATCATAGCAGAATTGTGCCAGAAAGAAAGAAGATCAAGAGTCTTTAGACATCTAGAAATCAGGGTTTCTCCTTCCTTAAAATCTTAATCTTAAGTGAACACTAGCCACATAAACTCCTAGGAGCAAGCTAAAGAGGTTTTCCTATTGATAATTGTTCCTTTTTGTGGCTTGTCTTTCTGTAGGCAGCGATGTACTGATTGGTGACATCTTCGTCCTTGTTGGGGCTTCCCTCTATGCCATTTCTAATGTGTGTGAAGAGTACATCGTGAAGAAGCTGAGCAGGCAGGAGTTTCTAGGAATGCTGGGCTTATTTGGAACAATCATCAGTGGCATACAGCTGTAAGTCTAAAATATTCCTTAAAAATAAAATAAGCAAATATGTCATAGGTTATTACTTCCCAACTACTAATAGTCATTGTTTACTTGGCCCAAACTCACATTTAAAATCAGTAACTTGCTATAATGAACAACATAAACCGATGAACAAAAATAGAACCAGAGACATAGAAGTATCGAACAGACTGTCCAACCTATGAGGAGATCAACCAAAGGACTTATAGGCATGCATATGAGCCTAACCAATGGACTCAGACAGTAGGAGGGTGAGGGCATGTGCTTGGGGATGGGAGCGGCTGGGGAGAAAAAGGAGACTCATGTAATACTTTAAACAATAAAGAATTTAAATTTAAAAAATAAAATAAAACCAGTAACTTGCTACCTATATATTAGAGGATTTTTGAAATGTTAAGAATTATGTCTCATTTTCTTATACATGTGGTAGAGGCAGTACCAATAAAGAGTCTCTTTATCAATTATTTCCAGAAAATATTAACTTCCTATCCAAAGGGAAAACACAATGTCATATTTTTCTCCTATAGCTGACTACTACTGAAGAGTGCTTTAAGACAGTCAGATATGTTTATGGATCTTTTTGGTTTTATTCTTTGTCATTTAAAAGAATATTTTTATTGATTTCAGAGAGAAAGGGAGAGGGAGAAGGAGAGGGAGAGGGGGAGAGAGAGAGAGAGAGAGAGAGAGAGAGAGAGAGAGAGAGAGAGAAACATCAATGATGAGAGAGAATCATTGATCGACTGTCTCCTGCATGCCCCACATTGGGGATCAAGTCTGCAACTCGGGCATATGTCCTGACCGGGAATCGGACCGTGACCTCCTGGTTCATAGGTCGACACTCAACCACTGAGCCACGCCGGCTGGGCTCTTCTTTGTCATTTTTTTATAAAAAAGATAGTTATTTTATACTTTAAGAAAAATTCAAAAGTCAACATAATTCCTCACCTTATTTGAAGTATAGCAACTAAGTGCTTATACAATAGTGAAAACTAGTGTGTGCACCTCTCTGTGACCTCTTGTTTTAACCTTAGATTGCTTATGGAATATAAGAATATTGCCAGCATTCATTGGGACTGGAAAATTGGTATGTATATAAATGATCATTCTTTTTAGTCAGTATCCTTTCCTCTGACAAAGACACACATCAAGAAGTAAATACTTCATTTTAATAATATTTAGGCATTTTTTGTAAAATCACAGAGTAATTCAATACCCAGGATAGTGATTTGCATTGAGTTTTCTCTGAGAACTTGTAAATGAACCTCCATAGAAGTTAATTTTTAATCTTTACCTTCAGGAATAGCCTTTCTTTACCAGGAATTCTGAACAAGAGAGACCTTTGTCACATGAGCTTTCAATGACTAGATCTGTATCTTCAGTCTTCAGACTTTTTGTGAAGGTTGCCTGCTTGATCATTCAACACCCTGTTGGATTTTTTATTTTTATTGATTTCAGAGAGGAAGGGAGAAGGAGAGAGATAGAAACATCAATGATGAGAGAGAACCATTGATCAGCTGCCTCCCGGAGGCCCCCCACTGGGGATCAAGCCTACAACCCAGGCATGTGCCCTTGAGCGGAATTGAACCTGGGACCCTTCAGTCTGTAGGCTGATGCTCTATCCGCTGAGCCAAACTAGCCAGGGCCCCTGTTGGATTTTTGAAGTCCTTTATCTACATCACATCTTGCTGTTCTTTTCTTTCTTTCTTTTTTTTTTTTTTTTTGAGGGTGTTGTGCGTATCATTTGCAAGGCTGTTATTAACAAGGGGCTTTGTAGATAGTGTTATAGGACCAGCAATTTTAAATGGCTGCCAGGCCTTAAGCACGTTGACTTCTGATTTCTTCCATGTTTTCACAGCCCTGCTGTTCGTGGCATTTGCCCTCTGTATGTTCTGCCTGTACAGCTTCATGCCACTGGTGATTAAAGTTACCAGTGCCACCTCAGTGAACCTGGGCATCCTGACATCTGACCTCTACAGCCTTTTCTTTGGGCTCTTTCTCTTTGGCTATACGGTAAGTAAACAGAAACCAGGTTCACATAAGAACACTTTGTTTCATCCAAAAGAAGTAGTAAGTTTTTTTACGACTTTAGACCCAAAAGTAAAACCTTCTTACCCTCTTGGCAAAAATGTCATTGCACAGTCCTCACTCCCTTTGTTACTGCTTCCAAGTTGGAAAATTGGCCCAAATAAGAATTGTTTTTCTAGGTTTTTCTAAAAGGTGAAATGCAATGAATTTCCTCTTCGGTATGGCCCATAACACCATTGCATGGAAATGCTAACGCATGTCGCCTGGTGATAAGCAAGGAATCCCAGAGCCACTGTTGACTCTGAGAGACCATCTCAGGTTGGGCATCCTGAGCTTTCCCCCTCCAGATTTATTGAGACATAATTGACAAGTGTATGAATTTAAGGTTTACAACATGTTGATTTGATACCCTTACATATTGCAAAGCCCTACTACACAGATAGAGTCTGTGGTACCCGGTGGAAGGGAAGGAGGTCATTGTATTATCATGCATGCAGTGATGGTAATTTTATATCTGGAAGGGAGCTTAAAGGTAATTCAATTTAGTGGGTTTTTCAGACTTTTTCTGTCTCCAAAGCCTCACAGCATTTCGAGGTGTAACCTGCTCCCAGTAGGAACAGCTCTTGTGACATGTAGTAATTCTCAAAAAGAGTGGGGTGGGAGGGAGTGGATCAGTGTCTTCAAGGGAAACAGGAGAGCAAAGATAGTATCTCCAGAGAATTTGCTTCACCTTCCCTCGAAAATTACAGAATGAATGATTTTATTTTAGAAGTGAAGAAACAAAGGCTTATCAGTCTTATAGTGCAGTCTTCTATTGACTGCACTTTTTTCTCTATTGTAATTAATAAGACGTGCATCTCAAGCTTATGTATTTATCAAGGTAAAGTCTCATGCATTAGAAAGAACCAAATAGGGAGATTTTTTTTTTCTGTACTTCACAGCTAATTTAAAAACTCTTTGGACAGCAGTTCTCATACTTTTTGATATCAGGATCCTTTTAAAATGCTTAAAAATTATGAACTGCAGCTCACTTACTTCTATATTTATCATATTAGAATTTAAAACTGAGAAACTTAAACAATATTTATTAACTCATTAAGAAAATAAAAAACATATGTTAGCATAAAACATTTTAAAAAAAACCTTAATTGCCCAAAATAAAAAAAAAATTAGTAAAAATGGTATTGATTTACATTAAAAAAAATCTCTTTAATGTGTGGCTTAATGGAAAATAGCTGGAATTCCACATCTGGTTCTTCATTTTGCCTTGTGATATCACATGTCATGTAGTCTCTGGAACATTCCATTGTGCACTTCTAAGAGAATGAAGGTGAAAAAGGCAAATAGCATGTTGGTATAATTATAAAAAGAGTTTTGACCTGACAGACTTTGACCTTCAAGAGTCTTTGGACCACATTTTGAGAACTGCTGCCTTAGAGATCCGTCTTTCCTTGCATGCCTTCAGTGAATGCTTCTGGACCTGTTTGCTGTCTTTGCAACAAATAGTTAGGGTGAACAAATAGTTGGGATGTTGGCCGTCAACTGGTAATTTTAGTTTCGGCAGGGAATAGCAACTGCATTTCTTAGTCTTTGTACAATTTTGTATCCAGGCAGAAATCTTTGGCACTGATTTTACACTATGCCTAGGAATTGGCTATGAACTCACACTGCTTAGTTCAGTGGATTCTCAGAAATTTCTACTTAAGGAGTGTAAACTATTTTGCCTTGCCAGGTACACGTGACAGGAATCAGCTGTTATCTTTGCAAACTTGCTGGTTAAGGTATTCCTGAACTAAGACTAAAAGAGTATTTTTAGTTTTTTTTTTTTGTTTTTTTTTTAGTAGCAGCATTAAACAGTAAAAAATTTTCAAAGTGAATCAGTGACCCTGACAGGCTTAGATTTCTTTTCCTGTGTGAGTGAGTTGTTCTGTGGTGCTGAGCTTGCATTTCACAGAGCCACCACTAGAAGACGATGGTTTTTCTATTCTTCAGGTCAAGGCCAGTTGTTGGCTACCGTGCCCAAAGAAAGCTGGAGTTCAACAGTGTAACTAATGGCTCTGCTCACCCGTGCTTTTTTTTTTTTTAATTTTATTTTATTGTTTAAAGTATTACAAATAGTAGTACATATGTCTCCTTTTTTTCCCCCATTGACCTTCCCCCAGCCTCTCCTACCCTTGGGCACGTGCCCTTACCCACCCCCCCCCCCCCCCCCGCCCCCTTCCCGTGTCTTGTGTCCATTGGTTATGCTTATATGCATGCATTCAAGTCCTTTGGTTGATCTCTTACCCCCACCCCCACAACACTCCCTAGCCTTCTCTCTGTAAACATACTGATTTAGCTTTAGTAGTTTAACTTTAACTGTCCCTCATAAGTAAAATAATGTTCAAGGAGGAAGTAAGGTTAAAGAAATAAAAGCTTAGAGGTAAAAGTACCCTTGTCACTACCAAACTGTTGGAAGCTCCCTTAATGTAAATATTTGCTCTTTAACTGCTCTAACTGTAATATGTGTAAGTCCTTCTATGTGCCATTTTCCCCCCCCGGTCATGTGACTTTAAACTATTCTCAAAATTGGAGACCACAAATTGTAAATTCCTTTCTGGCTGTTTTGCTTTTTGTTTCCTTGACTCTGCATGCCTAGCAGTTCACTCTTGAATCAGATCAGATTTCATCGCTCTTGGTCAAAGGTCATTTCAAGACAGAGCAAAGAGCGGGTCTTCTGTGATTTTCAGAGTCAGTTACAGAGGTGGAAAACCAAACATGAAGAAGCAAAAGAAGAGCATAAAGAAGATACCTACCATTTTAAAAATAGTTTTTAAAGACAGAATCGTAAGTCCAGTGTACCTCCAATTATTAAAATTGTAGTATCTAAATTAACTGGCTCTGACTTTTTGAAAGACAGTTGAAGAAGAGGTTTAAAATTTTCTGCACTTGTCTGTGTCAGACTCTGCCTCCTTTGGAATTGATCTTGAGTAAATACCTAGAGTGTCTAATTCAGGAGACTTACCTCATTTCTTCTCAGTCTCTCCCTTCTAATAAAGGTGCCTTGATTTAATCACCTGTCTTCTTAAGAAGGACAAGATGATTTTTCTTCTAAATATTTAAAACTACCAAACCAAACAAGACATGTTTTGAATAACATATGTAGGTTTTCCCTCAGTAACTGAACATTTTATAGGAGAGCATGATTAACTTTCATAATACCAACCTAAAAAGTTCAGGGTACTCTAAATAGCTTTCACTTTTTCTTCCTCTAATCTTCTCTGGATCTTTCCCTCCAACCCCCAATAAACATTATTAAACACCAGCTATGTATAGGGTACTGGGCTGCATAGTAGATCCAAGAATTAAAGGCAATGGTAGGAAATGAGTTGGGTTGCTCAGCTTGACATTCACACTGGCTTTGCATCACCACTGGATCCCGTGAAGGCTTTTCTGCCCCAGGGAGGGCTGTGGCTCTTCCATTCCTTAAGCCAGTGATGGTGAACCTATGACACACGTGTCAGAGGTGACACGCAAACTCATTTTTTTGGTTGATTTTTCTTTGTTAAATGGCATTTAAATATATAAAATAAATATCAAAAATATAAATCTTTGTTTTACTATGGTTGCAAAGATCAAAAAATTCCTATATGTGACACGGCACCAGAGTTAAGTTAGGGCTTTTCAAAATGCTGACCCACCGAGCTCAAAAGGTTTGCCATCACTGCCTTAAGCAGTTCTAACGGTTCAGGGTTAAGAGGTAATTGAGCATCACCCTTGAGCCAATGGTGACCCACGGAAGCCCCCAGCTGGAGATGACCAGAATCTACCCAATACTCATTCCAAAATCTATTTAGTTTTTTCTTCTACCTTTGAGAGTGTATCTTGCTTTTTCTCCTGTCTCTCATCTTTCTCTTCTCCTTTCCCAACCCACTCTGTTTTGTTACTGTTTTTCTTTGTTATCTCCCGAGTAGAACTGTTTTTATTGGGCACACTATGGAATCTAAGCTAATTTAAAAATATTTATTGGCTTGACTAAAGTAGCACCCCCTATTTTTAATTTACAGTCAGGTTAGCAGGGCCACTTATAAATTGTGTTTGCTTGTTCCAAAGAAAAAAACACGATCCTGGGCATTTAATTACACATTCATTATGCTGCATAGTTTCCCTAATTTTTATTACATCCTTCTTGGCCAGTCTTTCCTTATTCTCTTTCTGTGTTTTATTTTTCATGCTGTTAAAAACGCGAATTTCCTTACACTTGAACTTTTGTATGGATCCTTAATTAAAATAAAAACAAATATGCAGAGTACTTATTATCAATTTAATTAATTTATTTTTGTTCATCTTCACCCGAGGATATTTTTTCCATTGAATTTTTAGAGAGAGTGGGAAGGAGGTAGGTAAGTGGGGGAGAGAGAGAAGGAGAGAGAGAAACATCGATGTGAGAGAGACACAGCGATTTGTTGCCTCCCGCATGCCCCCCCCCCTCCCCCACTGGGGCCAGGGATCGAACCTGCAACCTAGGTACATGCCCTTGACCGGGAATCGAACCCACAACCTTTTTTGATGTACAGGATGGTGCTTCAACCAAGTTAGCACCCGGCCAGGACTGTGCACCCACATTTTATCTGAGATCCTGTGCTCCTCTGTTTCATACCAATATTGTAAGCTGTGCTTTGGGTCTGAATTGGGCTCTCTCATGGTATCCACTCACCTTTCATTCTCTTCATTAAGTGGGACTGCGGCCAGGTTGTCACAGAAAAAGGCAGAAGTTCCATTTCCTAGAGCTGTAGGTAGCCAGGAGGCTGATGTGCCAGGGGACGTTGTCAGAGACCCAGCGTTTACCAGCACACACACACACACACACACACACACACACACACACTCTCTCTCTCTCTCTCTCTCTCTCTCTCTTTCACACACACACACTCTCTCACACACACACACACTCACCCACACTCACACACACGAGGGTTTTGGCAAAAGGCAGCTGCAAAGCTGTGTGTGTGAGGGAGCATAATCCTCAGCTGTTCTTCTCTCCTAGTTTTCGGGGCTCTACATCCTGTCTTTCGCCGTCATCATGGTGGGCTTTATTCTGTACTGCTCCACCCCCACGCGCACGGCAGAGCCGGCCGAGAGCAGCGTGCCCCCCGTCACCAGCATCGGCATCGACAACCTGGGCCTGAAGCTGGAGGAGAACCTCCCGGAGACCCACTCCGCATTCCTGTAGCTGGAGAAGAAGGGGCGCCGTCCCCCCGAGGCCTCCTGGGAAACGGGGAGCTGCCACTGGGACAAAGCAGAGCCCGCTGACTGCCGAGTGGAAACCTGGGAAATGATCAGACTGAGAGCAAACACTCGGAGCATCGGATTGGATCCACCGGTTAGATTTTACAAAGGGATGTCCCACAAGTAGAAATACCAAGATGAAGCAGAAGCCAAGGCGAGGACTGTGTTTCTGTGTGTGAGGGCCAACACTGTTAGTGTCAGGAGACAGGGTGTGGGCCCCATTCTGGGGTCTGGGAGGCACAGGTGGGCGAGCAGGATGGGGCAGAACCCACACATGAGCCAGCCTCAGAACAGGGCTGTCGAGGCTGGGCTGGTGGGCAGGAGTAGGGGCGGCCCAGGGCAGTTTGGGAGTGGGTTTCCTCTCGGTTTTGTCCTTCTGAGGCAGCCATTGTCCACAAGCCCCAGCTGAGGTCTGGGGACTGCTTGCACACGGCAGGAAAGTGGGTGGGGCAGCACCGGAGAATCCTGAGACACAGTGAGTGCCACAGAAGCTTTGGAGTGGAGTGCCGTAAACCTAGGGACCCTCTCTTCTTGGTTAAAGAGGATGCTACCCCACTTCTTACAACTATTTACGCTCCGTGAGATTTTTATGATCCTTCTTCAATGAAAGTGTTCATAGGCAGCATCATTATGATACCAACTACCAGTGTGCAACTTTACAGAGACTGCATGCAAGCTTTTTTTGGATAAAAATATAATAAAAGAAATTGAGGATAAGTGTTCATATTATTAAAAGATTTCTGATTTCATGGAAATACACCCGCTGTGGGTTTTTTTGATTAACCAGTTTCCCTTGTTGGTTTTATTTCATTTAAAAAAATATTTTTATTGATTTCAGAGAGGAAAGGAGAGGGAGAGAGAGACAGAAACATCAATGATGAAAGAGTATCATTGATTGGTCGCCCCCTGCACATCCCACACTAGGGATTGAGCCCGCAACCCGGGCATGTGCCCTGATGGGGCATCGAACCGTGACCTCTTGGTTCTTAGGTCGATCCTCAACCACTGAGCCATGCCGGCCGAGCTCCCTCATTGATTTTAAATGTCATAATATACTCAAGATTTCTTCACATCCAGCTTTTCAGAATCATGTCTTCTGTAAGGTAAAATAAACCTATCTCTTTGGAGCTAGGATGGGATGAAAGGAAATTCAGAGTGAGCTCACAGATAATTTGCTGGAATAAGTATTTTAAAATTATTTTAATTTCTTTTTTAGAGTGAAATATCTCTCATTCTCTGAAGCCTGTTAAAACTGATGTTTGGTTTTCACCTCCTACCAATAGCAACTGTCAATAACTGAAAAAAAGTTGTGTTAAAATGTTGGGCACTTTGGGGATACAATACTTTCAGTTTGTACACACTGATTATTTCTTAAAATACCTCACTTAAGAATAAACCTGTGTGTATAAAGGGATGGTGATGACTCAGGGGCTCTCCGGTGACAACATCCCAGATGTCTGCCTGGCGGAGCTCCAATGTCATCTCTTCTATGGAGCCTCTCCCAGGCCCGCCGGGCGGGGGCTCCTCGGCGCTTGTTGGGATCCTCCTCGTAGCTCCTGCTGAAGTGCTTGCTGGGTACCTGCCCCTCCTCACCACAGGTTGAGCTCTTCCAGGTCAAACACAGACTTTTTTCATCTTTCTGGTCCCACGGTTCTCTCATGCGTTCTGTGTTTATTAAATGAACTTTGTCTCTGGTGCCAGATCAGAACATTTAAAGGGAAATAGACCTAAAGGAAGGCCTTATATGCAGGTACATGTCGGTAGTGAGTTATTCTACCCCGCTCTGCTCTTTCCATCATCCCCCTTCATACTAGTGTACGCTCCCTCCGGAGCTGGGCAAAGTAGTTCCACTCCGGGTGTCCTGAGTTAAAACTCAGAACTCAGTGTACACTGCAAATCACATTCAGCAGCTAAACAACAGGGACTGTGAGCCTGTGCATCCCGTTTAAATAAGTGTGTGGAGACTGGGAGTTGGCTGAGCCAGCCTGGGCAACGTGGTCTTCAACATCTGGCTTATACGCACGCTTTTGAAACTCAGCACGTTCTTACGTGGAGAACCTCCTGTAAGTTCTTTTCAGCCCATTAGGACAGTATTCAGTTTTCAAGAATTTTGTAGCTATCGATGCCATTAAAGAAGCCCGCTGAATAGTATAATAGTTGCTAGATTGTTCCCTAGTGTTGTAGAGAGGTAATAAATTGTGTAACTGGACTGCGGTAACACTGAGAAGAGAGGGCTTGGCTGCTGCCATTTTCGCTACTCGCATTTTGAAGCGAGGTTCTCTTTTGTGGACAGGTAGCGAACACTTCTCACCTTTCTGATACCAGCATCTCAGAGAATTGGTATGTCTGATCAGTGGTGTTTCCAGCAGGTTGCACTTTAACAAATATACCAAAGACCCATGACAAAAAATAATCTCTCATTTTATGGAGCCAAGATAATGTCCTGTTAAATCAGTGGTTCTCAACCTTCTGGCCCTTTAAATACAGTTCCTCATGTTGTGACCCAACCATAAAATTATTTTCGTTGCTACTTCATAACTGTAATGTTGCCACTGTTATGAATCGTAATGTAAGTATCTGATATGCAGGATGGTCTTAGGCGACCCCTGTGAAAGGGTCGTTCGACCGCCAAAGGGGTCGCGACCCACAGGTTGAGAACCGCTGTGTTAAATCAAAGTGTTTTGGTTTAAAAGAGGGTGTTAGGATGACTGCCCTCAGCAGGGATCACCCTTGATGAACAGATGAAGAATGAAATCTCCAGAGAAGTGGAAACATTCTTGCGGGCTGCATGGTTATTGGGTTGACAGGGCCAGCCTGACAAGGTTGAGCCGGGCTGAGGCAGGGAGGTGGGCATCGAGAAAAGAAAGAACGACAGGAAAGCAGGATCGGGAGGACTCCAGTTCTCGAAGAACTGAAGCGAGTTTATTAGCTATACAACCTTATTTATACATAACACACTGAATAGGAGGTCTGTCAAGAGGAATGTATTCTTTGTTCCTCTTTATCTCTAAGAGAGAGACACAGCAGAAGGACAAGTTCTCAGTACAGCATATCTCAGTAAATAGATACAGACTTCTTGGTAAGCCATGAAAGGCTGTTCTCATTCTACTGATAATCGCCATCCAAACAAGTCTGGGAAAACTGTGTGGGTAAGGGTCCCAGCCTTGCTAGCCCCTTCAGGTGCAAGGACCTTGCCAGCTTACAAAAGGCTCCAAACATTGGGTAAGGGGAAAACGAAATCCAGGATTCCTTTCAGCATGACTAGCAGCTTACAGTTCGCCACTGCTTCTCTGAAACAGTGGACTCCAAGGGGGCCGTGGTTCTTGTGGACTGCTGAGCCCGCGAATGTGAGTGCATCTCTCGTGAGAGGAATTGGGTAGATTTTCGTGTGAAAACTAGCTTGATGGTGCCATTTTCTCTGCAGCTCTGGAGCCTGCCCTCTTAAGAAGCTGCCCACATTCATCTCTGTGAGGTCTTATGTATGCCAAGGCACGATTCCCTTTTCTGTCATTATGGGATGTACCATTTTCATCCACATTTAATCACTTAGTATCTGGACGTATCCTCAGCCCTCATAAGATGTCAATAAATCATGGAAATTCGGCAGATAGCCACTTAGCTGATTAAAAGGCAAGAGATTTATGAGGAAATTAGGTAATGCTGAACATGCAGCTCTCCCACAGTCTGATGCAGGGTGTCTTGAGAAGCCTGGTGATGAAGACGAGGTGTATCCAGGGAGATGAAGCCTTTTCAGAACACCACGATTATACTTATAGGACTGAATGTCCCTAAATTTCTTCTCCCAATGCTTTCATCATGCACTTTATCCCTTGGCTTAAATATTGCCCTCTTTCAGCAATTGTAATTTAAAGTGTAGATACCTTTGGGGAAGGAAATTTAGATCGAAAAGGGGAGAGCAGTGATATCAATAAAACCATAAACCATTTGAGCAATTATTGGCTTCAACTGAGCACGACAAGCCTTCAGATGGTGCCCTATCATCACCATTCATTCAACTATTAGTATTCAAGGCCTGCTCAGTGCGGAGGCCGGATTTCCTACACAAGCTGTGATGTACAGGACTTGCAGTGCTGGTAGCTAGAGTGTCCATGTGGAATCCCACCTTCCCTGACCTGGGATGTTTCTTTCCACCCGGTGACTGTGTTTTTCCATTTTTGCCCGAGTGTTTCACATTCTTTCATATTCCTATTCTGACTCTAGTCTTGTGATCTATGTGGGACCTTACCCACCTCGGTTGTCATGAAAAGCCTGCTGGTTCAGTGCATGCACCTTTACACGGACACACACACGCACACACACACACCGTTGTCACCATCACCCCCTCCTCTCTGCCCCCAACATCTTATTTCTCCAGAAATTTCTGTTGTTGATAAGACTGCAGCAGCGTCAGGGAATCTGCTCCCAGCCCTGACGAACAACTAGAAGCATTCCTGTAGAACTTCATTCCCCCAATCCACCCATTGGGTTGAGTGTATGTGATACCTTTAGTCAGACATAATTGATGTACAACATTTATTTGATCTCTGCTGTCAATTTGGAGGGTTAGATAGCAGGGGGAGGGCCAAGGCTTGATCCCTGATCTGCTAACTAGTGTGAGACGTTCCAGAACAGGGACATGTGGCTCAGTTGGGAGCCAAACTTGGCTGGTCAGCATGGTGTACTGTCTTGAGAACTCTTCAGTCGTGATGTAGGGATATGGCTCAAGCCCAATCTCATTGTGGGGAGCAGAGTGGAGGATTCAAGGCCAGACCAGGAGACACTGGAAGATAGTAGAGAGCGGCGTACTCTAATTGCCTGGAGTTGAGTGACTTCCTGCTAATCTAGGAAGAAGTCTGGTGAGGGAGGACACTCAAATAGATCTTCTCAATGGGGATGTGTGGGGTAGGGAGAAGAAAGGGGAAGGTGAGAGTCCTAGGCCCTTGGTACTAGAATGAGCTCAAGAAAGGTAACCAGGAGCACCAAAGAAAGCACTCCATTTATGTGGGGAGCAGCTATAGGGTTAAGCCTCGGACTGACCTGTTGGCAAAGTCACAAACAAGTCCCAGCTAGAGGGCACAGTCCTCTTAGCATAATTAGGCTTAACCTTATGACACTCCCTAGATCTTATCTGGGAAGCTAATGGGCTGAGGGAGGTGCAGGAAGTGGCCAAAACAAGTGAAACTCACAAGAACAGTGTAACTATGGTAACCACTACCTTGTTTACCTCTGACTATAAAATAAAGGCTCAGCTTACCTCTGGATCTTTCTCTGTGGCCTCAGCCAGGCACAGGAAGATCCGCAGAGACTAAAGAGAGCTATGCTGATCATCTGAACTCTGTCTCCATGTAAATCATTCTTCGCCGACTCCGTCCACACCTTTGGGAACCCCTGGCCCGCTGGGGCTGGACCCTGGCATATTTAGCCTCCAATAATATGCCTGTACCCTCTGAATGTTCTTTAACCTAAAGTGGACATTTCTCCAACTCTGTCCCACCATTGCCTCAAGTTCAGTAAGCTGAACTGAAGTCCATCATGGTTTCTCTGCCCTTCATGTCCTTTATCATCTGCTCTCACTTCTGAGTCAAAATGGCACATCCTGTAATGACAGAAAAGGGAATCATTGATCGGCTGCCTCTTGCATGCCCCACACTGGAGATCTTTCCACTTCTGATTTTCATATTTTATTAACGGCATTATTCTAGTGCAACTCAGTTCAAACACTTGAAGTTATAGGGGATTTATTCCTCACCCTTCACATCCAGCAGGGCACAAATGTCTGCTAGTTTTTTTGGTGACTTCTCTCATGGCTGTCTCTCTGTCTGTCCCTTTTTTTTTCTTTCTTGTTTTTGTTTGTTTTCACATCAGCTTAAAGCCTTGTTACTTTTGCTTGGACCAGCCCTATAGCCATCTAACAATCTTGAGTCTCTGTCGATGGTTTCTTTTATTCTCTAAATATTCCTAAAGTTGTTGCAATCCGGCAAGTTCCTGCCAGTGGAACCTTTCTCAAATATCCCCAGTTGCCCAGAAACCTTCAATGGCTCTTGATTGCTCTTAGAATAAAGTCCAAGCTGAACCCAACTCACTCTGTTTTCACCATCCCAATATGGTTACCTGTTACTGTTTGTTCACATGAATTCAGCCAACAAGCATCCTCCCTGATCTATACTCACAGCCTTGTGGATTCTGACTCCACATGCTTTACAGGCAGTTCTCCTTAGCTACAACTCCTCCTTCCACTTCGCCTTTGTGTACCCAGTGCTTACTTCACTCTCCAAGCTTCAGCTCAAGTCCATCTCCTCCTTCCCAGTGATGGAGTCCACAGGATCTCCTCTCTCTTCAGAGTGCCCATTACACTTCCTCTTTTCTTCTGCTCTGTTGACACATCTGTTGACACATCAGTCATCCAGTAGCATGAACATACTGCCTTCCTTGGAATGTGCAACCTGCTGGAAACACCACTGATAATACATACCAATTCTCTGAGATGCTGGTATCAGAAAGGTGAGAAATGTTAGCTACCTGTCCACAAAAGAGAACCTAGCTTCAAAATGCAAGTAGTGAAAATGGCAGCAGCAAAGCCCTCTCAGTGTTACCGCAGTCCAATTACACAATTTATTACCTCTCTACAACACTAGGGAACAATCTAGCAACTATTGTACTATTCAGAATGTGTATGACAGTTGTATGTGGAAGCTACTTGTGTTGTGCTCAGAGTTGCCCAGGAGAGGGTAAGCTGTGGACCAAGGCAGGCTGATGCTAGTGCTGGGCCTAGGGCCATTTATTGATTGGTATGGGGCACACTGAAGCCAGCTGCTGCTTGTTTGAGAGATTTTAAGAAAGTCTGAAGCCTGAGCTAGGACACTCCATTCATATAGAAAAGTAACTGGAAATGGCTTAGATGAGCCTGCAAGTTGGGTGGGGCAGGGTCTCAGGGAATCACCAGAGCAGGGTGAACAGTGTGAGACAGGTTGATGGAGACTCAGACATGGTGACTGTCTATAGGCACTATGGTGGAAAGGTCTCAGAAAAGGAACAATGGCCTCTGCGAACACTTTTGTCTGGGAGAAAGCTGCACCCCAGTTCTTGCCCTGATGCCAGACAATTTAGTTCATCCCATATGTCCCTGGATCCTTCCAAGCTGCTGACCCAGTGCTGGAGCTCAGAGGGAGTGAGTCTGAGTAAATCCATGCACCGGCCCTTTAGGAGGAACTGCCTGGGACTCCAGTAAACCTCCGTCACTCAGCCACAATTTCCCCTAGTTTCTAAAGCCCAAAGTTATGGGGACTTCTCTTCTTGGCAGTGGAGCTCTGGGCTGAGGATCTGGGACCCTTTGCTCCACACAGGGGACCTCTACCGTGAAGATATCCCTCCAAATTAAAAAAAAACATCTCAGGTGGGTGTCAGACCAGTCCATTCTGTGCCGCCACCCCTCCTACTAGTCTCAATGTGGCTTCTTCTTTAAATCCCTAGTTATGGGATTTCTGTTCAGCCAGATTTCTGAATGATGGTCATTCTTTAGTTGTGATTTTGATGTGGTTGTGGGGGGAGGTGATACTGCATTTACCTATGCCACCATCTTGATCTTCCTCCAACTTGTTTTTGTTTATTTATTTATTTATTTATTTATTTATAAATATACTAGAGGCCCAGTGCATGAACTTCATGCATGAGTAGGGTCCCTAGCGGCTGCTGGATGCCGGCTGGGGCCTTCCTTTATTCCGTGCTGCCGCCTGGTGGTCAGCGAACATCATAGAGAGTGATCGAACTCCCAGTCGGTTGAACTCCCGAGGGGACACTTTCCATATGAGGCTTTATATATATAGATTTTTATTACTTTCAGGGAGAAAGATAAAGGGAGATAGAGATAGAAACATCAATAATGAAAGAAAATCAGGGGCTGGAGAAACCAAGATAGCGGCATAGGTTAACACGGGAGTTTGCTGCCTCGAACAACCACTTCAAAAATACAACTAAAAGACGCAACGGACATCATCCAGAACCACAGGAAGGCTGGCTGAGTGGAAGTTTTACAACTAGGAGGAACCGAGAATCAGAGGAGGCGCAGTGCTGAAGTAAAATACTAAGGTGCAGAGTGCACGCAGTGCGGGCTGCTGGCTGAGGGTGAGGTTGACTGTTTCAATCCGGAGGGAGCCTCAGACTCTGAGCTCCAGATCTGGCGAGTCTCTGGGGACCCAAACCTTCGAGGTTTGCAGTGGTTGCTGGGACAGAGAGGCAGAGCCCCTGGGGACAGACTGAGAGCAGCCATAACTGCTCCCTCCTCCGCCCTGTTGATCCTGTGGGACCCGCCCCACCTAAACCCTGCACAGAGCCATTTGCCGGATAGCCTCAGGCAAAGGCTAGATTAGCACCTCCCTAGAGGACAGAAGTTCTCCCACTGCAAACACAGCTGATTCTCACAGCCAGTTGGCCTGGAGGTCAAGTAGTAATTACCTACAACAATCAAGGCTTGACTACAAGACTGCTCACAGAGACCACAAGGGGGCACCAAGAGTGTCTACCTCAGGTAATTGGGACACTTAACACGGAGAGCCACTCTATCGACACAGCAAAGCATAAAAAAATGCCAAGACAAAGAAACAGGCCACAAAGGACAGAACCGGAGGAAAGCAAGCTACTGGATATAGAATTCAAAACCACACTTTTGAGGTCTCTCAAGAGGCTTCTAGAGGCTGTCAATAAACTTGATGAGATGTACAGGAAATCTAATGAGACCCTCGATGGTGTGATAAAGGACCAACTAGAAAGTAAGCATACACTGACTGAAATAAAGAATATTATACAGACTCCCAACAGCAGACCAGAGGAGCGCAAGAATCAAGTCAAAGATTTAAAATACGAAGAAGCAAAAAACACCCAACCGGAAAAGCAAAATGAAAAAAGAACCCAAAAATACGAAGATAGTGTAAGGAGTCTCTGGGACAACTTCAAGCATACCAACATCAGAATTATAGGGGTACCAGAAGATGAGAGAGAGCAAGATATTGAAAAGCTATTTGAAGAAATAATGGTAGAAAACTTCCCCTACTTGGTGAAAGAAATAGATTTACAAGTCCATGAGGCGCAGAGAACCCCAAACAAAAGGAATCCAAAGAGGACCACACCAAGACACATCATAATTAAAATGCCAAGAGCAAAAGACAAAGAGAGAATCTTAAAAGCAGCAAGAGAAAGAAACTCAGTTACCTACAAGGGAATACCCATACGACTGTCAGCTGATTTCTCAACAGAAACTTTGCGGGCCAGAAGGGAGTGGCAAGAAATATTCAAAGTGCTGAATACCAAGAACCTACAACCAAGATTACTTTATCCAGCAAAGCTATCATTCAGAATTGAAGGTCAGATAAAGAGCTTCACAGATAAGGAAAAGCTAAAGGAGGAGTTCATCACCACCAAACCAGTATTATATGAAATGCTGAAAGGTATCTTTTAAGAAGAGGAAGAAGAAGAAAAAGGTAAAGATACAAATTATGAACAACAAATACGCATCTGTCAACAAGGTAATCTAAGAATCAAGTGAATAAATAATCTGATGAACAGAATGAACTGGTGATTATAATAGAATCAGGGACATAGAAAGGGAATGGACTGACTATTCTTGGGGGGGAAAGGGGAATGGGAGATGCGGGAAGAGACTGGACAAAAATCATGCACCTATGGATGAGAACAGTGGGTGGGGAGTGAGAGCGGAGGGTGAGGTGGGAACTGGGAGGAGGGGAGTTATGGGGGGGAAAAAGAGGAACAAATGTAATAATCTGAACAATAAAGATTTAATTATTAAAAAAAAAAAAGAAAATCATTGATCAGCTGCCTGCTGCATGCCCCACACTGAAGATCGAACCCACAACTTGGGAATATGCCATGACTGGGAATTGAACCTTGACCTTCTGGTTCATAGGTTGACATTCAACCACTGAATCATGCCAGTCGGGCTCATTTGGTATTTTTAAAAACTGTGCATTCTTTCTATTTACACAAATGATCAATTATTGTTATGAAAAACGGAATAAGTACAGATAAGAATAAAGAAGTAGCAAAAATTACCCCAAATCCTACCAACCAGAGATACCATCAATAATTTAGAAAATGTTTTTCCAGATTTTTATGTATGCACATATAAAGTTTGCACACATACATACACACAAATCTACATGCATGGAACTATATAGTACATATCATTTTTAAATGTTTCCTTTTTTCATTCAACAAAGTGTCTTAGATATCTTTCCAAAGCAGAGAATATTGATCTTCCTGTTTAAGAGCTTAACAGCTTTTCCTTGAATGGATAACCTGAGACCTGTTAAGTCACAGAACTGGACACTAGATGGCAGTGTTGAAATAAAAAAATTGGAAAATAAATAGTACTGGGATTTATACAGAAACAAGAGCCCCCTGGGACCTTGTTCAGCTGAATCCTGTTATTGACATTCTGATAATTAATAACTGGTGAAAGGACATTTATCTGATTAAGATTGTATCACTTTGGAGGCTCCACATCCCCCTAGCTTGGGCTGCAAACATCAAGCTCCTAAGACAAAGATTTGTAAGACTGCATTCAGATTTGTTTCATCATCCATCTGTGACAGTGAAAATTTGCCCTCTATGGAAGGAATAAAGTACTTGCCATCTCTTTCACACTCTCTCCGCAGCCCCCATACCAGATACAGCAGATGGACTGACGCTCTTGCTGCTCGCCCCCCGCCCCCCCTCCCCCCCAAAACAACCCCTGATTCTTGTACTCCATCCAAGGCAGCAGGAGAAGCCATGTTCCATGGCAGTTAGAACCGGTTCCCTGTCTGGCTCACGGTCTCAGGGTGGTGCTTCACTCTGATCCATGTCTCCTGAGAATTTATACTCCCTATAGCAACTGCATGCACGGAGAGAGAGCAGGTCAACCCAGGCCTTCAGAATCCCAGGCTTCCTTACGTCACAGTGTTTTTGTTTTTATTTATTTAATTATATATATATATATATATATATATATCTTTATTGATTTCAGAGAGGAAGGGAGAGGGAAAGAGAGATAGAAACATCAATGATGAGAGCATCATTGATCAACTGCCTCCTGGACACCCCCTACTGGGATCCAGCCTGCAAACCAAGCATATACCCTTGACCGAAACTAAAGCCAGGACCCTTCAGTCCGCAGGCCGATGCTCTATCCACTGGGCCAAACCAGCTAGGGCTTGGTATTTTCTGCTCCAGGCCTTCACCACCCTATTGTCTGTGTCCATGGGTTATGCATATATGCATACAAGGTCTTTGGCTGTGTTTTTTGTAAATACTTTCCAATTTTGATTCAAAGACATAACCGCCCACACGCATGCACACACATGCACATGCATGCACATATATATGAATGCATGCAGACATACACAACACACACACACATCCCTTGCTTGGTATTTGTTCTGAATGCTCTATTCGGAAAAGTGTAAGGTGCATGTCTGGAATTTCAGCTCTGCTACTAATTGACCTTGTGATCTTGGTTAAATCCCTAAATATCTCAGTTTTGTTACATATGAGTAATAACTATAACTGACCCCATTCTGGGGTGTTATATATGTAGATTGTACATGTGTTTAGGGTTTTCTCAGCCACACCCATAAAAATGAGAAAAAAATATTCTGAATTTGGTAATTTCTATTTTTAAAAACAGCTGTCTTGGGAAAAACAGCACTTTATGAGTTTCTTTACATTTATCTTACGACTTTGTTTGTATCTTGCACTCCACTGATTTCCTAAACCACTCTATGGTTAGAGGCTCCCACAAGCTTACTACCATCAAAATACTCTGTGATTCAGGACATGAGGGCGTTTTCAGAGTCAGAGCTCAGCCATGCCACATTCACTTGCAGTAACCCCATGGGTCTGCTATAGCACTGAGTCATGGACACAGATTCCATCTTATGAGAAGTGACTTTGTTCACACAGACTCTATGGAAAGCCACAAGAGTCACTTGCTCTGCAAACTGACCTTTCTGGCTTTTACTGAAGAAAATATGTCTTAATTCAGAGCCTGAATAGGGAAAGCTTGAAGAGATGATTTGGGAAAGGCCGTTATTGAAGATTTAAAGGCAATCTAGCTCTCTTCCTGGTCACGAGCAACCAAAATGAGAGTTTAACTAGTAACCCAAATGAAGCATTATCAGTTTGATAACATTTTATTGAATTCAAATATACTTCAATTCAATTAACAGCTTTTGAGTGCCTACTGTGGCTAGAATAGGTAACAGATGAAGTGACTGTGACTTCCTCCCTGCCTTTAGGAGATATAATCTAGAAGAGACAACCATACACTCAGGTCTCTTCTCTCTGGTAGCCAGTAAGCACAGGGACTTTGTATATCTTACCCATTGCCCTTTATCCTGTGCTTTGAACACAGTAGAAGCTAATGATTGTTTTTGGATGAATATACATATGCTTATATATTATTATATATGAATATATATTATCCAGGCCAGGCAGAATGTGACAACTACTAACAAAGAGATAAAGAGTAATGTTACCGTGCCAATTAAAAGGAAAAAAAAAGAGTGCTGAGGGAAGGATTTGAGCAGAGGTTTGAGGGATGGGTAGAATTTTTGATGAGGGGAGTGAGGGTGATAGCGAAAACATAGGCAGAAAAATCTCTGGCATTTGTCTTAGCAATATTTTTCTGATATATTTTTTCAGGCAAGGGAAACAAAAGAAAAAATAAACAAATGGGACTACATCCAGTTAAAAGGTCTTTGCATAGCAAAAGAAAACATCAACAAAACAAAAAGATAACTACTGCATGGAAGGAGATATTCACCAATGACACAGCTGAGAAGGAGTTAATATCCAACATTTATAAAGTACTCAGACAACTCAAACCCCCCCCCCCCCCAAATCAAACAAACAATCCAATTAAAAAATGGGCAGAAGAGCTGAATAGACACGTCTCCAAGGAGGACATACAGGTGGCCAATAGACATATGAAAAGATGCTCATAAGAGAAATGCAAATTATAATCACAATGAGATGTCACCTCACACTTGTCAGAATGGCTATCATCAAATTCACAAACAACAAATGTTGGTGAGAATGTGGATAAAAGAGAACCTTGTTCACTCCTGGTGGGAATGCAGATTGGTGTACTTGAAAAACAGTGTGGAGGGACCTAAAAAAATTAAAAATGAAACTGCCTTATGTCCCAGTGATTCCATTTCTGGGTGTATACCCCAAACCCCCCCAAACACGATTCGAAAGAATATATGCACCCCTGTTCATTGCAGTGTTATTTACAATAGCCAAGATTTTGAAGCAACCCAAGTGCTTATCATGAGACAAGTGGATAAAAAAGTGGTGGCACCTAGTATACAAAATAGAATATTACTCGGCCATGAAAGAGTAAAATCTTACCATTTGCAACAGTTTGAATGGACCTAGAGGGTATTATGCTAAGTGAAATGTCAGACATAGAAAGACAAATACCATATTATTTCACATATATGTGAAATCTAAAGAAAAAAATAAACAAACAAAATTAATACAAACTCACAGAAACAGACAACAGAATGATGGTTGCCAGAGGGGAGGGGATTGGGGAACTGGGTGAAAAAGAGTGAAGGGATTAGAGATACAAATTGGGCCCTAGCTGGTTTGGCTCAGTGGACAGAGCGTCGGCCTGTGGACTGAAGGTTCGATTCTGGTCAAGGGCACATGCCGAGGTTGCAGGCTCGAACCCCAGTGGGAGGCGTGCAGGAAGCAGCCGATCAATGATTCTTTCATCATTGATGTTTCTGTCTCTCCCTCTCCCTCTCTCTCTGAAATCAATAAAAAAAATTATATAAAAAAAGAGATACAAATTGATAGTTGCAATATAGTCATGGGGATGTAAAGTACAGACTAGGAAGGATAGTCAATAATAGTCAATCCTATATAATAAAAGGCGAGAGGCATCACGCCCAGAATGACCAGAGACCAGACCACCACGGCCCCTCGCCAGGCTGGCCCCGCCCCCAAGCAAGCGATCAGGGGCAACCAGGCAGGCAGGCAGAGCGATTAGGGGAGATCAGATAGGCAGACAGCCCCTCACAGGGCTGGCCCCACCCCCCAGCAAAGAAAGAGGGAGAGCCAGGCCAGCTAAGCCATCACACCCCAGCTTGTCGCCTGCAGAGGGAGGCCACCGGTGGCAGGGGAGGGAGGGCAGCCCTGCACAGATGGCAAGCAGTGGCAGCGGCGGGGGTGGGGCCAGCTGCCTGCTGCCGGGGGAAGGAAAGCCCCAATAGGCCCTGATCTTAGGCCAGGCCTAGGGACCCTACCAGAGGGGTCCCGGATTGTGAGAGGGTGTAGGCTGGGCTGAGGGACCTCCCCCTTCCTCCCGAGTGCACGAATTTTCATGCACTAGGCCTCTAGTATTATAATAACTATATGGTGCCAGATGGGTACTGGAAATATTGGGGGGGGGGAGGGGGAACACTTTGTAAAGTATATGATTATCTAAGCACTATGTTGTACACCTGAAACTAATACAAAATAATATTGAATGTAAACTGAAATTGAAAAAAATAGATTATGATTCTGGAGAGGTTGAAATAGTCATTAGGTCAGGTATTAAATCTAGGTTTGGTGCCATGGGCTTTAGCACAAGTGACACCATTTGGGGCTTGTGGACTAAGACTTTAAAATAAAACAAGCTTAATAAATACCCTTAAAGAATTAGGATTGTAAAGCAGGGACAAAAAGGAACCAAGAAGAACCAAGTAGATATCCTGAGTATAAGATCTTAATAATTGCACATTGGATTCAATAGGCATGTCACTAAGCAGAATAAATACAGACAAGACTACTGAGTGAGAATGTCAGGTCAGAACAGCTTCCCTCGTCTGTGCTTTACATCCCCGTGACGATTTTGTAATGATCGATTTGTACCTCTTAATCCCTTCACCTTTCTCACCTTTTACGAGTATAAAGAATTGAGGCCTTGGCTCCACTCTAGTTCGCACCAAATCCTGGAGAGTTTCGTTGAAATAAATGTCTAGGCCTAAGAAAGAACTACTCCTGTCCAGGGTGCCACATCAGCAAACTGCAACTTAGATAACTTTCATGCCCTGTAAATGCGCTGCTCGACCAGAAAATTAGTATATTGTCAGCCAATCCCCGAACACTAAGTCAACTCTGGGATCTAGTCTTACTTCTTTGTTCCATATTCTTTATTCTGTAAAAGCTTTATGCCTTGTGCCCCATGTTGCAGTTCTTTGGACCCTTGGGAACAGAGAGAGACTGCTCTCTCTCTCTCTCTCTCTCTCTCTTGCTCTCTCTCTCTCTGTCATCTGTTTCTCTTCTTTTTAATCCTCACCCAAGGATATTTTTCCATTGATTTTTAGAGAGAGTAAAAGAGAGAGGGAAAGACAGAAAAGTTGCCTCCTGCATGAGCCCTGATGAGGGCCCGGGCCAGGGAGGAGCCTGCAGCCAAGGTATATGCCCTTAACTGAAATCAAATCCACTGAGAAAAACTGGCTAGGGCCTGACCTTGCTTTAAAAAAAATATTTTATTGATTTCAGAGATGAAGGGAGAAAGAGAGAGTGATAGAGACATCAATGATTAGAGAGAATCATGGATTGGCTGCCTCCTGCACGCCCCACACTGGAATCAAGCTGACAACCCAGGCATGTGCCCTGACTGGGAATTGAACCATGACCTCCTCGTTCATAGGTTGATGCTCAATCAGTGAGCCACACTGGCTGGGTGGGCCTTATTGATGGATATTTGGATTCTTTCCAGTCTTCCTCTGCAATAAACAGTTTTATTTGCTAGTACTTTTAATGTGTCAAGGAAGTCCTGGCCAGTTTTAAAGCAAGAAAAAGACACAAGAGATATCAGGACTGAAAAGGAAAATAAAACCAATCTATTCAACATGCACATATATGGGAACTAGTACAAATATTTGGCAAAATTGTTGGAAAGGAGGTCAACTTATGAATAAATCAACACTCTTTCTCTAGGCCAGTAATAACAAACTTGAAAATAATATAAAAATTAAGATTATGTTGACAATAGCAATAACACTTGCACAAGGAGATGGATAATTAAAATATAGTGGGTACAGACTGCACTGGAAGCTTTTAATTAGATATTCATGTAGGAATAGATGTGTCTTAAAAACGGTGTTGAAGTGATAGAAGTAAGAAACAGATTAAAATCATATTAGAAGTACATAAACACAGGGGGTGGTGTGAGTTGGAGATCTCGATGTGGCGGGGGGTTTGTGGTGGTGGATTGAGCCAAAAAGAAAAAAGAGAGAAAAAAACGCATGGAAATGAGTAACCGTGTATTGATTGCCAGGGGGCGGAGGGTGGGGGTTGGTGGAGTAGGTAGGGTATAAGAAGCATAAATGTTGTTGGGCTGAGAGTTGACTTGGGGTAGTGAACATACAATACAGTTTATAGATGATGTGTTGTGGAATTGTGCACCTGAAACCTGTATACTTTTGTTAACTAGTGTCACTACAATAAAATCAATAAAAAGGGAAAAATAATTATAAAAAGGAAAATTTTAAAAAGTACCTAAACACATAACACCACAAATTTCATGAGGCTATATGCCTAGTTCAGAACATTATATAAATTATATTATAGTTAGTGACTTTGGGGGTCAGGAATGAAGGGAAAGAATAAAGAGATAATGCAAAAGAGGTATTTTACACGGACTGATGATGACAATGTGTTAAGAAGTAGGATTGTGCTTAATGTAACTCGTCATCTAAGGTAAAACAAAACAAAACTAAACCAAACCTCATAAACAGACATCCCTGCAAATCCACAGGGACCAGGCTCAGGTTACCCTGGGCAAACGGAGGTTACATAAATGGATCCTTAGCAATCCCATGGCATGCTGAGAAGCCCTGGACAGATTTCCCAAGCATGTAAGTGCTCTGCTGAAAGAAATCCAACAGTTTGTTAAATCAAGGTCTCTGCCCCTTAACTGAAATGGCAGGTATGGTACCACAACATCTTGCTTCCCCTGAGATCTGAGCATAAGAAACTCAATGCATTTTCTCGCAGGAGGCCTGGTTAGCAAAATGCAGGGGCTTTCCCACTATCATGTGGTGACTGTCACTCCACAAGATTTAAAGTGGGAAGCAACTGTGAGCGACCTTGAGTCCCAAAGATTCAGGGTTAGAATAGTTCTGCCTGGTGGAATAGTCCCAAAACACCACCCTGTGTTGATGGAATTAACACCAGGGCCCCTCTAGAATGATGGTATTTAAAATGTGCATAATCCTATAGAGGGCTGAGTTTCAATTGGCTTACTCCATTTGACTAAAATGTGAGCTGCTGGCCCTGTGGTCAAAACAAAGGTATCCAAGGGAGCTGTGTTCCTTTGACTCATAAGTATTATTTTTAGAAAGAGCCATTCTGTCCAGCTCGCCATCTGATACTGACGCTACTTAGCAAGATTCCATTAATTAGTCATTTTTATGATTCAACATCCTTGTCTAGAGCACTCATCAAGCGAGGAACAGAATTGTATTACCTTTGTCATGCGTTGATATGTTCATTAACTCAACAAATATTTATTGAACACCAAGGACATATAGGTTGCATCAGACACACATTTCTTACTCCGTGGGTCTTACTGTCAGGTTAGAGAGAGGAATCACATACAGATAAAGAAGACTATGTTGCCTGGCCCATGTTGCTCAGTGGTTGAGCATCGACCTGTGAACCATGAAGTTAAGGTTTCAATTCCCCATCAGGGCACATACCCAGGCTGTGGGCCCCATTCCAAGTGGGGGACATGCAGGAGGCGACTGATCAATGATTCTCTCCTATCATTGATGTTTCTATCTCTCTCTCCCTCTCCCTTCCTCTCTGAAATCAATAAAAAACATATTTAAAAAAGAATAAGTCACTGAGTAATAAGTATAAAATAAAACTAAAACAGGGTGGTGTAATAAAGAATGATGGGGCAGGGAGGCTGTGTTAGGTGGGGTGGAATGGAAAGACCTCTTTGAAGAGAAAATATTTAAACAGATTTGAATAGCAAGGCGAAGGCAGTCACAGGAAGTTTTAGGGAAAAAGCATGTAAGCCTGGGGCAATGGTGCAGAGACTCAGCGGCCAGAACAAGAAAATCTGATGTGTTGGAGGAAGAGGAAGATCTTTATTGGCCAGTCATTTGGTTTCTCTATTTTGTGAATTTTATGATTTACTCATACTATTTATTTATTCATATTATCTTTTAAAAATTGGATGTGCTTTGTTTTGTTTTCAGGTGTCCCTTTAAATTAATTTCTTGTTGGTTTTACATTAGCTCCCCCTTATCTGAGGGAGACGTGTTCCAAGACCCCAAGTGGATGCCTGGAACAGCAGATGGTACAGAACCCTATGTGTACAATGCCTTTTCCTACACATACATGCCTAGATAAAGTTTAATTTATAAATCAGGCACAGTAGAAAATTACAGGCACACTTACTTTTTTTTTTTAGAGAGAGAGAGAGAGTGGAAGAGAGAGGGAAATACCGATGTAAGAGAAACATCGATTGGTTGCCTCCTGCACTCTCTCTGCAACCGAGGTATGTGCTCTTGACCGGAATCGAACCTGGGACCCTTCAATCCGCAGGCCAGTGCTCTACCCACTGAGCCAAACTGGCTAGGCCTGGCACACTTACTTTTACTGTGCTTTGCTTTACTGTGTTTCACAGGTGTTGCGATTTTTGCAAATAGAAGGCATGACCTTCCACCAGCAAAATGATTACGACTTGCTTTGTTGCCATTCTCCCTTTATTATGGTGATCTGGAACCAAACGGCAATATCTTCGACGTGTGCCTTTGACAGCAACAACTAATAATAAAATAGAAAAATTATAACAATATATTGTGATAAAAGTTATGGAAATGCAGTCTTTCTCTCAAAATATCTTACAATACTGCACTCATCCTTCTTGTGATGATGTGAGATGATAAAGTACCTAAGTGAGGAAGCGAAGTGAGGTAAATGATGTAGGCATTGTGCCGTAGGTTTAGGCTTCCATTCACCTTCTGACAATAGGTAATAAGCACTTTATGGCTTCTCTTTGGCATATCCGACTTGCCAGCATCACTGCTCTTTTTAAAAAATTTATCTTTAATGTTGAAACTATTACAGACATCCTCCTCTCCCCGCCCCCCCATTGACCTCTCCATCTCACCCTCTGCCCCAGGCCTTACCAAACTCTTGTCTGTGTCCCTGGGCTGCCAGCATCACTACTCTTGAGCTTTGGGGCCACTGAGTAAAATAAGGGTTACTTGCAACAGGAACAGTCTATCTGATAACCAAAACGGCTGATAAATGACCAAGGTCGGGGTTGGGGGATGGTGTTTAGTGGATACGGTGTGGATATGCTGGGCAAAGGGATGAATCACATTCCCAAGAGTTAGAGATTTAATCATGCTACTCAGATCGGTGTGAACTTTAAAACTTAGGAGTTGTTTATTTCTATTAAGTCCCCACTGAATATTTTTGGACCTTGTACACTGTCTGTAACTGAGACCTCAGAAAATGAACCTGCAGATAAAGTAGGGACTAATGTATATGTTGCAAACATTTTCTAATCTGTTACTATACCACTGGGTGGTTAATTGAACAGAAATCCTTAATTCTGATGTAGTCAAATCTCATCAACTTTTCTCTGTATGGTTTTTGCTTTCTAGTCTTGTTTAAGAAATCCTTTACTAAGTTATAAGATAGTTTCTTACACTTTTTATTTGTTTTATAGATTTAACTTTCACATATAGTTATTTAATACATCTGAAATTTACCTTGATTAATTGTGTGAACATTGTTTTCCATAATGAAGCCAAAAATGGTGTTTAAAAAAAGGGTCTTTTTTTCCCCCGAAACCATTGCCCCCTCTAATTTGGTGTTGCCACTTCTATAAACCAAGATCTGGGCACGAGGAATGCTCATTGCTGCTGGTATGTTTTAGACATCACGGGTTCATGCTTATACATCCAATGCCAAGTCAATATCACAGGGATCTTCCCTTCTTTGCCCATTCCAGAGTTGTACCTCCTTTCTTCCACAGTGAGAACTTCGGCTTCCTCAGACATAATTACATTTACTCAGTCCTATAGCGAATATAAAACAGATTCAAAATTGTTGTATGCATACCACTCTGAAAAACAAACTATGAAAAAGGATGAGTTCAGGATTTGTTTGCCATTCTCTCTCTCTCATTTGAAATAGAATTGGGTTCATTTGTTTCTGTTTATACTCGGTTTTAGGGCTCCTCTGTTCTTGTGGGTTTAATTTCATTATTTGAATATGTAGAAAACTAATATGCTTCCAAAAGGAAATGCTATACTTCTGAGAGGCATCACTCTCTTCCTAGGCAATTCATGTAATGTCTCCCCACTCCTTATGTGTAATCAATTTCATTGTTTGTTACGTTTCCTGTGTTTCTTTTTGCAAAAATAGATACACATGTGTTTTCTTTCTCTCTCTTTTAACAAAAAAAGTAGCATATTACACATTCTCTTTAGTACCTTGCTTTTTACACTTTATAAATCCTGGAAATCACTCCGTTTCACCCCTCCCTCCCCGTATGTAATGCTATAATTACTATATTTACTATGTTTATTTACTATTTAAAACATTGCTTTTGGTATTTAGGAAAGTTTGTATTATTAGTTATAATAGACTAGTGGCCCGGTGCAAGAAATTCGTGCACATTAAAAGGGAATTAATTAAAGGAAATATTTTAATATTGCTATTTGCCCTTTCTCTATAATAGAAGAGATGAAAGAAAATTAGTAAAATGTAAATGAAAATCTCCCTCCTGTCAGAGTCTGGGGCACACCACGGGATCTAGAGTCAAGTCCCCGCCCACCACCTGCACGCGCTTTGAAAACGCAGGAGACCCAGACCCGGCCGGCCCCAAACCCGTCAAGCCCCTCCAGGTGGGGGGGCATGGCCTGAGGTCCCCATCAAGCCCCACTGGGCAGGGGGCGTGGCCTGAGGTTCCCCGGCCCAGCGCTGGGGTGAGGGGCATGGCATGAGGTCTCTCGGCCCAGCACTGGGGTCAGGGGTGCAGCCTGAGGTCCCCCATCAAACCCCACCAGGTGGGGGGCGTGGCCTGAGGTCACCCTTCAAGCCCTGCCAGGCAGGGGGCACAGCCTGAGGTCCCCCGGCCCAGTGCCAGGGTTGGGGGTGCAGCTTGAGGTCTCCAGGCCCGGTGCTGGGGCGGGGGGTGTGGCCCGAGGTCCCTTGCCTTGGTCAGGCGCCATGCAGCCTCAGGTCACTGCTGTTCGGTTGTGAAGTTACAGTGTCCCTGCTAATTTGCATATTCCTCTATTATATAGTTATCTTTGTTTTGTTTAAATTAAGATAAAATTGAAATATAATATTATGTTTCAGGTGTACAACATAATCATATGATATTTGCATACATTGATCACCACAATAAGTCTAGTTAACATCCAGCACCACACATAGTTACAATTTTTTATGTGATGAGAACTTTTATGAGCTATTCTTTTTAAAACTTTCAAATACACAATACAGTATCATTAACTACAGTCACCATGCTGTACATTATATTCCTTGTACCTTTTGACATTCGTCACCCATTTCTCCAACTCCCCACACTTCACCTCTGGAAACTACTAGTCTGTTCTCTGTATCTATGAGCTTGTTTTTTTGTTTGTTTTAGCTTCCACATATAAGTGAGGTCATACAGTATTTGTCTTTCCCTGACTTATTTCACTTAACATAATGCCCTCATGGTCCATCCATATTGTCAATAATAGCAGGAGTTTCTTATTTTTAATGGCTGAATATGTTTCATTGTGTGTGTATAATATCTATCTATCTATCTATCTATCATTTGATGAACACAGGTTGCTTTCATGCATTGGTTATTGTAAATATGCTGCAATAACATGGGGGTGCATATAATAATTTTCTTTGTCTTAAAATATTTTCTAGTTCTCCTAGCTTCTCTCTTTTAAACTAATTTTATACTTTAAGTTTAAAATGGCACTCTTTTCAGAACCATCATCTCCCCCCAACCCCAGTTTTCTTCTTCATCTCTTCTCATCCCATTATTTTAGTTGTTTCTATTTTGTTTACATACTACTCTTCTATTTCTTGATCCTTGTCTTATTTTTATTTTACAATGAAATATATTAAATGTTCATCATAATACTTTTGCTGAAGTTTTCTTATTTCTCTCTTGGTTGCATGAAACTTATCCTTAGTTGATTTCTCTGGAAGGGTTTGTGTGCACTTGAAGAGACAGCTGGACTATTTATAAAATCCTTTTTGTTCTGCCAGTCTTTCCATGGAACTTAACTGGTTCCTTCAGTTTCTCACAAGACTGAAGATTTGCAGGGAATTGTCAGACCTGTCATATCACAAGTTCTACGTTCGGTTTCAATGGGTTATATGGCTGCCCAACTTCTAAGCCTAGTGTTTTATACAAGAATTAGTGATAATGAAGTTTCATGTCAAGGCTTATGGCTTGGAGCGAGGGGAGAGAGATGGACCAGAATATCCACAACCAATTACTGTATAAACCTTGTGTGGAAGCTTAATTTAGATAGGGTTCTCAGAATATAAATAGGAATGCCTCTGGAGTGAGACTACTGCAAAAAGAAGCTTTCATAGTTTACAAAAATGTTCCAGGGCTTCCTTCCCTTGTAACAGCTGACAGTATATTCCTAGCCCCTTTCCAGACCGTATTCAAACAAAAGGTCACGCATCTATAACCTCTTCAAAGTCCTCCAGGTTTCATTGGAGGGCTGAAAGGAATCTTAGCAGTGATCTAATCTACCTTTTCTCCCTTTAACAGATGGGGTGGAAGAGAAAATGTTTGAAATGTATATGAAAACTAGAGGCCTAGTGCACGAATTTGTGCATGGGTGGGGCCCTCAGCCTGCCGGGATCAGGGCTGATTGGGGCCAGTGGGGGGAGGGAGGGAGGAGGGACCACAGGAGGTTGACCAGCCATGGGAGGTTGGCCAGCTCCTGTGTTGAGCGTCTGTCCCCTGGTGGTCAGTGCACATCATAGCGACTGGACATTTGGTCACTTAGGCTTTCATATATATATATAGTATCACACTTATTTAAATGTTTTGAAAACTAATTTTGGTGCAGAAATAAACAAAGAATTACCATATATTTTCAGTTTTAGATTCAGATTAAAACATTTTTTTTTTAAGAATCAAAAGGGTCCAACAAAGTTAAAGTTCTTATGTTTCCCTCTCTTCATCTTACTCCTCTTCTGTCCTAGAGGAAACCATTATTGTAGACTTGGTATGTATTCGTCCTTGCTTTTACACTTTTGTGCATGCATATGTATTAAATATTATGTAATTATTTTTATTCATAGAAATGATAACATAGTATATAGCATTCTGAAATTTTCTTTTTAAAATTTTGGTGGCAAACAATGCTTTAGTGACTCTCCTACATAATTCTGTGCATGTGTGATTATTCTATCTATCTATCTATCTATCTATCTATCTATCATCTATCTATCTAGAAATTGAAGTAATTGCTGGGCCATAGAGTATTTTCAGCGTGACTGTACATAGTCTGATTCCCTCTCAAAGTGGAGTTCTTTGTTGTCCAATCTTCACCAACACTTCCTATTGTTAGACTTACAAATTTTTGTAAGTCATATTGGGGTGAAAGATTATCTTTTTTTAAAAAATATATTTTATTGATTATTTACAGAGAGGAAGGGAGAGAGATAGAGAGGAAGGGAGAGAGATAGAGAGTTAGAAACATCGATGAGAGAGAAACATCGATCAGCTGCCTCCTGCACATCTCCTACTGGGGATGTGCCCACAACTCAGGTACATGCCCTTGACTGGAATCGAACCTGGGACCTTTCAGTCCGCAGGCCGACGCTCTATCCACTGAGCCAAACTGGTTTCGGGGTGAAAGATTATCTTATTGTTTTCCTAATCAGCTTTTGATTTACTATGAACATTTTTCATGTGTTTGTTGGCTATTAGGGCTTCCTAATTTTTGTAAATTGCGTATTCATATCCTTTGCCCATTTTTCAATTGGGTTATAGGTCTTTTTCTTATTGACTTGGAGGAATTCCTTGAATTCTGGGTAGTATGTCTTAGCTTTTATATGAGTTAATATTTTCCCCTACTCTATGGCTTATCTTTTCATTTTGTTTATGGAGCCCTGCTTTTATAGACATTTTACATTTTTATATAACCATAATTAACAATCTTTTAATTTGTGACAAGGCCGACTTATAACCTGACACCAAGTGAAGGTAAGACCAAGTAAACCCCAATCATTCCAGTGTCCCCCAGGCTATTGGCCAAGTCATTCGGCACAAGTGTTCTTGTAATTGGGACACAGCGTGATAATTAGCAGGGCTCGGTCTGTATCAGGTGTCAGGACGCTCTTGCTTTCTGGAAGGAGTTGTCTCCTGCTGGCTCTGTTCCTAATGCTAAAGTGTGGCAGACTGAACATTGGACATGGCACCAGAAAATCTGGCCTCCAGCTCTACCACTGATTCCATTTGAGCCTCAGTTTCCTTATATGTAAAAATAATGCTGCTGCTTCGTAGGGCTATTTGGTTCAAACTGAAGAGGGGTGAAAATCCTTTGTAAGATGAGCGACAAAGGCAAAATAGTGTCATTACTATCTTTTGTGGGGTTCAGTGTTTATATTTGTAGAATAAGAGGGATGGACCCAGGTATTGATGGCCCTTTTCAGTTCTACAGCTGCCTGTACTTTGTGGCTTTTGTGAAAATACTCCAAATGAAAGGGAGTAGCTGGCAATTTTAGGACTCTCAGTAAGGTCACCTTCTGAACAAGAAGTACTGCAAGGCAATGTGGTATTCCCTCCTCCCTCCCTTTATCACTTCCTCCATCTCTTCCTTCCTCCCTTTCATTCTTTTCTTTCTTCCTCTACTCTTTCTTATTTTTTTTATATTTCTTTTTCCTTTCTCCCATTCCCCAAATTAGCTATACTGGAATACTCATCCTCATCCTTCCTAGCTAACTTCTTTTATTTATTTATTTATTTATTTATTTATATTATTATTTTAAATCTTTATTGTTGAGATTGTTACAGATGTTCCTCTAACCCCCTCCTCCTCCCCCATCTCCCTCCACCTGGTTCCTGCCCCACCCAGGCCTTCACCACACTATTGTCTGTGTCCATAGGTAATGCATATATGCATATAAGATCTTTGTTTAATCTCTTCCTATCCCCACCCCCCTTCCCTCTGAGAATCATCAGTCTGTTTCATTTCCATGCCTCTGATTCTATTTTATACACCAGTTTATTCTGTTCTTTAGATTTCTTATTCATTTATTTTGATTTTTAGATTCAATTGTTGATAGGTATGTATTTGTTGCCATTTTGTTGTTCATAGTCTTTATCTTTTTCTTCTCCTTCCTCTTCTTAAAGAATACCCTTCAACAGTTCATATAGTACTGGTTTGGTGGTGAACTCTTTCAGCTTTTTCTTGTCTGTGAAGCTCTTTATTTGACCTCCAATTTTAAATGATAGCTTTGCTGGGTAGAGTAATCTTGGTTGTAGGTTCTTGCTATTCACCACTTTGAATATTTCTTGCCACTCCCTTCTGGCTTGCATAATTTCTGTTGAGAAATCAGCTGACAGTCATATGGGCATTCCCTTGTAGATAACTAACTGCTTTTCTCTGGCTTCTTTTAACATTCTCTCTTTGTCTTTAGCCCTTGGCATTTTAATTATGATGTATCTTGGTGTGGTCCTCTTTGGGTTACTCTTGTTTGGGACTCTCTGTGCTTCCTGGACTTGTAAGTCTATTTCTTTCACCAGGTAAGGGAGTTTTCTGTCATTATTTCTTCAAATAGGTTTTCAATATCTTTCTCACTCTTCTTCATCTGGCACCCCCATAATGTGAATATTGGTACACTTAAAGTTGTCCCAGTGGCTCCTTACACTACCTTCATATTTTTGGATTCTTTTTTCTTTTTGCTGTTCTGATTGGGTGTTTTTTGTTTCCTCATATTTCAAATCATTGATTTGATTCTCAGAATCCTCTACTCTACTGTTGAATCCCTGTATATTATTCTTTATTTCAGTCAGTGTATGCTTAATTTCTGACTGATCCTTTTCCATCTTTTTGGAAACTTTTAGATGATTCTTGAGTAACCTTATAACAGTGGTTTCGAACTCTATATCCAATAGTTTGCTTTCTTCTATTTCTTTTATTTGTGACATGTTTATTTGTCTCCACATTTTGGCTGCTTCCCTGTGTTTGTTTCTATGTATTGGGTAGAGCTGCTATGTCTCCTTGAGTTGGTAGAGTGGCCTTGTGTAGTAGGTGTTTTATAGGGCCCAGTGGCTCAGCTTCCCTGTCACTTGAGCTGGGAGCTCTAGGTGCATCCCTTTTTGAGCTGTGAGCACAGTCTTGTAGTTGAGACTTGATTTCTGTTGGTGTCACTGGGAGGAATTTACCTCCAGGCCAGTTGGCTATGAGAAACAGCTATGACTACAGTGGGAGAGCTGCTGTGCAGGAGACACCCCTATGGAGCAGGACTTGCTTCAGTGGGGCTTTGGTGTTCACTGAGTCTGCCCTTTGAGTGTGTTGCTTATGGATGTGTAGAGTTGTAATCTGGTATGGTCTGACATTGACTACTGGTACATGGCTCTTTGGTCTCCAAGTAGGTACAAAGTCAGCCACTGCTTGGGGCCACCTGGCAGGAGCTACAGAGAGATCTGCAAATTCCTCCCCTTTGTGTTGGGTTTGGAAGTTCCCAGATGAAGCCCAGCTGTGAAGCAAGGCAGGCTGGTACTGGTGCCAGGTCTTGGGCCTTTTATTGATAGGCTTGGGGCTCCCAGACCCAGCTGCAGCTTGCTTGAGATTTTTGGCCTGAGCAAGAACAGGCCTGTCATAAAGCTTGGATGGGGTTGCAAATTGCATGAGGCAGGGTCTTAGGGAATCACCAGGGTAGAGCAAACAGAAATGGCTGTCAGTCATCCCTGAGACTGGGGAGGTCCCAGCATATTAACAATGATCTCTGTGAGCACCTCCATCTGGGAGAAAGCAGGCCCTGAGTTCCTTTTCTGATGCCAGACAATCCAATTCCTCCTCATATGTGTCTGTGTTCCCCAGAGCCTCGCCCTGTGCTGGTGCTCTGAGGAAGCAGGACCTTGTAAGTTCGGTTCATGGTGCCGGCCTTGTAAGAGTAACAGCTGGGTCTCCAGCAGCATCTGTGTAACTGAGCCACAATCCACACTGGTTTTTACAGCCTGTATTTCTTACTACTCATAGGGGCTTCTTTTCCCAGCTCTGGGACCCTGAGCTGGGGGTCTGGTGTGGAGCTGGGACCCCTTGCTCCTCCGGGCAGCCTCCATAGAGATGATCTCCCTCCCGATTAAAAAAGCAGCACACATGGGTATCAGACCAGCCCGCTCTGTGCCCCCACACCTCCTACCAATCTCAGTGTGCTTTTTTCTTCACTTTTCTAGTTGCAGGACTTCCATTCAGCTAGCTTTCCAGTGCTTCTGGATGATGGTTGTTCTGTATGTTAGTTGTAATTTTGATGTGGTTGTGGGAGGCAGTGAGTACAGGTGTTTATCTACACTGCCATCTTTCTCAATCCCCCTAGCTAGCTTCTGTATATTCCCCAGATAGTTTTTGTTTTTCTGATTCCTCAAATTTTGAGTGTGATCAAAATTTTTCCTTTGCTCCCATAATGCACAATAATGCACTCACAACCTCTGGCATTTACCACACTTACTTTAATTCTCTGAAATCCTGAGTAGAATGTAAAGTTGGAGGCATAGAAGGCTCATGTCTTGTTCACTGCTGTATTCCCAGAGACATTCTAGTGCATGGAACATAGCAGGTACTCAAATCCTGCTGCACAAATGAATAAATAAATACACAGGCACTATGTGAAGTAGCAAGGATGCAGAGTTACATAAAGCAAAGCCTTAGACATCAAGAAATTAAAAGTCTTGTAGGGAGGACAGACATGTAACCAAGTAACTGCAATGCTGTGTTATAAGAATAAGCAGCAGACATTTGTTCAAAGCACAGCTATACAGACAGGAAAGACTTTGAGTTGTCAAAGGAAGTTGTATAAGAAATAGATGAACTGGATCTTGAAGGATGGGCAGGAATGTGTTAATCTGAGAAAAGTAAAGTAATACCAGATAGAGCAGTGGTGTATTTATTGAATAATTTACTCAACAAATTTTTATGGACCTCCTACTATGTGCCAAGCACTGTTGCAGGTGCTGAGGGTGTAGCAACGCAAAGGGCAACAGCCCCCTTGGAGTCCCTCCAAACCCCCTGCAGAAGTCCTCCTTCTGTCTGACCCATGTCATCCTGTGTCTCTGCAGATCCTCTGGGAATGTGGGCATTTACTGCATCCTTTGGAGCAGTTGGCATGCCTTTCCTTGATCCAAGAGAACAGGGTCCTGGCTGTTTCTGTGCAGAGGAGGACGTGAGGGTTTGTGTTTCTTAGTATTTTGATCAAAGGCACACAGCTGTTACATGAGAACGCCTTGGAAATGTAATCTGAGTTCCCCAAGGCACCGACCGGGCCTCACCCTCTGTCTCAGGCCACTGACCGAACACTGAGGACTTTCTTTGGCCGAACACCTTTCACAGGGTCAAATATTAACACGGGGATCTGCCAAGGGAAATAACAAGATAAAAAATATAAATGAAATAAAGGCTGGAGGAAGTTTCATAAATCAACATATAGCACTATGCAGAGATCTTATGGAGAAGATCAGCAGAAAGAAATACAGGCTTACACAGGGGTGAAAAAGGGATCATTTCATGATAAAACTATAATTTCCATTTTCAGCAAGTTTTGGACTCATTTATTTAGAGTGCTAGAAAGAAAAATCATATTCATTGCTGTCTAATTGAGTTCTACTGATTTAGCAGAGTCAGTCAACTTCGTCTTTAAAACAGTCTCTCTTCTCCAGGTGACTGGTTGGAGGGGCTGGCATAAGACTTAGAATGAAAGGGAGAGAGAGAGAGAGAGAGAGAGGTATTTTACCATTTAAAAACATTATTTATATTAAAAGTCTTTTTGTTGGTTTCAATTTTTAAATTTACATATGCAATAGTGTAAATAGTTGTGCAAGACACCACAATAGTCCTGAACTTACTCCATTTCTCCCCCTGGAAGTCAACACTTCATCTTTCTGCTGATTCATTTCATGTTTACTTACATGTTTTTAAATAATGTGCTTGTATTACTACTTGAATTTTCAGGTTTAAGCACTATATTGATCTCTCACTATGGTAGAAAGAACTTATTTCTCTCTCCCTCTTTCTATCCTCACCCATTTGAGATATATTTATTGATTTTTAGAGAGGGAGTGAGAGAGAGACAAAAATATTCATGTGAGATAGAAACATAGATCAGTTGCCTTCCATGCATGTCCCGACAGGAGATTGAACCTACAACCTGCGTTTGTATCCTGGACGAGAATCTGACCCGAAACCTTCTGGTGTATGGGACTACACTACAACCAACTGAGCCACCCAGCCACGGCAGGTCTTTATTTTTTACTAGTCTTTCCTGGGTATCCCAATTGATTTATATTTTACTTTATTAGCCCAATATTCACGGTTTACATTAGGGTTATGAAAATGCTACGTCTAGTTGAGCCATGTAATAAACTGTGACTACTTTTGATTTTCTGTCCTAAATTTAATTTTTTTCCCACGGAGTAAAAATGGTCATCTTTTTTTTTGTTTGCCTGTTTTTCTAATACTTATCACTTATTCAACCCCAAACTTTGCTGATTCTTTAAAACTCCTCCCAAGATGTTCAGAGTCATCAGGTTTCCTAGTGGTTTGTGTTTTCCTGAAGGCATCTTTTATGCCATCTGACCTCCTCCAGTGTGGACTGATTGCCCTTTATTCCAGGTTCACAGATGAGACTTTGAGGTGATAACCCATTTACTATTATCTGGATATTCCCTTGGGCTCTCTTGTTTCCTGGACCCCATGTCTTCATTCATGGGTAACCCCCTCATTTTGGTGAAGCACATCATCTGGGGCTGAATTATGGGAGGTGAATGGTTTGAAACAGACCGTGTCCAAAAATATCTTAATCTTATCTTTTCACCTGCTTGATAGTGGACCAGGGATAGAATTCTCAGCTGGACATAGTTTTTTTTTTAAGAATTCTGAGGTATTTTCTCCATTCTCCTCTAGCTTCCAATGTTGCTGATAAGTTGGGAAAGATCTAATTTCTTTTTTGTATGTTTCCTTCTCCTTGTATAATTTGTTTCCTTTGAGTGCTTTTCTTCTATTTATTTTGGACTCTTTCACATTTTCTGCTAATACTTAAGTAGGTAGGACTAAAAACTGCTAAGACTCTCTGAGAACAGGAGCGAGGCTTGCTGACTGTGCACTTCTCTGTAAGATGAGCCATTGGAACCTTTTCATTGGGGGAATTCCAATGTCAGTATCCTTTTCCCTTGTCCCTTCTTGAGTCCTCAAGAAGGCTCTTCCAATCTTCTTCCCGGAGCTTCAAGTAAAGGCTTAGCTTCCACTCTTCTGGAACCTGAGTGAAGGAAGAGGGATTGGATGGGAGATGGGTTCATCATCCAGATGTACAGTCATTCAAATCCCCCTTTTGATAGGCTACTTCTGCCTTTAACTGTGCCTGTGTCTCCCAGTCCAGAGACTCTCCAGGGAATAAACTCCAGTGTGCTGTTTAGGAGCGGGAAGGTCAGTTGTTGGCTGTGCCATAGTTGGGGGCATGGTGAGATCTTGGGGCCTAACCTAGCTCTTTAAAAGCTCTCATCCAATTCTCCTTATTTTAGCTACTCCACGCTGCATCCCCACTGCCAACAATCTGTACAGTATAAATCACATTAGCTCTTGGCTCTCCCTATTACCAGTTTAGGACAGCTTTCTTAGCTTTGCTAAATCAGTTGCACTCATTATTTTGTTTTACAGCTTCCAAATTTATTTGTTGCTTCCTCCTCTTAATTCTCCTCATCCTTATGGCTTTATGCCTTAAAAACTCTCTCTACTGTCATTTTAGTAGGGTTTGGAGAGGGAACAAAATTAGATGCGTATGTTCAATCTGGTATCTTAACCCAGAAAACTTTATATTGAGGGTAAAGCAATGCTATTCCTATTACTGAATCTTGAACATCAATTGAAGCCAGGATATTAGAAGCCAGATAGCATAAGGGTCTAGAACAGGGGTGGGCAACCTTTTTGTGAGTGGGTGCCAAAACCAGCAAAATCTCTGACTCAAAATTCTTCTGCGTGCCCAATCCTAATTTTTTGAGAACATGTTATGCCTACTTGAAATCTCTTAAGGTGTACGTATGTGAAGAACCTTGAAGAAATAATAAAATTCATGCGAGTGACAAAAACACAGTATATGATGATGAAAAATACATTTATTTTTAATGTATACATGTACACTGATAGTCCCACAGAAAACTTTATGACTCCGTTTGATATTATCAGTGGGACTTTTGCTGCTGCATCATTGATGACAGAGATTTTACATCAGGTTTATATTTCGTGACCTTCAGAGATATGCACAAGCTACTACTTTCATCCGTCAGGCTACTCCTATTACGAGACTTAACAAAATTCATCACTGAGAACAAAGGTTCACAAGCATATGTGGATGAAACCAAAACACTGGTCGGATCTTGGAAGGCAGGGAGAGTTAAGGCAGAGGCATAGAAATTGCTCTTCCCCTCTCTCGTCAATCCATGTCTATGGTCTTTAAGATAACTTGTTATGTAAAATTATTTATTTATCTAAGATGCACCTACACTGAATTTATCTGAAAAATAAAAAAGTCGATATTAAGAAAAAAATTGTAAATGGAAGATTATAAGAGAGGGTTTCGCGTGCCAGCAAAAGTTACTGGCGTGCCATGTTTGGCACGCGTGCCAGGGGTTGCCCACCCCTGGTCTAGAATTTAGACACTGTAATTAAACCTGGGAACAAACTCTACTAGTATGTCTGCCACTTGCTGGGTTTTTGACCTTTTGACATTTAACTAACCTCTCTCAGGCTCAGTCATTTTTATCTGTACAAAAGAGATAATAATATAGCTAACTTATGAGATTAAAGTACATCTACATATATGATATGCTTCTGACATTGTCTAAATTCTAAAACATAGTAAGTGCTCAATAAGTTGAGGTAATTTGAGTACCCATGAAAGTACAGTCAACAAAGAGAAACCACAGAAAACAACTTCATGCCCTTCTGACTGTATGTTATTGGGCACTTGTTATATCCACCAGGCACTGTGCTAGGCACTAGGTATGTAATGGAGAACAGAATATAGTAAGAACACATGAGGAATTGGAGTCTGATGGGGGAGAAAACAATAAATAAGCACAAGTCACTATGTAATTAAAATTTGTGGTTAAGTACTATCAAGGGAAAGAACAGAACATTATGAAAGAGAATAACAAAGAACAATTACTTTGAATTAGTCTGTTTGGAAAAGTTCTTAATGACTGAGAATATTGTTTATGCCAACTCCAGACTAATGTCAAAGTAGATCAATAAAATGCACATGCCTTGTCTCTATTCAAAATGAATTAAAATTAACCTGTAGCATATGGGTCAGGGGTATTAGAGATGTGATTTTGCTGTCAAGTCATTTAAGTTCTCTTGGCTTTAATTTCTTCATCTGTAATATAGAGACTGGACAAAACAATCTCTCAACTTCTGCAATTCTGTGCAAATGTAGGACTAGAAGAATATTATTAACAAGGTCAAGTATAAAGAGAAAAGACTTTTCCTTGTTCATTCCCCATTATATAGTTTTATTACTGAATTTCATTTTTTATTAGTAAGAAATAAATATTGTTCAGAAGTGATTACATCAAGACGTGAAAAATCTTTCCTCCTCTACTCATGTCGTCTCCATGGGGCTGACCACTGTTAGTTCAGGTCTTTTCCGATAGCTTGCCTTTGTCCACTTGTTCTGAATATATGAAATTATGCTCTCAGATATGAAAAACATAAATGTACGGAAGACTAAATGATAAGTGACAAAATGTTAATAGTGGTTGATGTTGCTATTTTCCATTAGTTTTTTCTCCTAATATTTCTCCTTTTTTACATACTTTGCATATATTACTTTCATAACCAGTAAAATTAATTTTATTAATTAAAATAATACTAGTTGTCATGATAAAAACACTTTATTGTATTCTGGAGGAGAGAAGAGAGTTATATATTGGAGTAAAAAGTGTGTGTGGAGATAGTTCTAACTAGTAATTATATATTGCTGCAACCAAATCGCTTGTGAAGATTTATTCTATATATAGTTTTCAAAATATGACAGCCAGACCATATTTCCATCTCTGATAAGCAAGTAATATATTCACAAAAGGAAGTATTGGCCCTTATCAGCAAGTTCTTCCTTTCTGTAATGAGTTCAGGGGCAGGTTGCATTGAGAAGAAAAATTTTCCTAATATCTTTTAAGCAATTTATACATTTAAAAAATCCTCCCTCAAAGATATATTTTTATTGATTTTTAGAGAGACAGAGAGAGAGAGAGAGAGAGAGAGAGAGAAATATTGATTGGTTGCCTCCCACACATACCCTGACCTGGGATCAAACCCACAACCTCTTGGTGTACAGGACGATGCTTTAACCAACTGAGCCACCTGGCCAGGGCTCTAATGTTTTCTAATAATTAGTAGAGTTGAAGACATATCAGCCTCAGGAAAGGGGTGGTAGATTTAATATACTTTCTTATCTCCCTTCTTGTCTAATATTTTTTTTCATTTAGTTTTATTGCTTTTTAGGAATTATAAAAAATGTATACTATATATCCATGCTACAGACCTTCTTATATATTTCTGTATTCTCATATGTATCTGTATTATTATTCTTACCTATGGCTATCTCTCTATATATACATGCACACATGCATATAGCTGTATTCCCACCGAATGATTCATTTTGGATTCCACCATAATCAAATTATATCAGGACTCTTCTAGTTATTTGAGAAATTCAGGTAGAGTTTCATTATGTAATATTGCTGATGAAGCTTTAGGGGACTGAGAATGTTCCATGAATGATGTAGATTGGATCAATGCCTGGATGCTATGGAATTACCATCAAGGTGCATGAATTCTTATTTACACCAAGCATAGCCTATGAATTGAATACATAACCTTTATTACTATTTTCCACATTTGTTGATGCTATAGAATTTAATATAATATGAAGTCATTGAAAGCTATTAAAACATTTTATCAGTATGCATTTTGTCAACAAAGGTAAGATTGCATCCTGGGTTGACCATTGAACTAGTTGTGTGGCTTACTTAATTTTACTCATTTGAAAAATGTAGATAATAATTCAAACTATATTTATTCCTCCAGGAATTTTGTGAGTCTCAAGGCTTTGAAGAAGCCACATACTTTGAAAATCAGATGTCATTATGATAAGTTATTATCTCAATTGTTCCTATACTATAAAGCATAATGAGAGATTTGGAAAAAAATAATTTACCTACCCTTCTTCCTCAGGGTGAGAGAATTGGATACAAGTTCTTTGATTTTTAAAAAAATCTCATTTATTCTTAATATATTTTATTAATTTTTTACAGAGAGGAAGGGAGAAGGATAGAGAGTTAGAAACATCGATGAGAGAGAAACATCGATCAGCTGCCTCCTGCACACCCCCTATTGGGGATGTGCCTGCAACCAAGGTACATGCCCTTGATCGGAATCGAACCCAGGACCCTTGATTCCACAGGCCAACGCTCTATCCACTGAGCCAAACCGGTTAGGGCTGATTTTTTTTTAAAGTTCATAAAAGTTTAGCTTTTGTTGTTTACCTCAGTAATAGTTTATTTAAAAAATAGAAGCAACATATCTGGGTCAGCAAGAGAATGAGTACATGCAAAAATCCCTATCTTCTGTTCTAAATGCATAGGGATGAGAGATAAAATATTAAATAATATATGCAATCACATTAAAAAACAACTGAAATAACCAGTATGAACAAATGCAGAAAGGGAAACTACAGAGAAAACCAGGACCTGAGGCACATGGTTCTCAGGAAGCTGGGATTGGAAACAGGACATGTCTTCCTGAGGGCAGAGGTTAAACATGCTCCAGCGATGATGAAGGTGGAGAACAAGGTTTTTCCTCAATATGGGGTGCGAGGGCTATTTTCTTTGCATTTAGATATCCTGTGTGCCCTGAGGTGAAAGATCGGGAAATAAATTCACTTATCCATCTGAAACCTACTTCTGTCCAGCGGGTAGCTGGAACAGGTTTCTGTGTGAACCAACTGGTGAGACAAGGGTGAGGAACTAAATGTCCTACGTGTAGGCCAGATATAGGAGATATCTGGACTGAAATGATCTTTCAGACAAGAAGAACACGAGCACACTCAGTGTCAGGAAAGACAGCCTATAGAATCTATAAATGAGAAAATTCATAACCATGGAAAGAGAGCTAACAGAAAAATTGGGAAGAGCTTGAGAGTTTAAAACTGTCAAACAAACAAGCAAACAAACAAAGCAAAACACAAAATCCTATTCCCAAAAGGCAAAATTATCATCCATAAAACAAGGTGAGGATTTTATGAAAGCAGAAGAATCAGACATGAAAAGGAACCAATTGGAAACTTTGGAAATAAAATATAGTCACAAAATTAAAAAATATAATGGTGAGGATGTGGAGAAAAAGGAACCCTTGTGCACCACTGGTGGGAATGCAGACTGGTGCAGCCACTATGGAAGACAGTATGGAGTTTCCTCAAAAAAGTAACAATGGAACTCCCATTTGACCCAATGATCCCACTTCTAAGAATATATCCCAAGAAGCTAGAAACACCAATCGGAAGGGATATGTGCACCCCTATGTTTGTAGCGGCACAATTCACCATAGCTAAGATTTGGAAATAGCCTAAGTGCCCACCAGAAGATGAGTGGATTAAAAAATGGTGGTACATCTACACAATGGAATACTATGCTGCTGTAAAAAGGAAGGAACTCCTATCATTTGCAACAGCATGGATGGACCTGGAGAACATTATGCTAAAGTGAAATAAGTCAGTCAGAGAAAGATAAATATCACACAATCTCACTCATTTGTGGAATATAATAAACAACATAAACTGATGAACAAAAACAGATCCAGAGACAGAGAAGCATCGATCAGATGCTCAAACCTCAGAGGGAAGGTGGGGGTGGGGGTGGGGGTTAGGGGGAGAAATCAATCAAAGGACTTGTATGCATGCATATAAGCCTAACCAATGGACACAGACACCAGGGGGGTGAGGGCATGAGTGGGGGGGGGGTGAGGGGGCAATCAGGAGATAAGGACACATATGTAATACCTTAATCAATAAAGAAAATTAAAAGAAAAGCTATATGAGGATTAAAAAAACTTACTACCCACAGACTTTTACAGAAAAAAATATTGAAAGATAAATCTCAGCAAGAAGAAAAGTGAACGCAGGAGGCAGCCTATTGATGTTTCTCACATCGATGTTTCTCTCTCTCCTCCCTTCCGCTCTCTCTAAAATCAATAAAAACATATATATTTTTTTAAAATCTATTTTACGCAAACTGTTTCAGAGAGAAAAAAAGAGTAAAACCTACCTACCAGGCTAGCATAATCTGGAGGCTAAATCTAAAAGGGTTGATTATGCACCAAACTTAGAGCAGCTGCTTTATCTGGGGAAGTGAGAAGGAGCACAGAATTGGGAATTGTGGTTCACCGAGACCTCAGCTTTATTTGTATTTTAATTCTCTTATTTTAAAAAGACATAAAACAATATTACAAAGATATTAAGAATTGTTAATCTGTGGAAGGAACATTTTAATTATGTTTTACATTAAAAGTTGTTTAATTTTCTAAAAAAACAACTACAACAAATTACATCGTTTGCTGTTCAACTTCAACAGTAGAGAAAAATCATCTTTTAAAAACATATTAATTTGCCGAAACCGGTTTGGCTCGGTGGATAGAGCGTCGGTCTGCGGACTGAAAGGTCCCAGGTTCGATTCCGGTCAAGGGCATGTACCTGGGTTGCGGGCACATCCCCAGTGGGAGATGTGCAGGAGGCAGCTGATCGATGTGTCTCTCTCATCGATGTTTCTAACTCTCTATCTCTCTCCCTTCCTCTCTGTAAAAAATCAATAAAATATATTTTAAAAAAAATAAAAAAAATAAAAACATATTAATTTATCGATCATAATACATTCAGACATATTTTTATTCAATAGTTTTTATAGGGTGTCCAATATGTTCTGTGCACTATATGACTAGGAACTGTGTCTACGGGGGTGAGAGATAAATCCTGTGCTTAAGGGGAAGGGGGGAAGATGGACAATCAGGTCAATGCAATCAAGTGAAATCAGTGGTGTATAGGGCTACATAGATCACAGCGGTCCATCCATCCCAGCCCTAAGGATCAGGGAATGTGATACTTGAATCAAGTATTATTGTTAATCATCAAACAAAGTGGGGAGGTGTTGAGGGCAGGTAGAAGGAAAGTTATAAGCAAAAGGAATGGCATGTGCGCACAAGGAGAGAACATCTGAGAAAGTGCACGTTGGGGATTGCTAGAGAGGAGGGCAGTGGGTTTGGAAGTGAGATCCTGATAGGGCCTCGCCTCTGCAGCTGAAGATTGAACTTGATTTGGGAGCTACCGCAAACCATTGAAATTAGGAATCATATGTAGAGTGCAGAGAAGCCAATCTCCACCTGGCTGCAGTGGAAAGATAATTGGTAGAAAGCATGCACGTTGCACTATCTGTCCAAGGACACTGATGGCGTAGGGCCTTTCCCGGAGCCTCCGCGGAATCTAGTGCTGTATTTCAAGACATGTCAGCACATATCTCATGTACCAACGGAGCAGGCCAGGTAGAAATCGATTTGCTCTGGGAACCAGCACACCTCCTGAGAGATAATTCATCCCAAGAGAAGGAAAGTTTGATACAGGATCAAATCTTAGAGGTGAAAAGGGAGAAGCATGTTTTCTATTATTTCTATGCATTCCCCAGCTAAACTTCCCTATGGACTCATGTCTGGGAAGACACTGGAGTGACAACAAAGACGTATTTCTTGGGTACCCCTCAACAGGGTGTGACACACAGAGGGGTGCACACTTCCTCCCCTCCAGTCCTCATTTTGCTCCAGAAGTAAGTGTAACTTTGGCACCTCCAATGGTCTAAGCCAGCGGTTCTCAACCTGTGTGTTGCAACCCCTTTGGCGATCGAATGACTCTTTCACAGTTGTCGCCTAAGACCATCCTGCATATCAGATATTTACATTACGATTCATAACAGTAGCAACATTACAGTTATGAAGTAGCAACGAAAAGAATTTTATCGTTGGGTCACAACATGAGGAACTGTATTTAAAGGGCCAGAAGGTTGAGAACCACCGGAAGCTGTGGTACCCAGCAGGCGTGGCTGCAGAGGGAGGGATGTCTTGTGCTTGTGTTGGTCCTCAGAGGGAATCGTTGACATGTATGTGCCTGGTGAGTCCTGTAACATACAGCAAACGAGGAATAGAATACAAGAAGAGGAAGACAATGTTAGCTTGTTGGACTTTTGTTAGCACAAAAGGTGTACCCGTAAAAATGACACAGTTGGTCTGAGGTTTGGGTGTTCTACACCGGCAAACGAGGGCAAGAACTGGCTCAATGCAAGCTAGAGAGAGTAGGCCTGACCCACCCCTTCCAAACTCGCTGCCCAAATCCACGGAATACTAGCTCCTGGCAACTCCCCATTCACTTACTGTAAAAGTGTAAAAGGTTAGGTTACTCCCAGGCTGTCGAACAAGTGTCCAGTTGCCCTCAGAGATAGTACATCTCTCATCGAAAAGGAAACCTAGCCTGTAGCTTGCCTCCAGCTAATCTTCCACATTGCTGCATCTGGGCACTTCCGTTCTCGCGTTACTTTCACAGGCAGCAGAGATAGATTTCATGATTCTCCACAGGCGCTGTGCTCTCTGCTTTGAGAGCCGGAGGCTAAAGCCAAATGAACTGGTTCACAGAGAACAGTGAGCAATTTTGTCTGGTTCTTACTATTCTTGCTGAAACGGCAATGGTGTTATTCTGATGGACAGATTCTCAGGAGAGATTCATTGAAAATACACTTGATAAGGAACGGAATGTTTCAAGTGGGTGTGTCTGGCTGGAATCTCTCTGAATGGTTTGGTAAGGGCACATCAAAAGATGGCTGAATTCTTTTTTTCCCATCAGAAAAGTAAAGCCAGTCTGAAATCTGGGAGTGTTTTGAGGGCAGATGGTATTAGCCTAGTAGTAAACATATTTTTGACTGAGTCTCTTCTCTCCCTCCCCCCACCCCCACCACAGCAGCTATGTTTAATGTGCTGAGAGAAAGCTGTTTGCTTGCAGAATTTTATTATAGAGCAGAAATATACTTGTTCCAGAGGAGAGAAAATAAACTGGCTCCAAGTCAAATGACGTTAACAGGTGTCGCCTCACAAAGCCAGGACTAAAATGGTGTGTTATAAACAGGGCTAATACAACACTCTCTGGCTCTTGCTGCATCTATTATGCAAGACCGTGCCCCTGTCATGTTCCTCCTGATTATTTCCAGAGACTTCAAAGGGCGGCCCACATGTGCTCACATACAAGGACACGGCTGGAGACCACATCTGCCGTGTCTGCCATTTTCTTGCTCTTTAGCTCAAGCTCTGCTGTGACGTAAGGCCTTCATAGCTTAATATAAACCTCAGTAAACCTCAATGGGTGTTGCTGCTTCTGCCAGGCTCTGTGACACTTCGACAGAGGCCATTGCATTGCTGGTTCCACAGATGCGCTGATGTCCGTGAGATGGCACAGGCAGAGGCAGATCCTGCCTCCCGGTCAGCATCGCATACTGTTGATTGAGGTTAATGGCTAAGAGAGTTATGGAATTTTTATCCATAGCTCCCTCTCCTCCTAGAACCCAGGCTCCAAGCTGTAGAGCAGTAGGAGGGTCGTGTGTGAGAACGGTGGCCACAAGAATGTGCTTCTTGGATCCGACTGCACAGTAGCTGAGGTGGACCCTGACATCACATTTGCACAGGGGACGTGCCTCCCATGGGCTTCTCTCAGTGGATGATTGAATGTGGGAGGAATAGGAAGGCGGACTTATCCCTAGAGGCACAGGTGACTCTGACTTGAGGTTTCCTAACAGACTTCTCGGATTTTCCTTAGAACGGAACTGCAGTCTGTTTCTACCCAACCTTCCTTTTCTCTCTCTCTCTCTTTCTCTTGCTATTTGATGACTCTCTACGTTTGCCCCCTCTTTCCATATTTTTCCTCACAGGCATTTCCCCTACGACAATTTCCTTTTGCACATTTAGACCCATCATGGCATCTGCTTCTCACAGGAACTAGACTGACACAGTGAATTAGTGTTTTCTGTAATGGAATGACTATGTATTCTCCCTGTTGCTGAACCACTTGTACCTTATTGGTCACTTCCCCTCAGAGTTTTCTCTCCCAGCTGGCTTCTATGCCCTTTCTAAAATTTATTTATTTAATTAATTTATTTAAATTAGTGGATTTGATGTTGACCTCAGCTTCCACCACTCCTGTGTGCCAGGCATACTCCGACATGTGAGGGTCTCAATAGGGGATGTGATGGGAAGGAGGCTCAGGCTGAGCCCCTTGCTATACATTGTAGAGCACCTATTATGATTCTTTGCCAGTTGGATGCACAGCTAAAGAAACAAAAGAAATACAAGAAACTGTCCCTGCCTTTGAAATTAAAATCCAGTCAGTGAGACAAAAATCACACATGTGCCGCAAGTAGGTAAGGCTGTAGATAACAACCATTGACTTTCAAAGACACGAAAACAATGCCAAGAAATAGGGTTTCCTCTTTCTCTGGGCTTGTCCTCTTGTGTTTGAAATGATAAAAGAGAATAGCGGGAAGCTGCCTGACCAGCTGGATGTGAAGTTGTGAAGGTGCGAAAGGCACCATGATCATCACGCTCATTACTGTGATGTGCTAAGCGCTCATCGCCTTTCCTGAAGGCCTTGCTGAGTTCCCCCATTGTGTCCCGCAGTTGTAGAATTCACGGACTGACATGAGGTCTTCACTTTTGCTCCCCAAAGTAAAAAGGTAGATGGAAACGGGGAATAAATTTAAAAATAGCTCCTAATCAGACACAAAAACTCAGCATTGATTCTCAAAGGGTATAATGTTTTTACATCTAAGAAAATGGATGGTGGTGATGGAGATGGGGAAGATAAATGCCAATTAGATCTTCAATACCACTGTTACTGTGAATGTTTTTTTTTTTTTTTTTTTTTTAACATTTTTGGCCCTTGGCTAAATTCTAGATTAATAGGAATAGAAATAATGTCAATGATGATTATGTTCTCCTAATGATGGGAAGAACAGAATCTTGAAAGAAAGTTGATATGAAATAAATGCTGTTAAGTCATGGGGTTGCTCACAGAAAGGAAAGAATCAGCACAGTAAAAGAAGGTTGTTTTGCTTTGGTGCTGTGATTTGAAATCTTGTTATTCTCAGTGTCTTAAATGAGAGATAATAATGTTGTTGTTTTTTAATGGACTGGTAGGTCCTTAGGGTTAAATTCTTCCTTAAGCCTCTGAACAGTTGTCAGGTGACTTTGGGTGCCTTGCATGCTTTTCTGAAGAGGGTTCCATCAAATGAATGACAAGCTAAATTCCTAGTGTAATTCCACTCTCTTGTGACATCTCTGGATAAACCACTAACATGCAGATGCTTGTGAAATCTCCATCTGGAATTTGTCAATATACTGGGCACAATAGTCCCTGGTATAACATTGGATAAACTTAAACTGGGCAACCAAGTAGACAAATTGAACTGACTCATAAATAAGCAAAGCGATTCTTCCTTCAAGTTACACTGAAGTTGACCAATTCAACTAAATTGACAGCTTGGTAAGCTGTTTTGTGATATGTTAATATTTCCCCATTGTAGTTAATATTCTCAATATTGTAGAGCTAATTCCTATTCTGACATGTATAAAATAAATGCTTGTCCCATAAGCCCATGGCATACCAACACATGGCATAGTATGAATAACCTGATTCTATACATGAATGAAAAAAGGGGGTTTTAAGGTATGAAATTCTTTTAGCAAATTATCTTGGGAATTTGAGATTATGTCTATGCAACCTCCAACATTAATAAAAATGTAACATAAAGGTTATTTTCCCCTTTGGGTGGTGAATTTAAAGGTAATTTAAATTTTCATTATACTATATATTTTCAAAGAATGTTTGCAATACATATATCTTTTTAATTGGACAAAAAATAATTTTGAGTGGTTAAAAAAGAGACAGGTGTGATTTGGCGACCAGGAAAACATCCCCAGCATTTGAAATAACCTGGCAAAGGTTTGGAGGCAAAAGATGGAAATCTGACTACATTCAAGGAGTTTGCCAGATGGCAACAGATAACTGCCCCTGTTCGATTTGGCTCTGATTGTTACATACTATTTGTCACTTCAGCAAGCTATCTGTTTACAAGGCATGTGGCCACAGAATGTTGTTTTAAGATTACTCATCATTGGGCTTATTATGTTGAAATGAAGAAATGGAATGGAAAGTCCTTCAGTAATGTCTCTGGGGAATGAGAGTTGTGTTTGTTTATGCCTTTTGGGAATGCATTGTTTTGATTGACCCTAATTGGGAATTCAGAGCGGACATTTGCTCTATTTTCTAGAAAGAAAGGATCTGCTGAACAAACACACTTTGGGGGGTCATGTTTTAAAGTGCTTTTTTTTTCTTTTTGCATTGTCTCTTTACTTTTCTTTTCTTTCTTTCTTTATTTATTTATTCATTCATTCATTCATTTAATTGTCTAAAGTTTTACATGTCTTTGATGTGCTTTTGAGTCGAGTTAAACACTTCAGAGACTCTGTTCACCTCCGGACATCTGGAATGTTGGTTACAAACTGATCTTAAAAGTCTAGTTTTAGTCGGTGTTTATATTTGAAAGTTACACAATTCTATTTATTTCCAATCTATATTCTATAACTTATGTGTTTTCACTAGTTTTGGCCAGCTCTCCTTCTACCTCCGATCTATCCAAGTGACTGAGTTTTGCTGTATGAATTTACTGCTGTATTAGCTTACTGACAGTGATATATAGATCATGGCTTCCACAGCTGTTTTAGATGAAACTATATTAATGTGTAAACTTGCAACATACAGCTTAGCTGGAAAGGTATGTGGAGCAGGTGACTGAGGAGATAACTTTCACTGCTTGGACTAAAGTCAGTGTTGAAGGAGCTAAAGATGCCTGTTGAATTTTAGTGTGTGTGTGTGTGTGTGTGTGTGTGTGTGTGTGTGTGTGTATGTGGTTTGGGGTGTGCATGTGCAAAGCAAGAACTCTTCAGACTTCAAATAGCTAAAGAAATGGGTAGTGAAATGAAGTCCCATTTCACACCCTCACATGCTGACTATGGGAGGAGCCAAATGCAGTGCTGGTTTGTTGACATTAGTCTATAATCGTGGTTTATGATGTTTTAAAAATGTGTTAAAGATATTCATGAAGATGTAAAAGATAAATTAAAAACCTGCATCAATGGTAACAAACGTCAACTGTAAAGAAAAGATTTTAAGTCCTGGGGGTGTTAATACAAATTGATATTAGTGGAACAGAGTCTTAGTGAACATATTTCCATGTCCCCCTAAACACAAATAGCCTCAAACCTTTGGAGGTTGTTCCTCTGAGATGTTTCATCAGTGACATCACAGTAATTGCCACCTCCCTGGGACTACTTTAGGCCCTGCCCAGAGTCCAGAAGTCCAGACAGCCCAGAAGACGAGCAGGTTGGAGCCTGAGTCAGAGAGAGGAGAGAGAGGGGAAGACAGGAGAAGCCTACCACAGCAGGTACGTTCTTGACCCTCTTCGGGAATAGCAGGATTCTTAGGCTTAGCATACGGTGTGTGTGTGTGTGTGTGTGTGTGTGTGTGTGTGTGTGTGTGTTACAAGTTGCAAATGAGAAAGGCAGAGGAATATTTACATTTCTTAATGAAATAGACAATGCTTATTGTACATGGTATTTCTTTAGCTATAAAGTGAATAGTATTGATTCTTGTTTTCCTTTTTTCACTACATGATATGCATTTTCAGTTTTTATTTCATCCATATAGCAATCACTTGGGATCATATGGTGTGATCTTGACTCCAGGGAAATTTTAAAATAAAGCCAAGCTCCGGCCAGGGAGGCTCAGTTGGTTGGAGCATTGGCCTGTACCCCGAGAGGTTGCAGGTTTGATTCCTGGTGAGGACACATACCTAGGCTGTGGGTTCAATCCCCAGTCAAGGCCAGTACAGGAGGCAACTGGTTGATGTTTCTCTCTCTCTCTCTCTCTCTCTCTCTCTCTCTCTCTCTCTCTCTCCCTTCCTCTCTCTCTAAAGTCAACTTTTTAAAAAATAAAATAAATAAAGCCAAAATAGTCTTTGCGGCTTAACAGCAGAAAAATGAAGGTTGCTGGTCTGAATTTCTGCCTGACCTTGGTATTAATGTATGTGAAAGTTAAATCAAGTCCACCCCTTACAATGAGCACGTGTTCATTGAGTTGATTCATTAGAAATTCTCACCTTAACTCTGTGTTTTGTTCATTTAAAATCTACTTTAAAAAACCCAAATATTTATTAAGACCACCATCAAAGTACAAGAAAGAGTAAGAGGTAATTCACAGGTATTCAAGAAGTATGATGGGTAGCCTTTCAATTCAGAGACTACTGAAAAAAAATGTGAAGAGTGCATAAAACTTCAGTTTGACAATAATTTTAAGGCAACACCTATACAACTACCACCCAGATTAAGAAACAGATCATTGTCAGTACCCCAAAAGTCTATTCCTGGTCACCTCCCCCTTGTTGCCCCACCGTGTGTAATCACAATCTTGATTGTTAAGATCATCTTGTCCATGTTTCTCTTATATTTTTATCATCTATATGTGCATTCCTAAACAATATGATGAAGTTCCCTGTTTTTGACTTGGGATAAATGGAATCATACTCTATGTTTCTTTTGTAAATTCTTCTTTTGCACAACAATTATATTTATGAGATCTACCCATTTTGTTGAGTATTGTTATAATTCATATATTTTCTTAACTCTGTAGCATTCAGGTATATGAATAGACCACCATTCATTGTCCATTCTACTGTTGATAAACATTTGAGTTGTTTCCAGGGTGGGGATATTGTGAAAATGTTGCTGTGAACATCCTTGTATAACCATGCTGGCTCATATGAGCTCGAGTTTTCTAGAGTAAAAGTGAAATCACTGGATAATAGGGAATGAGCATGTACAACTTCAATAAAAAAAGTCACATTGTTTTCTCAAAGTGGTTGAAAATTTACACTAACTTTGTTTAGCGAGGGCAGTTAATTGCAGTAGTAACTTATTCTTGTAATCACTTCTATGGAAATAATCACAGTTCTAGCAACTACTTCCAATCTGCCAGCTGTACCTCTGCCTCTAACTTACTATATGTTACTACACAACTCAACCTCTCTCAAAAAGCCAATTTCTTAGCTGTAACCTAAGAGAGAATAATGACAATAACACTTGCCTGAGTTCTGAGAAGGTCACAGAGTTGTTGTGAAGGTCACATACCAAAAGCTGTGGACAACTTTCAATAACATTTTCCCAGAATGTTCTTTTTTTTTTTTTTTTTAACACATGGAAAATATTTAATTGGCACAGTAATAAAAATTTCCTGGGTATACTATATTTTTTAATTTACTAAATTGTTTAAGGTAAAATAAAATAAATCACTAATGTCCATTTTGATATAGGAAAACTAGTTCTTTCATACACTAGTGGTATATAAACTAGAAAAAAATGTAAGAGGAAAATTTAGCAATAAATATTGGAATCCTTAAAAGTATACATATTTCTTATTTTATTTTTAAAATTTTATTTTTCAATTACAGTTTACATTCAATAGTATTTTGTATTAGTTTCAGGTGTACAGCACAGTGGTTAGACAATCATATACTTTTTTTTTTCTTCCCAGAATGTTCTTGTTGGGCCATGCTCCATGATCCTCTTTATTTAAGAGCTTAATCTAAGGCAGATTTGGTGGGACAGTTATTTTGCCCTCCATGAATTGTTTTAATCATTAGAAACAGACTCATATTTTTGCATATCTCTGTATTTCTTCAGAACTTACCCACATGAGTGGGCATTTGGGCCAGGATTTTATTTTATTAATAAATTCATAAGGAAAAGTCTGTCTTTATTCTCATGCCTTTGCCTCCAGGCTCCCTGCTTGGATTCATCACGTTCCTGTTCCCCTCTGCTCTTGTGTACGTTCTTACACATCCTCTCTGCTTTCTCATCCATTTATTATCTTCTGTTTACTTTCTAAAGTATTTGTATAAAGATTTTCATTGGCAATTTACTATGTCCTTCATGTGGAGGGCCAAAAGATGGGTAATAATTAAGAAGAAAATGAAACATAAATCTATCATCACTGGCCATATTTTAACTAAGATTCAACAACCTACTAGTTAGCACCATCTGATTTGAACTTGTGTTTTATACTAACAATGAAATGATATGAAAAATGATCATTCAGCTGGTTTATACCATTGATCATTTGATCCACAAATAATACAACAAATACAGTAATTACAATGAATAATTCAGTCAGATTAGATGGTCAGGCCAAAAACTTGCTAACAATCCTTTCTGCACCCCTGAACTTCCACCTTTAGCAAATAAAAGAACACTCTTTCCCTTTAAACATTTTCACTCTATGGGAAACTTTTGTCCCAAGTATCTTCAAGATTATCTTTCATCTCTAATTTTACTTGATGTGCACACACAAATTATCAATCATGCCACACCACTGAAGGTAACATTGCATATGTTCTCAAAGTATGATTTCCTAAGAGCACATATGTGCAAACCATAAAGACACAGTTCCTGCTCTTTGAAGTGTTTACAATCTAGGTACATCCTAGACCTCACTAAAAATAGCTGGCACAAGCCCTTGTTGAAACAGAAGTAGCCATGAGGTTAACACTTGGTCTTTGGATTGAGTGCCTGTTATGTGAGGGACTTTGGGTTGACTCTGGTAGGTTCTGTGCCCAAAGCAGTGCTTATAAAAGGCAAAGCAGATGTTGAAACTACCTCCTACTTTCAACAGGGTTAGATGAAGCCTGAAATCTGCAAAATTACGGTATCCTACTTCTATATGTAATTCAAAGCAAGAAAAATACTAAAACATAACCTTTTTTTTTTCAGTTTTGGTGGCTTTGCTGGCTGGTACTCTAAGTTAGCAAGGCAAGCACACACGTACACCTACACACACAAATACAGAAATTGGACAGAGAAAAATGTAATATTTTTATTTTATCGAAAATATCAAAATCAGAACTATATTGGTCTTTTTTGACATCAGGCAGCAAAGGCAGTCTGTCTGTATGAATCAGGAGTCTTAGAGAAACAGGACCAATAGGACGTTATTTATATGGCTCATGTGATTGTGGAGGCTGGCAAGTCCGAAATCTGCAGGGTAGGTGGGCAGGCTGGGGACGCAAGGCAGAGTTACAACCAGAGTGCGAAGATAGAGTCTGGAGGCTGGAAATCTGAAATCAAGGTGTTGAAGAGTTGATTACTTCTGTGGCCTCTCTGTTGGCTTGCAGATGGCCATCTTCTCCCTGTCTTCACCTGGTCTTCCCTCTATGCATGTCTGTGTCCTAATCTCCTCTTCTTATAAAGACATTGGTCATATGGGGTTAGGACTCATCTGAATGACTTAATTTTAAGTTAATTACTTTTTGAAAGACCTGATCTCCAAATACAGCTATACTCTGAGATATTGGGGGTTAGGGCTTGAACATGTGAACTTTGGGGAGACACAATGCAGGCTATAGCACCGTCCTCTTTCACAGTGCTTCTGTTTCCTTTGAGGAAGGAATGCTCATTGACATTCCCATGCTTTCTCTGTTACTTTCCGTTAGGGGGTGAGGACCAGCAGGAGGTCTTTGGTGCCTCTGAAGAAGTCTGCCTTCGGTTCTCACTGAGCCACTCTGAGGATGGATCTGTCCGCCCGGGAGCTGTGTCTCAACTTCACTGTGGTCCTGGTCACGGTTATCCTTATGTGGCTCCTTGTGAGGTCCTATCAGTCCTGAGACGGCATGCCACTCTCCAGGGATTGACTGCAACGCTCCAGAGCTGCCTGCTGTATGTCCTGAGATCCCACTGCTGTAATGGGATGCCTTTCCTGGCACCCTAAGGCACTTCTGACCTGCACACACCACCTCTGAGGCGCCTCCCGTGTTAGGATCAATTGTGTGTTCTCTAAAGATGCTGCTCTCGAGGGCTGCCAAGAGTTTGCCAGTCAACATTAGATGTATTCCCCAACGCTTACGGCAAATGTGTTAGCTAAGCCACAAGGTTAGAAGGAAACTGGATTCATGATGATGTAGAATTATAAAAAGCCCCTAACCTGTCTCACCACACATCCCTCCAACCCACACTGTCTGCAACCAAACTTTAAATCACCCCGCCAGAAGAAAGAAATGTCAGAGGAAGTCTTTGTCAGGCCCTGTCACAGCTATCGTGTGAATAAAGTTAAGTCAACCACAAAAATGACTTTCAGAATTTATTTTGGCTTCTATTTGTGATACTGCATTTGACCCTTGGCTGGGATTGAAGTGACAAATGTTATAGTATTTCTAGCATTTGAGCTAAGCCAAGATGCTCCAAGTGTGGAGGATTTGAAACCAAGTCAATTAAGGGTGTCACATTTCAAATAATTCCACTGGCTCGGTGCTCCTCAAACGTTCCTTCTAAACTAGTCCCAAGGGCAGGCGGAGAATAAATCCATTGCACTAGGAGGCTGGGGGCATCGCCTGAAGTGTCCACTAAAAGCACACAGTTTCTTTGAAGTCTTATTTGTTATCTTTACAATTCACAAGAAATGTATATTTCATCCTATAATATCTCCCTGTTTGCTTCAATATAAATATTTCAAATTATTTACCACTGAGTACAAATAGAATATGAGTCACTTTCCATGTTTAGTGATTCTAGTTTGGCTATTGTCATTAATAAACTACAGTTATAACAAGGAGAAAAACAAAAAAAATACAAATTTATGAAGATGCTTATAAGAGAGACATATGAAAGAGACATTTCTTTTAAAAAATATATTTTTATTGGTTTCAGAGAGGAATGGGGAGGGAGAGAGAGATAGAAATATCAATGATGAGAGAGAATAATTGACTGGCTGCCTCCTGCATGCCCCACACTGGGGATTGAGCCTGCAACCCAGGCATGTGTCCTGACTGGCAATTGACGCTCAACCACTAAGCCACGCTGGCTGGGAGAAATAGACATTTCTTCAACACACTTCTAGAACACCCCACATAGACAGACCGAGTTTGTTCTTTGTGCCAATTCTGAGGTAACCATGGAGAAAGGGAATGTTGTTAAACCTCATCTGTCATCACATCCCCGAAGAAGGTATTCCTTACGGAGTTGGCCTATAACTGTGGCATAGCCTACCTAGCATTGTGGTTCTCAACTCTGGCTGCAGTTTGTGCACTTGGGTGATTTTTCAAAATATTTATGCCGGGTCTCACTCAGACCAATTAAATAAAAACTAAGGGGGAAGAGTCCAAGGCATCTGCATTTTTAAAAAGTCCTCTAGATGATTGTATTGTGTAGCCAGAGTTGACAGTGGGTGGCTCGATTGGTTGAGCGTCATCCTGTATAGCATAAAGGCTACTGGTTCAATTCCTGGTCAGGGCATAAACCTGGGTTGCAGTTTCAATCTCCAATAGGGGCATGAGTGGGAGGTAGCCAGTCAATGTTTCTCTCTCTCTTTCCCCCTCGCTCTCAAATCAATCAATCAATCAATCAATATATATGTATATTGATATGTTTATATAAACATCTATTCTATATAATAAGAGAGGAATATGCTAATTAGCCGGGAGGCCTTCACGGGTAAGGTCTGGCAGGAGTGGGTGGGCGTGGCTGCGTGCTGCAGGAGGCCGGGCGTGTAAGGCTGCGTCAAATAAAATAAAATGCGTTCACATGCCCGAAGACGCCTGGGTTCAAGGCGGAAGGGCTCCAGTTTCGTTTTCTCACACCCAGCTAGGAGGACTCCCTGGGGCGGCTTTTTCCTCTGAGCCCTGCGCAGGACCGGTGCTCTGCTCCGCCCGGAGCCCCAAAGGGAGGCAAAGTGTTTTCTCTCTGGGACCCCGCTCTCCCTGGGAGTCTGGCGCTGAGGGCGCTCTCCCTGGGAACCCGGAAATCTGCCTCCCGGGGCGACTGTGCAGCAGTAGCCAGGCCTGGCAAGCTGCAGAGAGGGCGACCTACCTGGAGGCCACGCAGCTGCCATAGTTGAAGTCGCCGTGGATGGAGGAGCGGGGGTAGCGGGGATCAGGGTCGGCCATGTCAGCAATGGAACCCCAGCTCCCCACCGAATGACTAGAGCGCACGGACCTCAACGGTCCTCGGTCACTTCTTGAGCAGCAGTCAGCCCCGACCAGGTGTCAAACCCGAAACCTAAGTAGGTGCCCTGACAGAATGGAACCCAAACCTTTGCTGTGGCAGAGGAGCTCTGACCCACGGCAGGGGCCAGGGCACCCAGAGGGTTTTGTTGAGGGGCCCTGACAGGCAGCCCACAGCGCAATGGGTTAGATTAGAACCTCCTCCTGATACAGCAAGATTGCGGGTTGGATCCCTGGTCAGGGCACAGAAGCAACCAAGGAGAGCATAATAAGTGGAACAACACACTGGTGTTTCTCTCGCTCCCTTCCTCTCTCTAAAACAATCAATCAACAAAAATTATAATAAAAAATAAACCCTCTGACCCTAACCGGTTTGGCTCAGTGGGTAGTATGTCAGCCTGTGGACTGAGGGGTCCCAGCTTCCATTCCGGTAAAGGGCATGTACCTTGGTTGCGGGCACATCCCCAGTGGGGGGTGTGCAGGAGGCAGCTGATTGATGTTTCTCCCTCATTGATGTTTCTAACTCTCTATCCCTCTCCCTTTCTCTTTGTAAAAAAATCAATAAAATATATTTAAAAAATAAAAATAAACCCTCTGGCTTGCAGAGTTGCTAAAACAGTTAAGAAAGCAAAGTCCCATCCCTTCCCGTTCATTCAACAAATACTTCATATGCTCCTTCAATAATCACACTGGGGATGGGTGTTTGTTTGTTTTGGTGAGGACCTGAGGACATTTTCGCATTGATTTTTTTTTTTTTACAGAGTGGAAGGGAGGGAGAAAGACAGAAACTAATGTGAGAGACATCAATTGGTTGCCTCTTGCTGAATCCCCGACCAGGGCCCTGGATTAAACCTGCAACCCAGGTACGTGCCCTTGATCAGAATTTAACCTGGTACCCTTCAGTCTGCCTGCAGAAGTACTATCCACTGAACCAAACCAGCATTTTTTTTCTTTTTAAGTCCTCCTCTAAGGATATGTTCTTTTCATTGATTCTAGAAAGAGAGGAGAGAGGGAAAGAGAAAGAAAAACATCAATCAGTTGCTCAAGCGATCCAACAGGGATGGAACCCACAACCTGTGTTTGTGCCCTCACCTGGAATCGAACCCATGACCCTTTGGTGCATGGGAGGACACTCTAACTACTGATCCACACCAACCAGGGCCTGGAGGTACATTAAAAAATTTTTTTCAGATCTGCCCTGGCCAGGTGGCTCAATTGGTTGGCGTCTCAACCTGTACACCAAAGGATTTCCTGTTGGATTCTAGGTTAGGGCACATACTTAGGTTTAGGTTGGATCCCGCTGGGTCAGCAGGTGCAGAGGCAGCCTACTGGTATTTCTCTGTCACATGGATGTTTCTCTCTCTAAAAATCAACTTTAAAAATATCCTTAGGTGAGAATTAAATATATATATATATATATATATATATATAAAAATTTTCAGATCTAAAATTTTATTTGGTTCCTTTTAAAATTTTATTTCTCATTTACAGTTCACATTCAATATCCTATTCTATATAATAAAGCCCTAATATGCAAATTGACGGAACAGTGGAATGACTGGTCGCTATGAACTGACCACTAAGGGGCATATGCTCAACATAGGAACTGCTCCCTGGTGGTCAGTGCACTCCTACAGGGGGAGTGCCACTCAGCCAGAAGCCGGGCTCATGGCTGGTGAGTGCAGCAGAGGTGGCGGGAACCTCTGTGACAGCACTAAGGAGCAGTGAACCAAGTGGTAGGGAGCAGCAAGCAGGCAGGCCGTAAGGAGTGGAAGGTCCCAGACTGTGAGAGGGCACAGGCCGGGCTGAGGGACCCCCCCAACCCCCCCACCCTCCAGTGCATGAATTTCGTGCACCGGGCCTCTGGTATAAATATATAAATATGTATATATGTATGTGTGTGTATATATACACACACGGCCCTGGCTGGTGTGGCTCAGTTGGTTGGGTGTCATCCCATGTACCAAGAAGGTTGCTGATTCCCATTCAAGGCATATGCAGTTGTACATCCTTGGCACTGCCAAGAAGGCGAGAGAGGCTAACGCCACCGCTGCTGCGCTCACAGCTGTCAGCCCAGCTTGTGGCTGAGCAGAGCTCCCGCTGTGGGTGCAAACTGACCACCAGGGGGAAGCTCCTACCTTGAGTGTCTTCCCCCTGTTGGTCAGTGCGCATCATAGCAACCGGTCGTTCTCAGTTGTTTCGCCATTAGGGTCAATTTGCATATTACCCTTTTATTATATGGGATTTTCTTACACTGAGAAAACACACAAAGTTTTACCAGTTTCTGGAAATCCCAACACCATATTTGGTCACCAACTCCTTTCCCAAGGACTGCTGTATAGCTGGTCTTATAGGCGTAAGAAATTACCCAGATAATTCGGGCCCAAGCCATAGCTCCAGGAAAGCCCCAAAGTACTTGAACCTCCTCAGCTACTGTAACCACAATTTCCTTTTTGCTCCATTGACCCAGACAAGGGTGTGTGAAAATTGTCACAAAATGATAGTGCTTCCATTGTTCTCTTTTAATTAGGGACTGTCCATTAATCTAGAAGACATCTCAAGGGCATATCCCTCTCTTCACTTCTATTGTTTTCTTATTGCTTAGCTGTCCCTCTTGCTCCTCTGAGATGAGAGTTCCTTCTGCCATTCTCACCTGCCTCCATATCCATTTGGGCATAAGATCCATGCCATCCTTATATGGGATCTCAGAGCCTTCCTCACCAGGCAGGGTGTGTCTGTTACCTGAATTCAGAATCTTGTCCTGAATACATAAAATATCTAGAAAGTATCTATGGGCAAAATAAACTAAATTGGTTCTGCTCCCTTTTCCTCTGAAGAATTTACCTCTCATTCTTCTAGACATATTTTATTATTTTTCTGCTTTCACAATGTCTTTTAAAATAATTTTGGCACAGAGACCCTTCTTAGCTGATCCATGTCTACCTGCACATTTCTTCTGTTTACTTGTCTCACATGCCCCACACCAACTCCTCCTTTTCAATCATTTCCCACTATTTGTAATTTTCAAGTACACTGTGCTGTGTCCCTTGCCCGAACTTTCCTCTCTTTCTTTTCCTGGCTAATTCATTTATTAAGATTTCCATTAGGTGTTATTACCTCTTAGAAGTTATCCCCAGATAATTCATCTCTCTGAGACTCATGCCTAACATGTTCATAGCACTTGTCACTTAGTATGGTTTGTTTCTGTGTCTCTCCCAGGTCTATTTCTTGTCTACCGGGACTCTCTTCAATGCTAATTTTAGTTCCTAACTGGTCCATCATCATCATTGGAAAAGTTTCTATTAAACACATCAATAAATGCTTGGCTAGATTATGTTTGGAACAGACATGTAGACATTTCTATGATTAGGTACATGACCTGTGCTTATCACATAGTAATAAAGAGGGTCCAAGAGATCTGTAATTCACAAAGTTCTATTACATTAATAAGCAAACCAAACATCTTATAAACTTTAGTCAGTAGAAACAGCTTTCCCGAATACACTTTGCTTCTTTATAAAATATGCATGGTGCTGACTTCTTTTGCTCTATCTCTGTCACCATCCTGAACAGTTTGACAGTGTTTATGAATGACTCACCAAAGCCTAAGGTGTTGAGCATATTTTTGAGTTCATTTATAAACAGGGTGATACTGGAGAAATTTCCATTTTTCAAGCTGCATAATGTTAGGGTTAAACTTCATTTAAAAAAAGAATGTTTAAAGAAACGTTATTGCACATTTACTGTGTGTTAGGAAGTTATTTTTTTTAATCTTTTGAAGTATTTATTTTTATTCATATCTTAAAAGTGAGAAGACTAAGGCTCAGAAAAGACCAATGACCAACCCCAAAACACAAAGCTAATGAAAGGCAAATTTTGTTTTTTTTGATTGAGATTGCTTAGACTCTTTCCAATCACGGAGGCTGCTCTATGCTGTTAGCTAAGTGATTCTATGGCAGAAGACATGTTCTCTTACTCTGGGCAGGAAGTGCCAGAGATATGGTCTATGTCAGAGGCCTTCAGGCAAATCAATACTTTAATCTCTCTGCAGCTCAATCATATGCCATGTGCAACTAACACAATTCTGTTTCCCAGGAGTGTGAAACAAAGCCCTGGAATCATCTTTTCTGTTAGGCAACTGACAGTGATAAGAAGGAACAAGAATATTGATGGGTGATTATACTTTCCTAAGTGTCAGTATTGTCTGGCGGGGGGGCGGGGGGGGGGGGTGCAGGTGGGATTAAGTGGAAATGACAACTCCAGCTACGGCATTGGCTAGTTATACTCACTTGTAGGAATTTTGTCACATGGAGATATTTTAATCTTATGCTCATTAGATCATTTTAAAATACAGCATTGGAAAAAACACAGTCTTTGAATTCACAGACTGTATTTTGCATGCTTACTAAGATGTTACCTCAGATAAGTTAGTAAACATTTGTGAGCCACAATTTCCTTCACTATAAAAATAGAGAATGATACTTCCTTTGTAGGAAGTAAGTTAGATCGATATTATTTAGATATCCTGTTTAATTACAGAACAGTCCCTAGCAATTAGTAAATACTCATAAATTGTAGTTAATATTATTAAAACATAGATAAAGTGTTTGCAATGCTTGGAACATAATAGGCCCTAATAAAGTACTAACAAAGGATTGTTGGTAGGTAATGCTGTATCTGAAAACCCCCAAGATTCAGCTGCCTGCCACCATGAAAGCCAAACTCCTGAGACAAATGCTGGTGGAAAAGGAAAGAGGTTTATTCAAGTGCCAGCATCTCGAGAAAATGGGGGATTCTGTCCAGAGCCCATCTCAACATCTCAGTGCAGGCAGAGGTTTTTATTTTTAATTTTTAAAACTTTATTGTTGAAAGTATTACATGTCCCCCTCCCCCCTCCCCCCTCCCCCCCCACACATTGATCCCTTCTAGCCCTCCCCTGCTCCCTGCCACAGGCCTTTACTATCCTATTGTCTGTGTCCATGGACAAGTTCTTTGGTTGATCACGTCCCACCCACCCACCCTCCCCTGCCTTCCCTCTGAGATTCAACAGTCTGTTCTATGCTTCTATGTCTCTGGATCTGTTTTCTTCATTGGTTTATTTTGTTCATTAGATTCCATATATGAGTAAGATCATGTGATACTGTCTTTCTCTGACTGGTTTATTTCACTTAGCATAATACTTTCCAGGTCCCTTCCTGCTGTCTCAAAGGGTAAGAGATCCTTCTTTTTTACTGGTGCGTAATATTCCTGGGTATAAATGTACCACAGCTTTTTAAAATATATTTTTATTGATTTCAGAGAGGAGGGAAGATAAAGAGAGAGAGAGAGAAACATCAATGATGAGAGGAAATCATTGATTGACTGACTCCTGCATGTTGGACTGAACCCAAAACTCAGGCATGTGCCCTTGGCCAGAATCAAACCTGGAACCCTTTGGTCCGCAGGCCAATGCTCTATCCACTGAGCCAAACTGGCAATGGCTGTACCACAGCTTTTTTATCCACTCATCTGCTAATGGGCACTTGGGCTGTTTCCAGGTCTTAGCTATTGTAAACTGAGCTGCTATGAACATAGGGGTGCATACATTCATTCTGACTGGTGTTTTGGGTTTCTTAGGATATATTCCTAAAAGTGGGATCACTGGGTCAAATGATAGCTCCATATTTAATTTTTTGAGGAAACTCCATACTATTTTCCATAAATAGTTAGTTTGTATTGCTACCAGCGGTGTACTAGGATGTTGTTGTTTTTTTCCGCCACATTCTTGCCAGCACTTGTGATTTGTTGATGGTAGCCATTCTGACAGGTAGCCATTCATTGTCGTTTAATTTGCATCTCTCTGATGATCAGTGACTTTGAGCATTTTTTCATATGTCTCTTGGCCATCTGTATGTTCACTTTGGAGAAGAGTCTATTTAGGTCCTTTGCCTTTTTTTCTCTTTTAAAATTTATCTTTAGGGATGAAATTATTACAGATATCCCCTCCCCTTTTTCCCTTGACCCTCTCCACCCTGCACCCACTCCTCTCAGGCTTTCACCACACTATTGTCTGTGTCCACGGACTATGCATATATGCATACAAGTTCTCTGGTTAATCTCTCCCCACTCCTCACCCTTGCTTTCCCTCTGGGATTCAACATTCTGTTCTATGCGTCTATGTCTCTGGATCTATTTTGTTCACCAGTTTATTTTGGTCCTTAGATTCCACACATGAATGAGATCATGCGATACTTATCTTTCTCTGACTGGCTTACTTTGCTTAGCATAACACTCTCCAGGTCCCTCCATGCTGTCTCAAAGGGTAAGAGATCCTTCTTTTTTACACCTGCATAGTTTTCCATGGTGTAAATGTACCACAGCTTTTTTTTTTTTTTACCCACTCATCTGCTGATGGGCACTTGGGCTGTTTCCAAATCTTACCTACTGTAAATTGTGCTGCTATGAACATAGGGGTGCATACATTCTTTCTGATTGTTATTTCAGCTTTCTTGGGATATATTGCTAGAAGTGGGATCACTGGGTCAAATGTCAGTTAAATTTTTAATTTTTTGAGGAAATTCCATACTGTTTTCCATAGTGAATGCACCAGTCTGTGTACGAGAGTTCCCTTTTTTTCACATCCTTGCCACCACTTACCATTGGTTGATTTGTTGATGATTGCCATTCTGACAGGTCTGAGGTAATACCTCATTGTCATTTTAATTTGCATCTCTCAGATGATTAGTGACTTTGAGCATTTTTTAATATGTCTCTTGGCCATATGTATGTTCACTTTGAAGAAGTGTCTATTTAGGTCCTTTACCCATTTTTTAATTGTATGGTTTATCTTCCTTTTGTTAAGTTGTATGAGTTCCTTATATATTTGGGGATTAACCCCTTATCAGATGTATCATTGTCAAATATGTTCTCCCATGCAGTGGGCTCCCTTTTTATTTTGTTGATTGTCGGAAGCCGGTCCATCCTTGCTGCTTGACACAGTCGCTACAGGAAAGAAACATCTGCACGGCATATGTTTCAAGGGACCTGGCGTATATAGCATACTGTTCTTAATATGTTTGCTCACCTTAGCGCTATGTGTTTTAACCAAGGTCACCTCTCCAAGAAAGATTGTTTCCCCAGGTAGGGATTTTTCCCTGAAGTTAGGGAGGGGATAAAACCCCTTAACTAAGTGCCAGGTGGGTAGTCAATCACTTTAAATACAAACAATCACGCTTAAGCTACATAATCTTTACTCCCTGGAATGGAGATAAGAAACACCCTAACCTTTGCAATAGAAATTGATAGGATTAAAATAAACTGGTATAAATACAGATGTAACAAGACAATAAAAACCAGAACCTGGCTGGAGATCCTAACCAGAACTTCTCTGGAGATCTTGACCAGAACTTGGCTGGAGATCCTGGCTAGAGATCCTGGCTAGGCTGCTGATCAACTGAACGCTGTCTCTGTGTCATTCTTTCTTCGCCGACTCCGTCCACACCTTTGGGGACCCCTGGACCTGCAATAATAAATGGAAGCTGAATATATACCTCTTACAATGTAGAAAACTACATTGTTTTCTATAACATTCCCATATTTTATGAAGAGAGTATCAATGAGGGGTAAGTTGATCTCTCTTTTGTTATTCTTTTTAAAAAAATATTTATTGATATGAAGAGGGAGAAGGCAAAAGTTTGATTTGTGGTTCCACTTATTTATGCATTCATTGGTTGATTCTTTTATGTACCCTGACCAGAGATTGAACCCCAAACCTTGGCATATCAGGACAATGCTCTAACCAACTGAGCTACCTGGCCACCCAGCCAGCGCTATTTTATGTTATTCTTAACACTGTTTTTCTTTCAAAATCATTAGTTTTTCTATTTTTGTCTTGTTTAACAACTGATTCAGTTTTGAGAGATTGTAGTTTTCTAGGAATTTTTTCCACTTCTTCCAGATTGTCTAGCTTGTTGGTATGTAGTTACTCATCACCAGAAACCAATTCCACCATGTTAAGCAGGACTGAATCATCTGGAGTGGCAAAGGCATTTCCCCAAACCTGAAAAGGATGCATTGAATTGATTGTTGGCTGCCAGACAGCTCACGGCATCTTAATCTACATGTTATTGCCTCCTACTGGCTGAACACCTGAACAGCCGTAGGCTAATTCCCCCATTCTGACAATGGATTCTGTAGGAAACCTGACCCTTTGAAGTGTATATCTCTGCCTTGCCTCAGGACAAATTGTGTTAATAAAGAGCATGGGGTCCTGGGAGGAGGAGACCTTAGAACTTAGATCTTAGCTCCTTTAGCTAGGCTCCTCTGACCCCCTATTGCCTTTCAAAATTATGCTTCGTCTCTGGACTCTTATTTAATCTCGCACAGCCTTCTCCAGATTGCTGAACCCTTCTTAATGCTGGAACAAGAACCCCGGCACTCATAGTATTTTCTTATAATCCTTTGTATTTCTGTGATGTCAATGGTTACTTCACCACTTTCAATTCTGATTTATTTGGGTCCTCTCTCTTTGTTTCTTTTTTAATTTATTACTAGAGGCCCAGGTACGGTTCCTAGGCCTAGCCTGCAATCAGGGCCATCTTCCCTGGCTGCCAGCAGCCAGCCCTGCTCCCTGCTGCCACCCACCCCCAGTTCCCCATTCACCATAGTGTGATTGGAGCCTGCCAGCTGGGGGAAGGAACTGAGAGGTTGACCGTTCCGCCCGTTTGCCATCCCCGTCCCTGCCGTGGGTTGCCCTCTGTGTGTGGGGTGACTGGTGGGGTGAGGGCCTTGGCCTGGCACTACCTGCATCCCTCACCACCCACCCCCAGTTCCCCGTTCCCCATTGGGCAATCAGAGCCTGCCAGCTGAGGAAAGGGACCAAAAGGTGGTCAGTGCGTCTCATAATGACTGGTTGAGAAGTCGTTCTTTTCATTCCACTATTAGGGTCAATTTGCATATTACCCTTTTATTATACTAGTATAGAATAGAGGCCCAGTGCACGGGTGGGGGCTGGCCAGCCTGCCTTGATGGGGGCCCTGGATTGGGGTGGGGGTCCCTGCTGGGGGGTGGGGCCAGCTGGGGTGAGGGGTTCAGGCCAGCCATGCCCCCTGTTGGGATGGGGGTCCCTACTGGGGGGAGGGGCCGGCCAGGGCGAGAGGTTTGCAGGCTGGCCATGCCCCCTATTGGGGTGGGGGTCCCCACTGAGGGGCGAGGGGCCCCAGGGGGTTTGCAGGCTGGCCACATCCCCGATCAGGGTGAGGGGTCCCTGCTGGGGGGTGGGGCCAGCAGGGGCGAGGGGCTTTAGGGGGTTTGCAGACTGGCCATGCCCCTGATAGTGGTGGGGGTCCATGCTGGGGGGCAGGGCCAGCCAAGGTGAGGGGCTGCTGGGCGGTTTGCAGGCCAGCCCTGCCCCCGATCAGGGTGGGGGAGCCCCGCTGGGGGTTGGGGCCAGCAGGGGTGAGGGGCCCTGGGGGGTTTGCAGGCTGGCCCTGCCCCCAATCGGGATGGGGGTTCCCGCTTTGGGGCAGGGCCAGCTGGGGCAAGGGGCCATAGGCAGCTTGCAGGCCAGTCCCACCCTTGATTGGGGTGAAGGTCTCCACTGCGGGGTGGGGCCAGCCAGGGTGAGGGGTGGCAATCATTCTGGTCTCTGGTTGTTCTGGTCATTCTGCTGTTTCAGTTGCTGGGCTTTTATTATATAGGATTATTATTTTTATTGATTTCAAAGAAGAAGGGGAGGGAGAGAGAGAAACATCATTGATGAGAGAGAATCATTGACCAGCTGCGTCCTGCGCACCCCACACTGGGGATTGAGTCTGCAACCTAGGCATGTGCCCTGACTGGGAATCGAACCCAGGACCTCCTGGTTCATAAGTTTTCACTCTAGATCTATAGATTCTCTTCCAAACAAGTTTGCTTCTTTGTACCTACAGATTCAGACCTTATCTATAGCTACACTTAATAAAAGTTAATTTTCATAACCTGAAATTATATAGCATATTTGTTTGTATCCAAGAGTTCTATTTTGATACATTTTCAAAGGAAATGTTGGAAGTCATTCAAAGTTTAATAGCTTTAAAAACATTAAATATTTATAGATCTCTCCAAATTCTATTCCCGTTTGACTCTCACCTTTTTCCTAGCAGTCAAACTGCATCCCAAGATTGAAAATCAACATCAAGCTGAATGTAAATTAGGCCACAGATTTTAAGAATTCAGAGTTTTGTAACTTTCTCTCTGGTAGATGAGGTGAGAATGCATGTTCTCGGCAGCAGCCGTTCTGTCCAGGGTCTGCATGGCGTGATATCCGTCTGGCAGCATTGCTCACGGGCTCTAACCGACAAGATCTGACCCAGATCCAACTTTGAATCACTTCTCTTCCAGCTACTTGGACACTTTACTAGTATATTCCTCTTACATTGCCTCAGAAAGGCCATGGAAGGAAAAATAATATGTCTATTTTCAATATGCTGTGTCTACAATGGTGACATGCATAGTGATGCCCATCCCCCACACACTCACATCCTGCCAAGTCCCAAGTTAATTTGTCTTCACAATGGCAAACTTTTAACTCTTCAGTGGTTTCATGTGATTATCAGGTGATATTGCAAGCCTTTTTTTTTTTTTAAAGGAAACTTTATTTTTTTAGAAAGAGAGAAAGGCAAGGAGAGAGAAGAGAGAAGAGAGAAGAGAGAAGAGAGAGAGAGAGAGAGAGAGAGAGAGAGGGAGAGAGAGAGAGACTGATTTGTTGTCCCACTAATTTATGCATTTATTGGTTGATTGTTGTATGTGTTCTGACTGGAGATCAAACCTACAACTTTTGTGTATGGGATGATGCTCTAACCAGCTGAGCTACCTGGCCAGGACACACAGCCCTTTTTGTAAGTTACCACTCCCACCACCACCGTCAGAATGACTAGGATCACGTTCATATTGCAGACTAACAGAGTAAGCAGGAAGCTAAGCTTGTAAGATCTGGTTTTGTCACATGTGATAATACCACCAAACCTTGATTTTGAAAGTGAGAGCGCCATGTGCAATTTAAGAGGCTGCCAGCCTGAGCTGCATATGCATTGTACCATATGTCATTGACTTTAATGGTGGCTTTGGACCAGCTCGTTTTGAATGTCACTTTCGAAAGATCGTATCTTTGACATTTAATATTATTGATGATTTATCTCTGAGCCATAAGACATTCTCTTCCTGAAAAAGAAATGTATAGAGAAATCAATTTTTCTTAAAGATCTCTTTATTTGGTTCCATGTTCCCTTTTTTTCTGGTGTTTTTTAGTGTCCCAAATATGTTTATTCCAATACCATAATGATTAATATAAAATTTTAGTTGAGGCTGCATTTAATCTGCAAATTAATCCCCCAACATAAAAGGACATTCTTTCTATCTACAGTAAAAAGGTAAAGCAAGCCCAGTGCTTCAGACTTCGCTGTACAAACCTCATGCCCACTCACCTATGGAGATGAGAATAAAGGAGTAGCTGAGTTGGCTAGAGCATCATTCCCATAAGCCAAGGTTGTGGGTGTGATCCCCTGTCGGGGCACATACAAGAATCAACCAATGATTGCATGAATACATGGAGCAACATATTTTTAAAAATATGTTTTTATTGATTTAAGAGGAAGAGAAAGAGAAAGAGAGAGAGAGAGAGAGAGAGAGAGAGAGAAACATTGATGAGAGAGAGAAATCGATTGGCTGCTTCCTGCATGCCGCCCTCCAGGGATAGAGCCTGTAACCTGGACATGTGCCCTGATTAGGAATCTAACCGGGAAACCTCTTGGTGCTTGGGATGATGCTCAACCAACTGAGCCACACTGGCCAGGCTGGAACAACAAATTGATCTCTCTCTCTTTTCCTCTTTGCCTCCCTTTCTCTCTCTCAAATAGATAAATTAAAAAAAAAAAATGAAGGGGTATCTTTGATGGGGAAAAAATGATGTAGTAGTACCTAACTGCAGGACATATAGTTTGATAAGTACTATATTTTTTCCTTTTAGTCTTTATTATTGAAAGTGTCACATAGGTTCTCCTTTTCCCCCATTAACCTCTTCCTATAAGTATTATTTTTTATTTGCAAGTTAAAACTGACAAGTGTTCTTCTGAATATTAGGTATGATGACTTGAAAAGATACCAGAAGTTTTTTCTATCTCAGCACCAATCAAAAAAGAACTCAGCCCTGAAATATGAATTTTTATGTCATTATACCACTTTAATTACAATGCTTATAACCCCTTATTATAATGACTTATGTTTTCTGTGAAAAGACAAATTTATTCACATTTTGTTCGGCTGGAGTTTCCCTAAGGCTGTTAGAACCCTTTGGTAAAGTGAAATTACCAAAGATTGTAGCCATGTTAATAAAATAATTATTTTTCTTACTTCTTTAATCAACAAAAAATACATAGAATGGGTGGTTGAAGAAGGTAGTTACAAATACCAGCTATGACCACATGGCTAGTTACAGAAATGTGGACTGTAATTGCCATGAATATTCCTCTCTATTTTGTGTTTTTTTAAAAAATATATGTTATTGATTTCAGAGAGGAAGGGAGAGGAAGAGAGAGATAGAAAAATCGATGATGAGAAAGAAGCATTGATCAGCTGCCTCCTACACGTCCTACACTGGTGATTGAGCCTGCAACCCAGCAAGTGCCCTCACCTGGATTCGAACCATGACCTCCTGGTTCATAGGTCGATGCTCAACCACAGAGCCACACCAGCTGGGATCTTCTTTATTTTGTTATGAAAATGTTTGTGTATACACACACACAAACACACACACACAAGGCCTCTATAGCTCTATATAAGGGGTGGGGCAAAAGTAGGTTTATAGTCATGAGTACAGGAAACACAAAGTTTATTCTTGTATTATTATTTATTAATTATGGTATTATTTTCTATACAAACAACAGTAAACCTACTTTTGCTCCATCCTGTATATATGAGATAAATAAAGTTAATGTATTTTATGTTATATGATGAGGAAATAAGAGATAGAAGACAAAAATATACATATATATGCACAAATATATACACCTTTGAATATATAAAATCTTTGTTTTCATATATGTTTAAAATCACCTTTGTTTTCTTCCTTCTCTTATTCCCTCATCATGTAACATCAGATATATTGGCTTTATATTATAGTATTTTGTGCCATGTCCAGCATGGGCAGGTTCGGTGAGCCTGAGGAGGGGCGGTGAAGGATTAAATAAGACAGACAAGAGAATACAGCTGGGGCTTGGTGGAATGCTGCTTCTCTGATGGAGAGACAGCCCCACGGCCTGCAAGCCAAGTCTTTATTTTCTAGTCAGAGCACACAAAGCAAAACAAGGGAAGTGGTCAACATGTTTACAATGTTCTTGTGTGTTTCACCTTGTTTTGGCAGCACTTGCTGCACCTCCCACAGCCCATTAGCTACCTAGGAAGGAGCAAGGGAGGACTATAAGGTCAAGCTTAATTATACTAAGAGAGCTCTGCCCTCCAAGCTGGGACTTGTTTGTGGCCCTGCCGCAGGTCGGTCCAAGGCTTAACCCTATAGCCGCTCCCTACAGCATTTAAACATTCTTAATACATTGTTAGTATTTAAGTTACTGGATATCAAGAAGAGTAAACATCACTCAAGGACTTTACCTTCTCTTTTGGAAGGTAAAGAATAAATGATTGGTTCTGTTACTCTGGAGAAAAATGACTAATACAGACATTTCATAACTTAATATTGTATGACTTCAAATGATTGAGATGAAGGCTTCTGTAGCCATATCTGTGATTAAAGTTGGTGAAGTAATATAAGGGAAGAGGGGGGGAAGGGGTGTGGTGTACATGTTTAATGTGGTGAAAGCCTTTGAGTTATAGAAAATGTAGCATCCTTTCAAATGAAGACTTGACATTGGATGGCATGCAGTGATGACACTTAAACTTGACCACATGACTTACATTCAAGGTTCAATAGAGAGGCAGGGGAGATAGCCCCACAATAATTTTGGAGCTGACTTCAAACAGAGGATGTAATTGTATCTTCACTACCAGACCATGGTTTCTGGATGTTTTAGCTAGAGGGGACTTTAAAGGTACTTGATTCAGCAGTGAAATTTTAGAGAGAGAAGGCAGGCTCAGAAAAGTTAAGCCACTATTCATGGTGGAAATGCTGGGGTGAGAGGCCAGATCCCCTGATATTTAGACCAACATTTTTCAACTGGCAACTCTGAATAAGTGGATTCCTTTACTGGAATCTCTCTCCATAGCTCTCAGATGGGGAAAAAATGGCAAAATCTAATTCTTTGAGGCTATAGCCCAAAAAGTTTATCTGGTCCCACATGTATACATGACCATGTGTGATTGTGTGGCTCCTCATGTCCATGTTTTTCTTGCTATGGACTGGAAAATGTGTTGGCACTTCATTTTGGATAGATGTCCAGGCCCCTCTACTTGCGGTTCAGCCTTCTAACGGTGCAGTTATCTGAAAAGGGTGGGCTCGGGGTGCTGGAATCAGAAGAATCAGCATGCCTGAGAATCAGAACATCTCTGAATCTGCCTTATGGTTATTTAATGATAAGGATAATCACCTTCGCCTTCTTTATGGCTGAAAGTGGAAAGCAAATTTCAGCAAGCGTTGACATTTTAGCTGTGGGGAGGAATTAACAGCACCTATGACCTCTGAGATTTCCTACAATATCACTGGATGGTTTCCCTGAGACCTTTCTTTACAGCCCTCACATGCTAAAACCAGCTGCTTACAGAGATCTTTCCCTACTCTCAAGGAACATGATCTAAATATGAATCATCCTAGGCACCAGGATCTTGGCTAGAAAATCTTCCTAGTGACATGGTGTCTTATTCCCTGAGAGGTGCCAGAGGAATTCTTTCCACCGCATCTTCCTCAGAAGAGAGGCAACAGGGCGTAGTGGAAAAAGCTCTGGCTTTGGCAACAATTGCACTTAATCCTGACTCAGCCATTTGTTAACGGTTTGACCTATGACAAGCAAACTCTTGGAGTCACAGTTTTCTAATCTAAAATTGGGGATAATGTGACCTATCTCAGAAGGCAGTGGAAACAGTAGAAATAGTGCATATAAAGTACCCAAGCGCAGTAGGTTCTAGATAAATTATAATTTGCAATTATGATGTTTAGGTTGAGTCTAATCACCAGAATGGAGAACCATCTCTCTCTACAAGGTAAGCTTTTGAGAGTTTAATGTCCCACCAGGTCTCACACACTGATCGGTGCATGTGTGTGCTGAGGGCTGGGGGTTTGGATGAGAGACAGCAAGAATAATTGTCATGGATATTCCTCCTAATTTTGTTATAAACATATTTATTATCTAAGCAAGGTATAAAATTTGAGCCAAAATATTTTGTTTCTTCAGAAAACAAATAACATGGTGGTGGCATGTATAAAATGAATGGCCCCATGATAGCAATGGGGAAGGGATCAGCACCCCTCGGTTATGGAGGTGAACCTTTTGCCTGGAATGAGCCTTTGGGGGAACTTTCTAGCTTTATGTGGGCTCCCTTAGAACTTTCACCCAGATGTGTGAACAGGCTCCTACACAGCAGAGGGCGCTCCAGTTTAACACAAGAGCTAGGGGCCTGAACCCCCCTGAGATGATTGGATTTGTGCTCAGTTCTTACACATCTGGTGATATCGGTTCAACACACATTTGGTGAGTGTTTACTATGTGCTAGGCACATATTATGCATTAAGCACTTCAGACATAATGATGAATTTGGCTCAGTTTCTGCTCTCAAGAAACTTATATGCAGTCAAGTAGGGGAGTGAGAGTATATGCTAACAACTGCTAACATTTATTTCCAACTTACTATGTGTCATGCACAATGCTAAAGGTTTTTGCCTTGATAATCTCATCTTCATAAGATTTCTTCAAGTTACGTACTGTTATTATGGCTGGTGTGAGAAGTGCTGTAATTGAGGAATGACAATCAGATTGGGAGTTAGGATTTCAACGTATGAATTTTGAGGGGACACAAACATCCAGTCCATAACACTCCTGTTTCACCTCTGGGTGGATGACAACAGAACATACTAGAAATGGGTACAGGATCAAGTTCTACTGACAAAGTAAGTTGAGGGAAACAAGGGAATGTTTGAGAGTAAACCTTATCTGGTTTCAGTGGTGAGTGACTAGATTAATCCCCTCTGGATCACTGCTTCTCAAGCTTTCGTGCGCACATGAGTCATCTAGGTGAGTGTTAGAATGAAGACTCTCCTTCAGAAGGTCTGGGAAAGGGCTGAGATGGTTCATGTCTAACAATGTCGGTGTCCAAACACCAGGCTTCGAGAAGCAAGGCAGGCGTGGGCTCTGAGGTCCATGACAAAGGACACTGTCTGCTTCCTCATGTCACCCCCAGACTTGGCATGATGCCTGGCGCAAAAATAAGTTCTCCATAAATATTTGCTGAATTGACCTAATGGGGGACACTGGCTACAAGGACACATTTTGTAGCTGTGTTTCCTGTTAGAGTAAGAGCATAGCCAAACGCCAAATGGATAAAAAACAACCATATTCAAACATGTGTGCATCTAGTACTCTGGAGTTTGCTAAGTGCTTTACTTAATGATGGCTTATTTGAATTTTACTAATATGCTAATTCTCAGAAGAGAAGCTGTCTTTATTTTTCTGTTATGGATGGAGAAGATAAGGCATCGCCTAAGTGTGGAGAGCGGCTACAGAGTTTGGACAGGTTCAAGCCTCGGACTAATGAAACGGCACAGTCCTCTCATGGCCACGTGCAAGTCCCAGCTTGGAGGGCAGAGCCATCCCAGCACAATTATAGCCAACAGCAATAGTTGTAAGCTTGAACCTATGGTCCGAACATGTGGCTCCACGTGCCTGAGTGATGTAGGCTTGATAAAGTTCAGGTGCATGTAGTTGAGTAGGATTAAAACCCACGAGAATGTTGTAAACATCTTGACCAGGCCCTTACTTTGCCTCGTGGAATCTGGCTATAAAATAAAGACACAGCTTGTAGTTCGTGGCGCTGTCTCTCCATCAGAGAGGGCAGTGTCCCACCCAGCCTCAGCTTTTATTCTCTTGTCTGTTTGTTCTAATCCTTCACCACACCCCCCCCCTCCCCCCGCCCTCAGGCTCTCTCTTGGCCGTGCTGGCGAGGCACACCTAAGGAACGCTGGAAAACACATCTTCTGCTAGATTTTTCCATTGCTCAGAAAAAGTAATAACTTGACCAAAAGTGGATTATGTAAGTCTCAGTACCACATAGCTTGAGGCTGTTGATGTCCCTATTCCTCTGTAACTGCTCCACACTTGGCATAAAGCAGCGAATACGTCTAAAATGTGAGTGTACCAGTGTGAGAGGGGATTTATAAAGAAATAACTCACGAGCTTTCTCTGGGCTCCTGAGACCAACCAGCTGCGCCTGAAGGTTCGACTGTCCAGGCAGAAGGGGTTGCATCCAAGCTCAGCTTCCCTGAGGACCAGAGATTTCCTCCCGCACGGCAACACCCCTCAGACCCCAAGGTCTGCGGGGGCAGGGCCGTGGGTGCTCCCATGTGGCTCCCCTGTCAGCTCAGCACCCCCCTGCTAGGCTTCCTCTCGGGCTTGCCCCAAAAGAAGCCAGAACAACAGCGGGCTGGTCTCTCCACCTGAACTCAGACTTACCCTGTGTCTAGCAGCCTGCCCTCCTTTCTCCTGCTGATCCTGGCTTTAGAGATTTCCCTAATAAAGTCTTTCCCAAAACCCATGCCTTGTGATGCTGTGCAATTCGCCGGGCCCTTGGATGGCAGGTGGCAATGCTGAAGATATCCACCTAACACACCTGTAGGCCAGAGCAGGGGTGGTGTTTAACTGCGGCTTTCCTCGTTTAATTTCAGCTTTCTCTTCTTTTTGTCACACTTTGCTAGCTGCCACAAACCTTTCCGCTGTGGCCTCTTTACTAAAGCAGACCACGTAAGAGATAAAATGCAGGAGATACACTCACAGGAAGGTGCCGAGTCAGTATTTTTTTTGGAACCTTGTCCTGACCCTGCTCAGGACCACCTAGCTGGAGTCTCTGTGGAGCCTTCAGGGTTGTTAACGGACGACATCAGACCAGTTAGTGTCCTGTGAGTAGGAGCATTCTGGAGGCTGAGTCTCTCGGGGGGACAGGGGTCAGGAGAAAGAGCTTGCAATCCTGTCAGAATTGTTCTCTGCGTTTCAAGGAAGAAATGTGACCAACAATGTGGGAAGTCCTGAGGGACCGTGTGGTAGCGCTTGTGATCCGCAGGTACCAATTCACCCTGCAGAAACCCGAGCAGAAATGTTATTTGCACACATATTCTCACTCGGGGCTTGCGTGTGTGTGTGTGTGTGTGTGTTTATAACCCACCAGTTCCCTGGGTGGTAGAGAATAACTCCAATAAGGGAGGGCAGCAAACTGATTGAAAGTCTGGGCGTAGGCCCTGGGTTCAAGGTCTAGCTATGCCATTCATTTTTGGGGGGTACCTTTTGACCATCTTAACCCATCACCCCTCCCCCCAACTCTGGCAACTATCAATCTGTTCTCTGTATCTATGGATTAGGTTTTTTTTGTTTTTGTTTTAGATTCCATGTACTAGTGAGATATTAATATGGAATCTCAATGCTCCTAAGGTCCATTCATGTTGTTGCAAATAGCAGGATTTCTTTCTTTTTACAGATGAATAAAGATAATGTGTTATATATATATTATCTTTATTCATCCAATGATGGGCACTTAGGTTGCTTCCATGCCTTGGCTATTGTAAATAATATTGCAATAATGAACATGGGGGTGCAGATACCTTTTCGAGTTAGGGTTTTCATTTTCCTTTGTATAAATGCCCACAAGTGGAATTGTTGGATCATATAGCAGCTCTGTTTATTATTGTTTGAGGACCCTCCATACTGTTTTCCAAAGTGCCGGCACCAACTTACATTCCCACCAAGAGTGCACAAGGGTTCCCTTTTCTCCACACCCTCACCTGCACTTGCTTTCTCTTGTCTTCTTGGTAATAGCCATCCTAACAGGTGGAAGGTGATATCTCATTGTAGTTAGTGATTTTCTTTCTCTTAACAGCTTTAGTAAGGCGTTTAAATTCTCGAATCCTGTTAGCCTAGATTAGAATTACAAGCAAGCAAACAATCTCACTCTGTATATCATTGAGGAGAAGAAATGAAGGACTAGCACAACCCTGGCACATACATCAAAACTCACTGAATATCAGCTCTGGAAATGCAACCCACAGCAGAATCTCTTTCATCTCCTAGGACTTGATGTTAACTTGCTCTGCTTTTCAGCCATTCATTTCTAGATTAGAACAGTTACTTCTGCTAAGCTCTCTGGAGAGTTACAGGTATTGCTTTGATGAGCACATGGCTCAAAGTTTCCTGGAAGTGGCTATGGCATGATACTTTCCCCTTTGTTCCTTTTTTCTTCTTTCTACCTCCCATCCCCTGTCCTCACACTCCACCAACTCTGGTCCTCTCCTCTTTTCCACTTAGTTTGGATATGGCCCCATAGGTTTACGGAGATAATCTGCAGCCATGAAATTTGATTGCCAGGTTTTATTTCCCCATTGCTGACTTGCTATAAGCCCAGGCAATTCAGGTGACCTCCCAGCTCAGACCAAGCCCATCGTCTGATGGGTCTTTAAGATTTTGGGTAGTATTCTGGATATCACAATGTCTAAGTCCCCATGATGTTCTTCTGCTGCAGAGGTTAGGAAAAGTGAAGAAGTTGAGTTGCATTTGTGTAACTGAGTTGTGGATAGATAATGCCTACTAATGTCTATCTCTTGGTCTCTCTTAATTACCTACCATCTCAGCTTCTGCAAACTGTCCTAGTTTACCCTAGTGTCCTTAAGGAATTTTAATAGCATCCTCTTCCTCTCTCAGAAATGTCCTGGTTTGGAGGATACATTGTAAGGTCATCCTGTTATTTGGGATTGCCATAGGGAGGGGTGGGAAAGTAAGTTTACAGTTGTGAATACACAAAACACAGAGTTTATTCTTGTATTATTAATTATTGTATTATTTCTATTACAACTGTCAATCTACTTTTGCCCACCCTGTATTTAAGCTTTTTTTCAAATAAAAAAGATGGTTTGTTACCAGGCAAAAGATATTTTTTCCCCAGCACAATAACAAGAATTATGAGCAGGGAAGTCAGATTGAAGTTGTAATTTTAAAAAATGGTGCTTCAGTGAGGGGTTTTTCTGTAGTGTGAGCTGGAATATGGTTTTTTGTTTTTTATTTTTAAATATATTTTGATTTCAGAGCAAGGAAGGGAGAGATAGAAACATCAATGATGAGAGAGAATCATTGATTGGCTGCCTCCTGCACACCCCCTATTGGGGACCAAGCCCGCAATCTGGACATGTGCCCTTGACTGGAATCAAACCCAGGACCCTTCAGTCCGCAGGCTGACGCTCTATCCACTGAGCCAAACCAGCTAGGGCTGTAATGTGTTTCAAACCTGCTTTTTGTTTTCTCATCTCACGTCCTCTTACGGGGTACAGTGCATTTTCACCAAGAGGTGTGAATAAGAACCTAATAATCCCCTGGACGAGGCGGGACTGGCAGAGTCTTTTCACCCTAAACGTGTGCAGCCATGCTCAGATACAACAGGGAGAAATCATCCGAGGAGCCAGAAGGGAAAACTCCCAACCTTGTTCTCATCAACTATCTCGACCTGAACAGAAGAGACGTGAGCTGCTGTAAATGCCACACACCATCAAGGCCTGCCAATGACGCAGGACCTAATGCTCTCACCTACAGCAGCTGCAGCTGCAGCAGAAATCCAGGGCTCCCAAGACAGGCCACTTACCTGGTTCACAAGTCCTCACCCCCTGTAGAGGGAATATGCAGTCTTGTCATCACTCATGGTGCACATCACGCCTTAACCAACGCCCTCCCTTCCCCACTCTAAGCAAGGGCACAGGGCTGTAATGGACTCGATGCAAAATGTTGCCACCTGGTACACAGCTGAGAGGGAAGGGAGGGAAAAAGGCTAGAGGAACTAGAATGGACAAGAAAACAACAAGCAGCTTAACATTTCCTTTATCAGCAGACAAACGAGGCTCGATAGGAAGCAACAAAGAAAAAGGTGGACCTTATTCTTTTATTAAAGCACTACCAGGCCTCAAGATCGGTTACATAAAAGAAGTTTCTCAGACATGACATTCTAATTCATTCCTGGTTACTTGGAATGATGGCATGATTTATATTCAGCCTAGGCTGTCTGTCTTTGAAATTCTACCCACTCACATATTTGCATATTCAAAAGCTGTGTGAGCACAAAGATATTAAAATAGAATCCACGACACATTACAGTAGAATGACATGTCATTTATTCATATAACCGACAGGCAGTACTCAAAATTCATTTAAATAAGCAAGTGATTACACAAATGTCTAATAATACTAAAACTGGTAGAAGGTATAAAATACCATGGGTATGAAATGCCATGGTCAATACTATTCAACAGACTACAATCATAATTCCAAACAAAATCATGGCTTTTTATATGATTTTTAGCAGTTTTGGAATGATTTGATCACTTCCCCCTTCCAAGCAATTTACTTCTATTCATATAAGACAAGGTCATTATTTTCAAGAAGTACTGCAGAATCACATAGCTTAGGTTCCTCTCTTGCAACACATTTTCTTGCAAATTGTTTTTTTAATATTGCCTCTTGACAGAGAAACCAGTCAGCACGCAGTTGCCCAAGCACAGATGCTTGGATCAGAACCGTGCCGGGTGTAACTCTGAGTTCAGCAAGAGGCAGGCAGTGAGAAACCTTTTGCAGCTTTCGAAGTATGTATGCAGACTTCCTTTCTGAGGCTCTAAGCATCATAAACGTACATAGGCATCTGAGCCCGTGAAATTATGGGAGTAAAGTAATTGGATATCCAAATGACTGTGACAGACTTGGGGGCAAGTTACAATATAATTGTGCAGTACTTAAGACAAAAACAACAGCTATCTAAATTTGCTTCTTGTAAGCCTCGTTACGTTTTTTTTGGGAAGCGCAGCTATGTTTGCAGGAGTAGTTTGGCTTGTCATGTGTCTGTCTGTATTATTTTAAAGTCTTATACTTTATTGGAATGAGTCCCAAGCATGAACCTGGCTTGAAAAGCTAGCAGCAGTAGTCATGAAACATATCAATAAATTAAAAGGTTTCCACAGAACAAGATTCAGCTAACTCTCTTACATACAAAATACAGCTAGAGAAATGCGGTTCTTCAATGCTGAATTATGAGAGGGAGGAAAACAATCTAAAAAAATAGAAAACTCTCTCCATACGTGGGGCCAAGGTGGATGCAACACCGCTTAATGCACAAGATGAGCCGGTGCTCCAGAGACAGCGGTACCTGGGGATCTGGTAATTACGACCGAAAGATGAAAATACTGTACAAAAGGCATGCATACAATCACTGTGTGCGTTCAGGGTATGAGCTAGGACGAAGCAGAGATCTAACACGACAATGAGGCAGTGTTCCGGGGAATCCGTGAAAATCAGCGTAGGCGCCTATATGTTGATTAAACCTTCCGAAGCAGCAAAGTGTGGGCACAGCGCCATGTCGGGGTTCTGCAGCTGTTTTATGATCCTCTTGCGGAATTTCTCCCTCACGCGGTTGAATTCCATTATGTCCATGGGATCCTCTTCAATCCAAAACTTATGAAACTCGTGCATCAAATAGCCTGTTAGAGATAAGACAGTGATACGAACACAGGAGGGAAAAAAAAAATCCTTAATCACATTCAAAATCACCCTGAATGGCTCAAAGAGATGCCAGACCAAACAACAGCAACGTGGAGCTCCAAGAAGAGATGAGCATTTAAATAAAAGTATTTCACAGCAAATACTACTGCTAAAAATTATTCTTAAAAATCCAGTGCAGTAGGAGCTGTTAATCTGCAAGATTTTTGCAATTACTTCTGGAATGATCCTCACTCCTCTCAAGCAGAAATAAAAATTAATCCTGCCTTCTCTTGAATCTGAATCACATCTGGAACCTTCTGAAAGGCCGACAGTGACTGCTTTATCCTTCCCCTCCTGCTTAAATTAACATAATGGTCTAATTTTTCAAAATCACTCCACTCAAGCCATTTTTTCTCTTGATATCTGATTTGAATAAAGTTTTAAATTACCCTGACCAATCAAACAAATGCACCCTGACAATCTATTATGAGACAATAAAAATTGTAAATCAACTCTAAACAACACAGACCGGCCATTAAATTACATGAAATTGTTAATAAAACTTCCTTGCTCTGAAGCATAATTTCATATTCAAATACTTTTATGTCTCACAAACGTTATCTATGAATGACCTGGATTGGGAACATTTTTGGAACAAATGTTAGGTATTTGATATGAGAATCTATTCATTGTGTTCTGTTTCCCCACCGTGCCCTCGCCCTCCACCATATTCAGAATGGATATATGGACAGCTTTCTAAAAAGATAACAGTAGATATTTGCATGTGGTAAACCTATTGCAAGCACAAGTGTCTCTATGTATTAGGAAAAAAAGATCAGTTGAGAAAATAATCCTAGTTAAAAATCCCAGTAGCCAATCATTTCACAAGCTCTTCTTCGTGTTTTCATTAGAAGGCAGTAGAAACTAGGAGCAAGGATTCTGGAGCAGAAACCTAGTTTGAATCCCAGCTTCTTCACCTCCGTGGGAAAGGAGTGAGCATCAGAGATGACAGGGAGCGTGGGAAGAGAATTTTGGAACAAACATACTCAATTCTAGTTGTAAAAAAAACACACAATACCTTTTGTTTTTCTAGCAACTAGCTACTTAAGAGAAAACTTTTAACATAGCTTCATAAACAGAATTTTAAAATTTTTTATCTCACTATAAGACAAAATTAGAAGTAACCTTTGCTCTCACTCACCCTCCAATACACACTGCCAGATATTGGTCCACATCCACAAACTCACCTGATTATTCATTCACTAGAGGCCCGGTGCATGAAAATTTGTGCACTCGGGGGTGTCCCTCAGTCCGGCCTGTGCCCTCTTGCAGTCCAGGACCCCTCAGGGGATGTCCACCTGCCAGCTTAGGCCCACTCCCTGGAGGATTGGGCCTAAACTGGCAGGCGGATATCCCTCTGGTAGCCTAGGAGCCCCCCAGGGATGTCCAACTGTGGCTTAGGTCCACTTCCCACAGGGAGCAGGCCTAAGCCGTAGTCAGACATCCTTAGCACTGCCAAGGAGGCGGGAGAGGCTCCTGCCACCTCCGCTGCGCTCGCAGCCGTCAGCCCAACTTGTGACTGAGCTGAGCCAAGCTCCCCCTGTGGGAGCGCACTGACCACCTGGGGGCAGCTCCTGCATTGAGCATCTGCCCCCTTGTGGTCAGTGTGCACCATAGTGACTGGTCATTCCCAGTTATTCCACCATTAGGGTCAATTTGCATATTACCCTTTTATTATATAGGATTGCATTACTAGGTGTGCTTGTATGTCTTTAAGTAGATGGTCTCTCTACAACTATAGGAGGAAGGGTACTAAGGAGAAAGAGAATTTATATTGCTTTTTTGGGGGTGGGGGGTTGACTGCTCCATTTCTTTTGGAATTGGACTGTCTTTGGGTCATCCTCACACATTAACATGTTATGTTAATTTGTGTCAACACGAGTTAACATGAACATCTCTGATGGGGACACACACCAACCCTCATCCAAATAAGAAGCCCTAGATCAGAGGTATCAGTGACCTAGGAGCCATCCCAACCATCTCTGCTCCTTGATGCTTGGATTCCCAGAGGCATCATCCGGTCTTGAACTCTTCTGGTGGCAACACTGACATTAGCCTGTTCCACGGATAAAGAACTTGATTTGTTTCTCTCTCTCTCTCCACTCCCCTCCTCAATGAATAGAAGGAATTTATTTTCAGAAAAAAAGTTCAAATGAGAGTGGAGTGATTTGAAAGCTACCAGTTCCATCTAGGTATATTATCTCTCTCTGTGGGTCCCAAACAGAGACCTTGAGGATAGAACCATTTTTCCTTCTTTCTTTCTTTCTTTCTTTCTTTCTTTCTTTCTTTCTTTCTTTCTTTCTTTCTTTCTTTCTTTCTTATTGATTTTATTGGGGGACATTAGTTGATAAAATTATATAGGTTTCAGGTGTACAATTCTATAAAACATTATCTGTATATTTTATTGTGTGTTCACCACCCCAAGTCAAGTCTCCTTCCACCACCATTTATCCCCCCTATACCTGCTGCTACCTCCTCCCCTCCCCTTTCCCTCTGGTAATCACCATACTGTTGTCTGCATCTATAAATTTTTTTCTTAATCCCTTTACCTTTTCCACCCAGCTTCCGAACCCCCCACTTCTAAAAGCTGTCAGTCTGTTCTCTGTATCTATGAGTCTGTTTCTATTTTGTTTGTTAGTTTATTCGGTTACACATATGAGTGAAAATGTATGGTACTGGCTTATTTCACTTAGCCTAAAGCTCTCCAGGTCCATCCATGGTGTCACAAAGGATAACATTTCCTTCTTTTTTTTTTATGGCCAAGTAGTATTCCAAGAACCTGGTTCTTAAATGGTTCTTCCTTTCACCAAGCCAAACTATGTTGCCCTGTGTTTCTTGGAACAAATTCAATACTTCTCCATTTCAAGTATTTGAAGTGCCCTTTATGCCCCGAGCTTCTCTCTCTCCCAGGCTAAGCATCCCTATTTTTCCTCACCATTTCTCACATGCCATGACTTGGAGTCTACTCGTCATGCTGGTTGTTTCGGTGCACACCAACAGAAACTTGTTTCCTCTAATCTCAGTATCTTATTTAACCAAAACAACTCAATAATTCGTCCATCTCAGGGACTGGGAAAACTCCTAAAGTATCCCAAGAAGAGGGGGAGGGGTCCCTCTTAAAAATGAAGACCCTCCCAGATTCAACCAGACATCACAGTTCAGTAAGAGGAGTCTCATTCATGTCACTAAAGTTTGAGAACCACTGGTCTAAAAACACCCTCTTCTTAAGTTCCCTTGGCTTCTCGCTAAATATTAAAATTTTTATGGTTCTAAGTGAAATCTCTAATAATTTATAATTTCTCCATTCCTTGCTATATAAAGTACACACTGAATTTTCCTGACTTGGCCTCTGATCTCAAATAAAGACCCCTGAGCTATTTTGTATATAGAGTCAGATTTCCAGCATTATGCACTAAAATAATCCATGAGGAATTAAAGACATTTCATTGGTATCGCATGAGTTCTCTACTCCAATCGGCAATAATAAACGAACACTGTGAAAAATTAGCTTTAACGGAAGGATTCACTTTCCCACAACGCACATAAAAATGTTCCCTTTGTGCACAGTGTGCAGGTAAATTGGCAACTCACTCCAAAGGGGATCTAGGGTAGCACAGAGTGTTAGAAAAATGCAGATCCATTTGGTTTCCCCATTTTTCTACTTTACATGCAAAAACATACAGATGGAAAAACATTTTGAAAAGTTTAAAAGACTGGCTAGGATAAGAGTCAAGGTAAGGGTGTTTAATAATCTGCCACCATTCTCAGGATCCTTCCTCTTAAGGCTACAAAAGTCAAGCTATAAAGCTTATAGATTGGTTTCCCGGGACTCTCTCTACTGCATCAGGAAAATAATTAGAGACGTATAACATGATTTTAATCAGAATGCAGAGATGGTGGTGTGGCTTCCATTCTCTTATATAACACTCCATTCATTTATATAACATTACAGAGTGTTCATTAATCTGTTTTGTCCACTGGTCATTGGCCCTTCTTCCAATTAACAAATATGTAAAGATACAAGAACAAGGTAGAATTCTTATGCTCCCCATTCTTGGTCTTTTGGAGAGAGGGACCCAGGCAGACAATTTCAGCTGATGATTGATTATCCAAAGGAAGCTAGGAAAATAGTGTGGCAAGCAGAGAGAGAAAACAGGCCAGGCTATTGTTTATAGTCTCTCATTTAATTCTTCCAACAGTTTTGTGGGGTAGATCATGCTGATGTATCTTCATTTTATAGATGAGGATGCTGGGCTTAGGAAAAATACTTGGATGAGGTATAATTACACAATGATAGCTGGAGGCCGGAAGCCAGGACCTGAAGTCAGCTGGCTTTCCACTGCTGTGCCAGCTGTCTTTCCCAGGGTATTCTCTCCCTCTGGTTCTTATTCCTACTGAATACTTCCTTCTTTTGAAGGTCAAAGAAAATATAATTGTTTTTCCTCTTCTGGCCATTATGCTTTCCTTCTGCTCATTACACGAACCTTACTTCATCCGAGTGGAGCTTTGTGTTTAGTGGGGCTTTAGACTAAATGCAGTGTTCGTAGAATGTATGTTGGCAGTGCAGTGACCACTGAGTAATACTGTACAGGCAGACTGATAGAGCTGTTCTATTCTCACATTATTGCACCTAGATGAAACCCATTTTGAATACTAATTTGGCCTTCTAGTCCAAGCCTGCAGCATATCTGTTGGTGCTTGAACGTGTCTTGGTTTTGTTTCACTGCAAGTAGTTAACAGACAGCAAAGACATATGCAAGGATACAGGTAATTGCAAGAATATTACAGAGGAAATGGGCAGAACTGATCATGTCCAATGGAGGAACAATGAATTCAGAGCACTACTTTCTTCCTCTAGAAAGGCCTGAGTCCCTCTGCTTACACTCCAATCTACAGGGGCACTGCTGCTCTTTCTAAAGCCTGGTGATGGCCTTGGGAAAAGTAATCCTAATGCGTGCTTCCTCACCTGGGCTAGGGTTCCCTTGGAAACATATCAATCCAGGCCAAGGATTAATTGTTCTAGAGAAATTAGAATTCCTTTCTTCCACAAAGAACATCTTCCAACATTTTAGCCTCCCAACCAACCATCCATCCATCCATCCATCCATCCATCCATCCATTCATCCATCCAACACATTTTACTGAGTACCTACTCTGTAGCAGGCTCTGTGCTGAGGAAACAGTGAAGAAAACAAACATTTCTGTCCTTCAATGTCAATTGCTCTGATTCTAATTCTGATTCTCTCCTGTAAGAGTTTCCCCACTGGGTGGCTCTGATTTTCTCCTCAGTGCTGATGAATCTCAAACCTGCCCTTGGAACTCTTCAGAGCTCCAGAGCTTTACACTAGAATGCCCACTATGTAGCACCATGTGGATTTCCCAAAAGAACGCATCCCTGGCATGCCTAAAACCAACTCATTTGACTTCCTCTGAAAGCTGCTTCCCTAAAGAGCATGGTAAACATAGAAAAGGGTAAATACAAAGGGTGAAAAAACTTAGCAAGGGGCATTACTTACATACATTTTATGCTCTTTTAAATGGCTTAAAGGCTCTTTAATATATGTGCCTTCCATCCCTGCTCTTACCAATGTCATCCTTGGTCACACCCCTCTCAAACACTATTCTCTATTCCTTGAATCTAACATACTCTCTTGCCTTGTAGCCTTTGCCTGTGCCACTCCCTCTGGCTGGACTACTCAGCCACCATTGCTTTACCTTCTACCACTCCTCCTTCAGTCTCACAGAAAAGTGGCATTTGCTTTGGGAAGCTTTCCCTGACTCCCAAACCGACTGAGCTGTCAGCCAGCCTTTAATTTTTAAAAAAAGAGTATATTTACTTCTTCAGTCACAAAACTCTTCCAACCATGCTTTAATTATTTATTTGGATATTTGTATTCCTCTGTCAGAACCTGATAAAATCTCAATAATATTAGTTGGAAATGGTCAGAGCTGTTACAGGCATATAACCATCTAGTTGTCAAAATAGGAGCTGTAATCACATATTTGAAGACTTCCATTTTCCATTAAAATGTCACAGAGTGTAAGTATTTAAAAATTTGTTGTTTACTTTTATCTAAATTACACTGAACACAGTTTAACAAGTCTTGTTACAAAAAACAACCTGCAGCACTTCATGCCCTAATTCCTAAACATTTCAACTCTTTCAGCTGATTCTTTTGATTTTCAACCTCCATAGCTCTAAATAACATACTTGTTGCTTGATTTTTAAAAACTTCCCTATATATATGATGAAGTCTTAGCTCCTTTCCACCCATGCCAACCACACATTATCACATTTCTTACCTAGTATTAATAAGCTTCCTCTTTATTTGCTTAGTTTCAATTTACTTAATTTAACCCTAACTTATTTCCTAAATATGCCAGTGTTTTTTTTAATGTGTTCAAACTTGGTAGATATTCCATAAATTTCATATTCTTCAAAGATTCTCTCTCAGAGACTTCTGACCTGCTAAGATCTGGGTTTATTCTTCACAGACTATTGCATAGATATTGTGTTGGGCTTTCCCTTCCCCTTCAACCTAAAGATTCCCTTCACTTTTCTTCTATGCTAGACGTCATGCTTTCTGGACCGAATTCATTTTTACACTGTTATTTTGTGGAATTCATTAATTACACTGTTATTTTGTGAAAGCATATCTTTTTAGGAGCTTCCTTATAAAGTTACAAGAGGTACAATGTTTAAGACCTTGCATTAAAAATATGTCTTTATTGTACTCCCATATTTAATTGGTAAGTTAGACTGGACATAGAACTCTAACTTGGAAATCATATTCCCTTTAGGTTTTAAAAATAATTGGGCAGTTACATGCAAAAAAAATGAAACTAGACCACCAACTTACACCATACACAAAAATAAACTCAAAATGGATAAAGGACTTAAACGTAAGATGGGAACCATAAAAAATCTTAGAAGAATCCACAGGCAGCAAAATATCATACATTTGTCATAGCAATATCTTTACCAATACAGCTCCTAGGACAATGGAAACTAAGGAGAAAATAAACAAATGGGACTACATCAAAATAAAAAGCTTCTGTGCAGCAAAAGAAACCATCAACAAAACAACAAGAGAGCCCACTGCGTGAGAGAACATATTTGCCAATGTTATCTCTGATAAGGGTTTAATCTCAAAAATTTATGGGGAACTCATACAACTTAACAAAAGAAAGATAAATAATCCAATAAAAAAAATGGACAAAAGACCTAAATAGACCCATTTTGAAATAGGACCTACAGAAGGCCATGAGACATATGAAAACATGCTCAAAGTCACTAATCATCCAAGAGATGCAAATCAAAACAATGATATACCATCTCATGCCTGTCAGAATGGCTATCATTAACAAATCAACAAACGACAAGTGCTGGACAGGATGTGGAGAAAAAGGAACCCTCATGCACTGCTGGTGGGAATGCAGACTGGTGCAGCCACTGTGGAAAACAGTATGGAGTTTCCTCAAGAAAATTAAAAATGGAACTCCCATTTGACCCAGTAATTCCACTTCTAGGAGTATCCCAAGAAACCAGGAACACCAATCAGAAAGGATATATGCACCCCTATGTTCATAGCAGCACAATTCACCATAGCTAAGATTTGGAAACAGCCTCAGTGCCCATCAGCAGATGAGTGGATTAAAAAACAGTGGTACATCTACACAATGGAATACTACACTGCTGTGAAAAAGAAGGAACCATTTGCAACAACATGGATAGACCTAGAGAGCATTATGCTAAGGGAAATAAGCCAGTCAGAGAAAGATAAATATCACATGATCTCACTCATTTGTAGAATATAATGAACAATATAAACTGATGAACTAAAATAGATCCAGAGACACAGAAGCATCGAACAGACTGTCCAGTCTCTTCTGATCTAGTCTTGGTAGAATTCTGCTACACTCAATTCATCCAATCAGTCAGACCAGTTTCAAGGGACGAGAGGGACATCCCCACCGCTTTTACTTCTTAATGGGAGGAGTGTCAAAAATTTGAGGATGTGTTTAACCACCACACACAGACATTTGACAACCCTTGGCTGTCTGTGAATATTTTTGACTGAATAAAAAGCTAGTTGGACTAAAAGCTGATTGGAAGCACTGAGCACATAAGTAGGGCTTGGTGACTGTGAGCATAACTGTAGAGTGATATGGCTTGGCTATTTTCACTGGGGAGATCTAGATCAGAATGTAAATCCATGTAAACCAACACTTCCTCTTTCTAATGTCCACTGAGCACTGTGGAGCTATTTAATAATTTTACCTTCATAGCAGCTCTGTAAGGAAACGACTTATTTTTATAGATGAGATAACTAAGGCTTAGAGAGGTTAGTAAACATTGCTTTGGGAGTCCACTCAGATTGTTGTCAGAGTCTGAGCTCTTAAGTGCTATGTCATGCTGGACCAAAGGGAGAGAGAGAGACCTTCATGATGTCTTTAAGTCTAACCAAAACAGATACATTGGATATTATGCACAGGCTGTGAAAGAGGATAAAAAAAATCAAAAGTCCCCAAAGCAGCTAAATCACAAACATATCTCAGCTTCGACCCTTGTCTAGAGCATTATATAGAAACCTCCAATGATAATGAAGCAATGGACACTTACAGAATGTTTGTTGGAAGTGAGACAACGTTGGAGCTTCTGGTGCGACGTTATAGAAATGGGTCTTCAGAGCTCCGCTCACCAGTAGATTATATGCCAGGTCAGTTATATTGATGCCCACGATTGCAAAGGAGTACCTGTAAAGTGAAAACCACAAGGCAATGTGTGTCACATATGGGAATAAGATTTAAAAATATGATCATTTGATTATTAAATTATCAGAGTGGCAGGCTTCCCTTCCCTCTTCACCTTACCAAAACCCTGAATTTTGCAAATTATCAGAAAATCTCAATAATGCAGACTAAGAGAATGCTTTGTCTAGAAATTCCAATTCCAAATATACAAGAGAAAAAAATCAAAAATTGACAAAGCTTCATATGCAAGGATATTCATTATAGTTTTATTTACTAAATGGCAAAGACTTGGAAACTATGCAAATATTCTAAAAAGGTGATTGGTGAAGTAAATTATGGTAATCTCATATAATATATTCAGACAATAAAAGACTATCTAAGCAGAATATAGAACATTATGTATTGAACAAGCCCAGTTTTGTTATACACACACACGCACAAATGTGTACAGAAAGCAGGCTAGGATGAAATGCCACAAAATACTATTATGGGTATGTTAAAAGTAATAATATTGGGGTGATTTTTTGGTTTACTTTCCTACATTTTCTAAATTATCTATAATAAATCTATATTACTTTTAAAATTAGAAAAATATAAATATTTTAATGCTCAGGGTATATTTTCTAGTTCCCTACCTGTCTATAAAAATTAAATGAAACAGTTATTAAGTCCCATCTGGTAATATATATCCAGTACATTTAAAACAAGGTCGCTGTTCAAAACATTTTTAGATAAAATGGGCATTATAAAAAAAAAACTTCTAAAGTAAATTTTATCTAAATGCCTATACTTGATAGAAATCCTTAAAAGAAAACTACCAAATACAATTATGAATGATTTCTGAAATGGTTTTCATATAGTTTCTAAACCTTGCAGTTGGTGACAGGCAAAGTAGTCTTATATAATCATGCAAATACAAATATATCCAAAACCATAAACCATCCTTTTAAAAATTCAACTGGATTATATATTTCCATCAGGACAAGTAGATCTTCATCCTTGTCATCTCTGACAGAGCTTCTCAGACATTTCTGTTCTGGTTCAGAAATCCAACACTCACCCAATTGCTTTGTCCATCCTTTTCTGCTGCCATTCTGCTTTGCTGAATTTGCTGAATGAATGAATAAATAAATAAATAAGATTTAATCTCTAATTGGTACTTGTTCCCTTTATGTTCATGTTTAAACGGTTACACAGATGTCTGTAACTCGGTTATCAAACAGAAACCCATGAAAATGTTGTCAATTAAAAAGCCACAATACAATTGATATGGAGCTTAGAAATGGAATTGTTTAAAGCTCTGCTACTTATTCCCTGCTCACTTTAGTTCAGCTTTGGGAGATAGCCCTAAAGGCCAAACATTATGATACTCTTTTGTACTATTATTAATTAGGAAACATGACTTCCACGAACCCTCTCCTCTAACTAGGTGCCACCTCACTCTCATGATTCCTCATGTTTGGTTTTATGTCTTGGCATTTATCCTACTCAGCCTTGTTTGTGATGTCTGGCACATAGCAGATACCGAATAAATATTTATTGATAAATAAGTAGATTTAGAGAAGAGGAGGAAGGAAGGAAGGGAGGGAGGAAGGAAGGAGAATGAAAAAGAAAGGAAGGAAGAAAGAGAAGGATGGAGGAATACTACATAGGTTTTAAAAATTCTGTCTGAACAAGTGCTATGGCATTTCCTCTGGTTATGCAAGGACAATTAAGCCATAGAAATTCCACTTTTAATCCATTTTATAATTTGAGCTTCTGAACAAGGCTGTTTGAAGAAAGGGTCCCATCATGGAAGCATTCTGAAAATACCGCCTTGCATTCTATTACTGTGTGAGCAATCCTCACCCACTCGGTATTGCTAACGTCTTGTAGGCAGGAACCACATCCACTCTTCATTGTGGTTAATGGGACCTCATTCAGTGTTTTACGCTAAAACGTGGTTAGCATTGGAACTAAATACAATTTTAAAACTAGAGTTATAAACATTTAGCTTCCAAGTAGGAGAGAGTTTTATATAGTACACGGCAAACACTACATTAAAAGACACACATGTAATACACACAGCACAACACCACAAGAACACAATGCAAAGTTTATATTTATCTATATGTACTTCCTACCTTGTAAATGACTACCTATAATCCAAAGTAACTATCTTTAATTCATGTGAAAATAAATGTCGCCTCTTTTTAAAGTGTGACTGCCCGCCAACAAAGCAACCAATCAGCCAAAGAGGCATCAGGACATTTTTACCTTAAAAGACTCATAATCAAATTAAAATGAGTTGTGTGTGAAATTTTTTAAAAATATATTTTTATTGAGTTCAGAGAGGAAGGGAGAGGGAGAGAGTGATAGATACATCAATAATGAGAGAGAAGCACTGACTGGCTGCCTCCTGCACGCCCCCTACTGGGGATTGAGCCCACAACCCAGGCATGTGCTTTGACCAGAATCGAACCTGGGACTTTTCAGTCTGCAGGGCAACGCTCTATCCACTGAGCCAAACCAGCTAGGGCGTGTGTGAAATTTAAGAAACTTTATATAAGTGAATTTATAAGCACCTATTTTCTCTTCAACAAATCTTTGTAAATACACAGTCTTTTCCATATTTATTAAATCTCTATCTGCACTGAAAATATGAGAAGCCCAAACAACCTCCACTCATTTGATTACCTGTAGGATATCCTGACCCCAAAAGAATGAATCCTTCTCTTCAGGAAACACACACACACACACACACACACACACACACACACACACACTAGCACACCCACACATCTTCCCCCCCAAACAAACAAACAAAACCTAACAGTCAAAATTCTCCTTTAAACTTGGATCTACTTTTATTCCTCAAGTTACTTCAGGATTTGATGGATGGATGTCCCCACAAGCAGTGGTGTCTAATGCTTGCTGACGGACAGACAGGAGAGAGTTTTTCTGAGTATCTATAGGCTTCTCCCTGTTGAACACCTGAAATATTTAGGGCCTGACAGAACCCATGTTGCTATCACATTGGCCAATATACAGGGTGTCTCAAAAAATGTATGCATACTTTAACAGTTGATAGCTCAATTCTGAAAATAAAATGTATTTTAATAAACACTGCATTTATAATTATTCAAAGTATGTGTATACATTTTGGGGGGACACCCTATATACTTTTTTTTTCAAATATCAGTGAAGGACAGTAACATTTTCAAAACACTCTGGCTTGTATCCAGTAAAATTTACCACCAATTTGAAGTGATCCATATTTGAACAATTTTATTGTAGCTTGAGGGACAAAGCATTGTAGTTTTATGTACATGCCCTGTGTGCGCACACAGGCACATGCTAGTGTCTTCTTAATCACACAAACCCTCAAATACTTCCTCTCTGATGCTGACGTGGGAGGTAAAACTATAAAGCCTTTCTCTGAGAATGGCTGATAGACAAAATTAATCCCCCTGCAATGGTTAATCAAAAAGTATTTTAAGCTTATTGTCTCTTCCCAAGGACCCTGGAGGATTCATGACCTCTGGCCGATGCTCCTCTGGGAATGCCACCTGACATTGCACACAGACTTCAGTCAATTTTAATTAGAGGGAGTTCAGAGCCTCTGCATCTCAGAAATATGCAATTCATGCAGTGTCGTTAAAAATCAACATAGCTCGATTTTAGCCATGTAATATATCAAGAAGGAGAGGAGTGACTTTAGTGGTTTCCCAAAGTAAAGATAAAAGAAAATAATAATTTAATCTTATGAAAGATCACAAATATAAATTTGAGAAGTATTGTATAATTAAAGGAGCCTTAGATAACAGAAGCTAGGATAAGTATAATAGTACTTTGGGGAGGGGAACCCCAAAGCCAACCTGCTTCTGAATTTTGAGAATGATGTGATAAAACCTAGGATTTAGTTAGAAAACATGGACACTAACAAGGAGCTTGCCATGCTGGGGAGAAAAGGCGATACAAAACCACAACTGCAAAATAGCAGAACTCCTTATAATAAGAATGACTAAAGCATATATAACTACTATATGTAATAATGAAATGAGAAATGCATTAATAGAAGAGAAAATTTGCTCTGTGCAACAGAATTCCCATATAAAACGTCCACCTCTGGGAGTGGATGGGGCCAGAGCATGTGTGGAGAGGTGGTCAGCCTTTAGGTGAAGTGTTCAAAATGTTGCTCCAAGCAGGTATAGCCGTGGTTGTAGAAAGGGTTTTTGACATTACCTATCAGGTTGGTTTAACCTGGCTTTTCTCGCCTTAAAACAGAGCCAGAATATGATACACTATATTAAATTAAAAGATAGAAAATGCTTGCTTTTTGAAAGATTTTCATGAACTTATATTTCTTTAAAAAATTTAGCCTATACTTATTCTAAAAGAAAAGAAAAGCAACAAAACACAAAGCAAAGAAAAAAAATACCTTATTTCCTCTTTAGTGATATCCCTTCATGTAATCAGGTAAAGAAAAAAATTAGAAAGGTAAACAAAAGTACAAATAATTTAGAACCTAGAATTGTATTTAAAAAAAAAGAAAAGCCTCAGCAATTCCAGACTTTTCAGTTAGTCGCTGACTTCATGACTTCCATCCTCCGCTCCAATCCCCCATCACACACCTTGTCTCTGAACTTTTCCTTTTGGACTCTACTTTCTCCTTCTATGCCTACCTCCTCCGTCTCCCTGGACACCAGTGATTATATGAGTCCCTTTAAATACATATCTCACTCTAATGGTTCCATTTTACATCCTCAATCCCGTAAGTACCTGAAGATTTTTTGTAGGTTATATCCATTTAATTCACAGAGAACAGCATGTTTCAGGGTAAGGATTTCCATTTAACAACAACAAAAACAATATGCACAGAAAACCCTGGGCAACCATATAGAGTAATATGTAAATGTGCAAATATACTTTAAAACACAAGTCATTCCATAGTGTTTGTAAGGCAGAACTTTATGGTAATGAAGGCCTCTACCTGGTGCCAGCTAATTTAATAATCGTTAATGTAGAGCTAATGCAAATCAGTACCTGAAGTTTTAACTGTCTATTCAGAATCTGTCAGAAGAGTTTGTTTGAAAGAACTTCAAGCCTCACTTTCGGTGGTGTGACTCCTGAGAAGCTCATCAACAGACCCATGTAGGAGATGAAGTTAATTCTACCTCATCCATAAAGCCTAGTCCACCTTTTCAAAAATTACCTGCATTTTGGATGAAGAGAGTCAGAGAGGACCTGCTGAGCTGCTGTGGCATCCCTTTCCGCAAAATACCTGCAGTTGGAGGGAAGAAAACCGTAACTCCATACTTGCTGAAGACATGCGCTTTAACCCAATTGGAGGCCATTTGAATTCAGAGATGGACACTAGCGTAAGATTGACAGCTGTTTCAGCTCCTCCAGATAACAGCTTTCCTGATTAGAATTTTCCCAATACAATGACAGTATGATAGGGTAGTTGTAATACTCATATAGACTTGGGAATGATTACAGTAGGTTTGCAAATATAATTATGAACTTTGCCATTCCCTAGAGAGCCCAAGATATCCTCATTAAGAGGGTTATAGGTGAGGGGGGCAGAAAGAGACCCCTCATAAGGCAGAAAAGTCTGGAAGAAGGGACATGATGAGAGACTTCAACAGACAAAGGGCACGGAAAGGAGGAGACTAGAGAATACAGAATGTATTTCAAATGCATTTTTCTTGGGGAATATTCATGGAGTATTTGAATTCTGAATAACTGGAAAATCTCTAGAGCTTAGAGATGTTAAAAATAAAACTTAATTCTGGGGAAAAGGAGAAAATGAAGTTTCCTAGAAAATGAAACTATAGCATGCTATTTAATTTGATATGAATACATTTCCTGCATAATTCTAAAGAATAAAACAAGCTCTTGAATTTTGTTTCAGAAAATTTCATGTAGGGGAGGCAGCCAATCGATGTTTCTCTCTCACATTGGTGTTCTCTCTCTCTCTCCCTTTCTCTCAAATCAATAAAAACACATCTTCAATGAGGATTTAAAAAACTATATCACTATTCTCACTTTTAGGGTGTGTCAAAGGATACAAGAACTACCATAAAAGGACTCCCTTTGGCTTGAAAAAGAATGACCACAGATGACTCAATTTAAGCTTGAAAAAAAATAATGAGCAAAATTATTTGAATCACAGTAAACATATAAAAACCAGGATTAAAAATAATATTTAAAATGTAAAGAGATACTCCCCAAAACATTTTTGATCACTAACATGGGAACTAGGGTACCAAGGCCTTGTGCTACTTATTTAGTGAGCATCTGTCCTGCCCATATTTTAGAGAAACCAAATAACCATAGTGGATAAAGGAAACTGAATCTCTACAGAATTCCAGCCAACAACTGTGGGAAGAATGACAGAATTAGAAAATCATTTTTTGCACAATTAATTAATTGGTTCAGTGAAGACTACTGAAGGAGGAAATGGTTAGATGCAGCTGTCAAACTGTGATGCCTCTGACCCATCTCAGCCTGGGAACCGACTGGGGACACTGCAGGCCTCCCACCGTGACATCAACCTGAACCTCTTGAAGCCTTTCTGAGTACCTGCGACTTTCAGAACATACAGGAGATGGGTATAAATGCAAACAGGCAAATCTAGACCGTGGGACATTTTACAGGACAATCGGCTGGGGAACTTGCACAAGTTAACAGCACAGCAGAGGGGTCAAAGGGAGAGAGAGGGCAGTGGGAGAGAAACTGCTCCAACTGAAAAAGACCGGAGACTCATAATAACCAAGTACAATGTAGAGATCTTGTATACAATTGGTTAGAACAAACCAGCTATAAAAAGAGATTTTTGAGAGAACTGGGAAATTTGAATATGGACTAAATATAGAGGACACTAAGGAATTATTATTAATTTTGATAAATGTGATAATGGCATTTGGGTCAATGGAAGGTAATTCTCATGTTTTTTTAAAAAACTTAACAGTGAAATGAAAAACAGTGTAAGATTTTCATTAACATGCTTCTACCTCCAAAACAAATATGACAAGTATTTAAAAACCTTGATAATTACTGAATCTGGGCGATTAGTATAAGGGGAGTTCTTTATAATCTTCTCTCTGTTGTTACATATACTTAACATTTTTCATAATAAAAAATTTAAATAAATACATTTGAGATTTGCTTAAAAGAATCCATCTAGTTTGCCAGATCAAAGTAAGATGGTAGCTTTTCTTTAAAAAATAAAATTTTTAAAAAATACATTTTTATTGATTTCAGAGAGAAAGGGAGAGGGAGAGATTGAAACATCAATGATGGGAGAGTCATTGATTGGCTGCTTCCTGCATGCCCCCTATTGGAGAATCGAACCTGCAACCTGGGCATGTGCCCTTGACCAGAATCGAATCTGGGGCCCTTCAGTCTGCAGGCTGACGCTCTACCCACTGAGCCAAACCAGCTAGGGTAAGAGGGTAGCTTTTTAACTTTCATGAGCCTGAGTTATCTCTCAGAGGACTGGAATGTTTTCTTGGAATCTTCTTGGAAGTAGCTTTTGGAACTAATAACTCAATTTTATCATTTCGGCCTGAGGAGACCAGAGCCTCGCTCTAACACTTACCCATTCTTCATTTACTTACTGCAAATTGTACAGTCCCAGAAGTCCCATTCCTCGAAAATCTGTTTTAGGATCATCACCTTGGAAGCCAATTTCACACCATTGCTTAGAAATCCGAGATGCTAATGGAGTATCGGGCTTCAAGAATTTCCATAACTGGAGACAAAAAAGAAAATTAGCCTTTTGACATATGCACATAAATATTCTTCCCGACTGGCTCAGATTTTTAAAACTACATCATTAGGAGGAGCTTTGCAAAAGTCAAATACATGCAAATATATAACAATTAAAGATTTGATCATCTTTCAGTTACCCATGACAGCAGTTCTCAAAGTATTGTCTGAATACTCCTGGAGGGTCCCCATGACCTTTTCAGAGAGTTTGGGAGGTAAAAACTATTTCATAAAAAAATCAAATAGGTTATTTGCCTTTTCTCTCTCATTTCATGAGTACACGGTGGAATTTTCCAGAGGCTGCATGACCTGTAATGATGTCATCCCTCTGAAAGCAGTGGAATGTGTGCTTTTATATTTTAGTGTTTTGAGTATTTCTGCTTTAATTTCTAAGCAGATATTATCTCTCACACAAGCTATTTGGAGTCCTCCAAAAATATACAAGAGAATAAAGGGGAGGAGAGAATTTTGAGGGCATGCATTCCCTCAGAAAATGCTTAACCTACTTTATCACCAAACTTTTAGCAACATTATTAACAAAAAGAAAAATGGATAGCCAGAACTGGTTTGGCTCAGTGGATAGAGCGTCGGCCTGCGGACTGAAGGGTCCCAGGTTCGATTCCGGTCGAGGGCATCTACCTGGGTTGCGGGCACATCCCCAGTGGGAGGTGTGCAGGAGGCAGCTGATCGATGTTTCTCTCTCATCGATGTTTCTAACTCTCTATCTCTCTCCCTTCCTCTCTGTAAAAAAATCAATAAAATATACTTTAAAAAAAAAAGAAAAATGGATGGACTTGAGTTTTATTTCTTACAGCTCACCTATAATGATGTGAGAGTAAATACACATAGCTAAATAAAGGAAGACCAATAATGTTCATGAATAACCCTCAAAACATATTATTATGTTTAAGAGTTACCTAAAAATGTTTCAACAATAATCAATTTTGTATTAATGGACAAATGTAGATTCTAAACACTATGTTTGTCATTGTTTAAGAAACCAGTTCTATTTTTCTAAGCTTTCTGTAGAAAGATACCTTTAACACATATCATTAGAGAGAGGCATGCAAACAAATTTACTTGTAAAAATATTAATAATATTTTAAAAATATATTTTATTGATTTTTTACAGAGAGGAAGGGAGAGGGATAGAGAGTTAGAAACATCGATGAGAGAGAAACATCGATCAGCTGCCTCTGGCACACTCCCCACTGGGGATGTGCCCGCAACCAAGGTACATGCCCTTGACCGGAATCGAACCCAGGACCCTTGAGACCGCAGGCCGATGCTCTGTCCACTGAGCCAAACCGGATAGGGCTTAATAATATTTTATATTTTCACTATAGAGACAGATACTAATGTTAAATTTCCTTATTACTATTTCAATATGATTCAACTTCTAAATTGTTTATTCTATGTTGTATAGATTTTAAAGTTTTAGCACAACAGAAATACACAAACTCCTTGCTTTATAGTCAACTGTCACATATCTTTTTTTAAAAACTATTTTTATTGATTTCAGAGAGAGGGAGAGAGAAATAGAAACATCAATGATGAGAGAGAATCATTGATTGGTTGCCTGCTGCAGGCCCCACACTGGGGATCGAGCCCACAACACGGGTATGTGCCCTTGTCCAGAATCGAACCTGGGACCTTCAGTCCATAGGCTGACGCTGTATCCACTGAGCCAAACCGGCTAGGGCCTGTCACATATCTGACACAGTATAAAACAATGCTCAATCACAGGAAATACCAACAAAAGAGTTGTAATCCATCAAAGTTATTTTAGGCACTAATCAATAATTATGTGTAATTCAAATGATACAATATTTTATCTTAGTGGCACTACAGGTAATTTTACTCTAAAGAGTGAAAGAAAATTTTCAGAGGAAAGAAAGTAAATATGTCATCCTTGAAAGCAAAATATGAAACATGGGTATAAGAAATCTCTTTTTATTTTATCCATATAAGAACTTGCCAGTGCTCTGCATTCATCAAAACAGAAAATGTTTCTGCGTTCATCACAATACCGAAAAATGAGAGAGAAGTTCTCTTTTAAAAATGCCTTTAGGAACCATTACTGCCACAATGAAAAATAAATACAAACAAAAGGAAGCAGACTGTAAAGCTCATCACATTCATGTGGACAATTATTTGATGTGATCTCAGGGCCCTACACTGTTTAAATGTACCTGGTTTCATCAAGTGAGTGAAATAAAAGAACAAAAGCAAGCATTTTTAAGTCATAAACTTCATTCATTGGCGGAATACTTAGTTTGGAGGAGTAAACGTTTAAATAATAAAATGCTTTAAAAAGAAATTCCATTTTAATAATTTCATGTATCAAGATAGATAAGACGAATGGCTAAAAAAGTGTCCTAAATTAAGTTCTTAATCCTTTCTGCTTTAATCAGGCTCACTTTTTTGGTAAATGCAAGTTGGTTATGCTAAAATACTTACATGAGTGCCACCATGTGTATATTTCCTGTAAGAATGCTTGAATTACTGCATTCTCCTCTGATAGATAGGCTCGTCCCTGAAAAAACTGAGGGTCAGAGGCAGGGTGCCCCTGAGGGAATGAGGTTATTTCTTTCACGTTGGAAGCCGACTGGAAATCTGAACTGAGGTGGTGTGGTCGGGGCCTCAGGTCGGGACCTGGGACTGTGCTCCTGGGAGTGGAGTTATTACAAAGCCACTTGCCAAGTGAAGGAGAACAGAGCTAAAAAGGGTGATTCCAGTGGCAGGTGACTGCATGCTGCATCAGACTATTATCCATCAAGGCCCATGTTCCGTTTAATTCTGTTCTCTGCACGGAGCCTTTACTGCAAGTGTATTTGACCACGTCTGCCTCGTTTCAGGTCTGCTGCAGGGCAAGGCCATTCATTCAAAAGCAGCTTTCCACCGTGAGACTCCCTCTTCCCATTAGGACAGCATCTTTTAATTCAGGGTTATATTTTTTCTATTAAGTCATGAATCCCCCTAAAACTTTGCCTTTATTATTAATTTGGTTTAAAATGTTTAATAAAAATGTCCATGTGATTAATTCACATGGACAGTACCACATGAATACTAGTATAAAGTGATATTATTCAGTTTCATTCCAGCCTATGTTTAAATGACCATAAAATCCAGGTTTTTCTTTTTATTCTTTAGGTAGGAACAGTGATAACGGTCTCCTATGCTTAAAAATCAAAGCACTTACACAAAATAGCAATATATTAAAACTCCTAAACCAGGAGTCAGCAAAGTTTGTCTATAAAGGGCCAGAGAGTAAATTCTTTAGGCTTTGGAGGCCACACGGTCACTGCTACAACTACTTAATTTTGCCACTGTAGTACAAAAGTGGCCACGGACAATACGTAAGTGAATGAATGGATGTGTTCCAACTGAACTTTATTTACAAAAATGGGTGGCTGGCCAAATTTGCTAACCCTTGCTCCAAACAATTTTATAAAGTAGGTAAGAAGGGTATTATTACCCATTTTAAAAGATGAAGAACACTAAGCTCAGTCAGTTAAACACAAACCATGGGCCAGTCTCTGGAAATACAAATGGGAACAAGACATGGTGTCCCCCTTGAGTGGTAGTGCCGTAGTGTAGAGCCCTTTCTAACTGTGTGAGCTGGGCAGTCACCTAACTGCCCAGCCTCAGTTTCCTCACGTGAAAAATGGGGATAATACCTATATCTCACCAAAAGGTTACTGTGACATTTACCTACATGGCTGGCACAAACTAAACACTCAGTGAATGTTTTATTATTACTGATTTTGTTACTATCATACTTGCAATTTGAATAAACTGAAGAGGGAAATAGAGACCCCATTCCTAAGTTTGCTTGGGGAGGATAGAAAAGATGTCTAAATTCAATAAATAAGGTCTTAAAAAAATAAGCAACTTCTGCTGTAGAAATAATGGGTAACAGAGGGAACAGCATGAGCACATACGTGGGCACAGGGGATGGCACAACCATCTGGGTCAGGGTGAGTGGCAGAGCATGGTGGAAATGCGCTGTCTATGACGGATACAGGAGCGACAGCTTGGAGAAATAAATCAGAAAGGGTCCCAAATGCATGCTAAGGTGCATGGGCTTTCTACAGTTAGACCCAGGAAACCTGAAGTTTTTAACCTAGAGAATGACATGACTAGGTAATCCCTCCAACAGTATTTAAGGAGACAGAAGAGAGGAAGTGTTACTGGCCCAATTGGAGATAATGGCTAGAATAAGGCCATGGGCATGGAAAACACTGGAGAGGTATTTGCGGGGAGCTCTACAGTAAGATGCGGTGATTTCTGTAAATGCACAGTATTTCTCTAATTAGATTGCAAGCCACTTAAGAGCAGAAAGGATGCCTCTCCTCAAATTGCCTAACACAGTGGTCGGCAAACTCATTAGTCAACAGAGCCAAATATCAACAGTACAACGATTGAAATTTCTTTTGAGAGCCAAATTTTTTAAACTTAAACTATATAGGTAGGTACATTGTTATTAACTTAATTAGGGTACTCCTAAGGCTTAGGAAGAGCCACACTCAAGGGGCCAAAAAGCCGCATGTGGCTCGAGAGCCGCAGTTTGCCGACCAGGGGCCTAACACAATAGTGGACGGTCCTGCCTGTGTAATTCCCTGTGTGAACCAGAACCTGGGCTAAAATGATTGTAGTTTGCTCACCTCTAAAGTAAAGGGAACAACCATCACTTTCCTTACATCTTATAATGGTGGCAATAAAAAGTGGTAACACATACATACTGAAATCCGGACCACAGATAAGCCATATCACAAAAGTTCTTGACGTGTATCTAATGAACTACAATTATTCATGCATTCACCCATACTGATTACTATGTGCCAGCACACAGACAACAGATCAGCTAAGATGGTACATAGCAAGTACTCAAATTCCATTGGTTCAGTGGGCATCTCAGCCACGCAAATGAATTGTTCAGGTGGTTGTGGCCGGTGTATTAATTATATCACCCCCTTTCTCTTACCTTCACCTCTTATTTCCCACCTTGAAATCATTTTATTGAACTCAACTTCCTTTATCAGAAATGGAAAAAATAAGGCAATAAAAGGAGATGAAGCTCAGCCAGTGGCTTAGCTAAAATTAAACAGAAGCAAAAGGAAAGGAGAAAAACTATTGCTAAGAATGTGGCTTCTTTAATGCTTAATGATTCACCTCAGATCTGGCACTAATTAGTAGAGACCAATGACTCATCTGTTTAAGTACTTACTCCTTTCACACAAAACCACAACAAGATACACTTTTAAAATTACATCTTTTATTGACATTTTAAAATAAAATAAAGTCAGGGCAGCTAAACAAATATTTCTTTCCAATTTTGTTACTGCCCTTTTGAATTTTAGGCACTGCTCTGGACCTAGGGGCTCAAAAATGAATAAGACCTGGGTACTGAACTGGTTGGTAAAGCTGCTCTTCTTGCTGTTTCGGGTGTTGGAGGTAAATATTTCATTGGAAAATTCATGTGAGAATTTAGGTGTAAAGCCAATTTTCTCCTGTAATCTGAGGAAGCATCAAAGGTGTTTTCTGTGGGCTTTCACATTGAGCTCAAGTTTAGATTGTTTAACTGTGTTGGAAGCCAACAGGAGAAATAGCAATCATCAAAGAGTGTCCTGGGATTTCCATTTATGACTTTTAGTAGACATCAAAGAAGATGAGGTTGGTTTCTGCTTCAGCAATAGCCCTCGTGGGAAATTACCCAAGGCCTTCATGATGATTATTTATTCATGTAACGTGGAGACTATTAGAAGAGGAGGTGAAGGTTTATATCTGGTGTGTTAAAATTGCTGGGAGGCTAATATGCAATTATAAATATTACTTCTGGCTGTCAGAGCAAAACCCTAAGACTCTCACATGATCTGATGGTGTACTATGGAACATAACAAGATGCTACTCCAAAGCACTGGATTTTAAGTTAAGAAATCAAGATAAAAAATTTTAAATCAACCTTTGGAACTACTCATCTGAAATGTTTTCTAAATTCACTCCTGAATATAGATGCTTTTTAGGATAAAGTGCCTATCACACAGCAGACGCTTGGCACACATTAGCTGGCCGAAGTGAGGGCCGGCAGTGTGTTCGAGGACTGACCTTCAGAAGCATTTCCTCGTGTTGGGGGTTATCAGAATCATAGGGCTCTCTGCGCAGCTTTTCCACATCTGCAATAAGGTTTCTGTACCCGACGATCTGCAGGAGGCAAGCCTGGAGGGAGATTCCCAGCCTGTGGTGTTCAAAAAGGAAGAAACACACATGAAGAAAAGCATAACATACGTTGGCATTTGTTCACTTGATGTAATCACAGCAGGACTTGTCCTATTTCTCTAATATCTAGGGAATTGCCCAAATAGCATCTGTCTAACAGAAGCACAGTTTCTTACTGCATCTGCATGGACAGTTGTAGAACTTGGCTAAAACTTACCTTGCATTCTGGCCTTTTCTTAAGCTATGTTGCAACAATGTGGCTTAAGAAACAAGGGATTTTTTGTTCTTAATCCTCACCCAAGAATATTTTTCCATTGATTTTTAGAGAGAGTGGAAGGGAGGTGGAGAGACAGAGAGAGAAACATCAATGTGAGAGAGACACATCGATTGGTTGTCTCCTGCACTTGCTTCTACTGCGGATTGAGCCTACAACCGAGGTAGGTGCCCTTGACCAGAATCAAATCCACAACCCTTCAGTCTGCCTGACACTCTGTCCACTGAGCCAAACCGACTAGGGAGTTCTTGATGCAGGTGATTTGTAAGTGAGATGCAGAAAATATAGGTGATAACGGGTTCCTAGGGATCATTTAATCCCCACTAGGTGAGTATATCAGAACACTTCAAAAGGGTGTGTGTGTGTGTGTGTGTGTGTGTCTGTGTACAGACTCAGAGGGAGAAATAGCCCTCAGCGGCTTAGGAGTAAAAAAAAAAAAATTCAAAATACCTCTGCTTGGGAGAATTCTTAACAGATAGGCAATGCCAAGAGTAAGAACTCACTATTTTACAAGATTTGCCATTTCATCCTGACTTCTCTAGTTGCTGAAACACTTTTCTTTAGGCTGAAACAAAATCTGTTTTCCTTGTTACCAAGTGGTTCAAACTCTGTTCTCTGAGCAAATGTATTTCCACCTCCCCGCCCCCCCCGCCCCGTGCCTATTTTTTTGAGATAGTGATTCTTTCTTCTAGTCACACCTGCAGTGTTTAAAAAAATTCCCTGTTCCTTTAATTCCTTCTCATGTGACATGGTTTTCAGGTGTTACTATCTTGCTCAGTCTTGTCTGAATGTACACTGTTCAACAGCCCATGACAACATAACACTGGAACAGAAAACAGTCTGGCAAGTGTGATACACAATCATTACTTCCTGTGATCTGAATGCTGCTTTTCTCTTCTACAACCTAGGACAGTGGTCGGCAAACTCATTAGTCAACAGAGCCAAGTATCAACAGTACAATGATTGAAATTTCTTTTGAGAGCCAAATTTTTTAAACTTAAACTATATAGGTAGGTACACTGTTATGAACTTAATTAGGGTACTCCTAAGGCTTAGGAAGAGCCACACTCAAGGGGCCAAAGAGCTGCATGTGGTTCTCGAGCCGCAGTTTGCCGACCACTGACCTAGGAGGTAAAATAGGGTCTCTTTAAGCAGTCACAAAACACTGCAAGCTTATTAAACAGTTGGCTAACTAATCACAAAGATTCTTTTTTTCATATAAACTACTGTCACATAAATCATTCTCCTACATTCATTTGATGGCATTTTAAATCTAAAAGTGGTATTTCACGTTGACTTCTTCCTGTTAAATTCTTTACAGTCATTTAGCTTTGGGGTTAAAATAATTGAACGTTGGCAACTTCTTATGATTTAACCCAAGAGTTACTCTTTGGTATACTCCTACTCCTAATTCACTCACTAAATTTGAACATTTTTGTTCGCGTGGTGGTCATTATAATCATGATGACAGTGTTATCATTACCTTTTTTGGGGGGGGGGGGGAATAAGATGTATAGAAAGTTAAGACTAAAGTTGGGGGCAATAGATAATTATGTTTTAAAATTATATACTTACTCCAAATGTAGAGGACAATGTAAGATAACCCAGAATGCTAAACTTAAATAAAACTGAATATTCAATTAAATGACCCTTGTTACCATAGGACCAAAAAACCAAATCAGATATCTTAATATAGGAAAAGTGAACAGTGGCACTGGGCACCCAGGAAACCAACACAGGACTGAAAGAGTTAATTGTGAGGGAAAGAAGAGAGTGGGAGAAATTAAAGAAGAGGCCACCAGAGAAGCCAATTCAATTTTTACAGTAGTGATTCTTATCAGCAGCTTAAGCAGCACTTGAAAAAATGTAATTAAAACAAATAATTAAAAGAAAGTGAGGTTGCCCTGGCCTGTGTGCCTAAATGGTTAGAGTATGGGCCTGTGTGCTGAAAGGTCATGGGTTCGATTCCTGCAGGTACCTGAGTTGGAGGTTTGATCCTTGGCGCCAGTCATGCACTATGCAGGAGGCAACCAATCTACGTGTCTCTCTCACATCAATATTTCTCTCTTTCTCTCTCTTCCTCCCTCCCTCCCCTCCACTCTTTCTAAAAATCAATGGAAAAAGTGAGGATTAACAAAAACAAAACAAAACAAAAACCAAAGGGAGGTTAATAGTAGTAATGACTTGATAAATTATAAAATATTTCCCCTAGCCCTCTCTATTTCCTTTTTTTTTTCCAGAAAATTATTTAAATTTTAAAAATCACATTTTGTCAATGTCTATCTATGGGGAAAAAAAGTAGCAAAATCCATATTGAGGTGTAAAAACACAATCTCCTACCTATAAGGTTTTTTTTTTTTTCTAAAGGAAATCAAAAGAACAGACAGCAAGGAAATGCTTCTGAGTGAAACATGTATCTTTCATAGAAGAGACAGAAAAAGTTTTGCTATTAAATCTAATCCGACCTCTAAATGTGATTATAGGTCTAATATATCCCTCATGCCTAATGGTAGTCTTACATTTTTTTGTTCAACTTAATTTAAAATAAATTGTCTTATTATCACCTTCCCAGAGATATAAAATATATGTCAAAAGGTTTCAAAAAGACATTTACTGCATAATTAAACCACCTTTAATGGCTGAATAAGAAAAAGGCAGCTAATTAGCTGGTGTCTGCAGAAGAATGGTACGGAGCCCACGTGGAAATGGGAGTTTTGAAATGAGCCCCAATTAGCTGGTACTTAGAATCCCTCCAAGAGACAGACATATGCAAAGTGCACTCTGAAATTCCCTTGACTGCAGCTCCCTGTCGCTGGCAATGAAAAGCCTTTCTCAGGGACAACATCTGAAGTTCTCATGCATATCTAAAAGACAGCTTGATTGTTACCTGCCTAAACTGTCTCTAAATATATCTGCACGCAGAATTTATTCTACCCAATATCCTTAGCTCATTTTTTTTCCACTGAAAAATTTCTGTTCCCAGTGGAATATGTGAAGCTAATTTTAAATGTCATGTACATTGCCGAATGCATTTTAATACTTCCAAGATGAGATGAATAAATTACAAAGTTCGAACGTCTTCTTACAAAAACTATCTCTTCCTCCCACACATGTCTCCCCCTCTTGGTTTTAAACTGTAAGGTCAGAAGTCTTCTACAGGAATCACTGGGCTAAAATCAAGGTATTCATGCCTGTCCTTTTGACAAGCAGATAGGGACTGTCTCTGGATTTTCAGCCTGTCATGAACTGACGGAGCAGAATTGGCTCAGGCACATTTACAATTTAAACTCGGACTGCACCGTAAAACACGGGCATTGCATGGAGTGACTTGATGAATGGGCCCCCTTTATTTCAGCTGATACCAGAGGCATCCATCATATTTCTTACATTCATTGCATATCAACGCATAAGCATAAATCACAACAAAGTACAAGGTTGCTGCTATTTACAAATATGGAAATGGCACCCTTTTCTTTATTTTTCATCTGAAATTCAAAACATTAGAAATGATTGGGGGTTGGGGAGGTGAAGAGATAGATAAGTACTAGTAAGTAGATAGAGAGAGAGAGCAAGGATGCATGCTATAGAAATAATAAATATGAAGCCATGACTTGTGTTCTATATTTACAAAATAATAAGCATAATTCTTACTGTGGATTTATATCAGGGTTAATTTTTTTCAGTTCCATGATGTCTTCAATAGTTTTTTCAATAGCATCAAGGTGAACACTCACTGAAGTCTGCAACAGCTAGAAAACATGTTTCAATCATTTCCCTTGTCATGAACACCCAGTGGCTTAAGCAGGGTTTATTTAGGGGCTTCAAGTATTTGTTTAAAGCTTCTCCATGAAGATACTAACCTAAACTAAACTTAAAGAAAAAACTGATTTAGCACTTGAATTCTAGTGAATTTGACATTTTCACAATGGGGGTAGTATACTTTTCCTGATTAAGGTAATAACATAGAACAGAAATGGTAAGTTGTGTATTTTTTTTTTACCATTTTCAACTGTTTTAAATTACTTATTAAAATATTATATTTTCATTTTCTCTCTCAACATACCTGGTTTCTATTGTAACTGGGCACTATGTCTACAATTGAGAGAAGTACAAAGGGGATATAGTCTTAAATACCAAAATCTATATATATAAAAGCCTAAGCAACCGAACGACCGAACAACCAGTCATATGATGTGCACTGACCACCAGGGGGCAGACGCTCAATGCAGGAGCTGTCCCCTGGTGGTCAGTGCGCTCCCACAGCAACCTCCCACAACTGGCCAACCTCCCGCCGCCTCTTCCCCTCGCCAGCCAAACTCCTGCGGCCCGGATTGGCCCCAACAGCCGGCCAGGCCGAGGGACCCCACCCATGTATGAATTCATGCACCAGGCTTCTAGTCCTATCTAATAAAGATGGAATCTGCAAATTGACCATCACACCATCACAAAGGTGGTGAGGCCCATAGCTACAAGATGGCAGCACCCAGTCCCCTCAGCCCCAATGGAGTCCCACAGTCCTTTCAGCCCAGCCAGGGGTGGGAGCAGGTGCATGGTGCAGCTGGACCCGCCCTCAGCCCCCCAGCCGCCCAGGGCCGCCCGAGGCTCAGGTAACCAGGGCCACCCAAGGCTTGCGCTGCCAGCAGTGGCAGCAGCAGAGGTGTGATTGGGCAGGGAGGGGTCGCCTTCCCCTGATGACCTGGTGCCTCCCACCTCTGAGGGCTCGAGCAGGCCAGGCTGAGAGACCCCCCCTTCCAGTGCATGAATTTTCATGCACCAGGCCTCTAGTTAAATAATAATATTCAAGAATCTTGAGAAAAAAACAACCAATTTTCTTTCTTATGTGGATACTTAACTATGTGCTATAAACACTGAAATAGTGACTTTGATTTTCTTGGAAAATCTTGAGCAGAGTTAAATGATTTGGATATTAACACCAGAGAGTTAATGCTGCTCCCATTTTCAAGTTATTTTTATTTTATGATTTTGGAAGAGGTATAAAAAAAGATGAATTTGACAGTAAAGTAAAAAGTGCACCTTACATCTGCCTAAAAATTCACATACAGTGGCTACTTTCATGTTAAAAGTAAAGGCAATTCTCTCTTCTCAGTTTTCATTAGTTTTTATAGTTAATGGTATATTTTGTTTCTTCGGATTTTTACTTTTTGATGATGGATTTGAGCTTCCAAGTGAAAAGTTGCTGAAAAATATAGAAACAATTTTACTTACCTTACTTTTTGAGCCTCTCAATGATGTTTCTATAAAAGAGATAATTTTAAAAGTGATTAAAAATTATCCTTTACAAGCGGTTTAAAATTACTGTTCTGAGCTATACCATCCTCAGTCACACCAAGCCTACATTCTGCTTACTTCTCTGTCTCACGCTTACCGATCTTCATGGTTCTAGAAGCTCCAGGCTTGGTATTGTAACAGATCCGTTGCAGTTCACATCTTCCGGTCAGCTTCCTCATGACAAATTTCAGGCAGCGCCACAGAAACGTGCAGTAAAAATACAGGCACACCTGGATCAACATTCTGTCAAAGACAAAAGATAGCACCTTCCGCTAGGACTCTGGAAGAGAATAGGAAGCGGCCACCACCAGCGAGAAAAGAAGCCCAGAGGAAAATCAGCCATTAGACGTCTGGGTTTACACATTTACTTCATTTATCTAATCCCACATTATGTTATTTGAGGTAGCTACAAACCCGTCATTGGGAGGGAAGCCCAGTCTGTGAGGACACACTTACTATGACTGCAAGCAACTCCAGAAAGCCCTGTTCTAGCAAATTTGATATTCCAACTACCTGAGCACAAGGCACTTAAAGACATTTTTAAATAAATCAGCACATTTTAAAATAACCAGGACCCAGAGATGGTCTCTCCCGTAGACAATGGCAAAGAACACATCCTGGCAACTCCCCTCGCCTGCGTCTGTAGACAGCCGCTCAGCTTGCCTGGATCATCTCCAGCCCATCCTCACTGCCCCTTTTGGCCACTACTTTATTTCTTCCCTGTTTACATTCTTGTCTCCTTCCTTCTGCTTTCCTTTAGGTACTGCTGTCCCCTTGAGGACCTGGTTGCGTGGCTACCTGTCCTCTCTAATGACCAATCCCAACACTTTCTGAACTTGCCAGAAGATGCCTCATCAGTTCACTGAACAAGCTTTTGGTTCTCCAACACCCTCTGATTTAAACCTTCCCCAAACTCCACCTTATGACAAGTCTGTTCTTGATCCCTGCTAAATAAAGTTTCCTTAATTGCACACTCTATCTCCAATAATACCTCAACAGACTATGAAGTAACTTACAATGTCTCTGGCAGGTGAATTTGTGTTTTATGCTGACTTTTATTTTTAATATTTTAGGTGCCTACTACGTCACGGTACTGTTCAAAGTCTCAAAATGACTCAAGCTATAGAAATAAAGAGGACTCACAGCCAGAAAGTTATATGCAATCATCTTCTCTTAATATTATGTGCTCCTAGTAGGCAGGAATATTTCTATTACTTCCTATTAGTGGCATGTCTAAAAGATGGCTCTTCTGCAATATTCACTAATTCCCTCCAGTTCTAACATAAGGTGATCCAGGATCATTCAGATAAATTAGAGTAGTTAACCAATAGCCTCAATGATGTGATTCATCCCTGAATATGAACCAACACTTTGAGCAAGTTTCCCTTTGTTCAAACTGCTCTGGCCTCGATATCTTGAATAGCCTGTGTTAAAAATAAAAATTTCCAAAGGCTAAGTTGAACAAAAGCATAGGATCAATCTATAATAATAAAAGCATAATATGCTAATTAGACTGGACGGCCGAACTGCAGAATGACCTTCTGGACGAAGCCAGGGCTGCGAGGGCCGAGCCCCTTGCATGAATTTCGTGCATAGGGCCTCTAGTATCATATAAATGTAAAAGAGATGGAGGAAACAGTAGAAGAAAGCAAACTGCTGCACTAAAGTAACAAAATGGAATCCTTTGTAGACAATAAAAGTATGTTCTAGAATGTCTAATAACACGAGAAAATGGTCATAATATGCTTATCAAATAAAAAGAAGTTAGAAAGGCATTGGTATGGGATGATCTATATTTTATTTAAAAAGTAAACAAAAATGTTTAAGGGTGATGTATAAATAAGAAGAAAAAGAACGGCGGGATACAGAACAAAATTGTTAACAGTGGTATTTTTGGATAAGAAAATTGTGAGTAATTTTTATTTTCTTTTTTGGTTAAGTATATTTTCATTTTTTGCTATAAGAAGTATATATTATCTTAATTTTTATAAAGTTGCAAAAACAATTAAAGTGTATAAAATTATCACCAAAGCCATTATAAAAGTGCATATAAAATTTATATGGGGAGTCAGATTCTGCTAAAAGACAAAAAATGAATTTACTGTGTTGTGAAGTCTGAAATGCAACTGTTTTAGTTAAATACTAGAGGCCCGGTGCACAAATTCATGCACCAGTGGGGTCCCTCGGCCTGGCCTGTATGATCAGGCCAAAACTGGCTCTCCAACATCCCCCAAGGTGTCCTGGATTGCGAGAGGATGCAGGCTAGGCCGAGGGACCCCACAGGTGCACGATCAGGGCTGGGGAGGGAAGCGGGAGGTTGGCCAGCTGGGGAGGGACTGTGGAAGGGCTCCAGGGCATGTCTGGCCCATCTCACTCAGTTCTGATCAGCGGAACCCCAGCAGCGAGCTAACCTACCAGTTGGAGTGTCTGCCTCCTGGTGGTCAATGCACGTCATAGCAACTGGTCAACCAGTCAACTGTTGCCCCCTGGTGGTCAGTGCACAACATAGTGAGCAGTTGAGCGGCCTTAGCATATCATTAGCATATTATGCTTTGATTGAACGGATGACCAGACACTTAGCATATTATGCTTTTATTATATAGGATGTTCTAAGATCTATTAGGATTTAGGTTATTGGCTTCCAAAAATAATCCTAAAAATAAATTTAGTGGAACATTTTAATTAGAAATTTAATAAACCTCCATTTACTCTCTTGGAAAAGTTTTCCATTTTTCCAACTATTGGATAGCTATGCCCAAGAAAAAGATTAAGCACTATCTCTGTGAACTGGTCACCAGCCAAATGGCAATGATATTAATTGCTGATTGGCATCATTCTATTATTAAGTCAAGGATAAAAAGCTTCCCGTGATATCTATCCTTAGGGTGTTGTGTGCAGTTTCCAGCGCAGTTTGCCTAGAATGTGGGCCAGCTCCTCAAATGAAGCCTTTTAAGTCCGTGTCAGGACTCCATGATAATCAGGTTCTTGGGGAGCTAAGTCTTCCTAGAGAAGAGAGTTCTGATTACTATTTAAGGTGAACCCCTGTACTCACTCTACTTAGGATACAGCCACCAGAGCCTATGACAGCTCACAGTGAACTGCAGAAAGCTTTCCCCCTACAACTTCTCCAGCAGATCTATATAAAGATGTGGCTTGAGACCTCGAAGTGTCATCGCAGGTGGCAGAAAGTGTCCAGATATGGAGTGACTTATAACCCCCTGGCCTCTTTGAATATGAGAAGAATATGCCTGGGGAACTGTTTTGCATGAAGATAGCCTTACATAAAAGAAGAGAAAAGATATAGTACTCTATTTGCTTTTACCTTTTTTTTTTTCAACTCTCCTGAGGATGCTGAAGCTGTCAAAGTCAGGAGAACCCAGTGGAAAACTTCAGGGAGGGGTTAGAGATGCTGCATCACTTGTTAGGACTCACCACTATGTGAGGTGTATCATGTAAACAACACCACAGATCATGAAGGAGAAATGCCCATTTCAATTATGAAATGACTTATCGACACTGCTTCCTTACCCTTTCATAATTCCTGGGCCAGTCGTTCTAATAATGCTATTTATTATCAAGGATATAATTTTTATTGTTTCTTTGGTTTTTTTTTTCTAATGGGCCAACATACCCACAAATATTTCATTAAAAGGCCAGCTTGCTATGCCAGGCACTATATTTTCCTGGTATGCTAAAAACTATATATTTTTTCAAGCTAGACTATCAATCAAACAATGTTTTGACAAATATAATTTATTTTGTATTTAGATCATAAACCTAAAGCCTGGCCAGAGACGGAAACGCCAGGGCTACCTCTTTCTTTGGAAGACTTATTTTGGTAACAGCTTGCTTCCTCATGAAAGGACCAGAGGAGCAAAACCTCCTTAAGAGCATCTCAGATTGGCTGTTCTTCACCATCAAGTGCTGCCAGGAGCTCACTTCTTTTTGAAAAATATAGTTTTATTGATTTCAGAGAGGGAGAGAGAGAGATTGAAACATCAGTGATGAGAATCATTGATCGGCTGCTTCCTGCACGCCCCCTGCTGGGGATCGAGCCCACAACCCAGGCATATGCCTTGACCAGGAACAGAACCATGACCTCCTGGTCAACAAGGAGCTCACTTTTTAAATTCTTGGATCTATTTAAGTCCCTACATTGTAAAGTTTATGGAAAGACTGCTGAAGGTCCAGAGGAGAACAGTAAACATAATTAAATATTTTGTGAGAATGTTAAATTGGTTTGGCATGTCTACCCTCAAAAGGAAGAAATGAAAGAAATGGATCTTTAAATGCTCTTAAGCTAATCAGTGGTTGGTTTAGGAAAAAAGGGGAGGAAGGAAGGAAGGAAGGAAGGAAGGAAGGAAGGAAGGAAGGAAGGAAGGAAAGAAGGAAGGGAGGAAGGGTGGGTCTGATTCTCATCTGAGTTTAAGGACGGATTCATAGTACCTTTCCTCCTCTTAATTTCCTCATCTCCTTATTTTGGCATGCCTTGAGTGGAAACATCTCAAGTGTATCTATGAGGCAGATCCCATGTGCTTTCTTTAATCCTATCCTTCTGTTCTTACTCTTAGAATAAGAATTACAATGGGGGGGGGGGGGAAGGGGGACATATGTAATACTTTCAACAATAAATATTTTTAAAAAAAGAATTACAGACACACCCTCTCTACCATTTGAAACCCTTGCTCAGGGATTTGTAGCTCTGCTTGTTTTTAACTCCTGTCCTGAATCATCAAACTAACCAACTTAGTTTTGATTAGGGGAATATTTTGCTCTTTTTCTTCATAGCACTAGACTTAGTTTTCTCAGTTCTGATGGAGGATTCGCAACTCACTACTGAAAAGATGTGCTATTTTATTGGAATAACAGCCAAATTTTCAAGACCATGAGGAAAAATACTGATCACCATCTCCTATTTTTAAGAACTACATGCACAGCATGTTTTGCTATTTGTTTCTATTTTTTATCACAACTTTTTCAATGATGTTCCAAAAGGAGTTACTGCAGGAAGACCTGATATTCTAATAAGGAAAATGACAATAAGTTAAATGACTTGCTTAAGCTCTGGGAGAATCTGATTTAATAATGAGACTTATTTAAACATTTTCTGTTTCCAGTATTTTATCCTACTGTCGTTTATTAGCATGCTGCAGAGTGGGGTTTATGGCTGAGTTCACAGCAGTATGCTTCTTAAAGACAATTATGATCACGTTTATTACTGAACATTCATTCTCTAGCTTGAACTAGAATAGCCACCCAATGTAAATTATTCAAAATGGATCATATCTCTGCTATCGAGTGAAAGCAAGTCCCTGTCTTATTAGAAGAACCCACTCAGCAGGAGTGGGGCCTCTGAAATAGGAGATGCACCTAGCACCAAGTGGCCTCCTGCCTGTGGGGTGAGGGGCGTGGATACCTGTAATGCAACACTACTCCAACATCTTAAATGTGTGACTCTGGCGTCTTCTTTTGGAATAATAAGAGAAAACTGGTTTATTTTGAACAGTTTCAATGAGTTTGTTAATGAAAGTTAATTCTTGCTTGAAGAAATCCTGTAATAAATAAGAAGTACACTATTGGTGAGGAAGGAAACGAACAAAATAATCACAATTCTTTGTTCAAACCAGTCTCCTGAATGAAACACTTTTCATCTAAATGGGCATAAAGAACAACAGCAAATTGCTCAACATTTCTAGCATTTCATGAACTTTAAAAAATATTTACTATTTTATTTATTTACTTTTAAATTTTTATTTTTTCCAACAACTTTTAAAAATGACATTAAAATTTTTTCAGTTGCTTTTGATGAAAGCCTAGTTTTGTTTTTTAGTCAAATATATCAATATTTTACTTTAGAAAATTTTTCAGTTGCTCTATTGAAGTGTCTGATCAGGGGCACTGGCCATCAATTGGAAATTAACTTGCCAATTGGCCTAGTAAGTGGGATTCTCTGTATAATGAGCTTCCTACTAGAAAGAGAGGCTGCAGAGGACTTGACACATGAACTGGAACTGTGAAACCACACAAAGAAACCATTTGTGTGCCTCTAGAAAAATGAGTGTATTTTCTTTAATGAGCAGCTGAGAGGCAGTGCCCAGTGCCCAGTGCCCAGTGCCCAGTGCCTAGGCAGTGTGGGGCTCTGTGGTCTTTCCCATCATTCTTTACCTGAAGAGATCACATTGTCTTTGAAAAGTGGTGGGTGTAAACCCATCATGGGTTGATACTATTCCAAATTCCATTGCTATAGCAAAGGTACTATTTTTACATTCCAAGCAAATTTTATCTGAGGAATTAGGGAGCACTGGCTGGCTGTGGGACAACAAAATCTAATTATTGGCTTATTGTTTTTCTTTCAAAGAAAAGGAGGCACAGGTTTTTCTTAATTTATTAATGACATCACAATTCAATTAAAAATTTGATGCTTAAATACATACATTTTACAAGATTTATTTTTTAAAAATCAGATATTTTGGGGTACTTGGATAATATTTTTATTGACTTATTTTAAAAGGAAGCAGCAAACACATTACACTGACATTTAAAAAGTATTTAATTGTAATCTAAAGTATAAACTTTGGTTGTAAATAAAAATATTTTTAAAAGAACCAAAATATTAAATAAATCTATAAATACCAATGTTCATATTATGGGGGTGCCAGAAGGAGGAGAGAGAGAGAGCAAGATATTCAAAACCTATTTGAAGAAATAATGACAGAAAATTTCCCCTCTCTGCTGAAAGAAATAGACTTGTAAGTCCAGGAACCTCATAGAGTCCCAAACAAAAAGAATCCAAAGAGGACCACACCAAGACACATCATAGTTTAAATGGCAAGGGTTAAATACAAAGAGAGAATCTTAAAAGCAGCAAGAGAAAAGCCGTTTTCTGCAAGGGAGCACTCATACAACTGTCAGTTGATTTCTCAACAGAAACTTTGCAGGCCAAGGGAGTGGCAAGAAATACTCAAAGTGATGAATAGCAAGGACCTACAACCAAGATTAGTTTACCCAGCAAAGCCATCATTTAGAATTGAAGGTCAGATAAAGAGCTTCACAGACAAGAAAAAGCTAAAAGTGTCCATCACTACCAAACCAGTATTACATGAAATGCTGAAGGTATTCTTTAAAAAGAAGGAGAGGGAGAGAGAGAGATGAGGGAGAGGAAGAGGAAGAGAAAGAGAGAGGGGGAGGGGGAAAGTGAGGGGGAATGGGGGAAGGGGAAGAGGAAAAAAATATGAATAATAAAATAGCAATAAATACATATCTAGCAACAATTAAATCTAAAAATCAAAATAAACAAACAAGAAATATAATCAACAAAATAAACTGATGAATAAAATAGAACCAGAGGCATGGAAACATGGAACAGACTGATGAATATCAGAGGGAAGGGGGGAGGGGAGAGCAGGAAGAGATTAACCGAAGATCTTATATGCATATATGCATTCCTATGGACACAGACAAAAGGGTGGTGAAGGCCTGAGGCAAGGCCAGAACCTGGTAGAGAGGGCAATGGGGAAATAGAGGGGGACAGCTGTAATACTCTCAACAATAAAGATTTAAATAAATAAATAAAATAAGGAAAAGTCATTATCCATCATAAGCCCCCAAATCTTCTATAGAGGATGACCAGTAGGCCTTTTCGTATTATAGATACACTACATAATTATATATAATTATGAATAAAAAATTAATTTCTGTTGAGTTAAAGACCTAGAGTAGTTGAAAGAGAGATTTTTTAACTGTACTGTAGAAAAATTAAAAGTGATCATTGAAAGGTACTTTACTTATTCCTTCACTAAAGTGAACAAATAAAAAATGAGAAGACTGGTGTATAGTACAGTAGGAAAATGTGTGGGTCTTATGTAAGGGAAAAAACAAAAATGGGTCAAGAACGTAATTTCACTGCAACCACATGCCATCCCTGTCCACAAGGAACTTATAATCTAGTAAGGAAAATGACAATAAAAACAAAAAGTAAAAAAAATTAGTGTGATAATTCTATAAAAGAAATTGCTAGAGAGACAGAGAGAAAGTACCTTCCTCTGAGATGGGACAGTAAAGCCAACTCTTGATTGTCCTGACAAGGAGGCAAGCACAACAGGGAAATCAGCATGCCTAACTTACTTCAGAGCAAAAGTGAAAAATACAAAATTTAAATGAATGAAACACAAACCCAACATTTACTGAGTGTCCAGGGCTTTCATTTATCTTATGCTCTATAGGAGGAGCTGAATGAACAGTGAGGTGTCAGAGGGTTGCCCCTGAAAAGCTGAGGGAAAACCAAGGGGCAGAAGAGCTGGGTACCAATGATCAAGCCTGAAATGAATCTCTGATGGCAGCTTGATGGTAATGGGCAGGCCCAGGTGGTGTCACAGAATGTTGCCTAGAAAACTATGCATTCAGGTTAACCTATTTCAACAAAGGTATGGAAAGTATTTTTTTTAATGCAGGGAACAAAGTAAGTTAAAATACTTGTATATACACTAATAAAAGAAAAAGATGCAAATTGATTGTACCTTCAGGACACCCACCAGCCAATCAGGAGTGAGTATGCAAATTAACCCACCAAAGATGGTGGGTTAATTCGCATACACAGGTGCCAAGCAGTCGGGGCGGGGCAGGATGCAGGCGTTCTGCACTGCCCCAGCTGTTCCGGGCCTGTGGGCAGCGTGGGAAGGCGGTAAGGCAGCTTCGGGCCGGAGTGAAGGCGGTGCCAGCAGCCAGGGGAAGGAAGGCAAATTCTTGCACGAATCTTCGTGCATCAGGCCTCTAGTGTGTAAATATATGTGTATTTATATGTATACTTTGTGTGTGTGTGCACTAGAGGCCCAGTGTACAGAACAGATTTGTGCACCGGTGGGGGTCCCTCAACCTGGCCTGCACCCTCTCACAATCTGGGACCAATTGGGGGATGTTGGACTGCCAGTTTCAGCCTGGTCCCCACAGGCCAGGCTGAGAGATCCCACCAGTGCAAGAATCTGTGCACCGGGTCTCTAGTAAGCATATAAGATCTTTGGTTAATCTCTTCCCAACCTTCCCCTCCCCTCTTCCCTCTGAGATTCATCAATCTGTTCCATGTTTCCATGCCTGTGCATTGAGCATCTGCCCCCTGGTGGTCAGTGTGCGTCATAGCTACCGATCGAATGATCAAACAGTTGCTTAGGCTTTTATATATAGAGATATGTGCATATACATGTATATTTATGTAAGTATTTATATACTTGATATGTACATGTGTATCTTAACACATTTCATACCGCTCAAGGGTTTTCTCATGTTTCGCGCGCCATCTGTTAAGGACCGCTCACGAGTGTTCTGGTTTTTCATGCCCATGGAAAAAGGAGCGAATCTAGATACTTATGTAAATTTTGTTTGGTTCTTCTTCATAGAGGAAAATGTTTTACGCAGTACCATACGTTAAAAAAGTACTAGGAACTTTAATTGTTTAATTGTTTTTGTAAATAAAAATGTTATAATTATTGAAAAACAGCACCTAAAGTGCATTATGATGATTTAAATAATGTGCAGTTTGCCCAAAAACGTGCGGTCCCTGGCGTATGTCTTAGAGATTTCTATGCGGTACACAATGTGTTAAAAAAGGAAAAAACTATGGCTAAACACACCAGACTACAGTGACAGTGGTATTTGGATGTGCAGGCTGTAAACCCCTTTTCAGGATTTAGCTTCTACATCTGATAAGCTCAGGCAATGCCTCAAGCGATGGTAATGAAATTCTGGGACAACTACATGGCCCTGCACCTTTGGCCCCTCCAGAGCATTGGAAATTGGTGGGTGCTGAATGCAAATACTGCCTAGCTAAAAAGGGACGTGTCTGGAAGTCTGATTTTAAGTCTGGTGTACATTTGCTACAATGGGCTGTTTGACTTTGGACAAGCCCCTCTGCCCCTCTGGGCCTCTGCCTTCCCATCTGTAAGGTGAAGGGAATGGCCTAGTTTTCTAGCTCTAAGACTGTGGTCGGCAAACTGCGGCTCGAGAGCCACATGTGACTCTTTGGCCCCTTGAGTGTGGCTCTTCCTAAGCTTTAGGAGTACCCTAATTAAGTTCATAACAATGTACCTACCTATATAGTTTAAGTTTAAAAAATTTGGCTCTCAAAAGAAATTTCAATAGTTGTACTGTTGATATTTGGCTCTGTTGACTAATGAGTTTGCCGACCACTGCTCTAAGAGAAGGCTAGATATGTGTCACAAGGGAAGGAGATTTTTCATCTGATTCTCCCTTCTCTTTGAGGCCTACTTTAGGTTTGAGTGAAAATGTTACCATGGTTCTGGACTGCTTTACCCCATGCTTGCAAAGGTGCCCGAGAACTGTCCCTAACTTTACCTTGGCAGCTTGTCTTCTGCCCACCCTACATAGGGTCGACAGCCAACACATCTGGACCACCTGCTGCTTGTGGCAGCTGGTCACAATTTCTGGGCTTTGTTCACAGCATCTTCTCCACCTCTCCTACCTTCTATCCTCATTTAAAAGCTAGAGGCCCAGTGCATGAAAATTTGTGCACTGGGGGGGGGGGTCCCTCAGCCCAGCCTATGCCCTCTTGCAGTCTGGGACCCCTTGGGGGATGTCCACCTGCCAGCATAGGCCCACTTGCCAGGAGGTCAGGCCTAAGCCACAGTTGGACATCCTTAGCACTGCCGAGGAGGTGGGAAAGGCTCCCGTCAGCTCTGCTGCGTTCGCAGCAGTCAGCCTGGCTTGTGGCTGAGCGGAGCTCCCCCTATGGGAGCACACTGACCACCAAGGGGCAGTTCCTGCATTGAGCGTCTGCCCCCTGGTGGTCAGTGCGCATCATAGCAACCAGTTGTTCCCAGTTGTGTCGCTGTTAGGGTCAATTTTCATATTACCCTTTTATTATATACGATAGGAGCATCCTCGTCCTCTTTTACCCTCAATCTCATCCCAGTGAAGCCATCCCTCAGCATTCCTGTCACAAAATGCCTGTAGCATGTCACTGACCACATTCCTTTTTTTATCTTAGTTTTGCCCACGTGTGCCTCAGCTCCTCACCAGATGGTATGTTACTTTGGAGTGGAGACCACCTCATATTCACTTTTGTATCACCCACAATGGCTCACAGTAGACACACACCAAAGGAGAACACAAGCAGAAACTATGAGAAACAGCTTGGAAGTCACAGGCCTGCATTCAAATATCCATATGCCCTGGCTGGCATGGCTCAGTTGATTGGAGCATCATCTTGTACATCCTGTACAACCCAAGGTGGTGGGTTTGATTCCCAGTCAGGACACCTACCCAAATATCAGTGTGCCCTTGTGTGAGTAACTTAACTTTGTCAAGCCTTCATGCTCTGTGCTGTAAAATGGGATATTAATTCTGTTTAATCTCAATTGTTATTAATGTAAAATGTGGCATGTTACTACAATTGTTAGCAGTAGATGTTTACTAAATGAGTTAGTGGACCAATATATTAATCAGGTGTGAATGACCTATATATAAAACCCAATTTATGGCTATTTTTGCTCATTGGAAGCCTTTATTTACCTAATTATAGTGTTAAATACTTTTTTCCTCTCAATTGCTTCACAGCCAGAACTTGGGTGCAATTCTGCTGTGCTGCTCAAAGTGTCTCCCGTGGAGGTTTGAGTTTGGCAGACGTTTCCCTCTCCTCTCTCCTGTCTCAGGAAGAAAAATATGCAATGAAGTCCATGGCCAAGACACTGAGATCCTGAGGCCGGGAACGTTGGAAGCAATTATTTACATGGGGTGCCTTAAAAGATTCCCTGTATTAGAAAATGTCAAAATTAATAATGCCTGATAACTTAAAAAATATCATCTCAACAAGTAAATCCTAGCAAGGCAACAGACCTTCAGTCCAAGTCTTAGGCCTTCTTTATGATACACATCAACTGAATTAACGTTAATGAAATATACTATATAAACTACACCCAAAGCCTCAGTTTTATTTAGGGCTCAGAAAGTACCCTCTCTTTCTCTGATAAAACACAGGCACACTTTCTTCTCCATTTAATCACTGGTTTTCTTTTAATGCAGGCCTTGGAAAGAGTCGTTAATTGGTGACAATGATGTACTTATATCATATCCCATATCTACTCTCAATTTAAAACATATCCTTCCGTTGAGTGTACTAATCTATAGCATTTATTTCTAACTTCTCATGTAATTTCTTATATTTCAAATATTTCCTCACTCCTTTACACTCTGAGTAGTTACTCCATTAATATAGTTGATGGTAACAGTGAGCTGGAGAGAGCAGAGTGTGGGTCCCATGCATCTTAAATGTGGATTAAAATCCATTCTTTCCCTCAACCTGGATTCTTTATGGTTAACCTCATTTCTTCTGAGACTGTACATGGAGCATTTCATTCTACAGCAACACAGAAGCTGACAAATCGATCACTCTGGGGGCTTTTAAATAATGCCGAATTTTTCTCAATGAAAATCAACTCCTTATTCTACATATTTGTTGAGCTCAGGAACTAACACCTATTTTATTCAGGCAATGTGTACATAACCTTCTCTTTGGTTCAAATAAAAAGATTTCCAAATTGTCCAACATCTGTGGGCACAGACTACAGGGAATAAAAGGCAGTTAAAATGATCTGATAGAGTTGTAATGCAGGATTATTACTCTGCCCTCTTAGCCTTCCAAATTCCATAAACATTAACATATAATGAATACATACTCATTGTAACTTAATAAAAGCATTCAAAACAAAAACGAAAGCCAAAAGCAAAAATCAACTAAGGAGCCCTAACCGGTTTGGCTCAATGGATAGAGCGTCAGCCTGCGGACTGAAGGGTCCCAGGTTCGATTCCAGTCAAGGGCATGTACCTTGGTTGCAGGCACATCCCCAGTAGGGAGTGTGCAGGAGGCAGCTGATTGATGTTTCTCTCTCATTGATGTTTCTAACTCTCTATCCCTCTCCCTTCCTCTCTGTAAAAAAAATCAATTACACACACACACACACACACACATATATTTTTAAAAACAAGTAAGGACAGGCAATGATTGAATTTGCTTTTATTATCAAAACCAAAGGTCAATGATAATCCTCAAATATCTTTCTTGGTGTGTAATCTATTATCCAAGACTCAGTTTCACATAAATAATCAATGTCAAGTAATATTTATAAAATATATATATGCCAACTTAAAAGAGAAAATTTTGCATCAGAACACACAACTGACAGGGATGTGCTGGTTCCATTATCCTCGGAGCTCGTCTGTGTGAAATTACAGTGGTAGAGTTTACCCATACCGGTTCTAAATCATCACATACAACTTAGTTTTAAAATGTGATCATCTGCACCAAACACAATGTTACACCTATTCAATGGAACAAAAAACCTAACAGACACTAATGCTCCTATTTCTTCTAAAATGGCTGGTTTGGAGGTTACTCATTTTTTTTTAAAACCAGCAAGAGAGTGAAGAAATCCAGCTGCACCAATCTTTGCACAAACCTGACCACTTCTGCTTCCACTTTCACAAAAGTAGCTCCTGATGTCTCAGCTTCATCTCACACTACAGCTTTCTGTTAACATGATTCCACTACTCAGAGATATTCAGGAGGGATTCATAAGTACCAATTTTTCAAAATATGGAAACAGATGGGTTTATTACCATGGCAACCCAAAACATGTAGCAGATCAAATACTTTGCTGGCAAATCTCCTAGTGATTTTTCAAATACTATCCTTTTACTCGGCCGAGATAAACAGGGTGGGCAGTATGCCTATAAATGCTAATGCCTGTGAGCAGTTTAATAGTGACCTCCAGGGAGGTCTTCACAGTTGTAAGATCCAGTAAACATCAGTAGCTGCAGCAGAACATAGTGACTCCCACACAAATCGACCTCCGTGCTCCAGAAACAATGGTGCGAACAACACCAGTGGGGAAAGGAAAATCATAAATGGCAGCCACTGAAAGAATTAAAGTTCCTAAAAGAAGCAAGCCCGCTAATTGTTCAGAGAAAAGAAGCCAGAGCAAGGGTACAGCGGTAAGGCACCATCTCGAGGGAAAGTGTGTTTTATTTTCTAATTTTCAGAGCTAGACTGACATTACTTTTGTCATGTTTTAATATGATGTAAAATTTCTTCAAGAATTCCATTAATTTATTGTAAATAACAGTCAATACTCTTGAAAATAATTACCTGTCAAGCCTAATGGCTTTCAAAACAAAACAAGATCACCCCAAAACATACCAACATACACAGTGCTCTATACAGCAGTCTTCAGGGAATCAACAATTCCTGCAGATTTCAGGGACATTACTGAGACAGGAAGAGCAAAAGCTTGGGATATATATTTTTACCAAAAAGGAATATCTGAAAATACCTGTATGAATTGGCCAGCCAACCAAAATCTAAATGAAGGGATATTTAAAATTACTTATTTCAGGAAAATGATTGTACACAAATTATATTGATTCTTTGACTACCAATCCCCAGACCTCAACTTGAAGGCCAGGAGCATACCACTCTTTACAGATACAAGCATCAAGGTTGTCCAAAGTTCTCCCTGCCCCGCGAGTTTGCACCCATGCTCTCTTGTAATTGCTTGTAATCTACCACTTGTAAACGTTCTCTTTTAGCATCAATGTGCACATAGAGTTGGCAGAGGAATTTTGTGACCAAATTATTCTTAGCTGAAGTACAATGCGAGACATGGTTACCGTTTCACAAACAGTGAACAAAAATATTATCCTAATTGGAGAGGAAGTTTCTCATTTTAGAGGGTTCATCTGATCCGGGAAACCAGAAATGCTTACCTCAGGAAGTGCTTCATCGTGCCTGTTTTGCTTATCCAGACGTTATCCAAACTGTCCTCAAGTAACTGCTTTCCAGTTGGCCTTTGTCAAAATAAGTGCAAGCTGTGGGGAGAAAAATAGATGTATTTACTGTTAAGGGTGCTGGAAACCCCAACCCCAGAGTTCTGCTTACCTGAGTAAGCAGACAATATTATATGGCACCCGGAACATTGTCAACCCAACTGCCCACGAAGCAACTCAATTCTATGGATGGAGATTAAAGCTAAAGTCTTTCATTTTATCATTAACAATTAGCCTTTCATTTTAAGTCACTTGCTGGAGAAATTATTAGTTTCATCAGCAATCTTTGCAAGAGTAAGCTTTTTCTCTATTTTGGGCATTTCTACATTTGGAAGAAGAGTATTTATTTTTTAAAAATGAAGAACTATAAAATTATCCTGATTCCCAGATATCTTATGGTCTGAAATCTGGCAGCCTCAACCTTTCAGAAGTACAACTAAAAAATAACTAGAAGCAGCTGGCAATGTCTTTAAAATATATTTGTTAAAGAGTCAATTACTCCAAACAAGTGAACAATATGCTCCATATCCCCCCCCCATTTTTTTTTTTTTTTGCACTCTGACTAGAACAGTGAGGTTTTATATTTGTCTATCACTTTTCAGCTTACAATTTGCTTTCATAAAGTCTATAATACCAGGTTATTGGTCTTCTTCCTTCTTATAAGGAGGACAGCAGAAGCCGCCTACAACGTGGGGATGAAACAGCCTGGAGAAGGGAGAGGCTGGAGACAATAGTGGAGAGATGTTGCCGAGGAGGAGGAGTGATAAATGGAACACCAGCTGCAATGGCAACACAAGGAACTGAGTGTATGGACAAATGGAAGAGACACAACTACCAACTAGAACAGCTCAGAAATGTGGGCAACTCAACCCCAAAGCCAGTCTTTTCTTTACCACATTTTTTTTTTCCATGTGAATACTCCATGCATGCTTGGGGAAAAAAAGTGTACACGTCAATTAAAGATTGTGGTTGCTTCTGGAGGGGCAGGGAAAGGTTTAGGATTGGGGAAGGAAAAACTGACCTTCAGCTTGATAAGCATTTTATTTCTTAAAAGATATCTCGAGCAAAATAAAGGGCAAAAACAACTCGTGTCCCTTTTATGTGGTGGGAATATATATGATTCTTTGTACTTCTGTGGCTTTTAAAAATGAATTCAAATTTTAACTAAAAAGCATTAGTGTCTACCCAAAACCCAGATTATAGTTTCTAAAATATTCTCAAAGATAAGGAACCAGGGCTGCTTGGAGGAGTGGCTGAGTCTAGGGATAGGGCGGGGAACACACAGGTGAGCCTGACATGTCTTGTTGTGCCAGAAAGTAAGAGTGTGCTCAACCCTGACTGGTTTGGCTCAATGGATAGAGCGTCAGCCTGCGGACTGAAGGGTCCCAGGTTCGGTCCCAGTCAAGGGCATGTACCTTGGTTGCAGGCACATCCCCAGTAGGAGTTGTGCAGGAGGCAGGTGATCGATGTTTCTGTCTCATCAATGTTTCTAACTCTCTATCCCTTTCTCTTCCTCTCTGTAAAAAATCAATAAAATATATTTTTGTTAAATGTGCTCAAAGGGCAGACAGTGAAGGTGATGTCCAATAAACACAGGACCCAACCGAAAGGACTCCTGATGGCCAACACTGGGACAATATGTGTAATGTAATTAATATAGTATTGGATTATACCATAAAGTATGAAATAAGTATCTATGATTCCATACTGATATAAATAAATGAATGAATAAATAAATAAATGCAGAATACTATATCAACCTCCTGTACAAAAGACTCCTAAATAATTTATGTAGATACTCTGCCGTCAAGGAGCTGGAGTAGAATTCTTTTTTAAAAAAAATATATTTTATTGATTTTTTTTACAGAGAGGAAGGGAGAGGGATAGAGAGTTAGAAACATTGATGAGAGAGAAACATCGATCAGCTGCCTCCTGCACACCTCCTACTGGGGATATGCCCACAACCAAGGTACATGCCCTTGACCGGAATCCAACCTGGGACCTTTCAGTCCGCAGGCCGACGATCTATCCACTGAGCCAAACTGGTTAGGGCTGGAGTAGAATTCTTAATCCCTTCAATGGAGTCTGGACATAGTGACTTCCTGAGTATAGTCTGGAAGGGGGGAATGAGCAATTTTTCAGTAGAGAAACCTGACAAATACTATCTCAATTAGGTGATCAAGGTTAACATCACAGTGCTAAGTCATGGTGACAGAGTACATTCTTGATATGCTGGGATGAAAATGGCACTTTACCTCCATGGTCTTTCTCCTCCAAACCTCTACCCCTGTCTCATCCTGATGAAAACATCAGACCAACTCCTTTTGATGGATATTGCACAAAATACCTAACCAGTGCTCCTTGACATCTCCAGATCATCAAAAACCAGAAAAGTCTCAGAAACTATCACAGCCAAGAGGTGGCTAAGGAGATATGACAATTAATTATAATGCGGGATCCTGGAACAGAAAAAGAATGTTAGATAAAAACTAAGCAAATCCGAATAAGCAAGGATTTTAGTTAATTAGGTATCAATATTGGCCCATTAGTTGTGACAAATGTTCATATTAACATAAGAAACTGGATGCCAATAAAGGAACACTCTGTATTATCTCTGTAACTTTTCTGTAAATCTAAACTATTCTAAAATGAAAAATATATTCCAATATGTTGATGCCTAATATGCTCTAGACACAAAGTTAGGCATTAGGAATACAGGTTGAACACGAGAGGCATGGGTTCCATTCTCCAGACCCTAAAGTCTTGAGGGAGGATTGTAGAGATAATACAGAGAAACAAATAGCTACTTAAACACAGTTTTACAAGTGGAAATGGGTGCTGTGATAGTGGTGCTTATCTTATGATGTAGGGGTCAGAGGGTTCCCTCATACATATAAAGTCCTAGGAGCAAGAGAATACACAATGTGTAGAGGGAAAAATGTTCAACAAGACCTAGTGACCTGGTGCTTGCTAAGAGGGACAGGTAAAAACAAGGATGGTCAGATCTGGAAAACCAAGAAATGGTCAAATCGTCTAAGACAGCAGTTCTCAACCTGTGGGTTGCAACCCCTTTGGGGGTCGAATGACCCTTTCACAGGGGTCGCCTAAGACCATCGGAAAACACATATATAATTACATATTGTTTTTGTGATTAATCACTATGCTTTAATTATGTTCAATTTGTAACAATGAAATTGGGGTTACCACAACATGAGGAACTGTATTAAAGGGTCGCGGCATTAGGACGGTTGAGAACCACTGGTCTAAGACTTTGTAAGCAATATCAAAGAAGTCTGAACAATAAGGAACCATTAAAAGTCTTCAAACTGAGATGTGAGATGATCCAACTTCTAGTTTAAAAAATGCTCTGTGCTTGTAGTATGGAGAATAAATTGGATTGTGGTGAAATTGTTGGAGGGGACACCATTTAGAAGGTTATTACAATAGTCCAGGCAGAAATAATAATGGCAGGAGAAGGTAATTGACAGAGACAGGACTGGGATGGGTTTGAGAGATATTTAGAAATTAAAACTTTTGTTAATTGATTGGGGAATAGGTTGGTGAAGGAAAAGGAGGAGTCAAACATTATGCCCATGTTTATGGCTGGCATAGATGGGTGAGACAGTAGATTCTTTCATTAAGACACAGAATTCTGGAGGAGATTTTGGGGTCTGGGTGTGTTTGGAGGTCTTTGAGAGGAATTTTGAGCTTGCTGGGTCAAGTGGTAGTATGGATATACATAGATCTGAAGGCCAGGAAAGAAATTCCCATTGGAGACAAAGATTTGGGCTTAATTGGCATATAGATGGTAATTAAAACCATAGCCCAGAAGGAAATACTAAAGAAGTGGCATTTTCAACATTTGTTGTACATAACACTAGTTCTTTGTCATTGGGATAATATTAAATTAAAATCGTCATATTAGAAAGCAAAAAAGAATGGGGGAGTTGGTGTGCAACATGTGATACTGTGAGCCACTCACTATTGATAATGCATTTCAGAAAGTTTTTTTCAATATTTAAAGGAATTTTTAAATGGTTTCATTTTAGTTAAATAGAAAACCAGTTTACCTAAAAAAAAAAATCTCACTTCATAATGATGTGGGACAAATAAAGTAATATAATACTTCAGCTTCCTGCCCTCTACATAGAGGTTCCTGAGTCTATCCATTAAAAAACACCTTCTTGATTGCTTTTGTGCCCAGCATTATCCTGGGTAACGCACATAGTTTAATACTGCAGGGGAGCATTACAATTTAAGGAAAAATTTGGCAAATATGGCAGAAAGTACGCACGGTGGTTAAGAGCACAAGCTTTGGAGACAGAGAGTTCATATCTGGGATCTACCCCTAGCCTAGTGGTTTTAGACAAGCTGCTTAACCTTTCTAGGGTTCTGTTTTCTCCCTGTTCAATGGGGAGCAGTTATTATAACCACTTCGTAGGATTGTTCTAAGAATCACAGTATGTAATATGCAGTCAATGAGTGGTACTCATTATTAGTATTATTTTGTCATTCTTATTAAATACTCCTCTAAAGTAAAAGATTATTTGGTTAAAAGTGAAGAATCAGTTTGGAGACTATTAAAATAAGTTCTGACAAGTTGTGACTTAAACTGGAACAATGATAGTGGTGATGGAGAGAAGAGAACAGAGGTGGAAAGTAGAATCACTTGGACTTACTGATTGGGTGGAAAAAGTGAAGGGAAAGAAAATAACAATTAATTTCAATTATCTGTCTCCCAAACAGGAAACAAAGACAACAATTAGTGCTAATTATCTGTTCCCCAAAGAGCACACACCAAAAATGGCTTTGGGTGGTAGAAGAAAGACTTTGCAAATATTATTTAATACTATCATTGCTCATTGGGTACTAAGTAACTTCTCTAAATGTTTTCTATAGAAAAATAAAACAAATTACTGCTCACTTTATTTTTAAAATTTACGCATACCTGTTAATGTCCTATTTAGTGCAGACTAGATAACTGGTGTGAAAGACAGGAACCTGCTACAAATCAGAGTTGGTGTACAACGTGTGATACTATGAGCCATTCACTATTGATAAGAAATGCCCTATGAGTTGTTTTTTAATGAGTGGTGCTGAGGTAATCTCTCTGAGTTAGGCCTCCTTTGTAGGCAAAGCAGCTTTTCTCAAGTGGCTGTGCAGGGCCCAAAGTCGGGAAAACTTGAGTTTGCTTCTTGTCTGCACAACGCTCTAACAACACAGTAGCCCTGATAGACTGCCCAAGTTTCCCCCACAGCCTGTCGAGGCTAACTGGATCAGATGCCTTGTTTATATGTCTCACTTATTGAAAAATGCAGATACTTATTTTGGGTTAAATTCAGATTTATTGAGTTTTTTTTAAAAAATATATTTTATTGATTTTTTACATAGAGGAAGGGAGAGGGATAGAGAGTTAGAAACATCAATCAGCTGCCTCCTGCACACTCCCTACTGGGGATGTGCCCACAACCAAGGTACATGCCCTTGACCGGAATCGAACCTGGGACCCTTCAGACCGCAGGCCGACGCTCTATCCACTGAGCCAAACCGGTTAGGGCTATTGAGGTATTTTTACATAAAGTTTAGCTTTTTTTTTGCTTTTTTTGTCAGGCAGTAACCTCTGTGGCCCCTGCTTCACAGCATGCAAGGAGGACATGAACACGGTGTGCTGTCCCTTCCCTGTAACTGCTTCTCTAGAGGGGTCTGTAACCGTGCGGACATCAGAATTACCGGCTCTATTTTAAATCTCAGCTGCTGCTCTAAAATGACCTGTGTCATGCTTCCCCTCTGCACACATGCTCCTTGGGGCACCAGGGAAGCCCAGGGCTTGATACAATGCCTGGCAAATTGAGTGCTCAGTTCAGATTTGCTGAAATGAACTTGGCATAGTTTCTGAGAAATGCACCTTTTAACAACACTAATAAAACCAACTAAAAATCACCCTACTGAAAGAAAATAACCCCCATGTGGCTCTCCTTTTTAAGCAAAATAAAGAATGTGATCATAACCCTGGGTTTCCTGACTCTTTCAGCCCATCTGCACTAATTTATCTCCATGTGTATGGGACGCTGCCCTGACCTATTCCCAAGGTAAGGATCCAATGGCTGTGCTTGATGGATCAAACACCTCTCGAGATCAATGGACATTCAGTGCTGTGCGTGGGGCTGTGTGCCCCTTGGACTTTTTTCCCAGCTGGGAGGAAAGGGGCGGGGAGGTGTGGTCTGCTACTTCTGAAAACTCTTTCTGCCTGGAGCCAATGAACTTGCACTGCCTCCTTTGAGCAGGAGGCCCCTACAGCTCTTTTGTCAAGTACCACATGATGACCCTATGTCTTAGAAGCTGACCCATCTATTGAGCATCCCCTGGAATGAATTAGAGACTTAACTAGAGGGGATAGAACTCCTTTCTTTAACATCTTAATCCCTACACAAGATGAGAAAAGCTATTTTCCATGTAGCCCTTCAAATTCTAACTACATCCCCTGTAATAAGCAAAATGCTTGTGCAATCATAATGTTAATATAAGTAAAGGACAATCCATGAAGTAAATTCTATTCTACTGTTAAAATGTGCCTAATTTGGGATTATCCCAGTTTTTCTTAAAAGTGTCTTCTAGCCCTAGCTGGTTCGGCTCAATGGATAGAGTGTCGGCCTGTGGACTGAAGGGTCCCAGGTTTGATTCCCGTCAAGGGCACAAGCCTTGGTTGCAGGCTGGGGTTGCAGGCTCGATCCCCAGTGGTGAGTGTGCAAGAGGCAGCCAATCCATGATTCTCTCTCACATCATTGATGTTCTATCTCTCTCTCTCTCCCTCCCCTTCCTCTCTGAAATCAATAAAAATATTTTATATAAAAAATGTCTTCCAGATAAATTTTTAAATAAAATTTAATTTAAAAAAATTTAGCCTCAGCTTAAGGTCTTGTGAATAATAGCTAATATTTACATAGTGCTTATTTTGTGCCAGGCAATATTCTATGGCCTTTATTTAAAACTCATTTAACAGGCATCCCATGAAGTGAATAAAAATTATCTCCGTTTTATAGCTGAGAAAACTGAGCAAGCTTCCAAGGTCACACAGCTAGTACCTGGCAGAGCTGGGACCCAAACCCTCAAAGCCTGACTTCCGAGGCAGTGCTATTATTTCTCTCCGGTGCTGCCTCTGGAAACCACAGAGGTAAAATTCTGAGTTGACTTAAGCATGAAGAGAATAAATAGTATATTCAATTCAAACTAAATTATAGATCTGGGAATAATGGAGGCCTGGATATACACCTGCCCCTCAAAATTTAGGAGTGTTCTGGGAGCTAGCTGGAGGACTCTTGTCTATCAAGGATTACTATGCCACTGAAAATTAACCCCTTTCCTTTCCCAAAGCAAATGTACCAGAAATCTGAAATTTTCTAAACAAGAAAATGTTATGGGAAGAATTTATATAACAGAGCCCAAAAGTGTGGGTTTTAAATATTCTTATTGAAGTCACATTTCAAAGGAGATAAGGATCCTTGGCAATATCATTCTGAAGTAATTAATATTAAAATATGACATGTAAATCTAGTGCTCCCTTGGGTTTAGAAAACCTAATGACACTCAAGCTCCTGGTCCACTCTATTTGTGTGGTGATTTCATTCTCCCCACATTACTCCGAGGCATTGGTCAGTGTGATAGGGCCTTCAAATCAGCAGTTTCCCTCTTTTTTTTGTTGTTGTTGTTGTTTTTTTCATTTATCTCCATATTTCAGCTTTCATAATACATTACACCTTTCCTTTGTAGATAAAAATATTTGCTGCCGAAACCGGTTTGGCTCGGTGGATAGAGCGTCGGCCTGCAGACTGGGGGGTCCCGGGTTCGATTCCGGTCAAGGGCATGTACCTTGGTTGTGGGCATATCCCCAGTGGGAGATGTGCAGGAGGCAGCTGATCGATGTTTCTCTCTCATTGATGTTTCTAACTCTCTATCTCTCTCCCTTCCTCTCTGTAAAAAATCAATAAAATATATTTAAAAAAAATATTTGCTTACTTTTTTAAGGAAACATATCTAATGGTTGGTAGAATATTTCAAATCTACCTAGAAGACATATACTAACTTGAATGAGTTTTCTTGAATTAATTGAAAAGCAAAATAAACTACACTTTCTCTTAGATTTCCCTAAATGCTTCTTTTTTCCCTTTTCTTTTGAAGAGAGATATCATTTACTTTAGCATCAAAATTACAGTCACATCTTAGCAAACACAAGTATAGGAATAAAAAGTGAATGTTGTAGTAATCAATCCCAAAATGAATTGTTCTCATTCTTATGGCACAGTCAACACCAGGAAATTCTCCTTGTGACTTTTTCTTATCTACCGGTAAGATACAAATAGCATTCATCTTGGGAAAATAGGTCTGGATATAAGTTATCTCTTCCACTTGCCTGACATTATTTGTACTTTGGACCAATACTGTTCTTGGTGCATTCACATAAACAAATGAATATGTCAGACACATAGGAAGAAAGGTGGATCATATAGCCTGCTAGTTATGAGCAGAGATCCTAATTGCTTCTTGTTGCTATTGTTTTCTTTTCATACTATAACACCACAAGGAGGGGAAAAAAAGCAATCAAATGGGTCAACCTCAAAATACTACTTAGTGTAATTAATGATAATCAGAAGATGAAAACACTTTCCACTCTCCTTCTCCTGAATCTAGATTAAGAAGTAAAAGTTTGGGAAACATTTTTTTTAGCAGTAATGAAAAATAAAAGGTTTCATTTAGCAGTTCCGGGAGAGGAAAACACACACAGCTATACTCTGCAGATGATAAATTCATGATCAGCAATATCAAAATTATTTGCCATTGATTTCATTTCCTCAGGTTGGGCTATTCTCATTTCAGATGAAAGAAGAAAGAAAACAATGATATGCGGAGCCATAGATCCATAAATAATAATTTTTATAGTTTTCTCCTAAAAATCAGATTGATCCAAAGCTGCTTTGGGTACCAGAAGAAATTGGTTCAATTCCATTTATTCTGTGTCTTTCGGTGCATAAAATTTGTGCGGGGCGGGGGGTGGGGGGTGGGGGGAATGTGTCTCTCAGCCCAGCCTGCACCCTCTCCAATCTGGGACCCCTTAGGGGATGTCCGACTGCTGGTTTAGGCCCGATCCCAGTGGAGAGGGACTACTGGCTCCTAACCACTCGCCTGCCTGCCTGCCTGATTTCCCCTAACCCAGGGGTGGGCAAACTTTTTGACTCAAGGGCCACAATGGGTTCTTAAACTGGACCGGAGGGCCGGAACAAAAGCATGGATGGAGTGTTTGTGTGAACTAATATAAATTCAAAGTAAACATCATTACATAAAAGGGTACGGTCTTTTTTTTTTTTTTTTTTTTTAGTTTTATTCATTTCAAACGGGCCCGATCCAGCCCGCGGGCCGTAGTTTGCCCACGGCTGCCCTAACCACTTCTGCCTGCCAGCCTGATCGCCCACAACTGCCCTCCCCTGCTGGCCATCTTGTGACGACATCATGGAGGCCATCTTGTGACAACATCGCACGGTGCCACCTAGGCTTTTAGTATATAGAATGTCACTTTAAGTACTTTCTAAAGGCAACTGAGAAAATTTCCTGATGACAATAAGCTCCAAATAAATTATCTCAACCTATGTGGAAATTTCAGTTTTCCTTCTGAATGGTCTCTCAGTGTGCACTGTGCCCTGCTGGAGTCTAATGAAATCGTGATGGTGACATCCCTCAGTCAGGCAGGTAGAAATCAGGGACTGTTGAAGAAACAGATACATGCTTCTCTTTTTTTCAGCTGTGGCTATATTAGGTGGAGAAGGTAAAATGGAGGAGAAAGGCAACTATTCTGGTAAATACCAAAACTCACAGATAACTGAAGCCAAGGTGATTTAAGATGAGATTAATTCAGCTTACAGCTCCAATTAATTCTCTATTATGCTCTGCATGTATGCATGCCTGCAGATGGTTTTCAAGAAATTAGAGAAAGTTCTCTAAAACAAGCCTGACCTCTCATCAGGATGCACTTCTCTGGGGGAACACCAGGCAAGGGCACAGGCGGCTTGTGGATTAGGAGTAGCTAGTAACCACCTGCCAGGGACTGAGCGCTGTCTGTGTTGGCCCACAAATTAACACCAGGGGGTCAGCCTTCTCAAATCAGCTGGGCCAAGTATCAGATTCAAAATATCAGTAAATCTGAATGAGCAAATTCAGATAACGGTTAACTATGCATTTGCTTCATATTTTGTCAGGTCCTAGGGACCACAGTGTCAGTGCAAGGGAAACCTAGACAGATTAAGGACTCAGTCTTCAAAGGACATAATACAACCCAACTCACCACATGACATGACAAGTGAACAGGAATGAATGGGAGGGGAGAGAAGAAAAGGAATGAAAAATTTTTAAGGCTTTTTATGAACATTTGAAGCATGTATAAAATGTAATGTTTGACTTTATACAGCAGCGATTTCAACCAGTGTGCCGCAAGAATTTTTAAAACATGCAATACTTAGTCAGGGGCACTGACCTCTTTCATCTTAGATTGTCAAATAAAAAATGACAACAACACAACAATAGCCACCCAGTGTGAATGAATAAAAATTACACCTATTTTTTTTTTGGTGTGCTGCAGAATTTTTAGTAATAGTTTAGGCATGCCTTAAGATGAAACAGGTTGAAAATTGCTGTCATACGAGTGTGCACATGAGGGGAGAGAACAAACAATATGTAAATTTACCATTCCAGAGAAATGAAAAATCTTTCAAAATTATGCATTCACATTTCACACATGCTATCCAGCATGTCATAGTAGAAGTATAATGCTCATGTATAACAATCTCCCTGAGGCCACATTCTAGAACCTTCCTTTCTTCCTTCTCTGGTGATTAGTTTGAACAATGCTCTGTTGATAGTCACTATAATGACAACTAAGGAGATCCACACCCCCCCTTCTTCAGGAATAAAACATTCATCCAGGGTTTATTTTTGTGATTTATAGCAATGGAGGTCCATGTCAGCCACAGAATTCTGCCTGCAAATCTATTTATAATGTGCTTTAAAGGTCCATGGTTTACTGCCTTCACTGTGTTTGCTTGCATATATGTACTGTTTTCATGGAAGGAGCAAAGGTGGGGAGAACAAGACTGTTGAAATTTGTCTTTACAAAAGAATAAGGAAATTTCAAAACCTAAATATTAATACATTTTCCACAAAAATCCTCAATCTAGATTTTGTACATTCTCAATGATGAAATTTAGTTTAAAAGAATGGTAAACTTACATTTGCATAAACATTAAATGGATATGGTTTTACCAATCTCAACTGACACTTTCTGCAAAATTTTCACTTTCATGGAATCAGAACACAGTGAGGTCATCTACCTAAACACATTTGCCAGGAATGTCCAAGAAAATTGGTGCATTTCCAGGGGTCTGGATGCAAACAGGGGACCCTGTTCCCAAGGTAACTGCTGCCCCTGACCTTACAGATGAGATTACAGCATTCACTTATGAGAAGGAGACCTTTTGGGTTGGGCTTCCGCAACAACTCATGCTAAACAAATATTTTTAACCTGAGTGAATATTATTTTATTCTTTCCAATGGTATTTCATCAGTGCCATCAATGCTAAAATGCACCATTTATGTCATGTGCCCTTAAAGTAGAATGCTGCTAATTAAACTATGATGCATCCTGTTTCAGGGATGTAGAAAAAGGATCTTAGAATTAGTGAAATATAGTAAGAATAAAGCCTACTTATTTCCAAATTCTAGGCTATGCTATTTCTGCAGAAGAATCCAGTGGTTGGTGACAAAGAGAACTGAAGGCCCGTAGCAAATCACACACAAAACATACACAATTCACACACTTGCACATTCTCACACAGCACAGGGCTCAGGAAAACTTCCTTATACTACAAAGACAGCTCTAACCATAAACATCTCAGGCGTGGTAAGTGCTCCTTATCTACACCAAGAGTGCATATGAAAATGCTTGGTTGAAGGCAGAACATGGTCTAGTCCAAGCTGCATTTTCCTGTTATTTGATGTGATGTGCTTCCGGAAAGGCCCATTTTTGGCTCCCATGATCTCATGTTCTCCTGGTTTTCCATCTATCTCCCCCTCTTCCTCTGCCTACCTTTTAAGTGTAGTTGTGCCCCAACGTTCCATTGTCGATCCTTTTCTTTCTCTACACCTCTCCTACTAGTAAGTGAGTTTCTCTTTTGGGTCACTCTAGCTCGACTTTTTCTAACAAGTGACTTGTCCACGGTTAGACATCCAGTTGGTAGGAAAAGACCTCAGCTAGTCAATAAACATGTATTGTGCACTTATTATATTCAGTACTTTCTAGGCACTGGAGACACACAACGAGTAAGACATAGTCTGCTCTCAAGGAGTGGGGAACCTTGCACATCTAATACATGGAATCTAGCGCCATTCTGAAGTCAGAGTAGACGATCTGAGCAGTGTCAAATGAAAACACATTTCAGCCATGTCACACTGAACCATACTGTAAGGCAAGAGTTCCTAACTAACATGTCACAGATTTATGGACTCTTCACAGATATGTCACAACATTTTGATTACCGATTGTATGAAACTCTTTCTCTTTTTTTACAACTGGGGATACATATTATTTATAGTAGTACTAGAGGCCCGGTGCACAAAAATTTGTGCACTCGGGGCGGGGGGGGTGGGAGGGTGGTCCCCCAGCCCGGCCTGTGCCCTCTCGAAGTCTGGGACCCCTCTGGAGATAACGACCTGCTGGCTTAGGCCTGCTCCCGGGTGGCAGAGGGCAGGCCCAATCCCTAAGTGCAGCCCCTGGTCAGGCTCAGAGCAGGGCCGATTGGGGAGTTGTGGTGCCGCCCCATCATGCACAGAGCAGGGTGGATCGGGAGGTTGCAATGCCACCCTCAGTCACGCTCAGGGTAGGGCCGATTGGGGGGTTGGGGCACCGCCCCCTGTCACACTCAAGGCAGGGTCGATGGGGAGGTTGCGGCGCCCATCAGGGGGTTGGGGTGCTGCCCCCTGTCACGCACAGAGCAGGGCCCATCAGGGGTGTTGGGGCTCCGTACCCTGTCACGCACAGAGCAGGGCTGATCAGGGGGTTGAGGAGCTCCCTGCTGTCATTCACAGAGTAGGGCCGATAGGGGAGTTGGGGCACCGCCCCCTGTCACACACAGAGCAGGGCGGATCAGGGGGTTGGGGCGCTGCACCCTGTCACACTCAGGGCAGGGCCAATGGGGAGGTTATGGCTCTACCCTGTCACACACAGAGCAAGGCCAGTGGAGGGGGGTTGGGGCGCCATCCTCTATCACCCACAGAGCAGGGCCGATCAGGGGGTTGGGGCGCCGCCACTGTCACACTCGAGGCAGGGCCGATGGAGAGGTTATGGCTCTACCTTGTCACACACAGAGCAGGGCCTGGGGGGGGGGGGGGTTGGGGCACCGCACCCTGTCACACACAGAGCTGCAGGGCAATCAGGGGATTGGGGAGCTCCCCCCTATCAGGAACAGAGCAGGGCAGATAGGGAGGTTGTGGCCCCGCCCCCTGTCACACACAGAGCAGGGCCGATCAGGGGGTTGGTGTGCTGCACCCTGTCACACACAGAGCTGCAGGGCAATCAGGGGATTGGGGAGCTCCCCCCTATCAGGAACAGAGCAGGGCAAATAGGGAGGTTGTGGCCCCGCCCCCTGTCACACACAGAGCCACATGGCGATCAGGGGTTTTGGGCGCTGCCCCTTGTCACGCTGATCCTGGTGCCGGGAGGCATATTACCCTTTTACTATATAGAATAGAGGCCTGGTGCACGGGTGGGGGCCGGCTGGTTTGCCCTGAAGGGTGTCCTGGATCAGGGTGGGGGTCCCCACTGGGGTGCCTGGCCAGTCTGGGTGAGGGGCTGAGGGCTGTTTTCCGGAAGCGAGTGACTGAAGCTTCCAACCGCTCCTTGTTTTCTTTTCTTTTTTTTTATTCTGGGCCAGCTGTAGCTCTGAGGCCTCGCCGCTGAAAACATCGATACAATGTTGCTAAAGCCCGGCTGACTGAAAGCCGGTTTCTGGGCTTTTTTTTAGCTTCTTATTTGCAACATAGTACATAGTTGCTTAGAGTTGCAACTGAGAGGCCGGAAAGTGAGGCGGGGAATGTTGGAGTCCGTAGTCACTGAAGCAAGCCTCATGCTCGCTTCCAGCTGCCTGGCTGCCTGCCGCCATCTTGGCTGACAGTTAATTTGCATATACTCACTGATTAGCCAATGAAAAGGGTAGCGGTCGTACGCCAATTACCATGTTTCTCTTTTATTAGTGTAGATGTGTCAGGTGAAGTAGTTTGCTCAAAAGATCATACAATTAGGTTACACAAAAAACCCTCCTAGAACTAAAGAACACAAGTCTCCAGATCTAAAGGGCCCACAGATAACCAGCTCCTTGAATAACTAAAGATCCTCATCAAAGCATGTCATGATGAAATTTTACAACAAAAGTTCCAGAGCTGGAAAGGAAACAAACAGGTTACATTCAGAAGGCTAAGAATCAGAAGCATCCAATGTGTCCATAGGAACATGGAAGCAAGAATAAAAACTCTGAGGAAAAAAAATCTTTCCAACTTAGATTTCTTTATCCAGCCAAAATATTAAGTACTAGAGGCCCAGTGCATGACATTCATGCACTTGGGGGGGGGGGGGGTCCCCTCAGCCCAGCCTGTGCCCTTTAACAGTCTAGAAGTCTAGATGTCCCACTGCCATGGAGGTGGGAGAGGCTCCCGCCACCACTGCTGCGCTCGCCAGCCATCAGCCTGGCTTGTGGCTGAGTGGTGCTCCCCCTGTGGGAGCACACTGACTACAAGGGAGCAGCTCCTGCATTGAGCATCTGCCCCCTGGTGGTCAGTGTGTGTCATAGTGACCAGTTGTTCCACTGTTTGGTCGATTTGCATATTACCCTTTTATTATATAGGATAAGGGAGAATGAAGAAAATTTCAACATACAAAACCTCCCATATACCTTCCAAGCATACCTTTCCAGGTGTTTCTGAAGGAAGCATTTCACCAAAATGATGGGTAGAAAGTAAGAAAGACATTTGGCCCAGGAATCAGAAGATTCCATGTTGGAGAAAGGTGAAAGGGATTCTCAGAATGATGGTGAACGAGGCTTAAAAAAATGTCTCCATAAAAAACAACAACAAATAATCTGATAGATTATTTGTTATATATGAATGTATGGAGAAGATATTTAAAGTTCTACTTATTTGGGGATAGTTTGCAATATAGATGATAGAAAAATAAGCAAATAAACACAGGTCAATTACTAATTATTGGGAAGGAAAAAACTGTACAAAAATAAAGTAGAAATCTGTTAATAAAATTTATATTGTTAGATTAAACATCAAATATTTATTTAACCAAATATAGTAATATTGGGAGAATTAAGAAAAGAGGAGTATATGTGTATAAGAGAGAGAGAATAAGTATGAAAGTTAAATTTTCACTTCCATAGTAGCAAAATCAATGGATCTGATACTTAAAAGTACTGAGAAAAAGCAGTATAAGCAGAATATTTAGAAGGCAGGTAGGACACACCAGAAGAAGCAGGTAAAAGAATTAAAGTGCATGTTTCTTAGAAACAAATCTGGAATGGAGATGGATAAGAGCAAGTGGACTATTTTTCATTATAATATTTTTAAATGATATGCTGTCTTAAACGATGTGTAAGTATAACTTTGCTAAAAACAAAAACTTAAATTTCAAAAAGATGACACAGACAGGGTGGTACTTCCAGCCGCCTGAGGTCCAGTGCCCTTAAACACTGCGAACCCACATTTAAAAAATAAAAAGGAAAAGAAAGAGACACTAAGGCGCAAAGAACCAGAGAATCATGCCTGCAACAAGTGAATGGATTCAAAGAGCCCACACTACTTTGAGAACAGCGAGGAACCAGGCCATGCATTGCAGGTTGTGTGGGAATTTGACGTAGATGAAGATGCACTGGAAATATCATTAATAGGAAAGTGGAACAGTTTGAGTTAACAAATGTTGACATGGATCAATGTGATGTGTGCTCATTATATAACAATGTCCAAATCATTTGATAGAGTAATTATGAATCCTCCCTAATCCAAAGGGATAGATATGGCTTTTCTAAAGATTGCTTTGGAAATAGCAAGAACAGCAGTGTATTCTTTATGCAAATCCTCAACTAGAGAACATATTCTAAAGAAAGCTGTAGAATGGAACATCAAGAGCTGCAATATGACTTACCATCATCATATAAATTTCTTTTAAAAAAAAATCAATGGCCTGGCTGGTTTTACTCGGTGGTTGGGCATTGACCCATAAACCAGGAGGTCAGGGTTCTATTCCTGGTCAGGGCACATGCCCGGGTTGCAGGCTCAATCCCCAGTGGGGGTATGTGGAAGAGGTAGCCAATCATTGATTCTCTCTCATCATGGATGTTTCTATCTCTCTCTCCCTCTCCCTTCCTCTCTGAGATCAATTAAATATATATATATCTCCCACAAATTTTTCATTTACTTAGGTCTTTGGAGGTTTTTAAAAAGAAAAGCAATTTATGTCCACTTTGGTGTCCACTGATTTTTTTAAAAAATATATTTTTATTGATTTCAGAGAGAGGAAAGGAGAGGGAGAGAGAGAGAGAGAGAGAGAGAGAGAAACATCCATGATGAGAGAGAATCAATGATCGGCTATCTATTACACACACACCCACTGGGGATCAAGCCTGCAACCCCCGGCACATGCCCTTGACTGGAATCATCCCAGAACCCTTCAGTCCACAGGCCGATGCTCTATCCACTGAGCCAAACTGGCTAGGGCCAGATGCATTTATTTTAATTAATGACAGAGTAATTTTTCTAGGGAGTATTAAGTAGAAAAAAGGATATTTATTATAAATAAAAGAAAGAATGTGAAATAGTTATTTGTTACATAAATGTTACTAAGGTGAATTGCACATTGGCAGATTGGTGTATACTAGTAAGTGCCTGGGAGCTCAATTGAAACTGCATAATCAGATTTAGAAGGCTTTTCTTCTTAAAGTCCTCACCAGAGGACATTTTCCCATTGATTTTTAGAGAGAATGGAAGGGAGGAGGAGGAAAAGGAAGAGAGGGAGAGGAGATGGAGAGAGGAAGAGAGAGAGAAAGATGAGAGAGATACATTGATTGGTTGCCTCCTGGGGCCGGCAATTGAACCTGCAACCCAGGTACGTGCCTTTGATCAGGAATCGAACCCGCCACCCTTCAGTGCGCGGGACAATGCTCTAACCACTGACTAACACTGGCTAGAACCAGGAGGTATTTTTAAGCTCATGTGCACCAAATTCCTGCCCAATAACAGTATTCCTTCTTATTAATTCTCGATAGGTGGTCCAAAACGCACCACCGTCGGTGCAGTGCGTTATGTGGTTTGTTTCTGAGCTTTTTGATATGGACTCTACTCATCTATGAATCCAACCTAAGCTAATACTGATTTCTTCTGTACAGTTGGTTAGTACTCAAGCAAACTAAAATCATTATTTACAGCCTAAACTGTTGTTACGCTAGGCTGCCACTCCCTGTAATTGGGCAACTGATTTTAGACTCTAAACGAAGTCAACATCTACTCTTTCTTAAATATAATCTTAGTTTTGGCCCTTGCTTTGGGCTAAGGAATATCAAGTTTAATCCTGATTGTCATCCAAATTCACTACTGCTTTGAGCTTTGCATTATCAATAAACCTGATATATGTATGATCCGTGCTGTTAATAAAATTGTAGACATGTTAGGGTGGAGGGGAGAGCTATGAAGCAGGCCAACATAAACCACCTTCTCTGTTGGCTCCCACAACTTTGAACATCCTGTAGGTACAGCTGACCAATCCAGGTATTACAGCATGTGTCAGACCTCCTTTTTGCAACTTACTCGGGAGCCAGCTTGATAGATGTGTCCCCAGGATTGTGCAGATGTAAAAATTTGATGAGTCTGACTCTATTTTAAATACCCTAGGGCATTACACTTTAATGGAGAAATTTTTGTTACAATACAGAACTCTTCAGTAAAGTAAATACCATAACCCAATTCTTCTATTTTGTAAGTCTTGACTTTCATATACTGGTTTCACATATTGGGCTACAAACACAATATACATGAGACATAATATGAAAATAAAAATTCTATGCTAGGTATTTTAATATAGGCTTTTAAAATTATGACTAATGATGTCAAAATATGTATTTTAATTAAAGCAGCTTTGATTAAACTTGATATCCCTTTAATCATACATTTTCTTAAATTCATTTAAATAAAATGTATGATTAAACTTTTTGATTAAAAACATTTGCTTTGTTCTAACCAGTCTGGCTCAGTGGATAGAGCATCGGCCTGCGGACTGAAGGGTCCCAGGTTCAATTCTGGTTAAGGGCATGTACCTTGGTTGCGGGCACATACCCAGGAGGGGGTGTGCAGGAGGCAGCTGATGGATATTTCTCTCTCATTGATGTTTCAAACTCTCTATCCCTCTCCCTTCTTCTCTGTAAAAAATCAATAAAATATATTTAAAAAACAAAAACATTTGCTTTAAGTTTCTTTCTAATTTAAATGGATTCTAAGACCAAAGAAAATCTGAAATATTCTATTGGAATATAGAATCTTCAGGAAATCTGAGTTCCAAATTCTGTAGGGTAGAACATTCTTATTCTACTGCTAAAGGGGGAAGGGAGAAATGTACTTGCACATAAATACATTCCAGAGATTGTTTCACACTTAAAATGTTCATCATGCCACCCTGACTGGTTTGGCTCAGTGGATAGAGCGTTGGCCTACAGACCGAAGGGTCCCCAGTTCTGTTCAGTCAAGGGCATGTACCTTGGTTGCGGGCACATCCCCAGTTGGGGGTGTGCAGGAGGCAGCTGATCAATGTTTCTCTCTCATCGATGTTTCTAACTCTCTATCCCTCTCCCTTTCTCTCTGTAAAAAAAATCAATAAAGTATATTAAAAATATTTATCATGCCAATTTGGAGATATAAAAATTAGGGAACAGAGTTTATGATGTCATTGAAGATATTTGCTAAACCAAAAAACAGCTGTGTGAGAAATAAATTATTGGTCTCGCCATGAATGATGACTTCAAAGCATATGGCAGCTTTTAACCATGTACTTGTACAAGGGAAAGAGGAAGGAGCGTTACAGCAGCTGAAATAAGCTCTTATACCAACATTCTAATTATCCAAGTCCTAATCCCAATGATTAAAATGGAAACAATATTTATAAGCTATGTAAAGACCTTTGAATCTGCAGGTATTAGCTTGCTTAAGACTGATTTTTAAAAGAGTTACTGAGCTCTCCTTAAGCATTTCCAACAATCAGCTGGCTTTGTACTAAAAAGGCAAAAAAAAAAAAAAAAAGCAAAGATAGCAACTTGTGAATTATTTCTATGGCATCTGAAACATCACGGAGAGTACACAGACAACATATAAATTGGCTAATTACATTGAGAATGAAGTTATTTACCCCTCAGAACAGTAGTACCAATTAATGATTATTTTATAGACATAGAGGATTGGAGTTGGCACAATATTCTTTTCTCAAATGTGCATATGTTTCATTTTTATAACACAGAAACTGAGGTTTAATAAAACTTGCTCATGGCTAGCATAAGTGAGCTAAAGAGTTAAGAGCTCCTGGGATGGGAGAACATACTGTGTTTAGATTCTTTAAATTCAGAGTATTTACTGAGGACTTAGAATGTGAATTGAGCACACAATTTCAGTTAAAGCTCTCTTTGGGTGATAGTCCATAAGCTGTTGCTAAAGATCACTGCAGTAAGCCTTTCTTTAATAAGTCATATCCAGGTGAAATCTCACTGGAAATAAAACCTACAGTGCAATTGTCTTGAACTTTTAGTAACTTCAGCATGTTAATACATTTTTTTCTCTCATATACTACCAGAATGAGATATACTACCAGAATGATATATACTAGCAGAATTATAAGGCAGAGCATGTTTGGCAGACACTATAAAGACAGTATAACTACCTGAAATAGAACTGTTTTCTTCTCTGTTTTGAAGGATAATAATTGGATAAGAGAGACCCTAATTAACTACTTCATTATACATTTTAGCAGAGTAATTTTCATGGTTTTAAGCACCTGTTGTAAAATATGAAGCAGAAATTTAACTGTACATATAGACACCCAACTGTATGAGGTTCTTCTGAAGATGATCCCTAAGATAACGAGGTTTGTGGACAGAAGCGCAGTCTAGAATGGCATTCTGTTTTCATCTGCTGGAGATCGGCACACTGGAATATTCTAGAAATGAGGAACTGTTCTCTACACGGACTGCACTGGTTTGATCTTCAACGCCCCTGGAAACTTCCTCTGCTGACCAGCAGTGAAAGGATCTGCTGGGTCTTCAAAGACACAAATGTAAGTGGTGTGCAATTTGGGGGAATTAATCGCATTTGGAGCATTCAGAGTAAGTACTCTGTGGCTCTACAAGCATCTGGTCATTTTCACACGGTGCTATTTCTGTAAAATCCACATTCTTTCCATCTTCAGAAGCTGCTTCCTTAAGGATAGCTGGGCCAAATCAGAAGGTGATTGCAATTTAACATCTTTTTCTACCTGAAGAAATAGGTTTGCTAGAACCAAAACATCTGCTTATCTTATTTCAGAAATTTGTGCCAGAAGTGTTTGTACATTGATCAGCACCTCAAACATTACACTTAACCATCTACTTTTATATAAAAATAGTAAGACTTTTAAATACTGTGTTCCAGTATTGTTTGACCTTTTACCTGAGGAAACCAGGATGGCAGCAGAATCGTAAAGGAAAACTTTGGGTATTAGTCCAAGGGAAGAACAGCTACTTTTTAAAATGCAATGAGATGCATTCACTCAAGTACCATTTACCAATCCTTGCACTTGTCCCTTTTCAGCTCCCTCTTTCATTCCCCCCACCAACTATTTAAAGCCTTTCTTTAGAATCCCCTTCTCACTTCCCTCATTCTCTGTCCTCTGACTGAGGCCATCTGGTAAAATCCTTTAATTTCCAGTTCCACTCCATGAAGTATAAATCCCTGGGTTTTCCCCTCCTTTCCTCCCAGGATAAGACCTCACTTTCTTCTTCAAGGCCAGACCTGTCAAAGGCTGCCCAGCAGAATTCAGTGTCCCTCCAAGCTCCTGAGGACCCCACAGACACTTGGCATAGCAAGTCTCACATCTTATAATGGAAACCCTCTCCCTTTCCTACTCATCTTTGTATCTTTGGCACCTCCCACTAAGCCTAGCAAGCAAAGATATTCAAGAAATACGTTACACCGAAACTACTTACTTTTAAGCATGAGCTATTTTCAATAGCTTGAACCAGAATTGAGCTTGTCCCAGATTACAAACCAGCATATGGTTTCTGCTCCACTTTATTTTTTAACCCTTAAGTGACGCCCAAAAAGAGGAATAAGACATTTCTGGTGACTAGAGTTGCCAGGTAAAATACTAGCTATCCATTCAAAATTGAATTTTAGATAAACATCAAGTAATTTTTTTATTTTTTAGCTTTTTAGTATAAGCAAGCCCCGAATAGTGCATGGAACATACTTATACTAAAAACAATTATTTATTGTTTATCGGAAATAAAATTTAACTGGCAACCTGTATTTTTTTTGCTAAATTTCACAACTCTGCCTGTGACTCTAAAAATTCTCCGAGGGCTCAAGGAATACTTCTTTAGAGCTCCTGGTAGTATACATCCAAACTCTGCACAAATGGCCAGATTTTATGTCTGTGAATGCAGCTGAGTATCTCTCTGAGCATCCCAGTCACATCTTTTAGGAAAAGCTGTTTATTATGTAAAATTTTCACTTATTTTGCTATTTCATAGAATCCCCTTCAATACCATCTATCAATAATTTTAGCAGAAAGAATACTGTAATGTTATTCAATATCTCTTGGAAAGCTGATATTTATAGAGCGATTACCCTGCCTCAGTTAAGTCCTGGCTACATGTACTAATAATAAACCGCTTTTGAAATTTTCATAGTTTTAATTAAACCAGCAAAACACAATGAGGGAACTAAACAAGTCTTTCCTTCTGGAATTTCCTTTCTTCATTAAAAGAGCACAGGGAGGCATACAGTCCTTGCTAACAGGTTGGGGAGAAGCAGCCTGGCAGGCAGAGGTGGAGCCTGTGATGTAACCGCCATCGGTCTTTGTTGGCAAAGCCTTTCTGAACGTGAAGCATCTGCAGATCCAAGCGCTTCAGCGTTACTGGGTCTGGGCGGGCAAGGGGAACAGTTGCCTCTTTTAGAATCGTGTACATTTTGGAGGCTTGAAATCTTGGTCAACAGAGGAATTCCTCACAGGCTGTTCACAGACGTACCTGTCTCATTCATGGAGGGAAAAAGCCGGTTTCTTCCCATTTCAGAGTAAAAACTGCTGTGCCTGCCGCCGGTTGACTGATTAATGCTGATGGTGCAATAGAAGTTATAACCCCAAGTGGAAGCAAACATGCCCTACAGCTTGCTCCAGTCCTGAAAGTTCCCTATATTAACACATTCTCTCAGTGATCTTGACAGTGATTACAGAAAGGACATTCATTTCTCATTTCCACGAAAGAATTAAGAGGAAATAGATACCTCCCAATGCAGAGGGAGACAAGAGTGTGCCTTCCTCAAATTTCAACTAGACTAGTCTCAGAGATGACTTCTAGGGAGACAATGACTAAGTCCGCTCTAACTACCTGGTGTCCTAAGATGAGAACGAATCAAGACGCTCGTCCCAACACAAGCACACCTGCTTTCCACCATATTGGCAGCCCCAGGGAGAACGGCTGTCAAGCTCCCGCACACACGCACACACTGCAGAGATGCAGAACAATGCCTGGATGCCTGCCCAAAACTGGTCTCTCCAAACGACAGACTCAATTGATGCTTCCAATCCAAAGCTCGCTGGCGGGTAGGAGCGTCTTTGCCTAGTTGGTGCGGGAAAGGAATGGAATTGGCAAAGCTCAAAGCACGGGGCTTCCACCTGTCTGTGTAGAGCAGAAAGGCTGACAAACATATTCATTAAACTTGATCTGAAGCTAGGGAGCCTGCGAGGTCTTTCCTGAAATATTCATAAGGCGTGTTACCGGACTCGCCACTTGGGGTTGAACAGAAACACTGTGAGTCGTAGCAGCCCGCACCCACACTTGGGGGAAAAGGCACTCAGCAGCACACCCACCGCCACACTCCACTATTCCCCTTTGAACAGCTCTCACGGAGTCGCTCCCCATCACCCTGTTCCATCCCCCCCGCCCAGGAGAGAGAGGGGCTCGAATTAGGGAGGAGTTTCCAGCAGTTGGAGGAGGAACCGCGGTCGGCCCGGCACCCAGCTCCTCCGGCCCCGCAGCGCGGGCGACCCCAGCCCCGCCTCACGTCAAGGGCCGCGGGGCAGGGGGCCCGATACCCGGCCAGGCCGCCCTTCGTCCTCGCTCCCCATTTTGGCCTGCGCCGGGCATGCCTCCTCCCGAGCCCTGGGCGTTCAGTTGCTAGGTGACCCGCTCCGGGCACCGCGACGCAAACCTCCTGGCGTGCAAACCTGCCGCTCCGCGGATGGGGCATCACCGTCCTAAGAGACACGAAGCCCCAGCTCGGAGAGAGCGTGCACTTTCATTCAAATCCCCTCTCTGTCCACAACCCTACATTTCTGCTGCGCCCCAGACGCAGCGCAGCTCGCGCGGTGCCTCGCGTCCTCGCCGCCACCTCTCTCCCCCTCCCCACCCGCAAGGGCATTCGCCCCCGGCCCCTCGGCCCCTCCGGGGTCGGCCCCAGGCTCCGCGGCTCACCTGGCCGCGGCGGCAGCAGAGCGCTCAGCAGGTCGTAGCGCGCGGCAGTCGGCTCTCCATCGCCGCCTCCCCGGGCTCGGGCCGCGCGCTGCGCAGAGGCGGTGGACGCCGTCCGTCCCCGGCGCGGAGCTGGACAAGGGTGGCCGCGGCTGCCGCACAGGCTGCGGGTGCGGGAGGGCGGGGACGGGGCAGGAATCTGGGTCGCGCGGAGCGGAGCAAGCCGGGATGCGCCCGGGGCTGCTGGCGGCGAGGCGGCGACCACGGGCAGCCGCGGGAGGGCGCGCAGAGGTTTCCGTGGGAGCGCGCCGCGGGCGGCGACTGAGCATGCCCAGTCCCCGAGCCGGGCGGGAGGGCGCGGCGCAGACGAAGGGGTCGCGAGGCCCCGCGCCCGAGTCCGGGGAAGGGAGGGAGAGGGAGGGTTAAATCTGCGGCCCGGGCTGCCGTGGGCAGGGAAGCGGGTGGGGGAGGTGGGGGGTTGGTCGCCGAGGCCCAGTTTATTTGCTCCTGGGTCGACCCCGGAGGCGAGGCGAGGGGAACTGGAGATGGTGAACCTCAGACGTGTCAATGGGATTCCAGAAGAGTCCTGAAATGAGAGGGCAAGGTGTATTCCTCGCTCTCTCCCCAGAGACTTGTAGGAAAGCCAAAGTTTGTTTTTCCGCTTAGTCCCAACCTCTGCAGACTCCCCGAGTGATGCCCCCAACCCAGATGCCCACCCGCCACCGGCTTCCCTGTGCCCGGGACCTCCCCCGCAGGGTGCCCAGGAGCCCCCGCCTTGCTGGAGTCCTGGACCGGTCGGGTCAAGTTCTCAAAGAGCCAGCACTTTAATTAGGTGTAATTGAGAGATCGTGTCAGTCTTCCCGGGTCACATATCTGCATTTCAACTAGGGCTTCAGAAACAATACCTTGACCCCGGGGTTAATTATAACGCATGAATTATAGACAGCGTGGCGTGGGCTATTTTGGAAACATTGTTTTACAGTGCGGTAGGCCTGGGCCAAAACTCATTTACTAACACACACACACACACACACACACACACACACACGGTGACGTCTGCCTTTCTCTGCTATTTTTTTTTTTTTTTAATTGATGAAGAACGTTTTCTCTATATCTACTAAAGGAGCTTCTTATGTTAGGGCAGCATAGGGTCAGGGAAAGAGGATGAGCTCAGAGGTCAGCCTTGATTTCAGGGTCATTTACCACCCCGTAGGCTACCTCGCTATTCTGCACCTGTTTCCTCTCCATCTGTCTTTCTGGGAGGTTGTAAGGATTGAGGCAATCTCTGCAAAGCACCTGTTACATAGCACATGTTCACGAAATAAGAGTCCCTGCAGGTGCCACCTCCACGATTCTGTTTTTATGAAAGATTGGGGTAATGATAACCCATCCTTAAATGGTGAAAATTTACCGCGTTCCCTTCTCACATTAAACAACCTTAAATCCTTGGTCTAATTTTTTATTCTTGTTAAAAGCATTGGCCACTATGACCTTTTCTTTCAACTGAACAGTTTCTTCATACTTCTTTTCTCTTGGAAAAAGCTAGGCTAAGGCTGTATATCGGTCCTCTTTGGAGGAAAAAGCTTTTCAGGAGGGGATTCTCTCTGGGCTGTTTTATCCATATGACAAAAGAATTTCACTTCATAGTCTTTTAAAAGCAATTTAACGTGTTGTACTCCCCTGTGGTCCTTGTTTCACAACTATTACATAAAGGAATATATGCTTGTGTGGACTAATACTGTCCACAGGGGTGGGGAACCTTTTTTCTGCTAAGGGCCATTTGGATATTTATAACATCATTCATGGCCATACAAAATTATAAACTTAAAAATCAGCCTGCTATGTTTGGTCAAACATTTAATTCACCCCTAAGGTCTTGGCAAACCAGAGAAAATGATTTCTCAGGCCTTATATGGCCTGTGGGCTGGATATTCCCCACCCCTGTTTTAAAGTATCAATGCTCAAAAAATAAGCTTTTTACCATCTGCCAAACATGTCATGCTCTTCATAATACAATGCCTTTATTTATGGTGTTAGACTCTTTCTGGAATACTCTTCTTTTTCTATTCTACCTCACAAAGTCCTACCCACTCTCCAAACTAAAATGCCACCTTCTTTCTGAAGGCCTTCCCAACCCCAAACTGAGTTAATGCTCTGCTGCCATAGCACGAGTGCACATGGCTGTCAGTACTTATTACAATCTACTTATTGTAATCAATATAAAACAATTTACTGAGCAACTGCTGTGTGCAGGTACTGTTCTAGGTGTTGGGAAAACAACAAGGAACAAGACAGACAAGGTCATTACCCTGATGGAACTTAGAATCTAGTTGGAAGAAGATAGACAATAAACACCTACACGATAAATAATCACCAAGGACACAAGCCAGGTATTCACCAAATTAATCTGGATGGTCATGATTTATCCTTTCAAACACATTAATAAAATATTAATATTGGTCCTAGGCCAACCAAACTGTGACTTGGGTCCCTTCCAGTTTGTTGCTGAACCAATGATTTGTAATCCTTTTACCTGACTCCCTCAGTTAACTGCTCTAGATAGGTAGCTGCAATCCATATAATGAATGGAAGCTGATGGGGGAGTTTAATCCCCACACCAAATTACAACCTTTCTCTAACCTCAAGGAATAGCATTTCTCCATTGGCCAGATCTGGACTCCCAGATCTCCTGCATTCCAAATACCTCTTCCAGAATCATGTACCACTCCCAAACCCTTACCCACTTACCACCTCTGGCCACTATTTATGTCAATAGTTATTCTCTGTTGTATATCATTTGATTGTTTGGAGTTACCTACTGTCTGAATAACTTAAGCTTTTCTCGCTGTTTCTCTTATTGCCCAAGTGTGAGACAGACTTGGCACCACTTAAAACCTACTTTTCCAAAGCATATTTGTATACATGTGTTCCATAGCAATTAGTAACAACCTTGCCATGGTTTAATGTTTAATTCCAGAGCAGAGTCTCATTCATCCTTGTATGACATAACTTAGCAGACAACCATTAAGCAATAGATTATCAATAAAAGATTGCGAAATGAGTGAATGAATGTATACAGGTTTTCAACACTTCTTGCTTTCTCAGACCATAGTTATTTCCTAATGGATCTTTCTAATAACTCTAGGATTTTGCTCAGTTTTGTCCCTTCCCACTCTACTAATTTCCCTTCAGCCACAAATCCACAGATTTCTACACATCAGGGTCCGCAGAGCATTGTGGAAGAGAATCTTAGCCATCATTCATTACAAATTTGTGTGTGTCGGCTGAAGCCATAATGTATCATCTACAAGCCAGTGTCACTATTGCTTCCCCCAATCCACAGCAACTATCTTCATTTTTACCCTTCTTTTCCACTTCTCCCACCCACCATGCTCTTAACAAGGTACATCTGGCTTTCACCACTGCACCGGAGAAGAGGGACCATCAAGTATTGCCACCCAAGGAATTAGTTCAATATATCCTCCACAGACTTTCTGTCCGCTTCTTTATTAATTTCAGTAGAATAGATAATTGTCTTTATTCTTGAATGCTAGTCTATACCAATAGACTATTCTTGTCTCTCTTTAGTCCCTCTCTTCTGGCTATCACCAACTTTTCTTTCATTTATCTCAACCACCTTCCATTTTCTAATAAACATATTCAGAGTTTGTTAGGAAAGCTGACTTGCCCCTTATGCTGTTTTAAGATGTCTAAAAATAAACTACCTAGTGTAAGGTTCTCAGGGGTCTCCTTAAAGAAAACTCATTGGCCCACTCCAGTCACCAGGCATCTCCTTTGTGCTTCATCATGGCTATAGTTACATCTGCCAATCTTATGTCTACGCACAGATGTGTGACCGCATGCTGTACTAACCTGAAGTGCCCTTCCGTCATCAAACATCTTTTATCTTTTAGAGTACGAGGTACTGTCCAAGAAAGCTACTCTGATATGCACCTTCAACGCCAGCAAACAAATAAGCATTTCTCATCAGTTAATAAACACGGAAACAATACAGCTAATAGTCAATCTAGTAGGATGACACATAGAAAGGTTTCCAGAATTTCAGGTAATAGACTTGTGGGAGACTAGTGTATTTTTGGGTTAATCCAGGAAGTCGCTTACAGGCTTCCAAACTGGCAGGGACCCAGTTTGAAACTAATAGTTTGGAAGCAATTAGTTTTTGAATGAGGGAAATAAAGTGTTTGGCGACATTTGCGAGAGCAATGTTACATAATGTTAAAGCACCAACAGGGAAGTTAAGGGATCTGGGCTTGCCCTCTTTCAGTTGTATCTCTAAAGTAGATGATAATAGGAACATTTACCTTTAGGCTTGCTGGCAGGATTAAATGAATAATGATTTGTAAAATTCTTGGCATAGTGCCGGCCTATAATGCTCAATAAATGTTGGTCATGAATCCAGCTGCATATTTCTGGATAAGAAGCCTATTTAACAGAAGACCATGAGATTAACAGATGGGGTAGTTAAGAACCGGAGAGCCCCTGATGGAGCATTTAGAAGTACTGAGCAGAGAATCCACGGTGGAGGAAGTTGTCCCTCTAAATCCTGCCCCAATTACAGCAGAGGAGCTGCGGAGGAAGGACAGGCCTAAGAGATGCTATACTCTCTCATCTACCTGGATTCCTCATTGCCCATTACAAGTGACACAGGGTTTAGATCTTTTCCAGACACATGGGTATGCTGCCTTGCTCAAGACATCTCTCCCTGAACCTCATCCTTAGGAATTTATTTGAATAAAAACTTCCCCACCCAGAGGTTTCTTTCTTTAGCAAGGTTAAATTGAGCAATGAGCACGTAGGAATTTTCTGCCTAGGTCATTCTGTGGGTGGGGTAGAAGTCATGGCCCACTTATTTATTTTTAATCTGGTCTGAGGTGTTGTGGCTTGAAGAATTGGTAGTAGGACATGTAAAGTCCTACTACACGAATTGGTTTTATAATGAAACTAGGCCTAAAGAGTACTAGGCCTTGTCTCATTTTGCTTAATTGTTGTGTGAAGCTTAAAAATTAATATACAAGGCCACCCTGTTTCCAACAGAATGAATTTTGTGGCTTATGGAGTTCTGTGTACAAAACAAGTGGTGGTTGATCCAATATGCCTATTAATATCTATGTTGATACAATTATGACTGGATTACACAAGAGTTAATCATCATGCTAGAGAACCAAACCAAACCAAACCAAACCAAGCAAACTAAGACTCAGACATGCAGCTGTGGTAGTAATCTAAAATGTGAACTAGAGAGGCCTTTGCAGTAACTTAGACTGGTCCAAAATGCAATTCATTTAATAATCATTTATTGAGCAACTAGTATAGATACTGCACTATGCTAGATGCTGGGGATACAAAGATAGGTGAAACAGTGTCCATAATCTTGAGGAACTCATCTCTAGGTGGAGGTGCAAACATACAGTCACAAACATTGTGGGCTTTTTCTCCAGGTGTGTTTCCAACATAGAAGTAAATCTGTATTTAGCCTCTCTTCCTCCCATGTCAATCACCCAGTCTGATTTCTCTGTGCCTGGTTTTGAAGATCATTCCCCATGACTATGAAGGCCAAAATCATCTGTGAGTTCTGGTGCTCAGGGTCCCACTCCTGTCAGCTAAGCCTGAGGTATCATAGTAATCTCCAAAACAAGTGTGATTCTGCTACAATCCCCGAGCAAGAAAATGGTGTCAGACAACAAGGTAAGAGTGCAAATATTTTGTGACTGACACTGTGTATGATTCTCCTACTTGGAAATTTTAATGGGCCCATCCTGCAATGGCCTTTCCTGATGAGCAGTCTCAAGTGTGGGGGCAGTGACATTTAATGGGTGGCAGCTACTATACCAGAAGACACATTGTTAAGGAGCAAATTTTACATTTTTGAAGGCTGTTTTGAAAAACAGTCAAGTTTAGTAGATGAGAGAAAATCTAGGCTTTTATGAATCTATAAAAATCAGGCTGTGAACCAAACTAAGAGGCTATATAATATCTTCCTGGAAACTTATGTTACTTAGATTGAAGTGAAGTGCTTTGGTGAAACTTTGGAAGGACAAATTACCTGTTTTGAACGTTTGAGGACAACTCAAGATACCTATAAAAAGACATATCTGCCATAGACAATAAAAAAAAAATGCATCTATTGAAAATGAAGTCACCAGATATGACTTCAAATACATAAACTAAATGGGAATGCCACTTGCTTTGTGAATGGTGCCGGGGTTAGACATGGCTCCATGTCAAGTTCCCTCAACCCACCCAACTTTTTTGACCTCAGTAATTGGATATGGGAAGCTCAGGTGTATTCAGTGTTTAAATTGTGGGTGATCCTGAGGTTGAAACCACCCTCAACATGGTTTTAGGTAGAATGTCCTGCCATTGCTGACTGGCAGCATCGAAGACTGTGGAGAACTAGAACTCCTGGCTCTGGTGGCCAGGCTTGAAGAAGTCAATGTCCGGGAGTTCAGGCCACACTCAACAACATTCGTCTCCCCGTCATTTCAGGCCTTGACTTGGAGGATGCAGTGAGAGGGCGGTGGCCAGCAAGGCAAAGAAGTCTTTTCTTTTTTTCTAATCCACTGGGGATAGAAATCTCCATGCCTAGAAAAAGGGATAGATGGATGGGTGGATAGATGGAGGGGAGGAAAGGATGTTGAATGAGTAACATGGGTAAGGCATTCACCTGTCCAGAATTTTCTGAGACTATCCACATTTCAAATATTTACTCTCATTGTCAAATTGTATTTCAGATAATGTGTTAGGTTCCCCACAGAAAATATATTAACTGGCAGCATCAAAGACTGCTGAGAACATATATGGAGACCTTTCTCCTACTAATTTAATATGAAAACTAAAAAAAGATTAAGATTATTGTAACATTGTCTTTATTCAGCGCTTACTGAGGGGGCTGTGGTGTTATGAAGGAAAATAATGTGGAGCCTGACCTCAAAAAGCTCACAGTCTATTAGCAGAAAAGGTCACAGGAACAAATAAATTTAATGCAAGAGAATAAGTGATGCACTAGAGAGATGCACAGATTTCTGAGGGGATCCCACTAGAGAGAGTGTCTGGGATCTATTTTTCTTTAGTATGCCCAGAAGCCTCCTACACACAATGAAAATATTCCACCGACAGGTAGGTCTCCTCTTGGCACAGTGACTTGCCAGTAGAGTGCCCGGTCACTCACCCAGTACAGGTATGCAGGTCATGTCAAAGTCTGTTGCTTTACATTTCATGCACCACGTGTTTAAGTGTATTACATCGTTACATTATAAGAACAGCCTGCAGTGATGTGCCTTTGAAAGTCTGCATAACAGCCAGGCTTGAAGTACCGATTCTTTCTTTTGTTACTGTAGAAAGGGCACGTCTTCTATGAAGCATCTTGGAAACTCAAAAACATTATTTCTATATCACAATCCATTAACTTCCTTCACTACAACAGGACACATTTCTAGGGGAGATTCCACATATTTAGGTCCTAAAAATTAATTGTGGCTCAAGGATAATAATAAGAACAACTGAAGATCGTAAAAAAAATTATAAAAAATAACATACCTCCACATTGCTCTCACTGTGTATCAGGCACTGTCGTAAGCACTTTACACATTAATTCAATGGAAAGGACCTGGGGACTCGCACAAGTCTCTAATTTCGATTTCTTTGGACTTGGGCATAAAGGAGATGAGAAATTGTGTTTGAAGGTGTGAGAGGACAAAGTCCTCTTTCAAAGGCCCTTTTTATTTGCTAGATCACGTCAGCCAGTTTTTCCTTAGAGCAGTGGTTCTCAACTTTCCTAATGCCGAGACCCTTTAATACAGTTCCTCTTGTTGTGGTGACCCCCAACCATAAAATTATTTTTGTTGCTACTTCATTACTGTAATTTTGCTACTGTTATGAATCGTAATGTAAATATCTGATATGCAGGATGTATTTTCATTGTTACAAATTGAACATAATTAAAGCATAGTGATTAATCACAGAAACAATATGTAATTATATATGTGTTTTTCGATGGTCTCAGGCGACCCCTGTGAAAGGGTCGTTCGACCCCCAGGTTGAGAATCGCTGCCTTAGAGTGAGTATAGAAGGAGCTGTTATGGATGGCAGAATTATCAACAAATATTAAAGGTAGAGGAGCAGCTGATAACACCTGGGAGAACTTTTGAGGCTCAGAAGCCACAAGAAGGTGAAATAGTGTCCTTTTATTTATAACATCTACACTTTTATGAAACTAAAAAGTTAAATAGAACAGGATTCAATTATATTTTTCCTGTTCTGGTCTCGTCTCTAGATTTAAGGTCTGGGTGGCTGGGATGCCTCATCTATTGACGTAGACAAGTACCCTAAAATAAGAAAGTAGGGGGAAAGCATTCAAGAGGAAAAGAAAAATTCCAACAGCAACGCCATCATGCTTTCAACATCCCAATGTAGAGTCAGCTTCAGGTGAAGAACGTGAGTCGCAAAATTATCCACAAACGTTCTTTTTGTTTTTGTTTCTCTCATTAAAATGGCAGAAAAACTCACTAGTTGCTGGTAGCTCAATTCTAGTGGAATTTAATTTATAATGTTGTGATTATGTTATGAGCATGAACTAAAGACTTTTTCTTCTGCAAGTGAAGAATATGGAAAGATGCCCTGTCGGTTCGGCTCAGTGGTTAGCGTGTCGGCCCGTGAACTGAAGGGTCCGATGCCTGGTTAAGAGCATGTACCTTGATTGCAGGTTCCCCAGCCCTGGTAGGAGCGTGGGAAGTAGCCAATCTATGTGTCTCTCTCACGTCAATGTTTTGTTTGTTTTTTCTCTCTCCTCCTCCCTTCCACTCTCTCTAGAAATCAATGGAAAAAAATATCCTCAGGTGAGGTTAAAAAAAAAGAAAAGAATATGCTAAGAAATTTCTGGTCCTCTTTCAAAACCCCTTTTTTTATTTTCTAGTTATATGAAGACTGCCATCAAAATTTTGCATGGTCTTTACATTCTAATTGAACCTGATTTCAGGGAATAGGAAGAATACCTGGAACAGTAGTTTTGCATAAGAATCACTTGGGTAACCATTTTCCAAGTAAACATGCCAGAACATCACCGAGGACTAGTGACTCAGAATCCTCAGGGGTTTTGAAATTCTCCCAGGGGATTCTGATAAACACAGCTGATTAAGAACCACACAGGAATAAGCCAAGTTCTAAAGAACGTCAACAGTAGCTCATTTGTTTCATATTTTATTATACGCTCGCAATAAAATAATAAAATTTGTATGTTGCTTTTGTCTGAACCTTCTAAACAGGCCTATTGTGAATAGACTATGTTGTGGTTATTTCCCATCTTTGCCTAAGTGAACCTAGTGCTTTACTAGCACAACAGCATGAGTACTTACTAACCGCTCCTCAGAGAGAGTGCTTGCCACTCACACGTATCCGTCTGTGGTCGGCTTGGTAGGACCACATGGGACTGGGCCAATTCATTTACAAAGGAACATGATGTAGCAGCTAGTGATGGGGCAACGCTCTTAAGACAAAACATTTTAAAGAATAGCAGCCAACATTTACAGAGCCTTACTCTGCGCCAGGCCTGATGCCGAACACTTTACTTGCATTACCTCATTTCTTCCTCCTAACAGCCCTGATGGTGGATTCTGTTATCATTTCCACTTTAAAGATGAGAGACCTGAGAGGGAGAGGCCAAGGTCACCAAGCTAGAAATGACAGTCACAAAGCTCTCATGATTTCAGGCAGTCGGGCTGCAGGGCCCACATTTGAGCTACTATAGAGCACTGTGCCTCAAAGTCATAGTAATTGACTGCTATTTGGTGAGAAGGAATAGAGTGCACGTTTTATTGTTTTTTGTTTGTTTGTTTGTTTTTTTTACTAGATTGTTAGTCAAAAGCAGCCCCATGCATGGTGGCAACTGTGATGTATTTTAGAGGAGAAGAGGAGTGGGTATCACCATACACTGAGACCAGACACACCTCCCTCCTCTTTCATCCTCTTGCTCTCCCTCTCTCCTTTTATCTTTTCTTTTCCCTTTCTTCTTCTCCATCACTTCTCCTTCTCCATTGCTTAGGTCCGTGGTCGGCAAACTGCGGCTCGAGAGCCACATGCGGCTCTTTGGCCCCTTGAGTGTGGCTCTTCCTAAGCCTTAGGAGTACCCTAATTGAGTTCATAACAATGTACCTACTTATATAGTTTAAGTTTAAAAAATTTGCCTCACAAAAGAAATTTCAATCGTTGTACTGTTGATATTTGGCTCTGTTGACTAATGAGTTTGTCAACCACTGGCTTAGGTCATTGGTCTAAAGACATTATCCACAGAAATTTCTTAGTGTTCTTGGGAAAGAAACCTCAAGTATAATAGGCCCGGAGGAGGGGTGGGGTGGGGAGCCAAACATTATACCAGGTGAAGAAGGAATGGTAAGAAGTATGAAGTGAGAATGCTATTGGGGGAAAAGCCAAAAACCACCTAGGGTTGTATCCAAGCTGAGGGGAGGAGGGATGTCCCAGGTGGCTCTCCCAACAAGCAGGTTCATAGAAAACTGGAGGAAAGGGAGAAGACGACACATTTGAAATGATTGAGCTGAGAAGTTCCAAAGAGGTATGCAGTTAGACACAAACAACACAGCTATCTTTATTTCCTCTTTGCCAAAGTGTGAGATGCCACCAGAGGCTGGTGAGGGCAAGGGTCACCCAGTTTTTAAACTAGGAGGAACTACTACTTGTCCCACGTAAATGTCAATGGAATTACAAAATCAACGTCTAACCACTGTTTTATGCCTGGAGCAAATATAATATTGATTGTCAACTGTAACTGAAAAGTAAAAAAAGTTAAAAAATATATATTATGTGTGAAAAGCAGTAAAAATGGAATTTCAAAATCATGTCATGTGGGAATGAAAGGGAGTTTTGGAATAATTGAATCAGGTAATTTATTTATTTTTTAAAATAAGTTTTTATTTATTTTAGAGAGAGAGAGGAAGAGAGAGGGAGGAAGGGAGGAAGGAAGAGATGAAAGAGAGAGAGAGAGAGAAACATTGCTCTCAAAAAAGCGGTCATGGACCAGTGTCCCTCTCCTCTCCCTACTCCCACAGTGTGTCGCAACTATTTGAGGAATCTCTAAGAAACCCCAAGGCTCAAAGAAACACAATTTAAGAATCAACATTTTGGTCCCACTGCCTTATTTTACAGAGAAGCGATTGAGGTGCAGAGAGGTGACAAGAAGGAAACACCCCTTGCCTCTATCCCGTGTTGTGTCTTCTTTGTAGGGCCATGCCTTTAACCAGGGAACAGAATAAATCAACAAATATATATGTATTGGCACGATTTATGTGCAGTACTTGATCCTGGTTGCTATAGTACACATACAAAAGTATGGGCTTCAAAGAGTTTATGGCCTAATTAGGAAAAGCTGAATTAATAACGTAAAAGTTGACTGGTTGAAAGAGACTAGGAGGTGGGACCTAACTGGCTACCGTGGGAGTGGTATACATCAGGCCCCACGGGTCTGTTCCTGTGTTGTTGTTGTTTTTTTTTCCAACAGTGGGAACCTTTTGAGCTCATCTGGAGTCCCTTGACTTCTCATCTGTAGGATCAAACCCGTGCCAGCTGCCCCCCAGAAAGAATTTAAAGCCCCCACAGGCCTCCTTTCTGCCTCTCAGGCTCAGGGTTAGTCTATGACAGTGGTTCTCAACCTTCTGGCCCTTTAAATACAGTTCCTCATGTTGTGACCCAACCATAACATTATTTTCGTTGCTACTTCATAACTGTAATGTTGCTACTGTTATGAATCGTAATGTAAACATCTGATATACAGGATGGTCTTAGGCGACCCCTGTGAAAGGGTCGTTCGACTGCCAAAGGGGTCTCGACCCACAGGTTGAGAACCGCTGGTCTATGAGCTCTTCGGAAGTGCTTTCTGCCCACTGCTTCTGAGCCCATTGTAGGAACTTGCCTTCCCTGAGAAGTGAGACGACCGTGCTTTGCTTCTGCGAGTTCTTCTCCTGCCCTTAAACTCTGGTGCCTGAGGCCTTTTACCTCCTGGTGGACTTTCCTGAAGGTGCTTGCTAGAATTCTAAGAATTGCCTGCTGTTGGACCTCTCTTACTCTTTGTCAACGTGTTTGGTGATGACTTTGTTACCTTATGTTGCTTGCACATCAAGTCCAAGTCTGTTCTGCTTCCTGAGTGTACTGTTTCCTGGCAACAGTGGTGGGTTGGTTTTAGTTTTGCACCTTCCCTTTGGGTTCACACAGACTGAAGAGGTCATGACTCTTTCTGGTGACTTCTGGTCTTGGCTGCCATCAGACAGACTGAACATATTCTGTCCTTACCTGAGTGCATAGGTCTCTTTCAGGCCTTTCTGTCCACTAAGGAGTTGGGTTGGAGAGTTATTGTGGGTTTTTTTTTCTTTCTTCTCCATATGTTTTTATTGAATTCAGAGAGGAAGGCAGAGGGAAAGAGAGATAGAAACATCATTGATGAGAGAGAATCATTGATTGGCTGCCTCCTGCACTCCCCCTACCAGGGATCAAGCCTGCAACCTGGGCATATGCCCTGACTGGGAATCGAACTGTGACCTCCTGGTCCATAGGTGGACGCTCTACCCTGAGCCACACCGGCTGGGCTGGAGAGTTCTTTTTGACAACCTGACTTGCAAATGGGAACATGAGTGAACTAACAACCACCCTGCGCCTCCTAGGCCCTGACTGCACGCTGGTACTGCTGTGGCTCTGTGGCACCTAGAGGAGGAGAATGTTGCTCTGAGGCCTTGAGGAGGGTCCGCTCTTGAAGACCTAGTATGTGGAATATGTCATACTGTGTGGCCCATCTCACTGACAGTTTGACATGTGTGGAGGAGTTACAGGAGTCCTGTTTAGTTATTTGGTGTGGACTTACCTTTTACTAGTTTTCTAGAGCCTAGACCCTGGTCATGATCTCTTCTATTGATCACATGAAAATCAAGATGAAGATCATTCGACTTAAGGGGTAAGCAACCGGCTGTGTAAGGCCCCCCCCCGCCAACAGCATCGATGGACAAGCCCCGACAAATCTGCATGGAGGAAAACAGTGGTGGTGTGAGAGAGAAGCAGTAAACCATTTTTTAATTCCAGGCTAGAAGTCTTTTTCCAGTGGAAAGTCAAGTGCATCACAACAGAGGTGTCACCCCCAGCTATTTACTGTCGATTGTGGCAGTGAGAGAACTTCCCAGCTGTATGCCCCGGTACACCGAGGGTGGGATGGCTCAGTTCCATATTAAAGGTCTGGTAGTGCAGCTTTATGTTGTCGCCCCCAGCACCTGCACATGGCCTGCAGCTCTGACTTCCTGACCAGTGCTTGGTATGGAAACCGCCTTATTTAGAGGGATAGGGGTTGCACTTTTCATGTCCCAGTAGGGCTGAGTGTTTTATCAACCTTGACTAACTGTTCAGTGATAGGACTATTGATTGGCTGTAGCCTCAATCACCTGCAGGCACTTCTGTCCATCATACTTGCTAGAGCTTATTTGGCGTGGCATAGCCTGATGCTAACCTGATATACATGAGCACTGGGCTTTCCTTAATGCTGCCTCTCCCATTGTCTAGGGCAGTGGTTCTCAACCTTCCTAATGCCGCGACCCTTTAATACAGTTCCTCATGTTGTGGTGACCCCCAACCATGAAATTATTTTTGTGGCTACTTCATAACTGTAATTTTGCTATTTTTATGAATTGTAATAAATATCTGATATGCAGGATGTATGTTAATTGTTACAAATTGAACATAATTAAAACATAGTGATTAATCACAAAAACAATATGTAATTATATGTGTGTTTTCCGATGGTCTTAGGCGACCCCTGTGAAAGGGTCATTCGATCCCCAAAGGGGTCTCGACCCACAGGTTGAGAACCGCTGCTCTAAGGGCTTCCACACCAGCTGGCTGTCTCTGGTGATTCAGAGCTCTTGAGGCAGGATTCTAATGTCCTAGTATTGGTACTTGCCCAGGATGCCTTTTTCTGGAAGTTCCTGCTTCCACTGCTGCCACCTGCTGGTCCAAGGTGCCTGCTACATTGAAAGGAATGTGTCTGTGAGCTCACTGTGCTTCTTTAAGTCCTAGGCCCCCATTTCTTACCAGTGTATCTCTAAAACCTTTTGTTTTCTGAATTCTCAGGCAAGGCTTGTCTAATTGCCTCCCCGCTCCCCAGTCTCCTTGGGTTAGATCAGAATCAATGAACACAAACCCACCGTCACAGTAACATTCGTACTCACTGAACTGAAAGAGCATTTAAAACTGAGGAGGAATTTGTAATGAAGGGATGACATAAGGAATCTGTCAGAGACTCAGAAATCCAACCAATTATTTTGATAGACATGGAAAATAGTTTTTAACTTGAGATCATGGTCTACCTTCATCACCACCTCAATAATTCAACTTCACCAAGTTTCTTGTTTCAAATGATTTTTCAGAGCTATCTATTTCCATTATGGTGTGTTAAATTTCATGAAGAGTTCCATAATCGATGCTAATTAATTATTAATTCCTCATCCTGAGAATGTCAACAGGCTTCCTGGAGATGTTGAAGAGTAAATTCTAGGTGTATAACTTCCTTTTAACTGCTCAGTCTCTTAAGGCAGCGATTTTCAACTTTTGCATCTCATGGCACACATAAACTAATTATTAAAATTCTGCAGCGCACCAAAACATATATTTTTGGCCGATCTGACAAAAGATAGGAATATTTGCTCCAAAGTGATTTTTAAAAATCAGGTGCCATTCTGGCTGGTGTTCTTATGTGCAGCATGCACAGCTTGGGTATCTGGGGAAAATATGTTGGAATTAATCTCCACTCACATTTAGTGTACTGGAGGCTCGTTAAGTCTGCGTGTCTGATTGTCACATGCCACAGACTTGGAGAGGACTTCTAAAAGAAGAGTGGAGTGGGAGTGCGTAGGCAGGGGAACTGCCTCTGGCATCCTCCCTCCTTTGCTTCAAGTGAGCCATGATTTTTGTGTCTGGTAAATGCTTATATAATCAAAAACTATTTTTGCAAAAAGGATGAGTAGGTTAGAAAATTCTAAATTTCCTACAGTGAAGATGAATAAAGATAATAATTCAAGTACAAATGACCAATAGAAAATGGCAAAATTGATGTTCCTAGAATGAGGTCTTAGTAAAAGCTAAGACCATCTAATCAGATCTAACTCCCCAAATTAGTAAAGATCATGAAGATAAGAAATAAGAATTGGCATCCAGTGTAGTTAGCAGCTTGCCTCTCTGGGCAAATATCTTTGTGGGGGTTTTTTAAATTTAATTTTTCCCATCACTATTTATTCCCTCTATTCCCTCTTCTACCTCCTCCCATCCGTCTCCTGCCTGCCATCACCACACTGTTTCTTTGCATTTTGGGATCTTTAAGAGATTAAAGACAGTATGAAGCATCAAAGTAGTTAGACTTTTTTTTTTAATCCTCACTGGAGGACATGCTTTCATCAATTTTTAGAGAGAAGGGGTGGGGGTGGGAGGGAGGGAGAATGGGAGAAAGGGAGGGAGGGAGAGTGGGAGGGAGGGGGAGAAGGGGAGAGAGGGAGAAACATCCATGTGAGAAACATTGATTGGTTGCTTATTGCACGCACCCCAACACGGGAGCAAACCTGGGCATATGCCCTGACCAGAAATTGAACCCATGAACTTTCAGTGTACCAGATGACGTTCCAATCAACTGAGCCACACTGGCCAGGGCTTAATGAATTGTTTATAAATTTTAAATAGATTTTTTTTCTTGTAGAGTTAAAGAAAAAATTTTTTAATTGTTCTATTTTATCATAATCTTTAAAAATCCACAAATCCCACTCCTCTGGCCACTCCAAAGATTTACCTTCATTCTGAGCTGTCTATCTCTTTATTCACTTCTACTTGAAAGTATGTTGCAGAAAAAAATTATTGTGAAGTAAGCAGGTCTTCAGCCTCAAGAATGAATAAACCATTTTGGGGGGTGGGGTTAATGATTTACAGCTAAATCTTGTTTTGGAACTGACCAAAACACAATCTTCAAGCAGAGTTTTTAATATTTTGTATTACAAATTATAAGGCTGGCCCCTTTTCTTTTTCATATATACATTCGGTTACTTTGCCTCTAATTACTGCATGGGACTACTTTTACCATATGGCTAGTAAAACTGCAAATTTTTAACTGAATTTTTATCATCAAAGCATGAATAATACATTGAATCTTGAAATGTTACAGTGAACATCAGATGGTTTTACATAATGCATTCCTGCTAGTTTCAAGAAGCTCAACAATCCAGGGAAGCAGCAGAGAAGACAAAAGTTTGAAAAGGAAATCTAATACTAGTTTTCATTTACCCAAGAAGGATAAAATAAGTAGCAAAATAGTAAGTGGAGAGAAAAAACTGAGAAATCAAAATGTTTTATTTTTAAACTATAAATAGGAAAAAAAGCAAAATTAGTACACTTGCCACTGGGGGCAAGTGGGGAAAAAAACAGAAGGTAGCCAAAAGCAACATGATCTGGAGTGAGAAGGGGAAGGGAAATTAGAAACCTCATGAGTGTAGGAATTGAATTTGAAACTGCAGTGCAAAGTATCACACTTTGAAACCAGAGTAAAAATATAACAGTTTTAAGGGTTGTTGGGAACATTTCAGATCTTTCCTGATGGACGAATCTTGAAGTAGAAATATAGTAGCTATTGGAATTCTCGCTTTGAATGCTTTGTTAGTTATGGGAGTGCTCATCCTTCTAGAAAGAATCCTTCTCTTAGGTTTTGAGATCAAGTTATGATACTTCAGACACAGGCAGTGTTCAACCCCCTTATGAAACAGTCTGTTAATTATCTACCCAATAACTATTCTCCCATTTTTCTTGCTAATAGAACCCTAATTTCATTTTTCTGCAGATAGAATGTAGGCTATCAAAGTATTTTGATCTCAGGGATCGGCCTTAGCCAGACCTATGGAATTAATCATGACTGTCCTAAGCAGTCGCAGCAATTCCACTCTCTTTAGCGAGTGACTGGTCTAGAGGACGCATGTGTCATAGTTTTCTATTGCTGCTGTAACAAATTAGCACACATTTATTTCACAGTCTGTTGGTCACTGGCTTGGGTTGGCTGGCGTGGTTTCTCAGCTTTGAGTTTCATAAGGACAGAATCAAGGTGTCGGCTGGCCTGGCTCTTATCAAGATGCTCTGGGAGGGATCTGCTTCCAAGCTTATTCAGGTTGCTGGCCGGACCCAGTTCTTTGTAGTTGCAAGACAGAGGTCCCCATCTCCTTGCTGGCTGTCAGCAGGAGGCTGCCCTAGCTCACAGAAGCCTTTCTCCAGTCCTTGCACATGGGCTTTGCGTAATGGTGTGCTGAATCCTTCACACCTGGAGTCTCTCTGCTTGATCTCTCTTGCTCCAGCCAGAGTAAATGTTCTGCTCTTAAAAAATTGTGTGGTTGTGAGGGCATGAGTGGGGGGTTGGGGGGGGGGCAATGGGAGGATAGGACACATATGTAATACCTTAATCAATAAAGAAAACACACACACACACACACACACACACACACACACACACACAAAACACCAAAATTGTGTGGTTGCACTGTGCCCCTAGAAAATTTTTGCAGACTTAATTATATCTGCACAGTCACAGGTTGCAAGGTTTAAAGTGTGAATATCTTTGGGGACCCATTATTCTGCCTATAATGGTATGCAATCCAAGTGTGAGCAAAGTAACAAGGTGGGGGTGACCATCTGGAGCTTCATCTTTTGGATGAAAAGATGGAGACTCTGCTGCTTTTTCCCAGCTGGAGATCCTAGTGCAAAAGCCACCTCATAACCAGCAGGCATCAAGAATGAGGATAAAGATTAATATACCAAGGATGGTGGAACAGGAGACTAGAAATGTCTTGATGACGTTTTTGAACAGCATAACCAAGGCCAGTGATTACTTTTGCCTGATAGCTGGTCATTTGAGGAAAAACAGCTTTTATTTAAACAATCAGATCAATTTTCTGTCACTGGCAACCAAAAGCAATTCTAAATGATATGCTGATCCTAGCCTTAATTTCTAGGACTCGACTGTGGGGCAGACCTCAGCTTTCTCATGTTTTAAAATGTAGTGTTAGCTAACCCAATTAAATTCATTTATACTGTAATCTTATATAATAAAAGGCTAATATGCAAATTGTCCCCTCGACCGGGAATTTGACCAGGGGTCAGCTGGCCAACCGCCCACAGCCCCTCCCCTCCCATCACCCCGATTGGGGCAGACCGGCCAGACCCCACCCGTGCACAAATTGGTGCACCAGGCCTCTAGTTCATAATAAATGTCTTCAGTGGTGGTGCTAATCTTAGCTTTACCTTGACACTGTGCTCAAGATTATAGAGTCCAGAGGTCAGCAAACTAGAGCCCATTATCCAAATCTTGCTGGCATAAGCCAAGGGAGCTAAGCAAGCTGTAATTTTACATTTTTAAAGGGTTGCTAAAAAAAAATAAAAAGAAAACCAAAACAGACTATGTGACCAGAGACCATGTGTGATCACAAAGCTGAAAATGTTATCTGGTTCTTCATAGAAAAATCTTGCCAACCCTGCACTAGTTGCATAGAGGGCTGAAGCAGAGACTAGGGTTTTACTAAGAAAAGTTATTAGGTGAGCATGTGATACCTTTCAAAAATTATCACAGATCACCATGGAAAGCTTTGGGCACAGGTGAAGATACATTCTATCTTCCAATTAAATTTCTTTCAGTTCAATATTTATTGAATTCCTATTATTACAAGACTATGGAAGACAGTGGAATTAAATAATGAATCAAACAGGATCTTAATGCAACTGAAAATTGCTTCAGGAAGTCATCTTCATTGATAGAAAAGATAAAGACTTGCATAAAAAGAATTGCATGCAAAATTATACATGTATCCACCTTTTCCTAAGGTCACAGAGGCAGGGCTAGACAGCAGGTTGTTGGAAACTTGGGCCTGTAATTCAGAGATGAACAACCATTTAACAGCTACTTTATGAATGGTAATTATTACATCAACCCCTAAAGGTAAATGCTGTTTTGCAGTTTCTACTTCAGGTCCTATTCTAATGCCCATATTGTTTTCACTAAACCAAACTGCCTCTTAAATGGAAGCCAGGGCTGAACAAAGAGAAGTCAGGCCTGAAAACAAAGATTAGGGAATGATTCACAAACCTCTCTAAACCTCCAGGAGGCACACAGGGAAAGACTGTAGAATAAGATAAAGGGTCAAACACAAAACCTGAAGCATTGCCTGCATTTAATTGTGGAAGGAGGGAGGGAAGCTAGTGAAAAACTGAAAACAAGTGATGAGAATGTGTGAAGAGAGTTCGTGTTAGGGGGACCTATAACCTGATAGATAGAGCACCTGAATTAATCTGAAAAGTAATCATATTTTAAATCTTAGAACACATATACTTATGTGAATAGGGGGTTACGTTTTTCTTTAAGTTTCTTTTTTCATGGCCTGTGCAAAGCTATTGAGGTGACTCAGCTGTGAATCCAGCAAGCAGAACCGATAAGCAGGGTCAGACCGACCCACCAGGAGTCAAAACATCATCTCATCAACGTCATTTCATCGCCTGATGACTAAAGGACAATAGCTGACATCTATTCCTGGCCTCACCCTAGCTCCTTCCCCTATATAATCCTGTCCCCTGCACCTTGCTGGAAGATAGGATTTGATACTTGTAAGGGTCCTGTCTTCCTGATTGGCTAGCCTTCACAATCAATGCTTAATATGATTCAACCCTGCCTTCCTTATTGAACACAGCCACAGGCGGCCCAAGCCCACCTAGGGGTTTCCTGGTAACATTAAGAGACAGTGGTTTCAAGAACTCTAAGGATTTCGAAAGTTCTAAAAGTGCCTTCAAGGAGGCTGGATACAGAAATAAAATAGTTGAATTTGGCCAACAGGAGATGAGGGGACACTTTATATTGTTCAATTTGGTAGACACTAGCCACATGAAGCTATTTAAATTTTTAAAATTCAAACTTCAGTTTCGTAATTGTATTAGCCATACTTGAAATGTTCAAGTGCTACATGTGCCTATGGCTACCATATTGGACAACTCATATTATAAAACAATAGTAGCCCTGCGCACGAATCCATGCGCCCGTAGCTTGCTGCCGCCCTCCTGTAGCTCTCCCCCTGTCCTCTCCCCCCACCCCATAGCTTGCTGCCCTGCCACCTCCTGTAGCTCTCCACCGCCCACTTGTAGCTCACTGCCACACCCTCCTGCTGATTCGTGATCTGGTCGTTACATGGTCGGTCATTACACGTCAAGGTGTAATAGCCATTTGCATATTACATCTTTATTATATTGGACTAGAGGCCCAGTGCACAAAAATTTGTGCACTGGGCGGGGGGTGTCCCTCTGCCCTCTGGCAGTCTGGGACCCCTTGGAGGATGACCACCTGCTGGCTTAGGCCCGCTCCCTGGGGGATTGGGCCTAAGCTGGCACTCAGACATCCCTCTGGCAGCCCGGGAGCCCTCAGGGGATGTCCACTTGCCAGCGGGGAGCAAGCCTAAGCTGGAGTCGGACATCCTTAGCGCTGCTGAGGAGGTGGGAGAAGCTCCCACCACCACCGCTGTACTGGCAGCCATCAGCCTGGCTTGTGGCTGAGCAGAGCTCCCCCTGTGGGAGCTCCCCCTGGTGGTCAGTGTGTGTCATAGTGACCAGTGATTCCCAGTCTTTCTGCTGTTAGGGTCAGTTTGCATATTACCCTTTTATTATATAGGAGTGCGTGGCCAGCCTGGGTGAGGGGCTGATGGCTGTTTGCAGGCTGGCCACAGCCCCTTCAGGGTGGGGGTCCCCCTGGGGTGCCTGTTTGCAGGCTGGCCACAGCCCCTTCAGTTTGGGGGTCCCCACTGGGGTGCCTGGCCATCCCAGGTGAGGGGCAGAGGGCCGTTTGCAGGCTGGCTAAGCCCCCCAGTGGAGATCCTCAACCCATGAGGGTGTGGCCAGGCTGAGTGAGGGGCTGATGGCTGTTTGCAGGCTGGCCACAGCCCCCAGCCACCCAAGCTCCCAGTGGAGGCTGGCTGGAAGCAGGTATCTGGGATTTATTTATCTTCTACAATTGAAACTTTGCTACCATGAGTGGAGGCCACAACTGGTTCAGGACAGGCGGGAAGGTTGGCTTCCTCCATCGCCAGGGCAACCAAGCCTCCTGCTTGCTCCAGCTCCATGGCTGCCAGCCGCCATCTTGGTTGGGTTAATTTGCTTATAGTCGCTCTGATTGGCTGGTGGGCGTGGCTTGGGGCATAGCCAAGGTACGGTCAATTAGCATCTTTGTCTTTTATTAGTGTAGATTCCCATCATTACAGGAAGTCCTGTCAGAGCAAGACCATGATGGGTGAACGTGTTTCCTCTTTGCCCTCTTCAGAAGTTTGCAAAGTCTGGTGGACCTGACCTCTCTTGCTTGCTTTTGCCTCTCCACTTTCCTAGTCAGTTTTAACCTTACTGCTCTTTCCTGGACTATTGCAATGGCTGCCTAGCTGCCTCCCAACTTCTGTTCTTTACTCCTTCTAACCTGTTCTTCATACAAATCATTCCTCCAAACAACAGTCTCTTTTCAGTGCCACTAAGGGCACTGACTGGCCAGCCCGCCCTACCTTTTACTGATAGTCCAAGGTTGTGGGGGTGGGAATAGGGGTATTGTATCAACATATAGGGGAGTATTTCCTCTCCACTCCCAAGTTTCCTTCCCTGCACTTATGTAGCTCATAATCCAATGTAGGCACAATGATTATATTTATGCCACACAAATAACAGGAGAGCAGGATCAATGGCTAATTATCACCCTCTCCTGCGTCTTTTTTACTCCAAATGTGTTTCCTTTCTGTCTGCCACTGCTGTGTCCCAGTTAATCACTTATTACTTTTCACTTTACCATTGCAACAGCCTGTTAAATGGTCTCCTTACTTTTATTTTTTTTAAAATACATTTTTATTGATTTCTGAGAGTAAGGGAGTGGGAGTGAGAGAAACATCAGTGATGAGAGAAAATAATTGATGGGCTGCCTCCTGCCCGCCCCACGCTGGGGACCGAGCCCACAACCAGGCCATGTGCCCCTACGGAATGAGCCACTCGGCGGGGCTGGTCTCTCTACTTGTGGTCTCGCCTTCCACCTTCCACGAGAAGCGCCGGTCCTATTACTCCATTCCTTTCGGGGACCCCCTTAGCCTACAGAATAACGGTATGTAAAGTCTTCTAGAATCTGGCACAGCCAGATGTGTCCACATTCTTCCACACATCTTCCGTCACTCCGTGGTACTCACCACTCCCCTGGCGCCTTCAAGCATCTCCTGTCTGTCCGTCCGTCGTCCCCCGCCCCTCCCCGCCGCGACTCCTTCACGCGATGTCATTTTTCAGACCCCAGGGCCCGAGGGACACAAACCCGCTTGGCCATGCCCCTTTGGGAGCTACCCCAAATACGCTGCTCTCCCAACCCTCACTATTTCCCCAAATAAGACTTTTCACTGTAACGGAGGAAGATTTACTGGCCAAAGCCTCTTCTTAGAGAAAGATGGGATGGGGAGCGCTAGGGAGGCGAAGGGGATTGTGGGAGCGCCCTGCGTCGCCCGCAGGCTCATGGGAAATGTAGTGCCGTCGCCTCCAACATGGCTGCGCCCAGGTAAGGGGAGGCGTGCGCGTACCCGCCGCACTTGCTGGACGAGATGGGAGAGGCGGGCGGAGGAGAGAGCGCTCGCGGGGCGGGCCCTATGACTTCCAGGGTCGCTTTCGCTCGCCGGCCTGTGCGGGTCTCCTCCGGCCTCCCCGCGCTGGGCTGAGGACCCAGGGGGAGGAGGCCGTCCCCGCGTTTCCGGGTGCGGTCCCTGGGCTGTAGGCTGCGCCGTTGGGTGGCCCTGTCCGTGTTTGAAGGGCCTGTGTCTGTGTTTGCGCGGACGCACACGTGGTGTCTGGGCCAGTCTTAGGTTTCCTTGGGAACTGCGGTTGTATAGCCTGGGGAGTGGTAGTTTGGCGCTTCTTGGGGTTTCTGACCTGTGCCAGTCCCGCGACGGAAAGGCATTGCTGGAGGTCTGGTCACTCTCACAGCTGCATCTTCCTGTGCTCTTTTTAAAAATATTTCGCTTAGCATAATGCTCTCCAGTTCCATCCGTGCTGTTGCGAATGGTAAAAATTCCTTCTTTTTTACAGCAGCGTAGTATTCCATTGTGTAGATGTACCACTGTTTTTTAATCCATTCATCTGCTGATGGGCACTTCAGCTGTTTCCAGATCTTAGCTATGGTGAATTGTGCTGCTATGAACATAGGGGTGCATATATTTTTTCTGATTGGTGTTTCTGGTTTCTTGGGATATATTCCTAGAAGTGGGATCACTGAGTCAAATGGGAGTTCCATTTTTAACTTTTTGAGGAACCTCCATACTGCCTTCCATAGTGGCTGCACCAGTCTGCATTCCCACCAGCAGTGCACAAGTGTTCCTTTTTCTCCACATCCTCTCCAGCACTTGTCGTTTGTTGATTTGTTGATGATGGCCATTCTGACAGGTATGAGATGTACCTCATTGTCGTTTTGATTTGCATCTCTCGGATAATTAGTGACTTTGAGCATGTTTTCATATGTCTCTCAGCCTTCTGTATGTCCTCTTTCGAAAAGTGTCTATTTAGGTCCTTTACCCATTTTTTTTATTGGATCATTTATCTTCCTTTTGTTAAGTTGTAGGAGTTCTCTGTAAATTTTGGAGATTAAACCCTTATCTGAAATATCATTGGCAAATATGCTCTCCCATGCAGTGGGCTTTCTTGTCATTTTGTTGATGGTTTCTTTTGCTGTGCAGAAGCTTTTCATTTTGATGTAGTCCCATTTATTTTCTCCTTAGTCTCCATTGCCCTAGGAGCTGTGTCGATAAAGATATTGCTACAACATATGTCTGATATTTTGCTGCCTATGGAGTCTTGTAGGATTTTTGTGGTTTCCCATGTATTTAAGTCCTTTATCCATTTTGAGTTTATTTTTGTGTATGGTGTAAGTTGGTGATCTAGTTTCATTTTTTTCCATGTATCTGTCCAATTTTCCCAGCACCATTTATTGAAGAGACTGTCTTGACTCCATTGTATGCTCTTGCCTCCTTTGTCAAATACTAATTGAGCATAATGGCATGGGTTGATTTCTGGGTTCTCTGTTCTGTTCCACTGATCTATGCCTGTTCTTGTGCCAGTACCAGGCAGTTTTGAGAACCGAGGCTTTGTAATATAGCTTGATATCTGGTATTGTGATCCCTCCAACTTTGTTCTTTCTCAGGATTGCTGTGGCTATTCGGGGTCTTTTTTTTATATTCCAGATAAATTTTTGGAGAGTTTGTTCTAGATCTTTGAAGTATGCTGTTGGTATTTTAATGGGGAATGCATTGAATCTATAGATTGCTTTGGGTAGTATGGACATTTTAATGATGTTGATTCTACCAATCCATGAACACGGTATATTCTTCCATTTGTTTATGTCTTCCTCTATGTCTTCTTTTCAGTGTCCTGTAGTTTTCCGAGTACAGGCCTTTTACCTCCTTAGTTAAGTTTATTCCTAGGTATCTTAATTTTTTTGGTGCAATTGTAAATGGGATTTTTTTTTTCATTTCTCTTTCTGTGAGTTCATTATTGGTGTATTAATAAGGCCATAGATTTCTGGGTGTTAATTTTGTATCCTGCTACATTGCCAAATTCATTTATTAGGTCTAGTAGTTTTTTGATGGAGTCTTTGGGGGTTTCTATGTATAGTATCATGTCATCTGTGAATAAAGACAGTTTTACTTCTTTTCCAATTTGGATGCCTTTTATTTCTTCTTCTTGTCTGATCACAATGGCTAGTACTTCCAGTATTATATCGAATAGGAGTGGTGAAAGTGGACATCCCTGCCTTGTTCCCGTTCTTAGGGGAAACGAGTTTAGTTTTTACCCATTGAGTATGATGTTGGCTGTAGGTTTGTCATATAAGCTTTTATTATGTTGAGGTATGATCCCTCTATTCCCACTTTGCTGAGAGTTTTTATCAAGAAAGGGTGTTGGATTTTGTCAAATGCTTTTTCTGCATTGATTGATATGATTATGTGATTTTTGTCTCAATTTGTTTGTGTGATGTATCACATTTATTGATTTGCAGATATTGTACCATCCTTGCATCCCCGGAATAAATCCCACTTGGTCATGGTGTATGATCTTTCTAATGTAATGCTGAATCCGACTTGCTAGAATTTTGTTAAGAATTTGAGCATCTATGTTAATCAAGGATATTGGCCTGTAGTTCTCTTTTTTGTGGTGTCTTTATCTGGTTTTGGAATTAGGGTAATGCTGGCTTCATAGAAAGAGCTTGGGAGTGTGCCTTCCTCTTGAATTTTTTGGAATAGTCTGAGGAGGATAGATTTTAGTTCTTCTTTGAATGTTTGGTAGAACTCCCCTGTAAAGCCATCTGGACCAGGGCCTTTGTTTGCTGAAAGATTTTTGATCACTGCTTCAATTTCTTTGGTAGTTATTGGCCTAATCAGGTTTTTTTATTCTTCCTGAGTGAGTTTTGGGAGCTTGTATTTTTCTAAGAATATGTCCATTTCGTCTAGGTTGTCCATTTTGTTGGAGTAGAGTTGTTCATAGTATTTTTTTCATAATCCTTTGTATTTCTGTGGGATCGGTTGTTACTTCACCTCTTTTATTTCTGATTTTGTTTATTTGGGTCCTCTCTTCCTGTGTTCTTACTTGAGTAATCCGAGACCCTTGGGCCAGTGATTTCAGTTCTGCTGTATGCCAGGCACTCAAGTCTGTGCCCTCAAGTAGATGTCAGCCTTAGGGATGAGTGCAACACGCAGACAGGTAACATTATGCCATGGTGTGACAACTACAGGATAGAGATGCACACCGAGTATTAGTGAAAACATTAACCAAACCCAAAATTCTGAAGAAGAGGTCTAGGAGGTAAGATGGCAGGGTTAGTAAGTTTAATAAGTTTAGGTTTACTCAATAAATCTTCATTAGGTGCTAGATCCTGTTCTTGGTGCTAAGTACTACAAGGTGAAAAATCCAGACAGAATTTCTACTTTCATAGAGCTTACTTTGTAATCAGTTAGAGAAAGATGATGGAGAATAAACAAATTAATGTGGCCATAAAAATATAGCGTAGGTGTTCAAAGAATTAAAATGGGATGATATGAAAAGTATGGTGTCAGTTTTTTTTTCTAATTTCAAATTTTAAAGAATTTTAATAGGTAATACAATTTCAATAGCCACTAAATTAAAAAGTTACTTCCCTACCCAGTTTGGCTCAGTGGATAGAGCATCAGCCTGCAGACTGAAGGGTCCCAGGTTCGATTCCAGTCAAAGGCACACCCAAGTCAAAGGTTCAAACCCCAATAGGGGGTGTGCAGGAGGCAGCTGATCAATGATTCTCTCTCATCATTAATGTTTCTAGCTCTCTCTCTCCCTCTCTTTTCCTCTCTAAAATCAATAAAAATATATGTAAATAAATTAAAAAGTTACAAAAGAGGAAAGCTTCCTTTCATTGCCATGCTGATCTACCCATTTCCCCTTCCTGGAGGCAACCTGTATCACTAATTACTTATATGTCCTAGAGATTTATATGATACCCTGTATTTCTGTGCTATACTTCATAATCAGGCCTCATTTGATAGGAATTTTAGTTCTTTCTAATCTTTGCTATTAATTAAGTTTAATTTATATATAAGCACAGGAACATTTGTTTATAGTGCTTGTTCATTATAGGTATTCTACTAGAGGCCCAGTGCATGAATTCGTGCATGGGGGGGGGGGGGTCTCTCTGGGTGGCCTGTGGGGATCAGGCCCCAGCTCGTACCCCCAGGCTCGCAGCCCCACAGCCATGTCTGGCAACCCGCTGTGGGTTGGCGCTGCCACCTCACCTGCTCCAGCATCCCACCTACAGAGCGATCGATCTGGGAGCTGGGCGGTGGCCCCGCCCCCCCCCCCCCCCCCCCCCGCCACTGGTTGCCGTCTGCAGGGCAATTGCCCAGGGCAATCTGGCCCCCGCCTTGGCCTGGCGCTGCCCACTCACCTGCTCCACCATCCCGCCACAGTCCCACTCTCATCGGGGCCCATCAGGGATGGCAGCGCCTCCACTGCCGCCTGCTAGCGCCACATTGCCGATGCCCACCATGTTCCGCCTCCTGGTGGTCAGCTTATGTCATAGCGAGCAGTCGAACTCTGGTCTCCTGGTCGAATGACCACCGAGGGGACAATTTGCATATTAGGCTTTTATTATATAGGATTATTTAAGGAGGGTATGGACACATATACTACTATTACCATTTAGGGCAATGTCCAATTAGATATATTGGGGTTTAACTTACTATCAGAGCATGTATGATCTCTAAACTTTTGTTATCCTATAGGGAGTGTGTGTAGGCTGAGCATGATTAGACTTGACTCGCATGGCTTGTGTTCCAGCAAAGTGACCTCACTTCTGTCACATCCCATAACACTCCTGTGACATGGCAAGGAGCATCCAAGCCTTTGTGCAATAGTGGAAATTCCTTGGCCAGGGAAGTGGCCTTGTTAGAAAGGGAGCACCTCCAAACCTCAGCCATTGGTAGCAGCCTGTTCCTTGTTGAGGTGACAGACCTGCTGGGCCAGTCCATTGCCAAGTCACTGGAACGGGGAACAAATGAGCATCCAGGGCTATCTGGCTTTGTTTCCTCACCTGTAATAGTAGCATTGCATGACTGAGTAAGGAGAAGGGAAAGGGGATGATAGGAATGTGACTATGAGGCTCCATCTGCTGGTGCTGGACGCTTAATGTCAGACTTTGAAAAACATATGCAACATCTTTCTCATTTCTTCCACTGTGCAGTCTTTGCTCATGTAACATACTAAGAAAAAAATTCTCAGCGCATTTATCCCCTGTTCTCCATTGCGGACTGCAAAGATGCCATATAGTTCCTTTGAAGGTCCTCGCCTTTTCTTTTCTTCTTAAATTATTCTAACCTAGTTCTTCTGAAAATTGACAGTGATTTAATAATAGGCTTATTTAATCCTTGTAACAAAGTTATGAGATAGTGTCAAAGATTAACACAGCCAGACATTAGTGACAGCAGTGAAAACATTTTATTTAGTAACTACTGACAATAGGGCTGTTTTAAAGGGAGGATGGGGTTGGGATAGAACAGGGTGCTCAGTAGTAGGGTCAGACAAGTGAAAATATACAAAAGGTTGGTCAGTGCACATGCATCTAGGCCAGCTTTGTTTGCTGCTGGCAGTTATCAGGTTTGGATTCTGTCTTGCCACAGAGACTGGGAGACAGACCCTCTCTCTCCTAATGATTACATTTCAAAGGAATGGCTCTCAGAGATACATATTCACAATTGTAAGTCCTTTTTAGTAAGTGCTCTAAGAAAGGGAGGTCAGGGGCCTATGGTCAGGTGTTGCTAGAGTAAATAGTAAAATGTCCAGGCAGCATTTTGTTTTCTCAGGCATTTATATGGGTCATCCTAGGGACACGGCTTTATGCTGCTAGAAGCCACACTACAGTTTGGTGAAGTTTTTTAGTCCAGGGTTTGGATGGAGTTATTTGCCAACAATAGGCGCTATTCCTATTTTTTATGTGAAGAAACCTAAGCACAGAAGTAAATAATTAACTCACACAGGGTCAGCTTCAGTGGTAGAGCTGAAATTTGAACCTAGAACTTAGACCCCTAAACACTGTCTCATAGCACTGCAGGGGGCGCTGGGGAAACAGACAAAAAAACAAAAACAATTTAATCCCTGTTTCAAGAGCTCATAGTTCAATGGAAGGGGACAAATATTAGAATAAACCATTATAATTAGTATAATGTTAAAAATATCGATTTAGCTATCATCCCCTTCCTGTCTAATGATGACTCCTAAAACTTTCTAACCTCATTCCCTCTCCTTTTTAAAAAAATTATCTTTATTGTTGAAACCCTCTACTTTTTATTTTTAGAGAGAGGAAGGGAAGAGAGAGAAAGACAGAGAGAGAGAAACATTGATATTGCCTCCTACACATGCCAGAGAGAGAGAGAGAGACAGAGAGAGACAGAGAGACAGAGAGACATTGATGTTGCCTCCCACACATGCCCGACCAGGGATTGAACCCACAGTCTGGGTCTGTGCTCTGACCGGAAATGGAACCCGCCACCTTTTGATATACAGGACAATGCCCCAATCAACTGAGCTGCGTTGGCCAGCGTGTCCTCTCCTTTTATCACTATATAGCTTACGAGATAGCACTGATGACTTTCTATGTCCCTTTCACATCACATTCCTCTCTTCCCTCCCAGAAAAACTTCTTTCCTGAACTTTGTGTTAATCATTTCCTTGCCTTTATTTGCATTTTGCTATATATATATTTCTAAATAATATATGCCTTACTTTTGGATTTTGAACTGTATGTAAATGGAATCATACTGTATATTCTTCTTTGAAATCTTTGTTTTGTTTCTCCTTCTTTTTTCTTTCCTAATATTATGTTTGTGAAATTTGTCTATGGAACATTTTACCTAGAACTTCATAAGTAAAGGGATCCATTACCTACAGTAAAATAGCTTACTTAATAGAGGTAGAGCATTGGGATGTTTTGTAGAATCCCAAGACATGCTATTAGATGTTCTTGCTTCTTTGTTACCTTCTTAAGTATTTCTTTATTGCACCTGTTTATTCTCACTTCTCTTGGTTGGTAAAAGGTCAAGTAAGAATTTAAAAGAATTGTCACATAGAACTATTTATAAACTATAGAATATACGAATAATATCTTTATAACTGTCCCTTTAGGACTCTTAAAGTTGACATTTTGTATTTTTTTTTTTCAGTATTGCCATGGATAGCAACCATCAAAGTAATGGCAAACTCGGTAAAACTGAAAAGAAGTTCTTAAGGAAACAGAATAAAGCCAGGCACACTTTGCTGAGACATGAAGGCATTGAAACAGTATCCTATGCCACTCAGGTGACCTAAAACTATTATCATCATTTGAATGTAAACATATTGTCATGTTAACGTGCTAGAGTAATATTTGCTAAAAATTGCTCAGAGAAGAGGGCTGTTCTTGTTCATTCATTATTACATCTGTATCAAATATACCTGCTAACTTTCTATTTTTGGACATAGCCTTAGTGTAGTTTGAATGTCCATTGATTGTGTTGGTTGAACTAGAGAAAATTGTGGGTATATATTAACTGTACAATTATTTACAGTTTATATAGCATACTTATATTCATTATTATGTTTAATTCCCTAAAAATATCCTTATGAAATAGATGAGAAAACTAAGGTTTTGAGTGGTTGTGATATGTCCATTGATATTCTGTTGGCTGAACCTAAAGCTAGAATTTTTGTAGTCTTCTTTCTTTTCTTCCTAACTTCATCTGTATTATAAAGTATTTTGATTATATGCTATAAGACATTTTTCATTTATTAGATTTTATTTACAACGCCTTTCATTATCTTAGGGCAATAATTATATATATGGGACTGTGAGACTTCCTAGCCTATGAATTAGGAAAACCTTACTTTGACTCTTAGCTTCTCCACTTATTTGGACATGAGCAGCATCCTTTGATCTTAGCTTTCGTCATTTGTAAGGACATAGCATTGCATTATCCCATTGGATTGTTAGATTCTAAAGAGAACATGTACTTTACAGTACTTATTAGTCATTAAAGTACCGTATGGATGGGAAGTATTCTTATGATATAAGAGTAGGAAGGAAGCTTAGCATCATTTAACTGAGGGCCAAAGACAAACAATTGAGAAGGTGAAGCTGGGATTAAAGTGTAGGTCTCTTGACTCTCAGACCAATACTCTTCCCTTATATCATGAAAATGCTATCTTCTGTGCTGCACAATAGTTTAGGAATGAGTACTCTATTGGGGGAGATTGAAATTTAGCAGGTAAAGACCCTTCCTTAGATTTTGTTACATATTAATAACTTCAGAGAATTTAAATCAAATACCTTTAAAAAGGTTGGGATAGATCATATATTCGGGTTAATATGTCTGCATACACTTTCTGCCAAGAGCCACAGAGGCTGTGCAGCATCTAGAAAATTATACCCTTTTCTCATTTCTTCCCAAGTGTAATTTGCTTTCTTTTCCTTACATGGATCACAAAGAGAAGTGGTAAGGAAAGAAACGGGCTCCCTCTGAAGCATGTTTTTTGCTTGTGTCTGTCTTTTCATTCTGATCTCTAGAAGCTTTATTCTTACTTTTGTGTCTTCCAAAGCATCATCTTATTTAGGCTTGATATTTTCCTCCACAATAATTTGAAGGGAAAGGAATAAAATTATAGAAGGACCTCTAATTATATATTATCTATCCCTGAGAGAACAAATGCTCTTTTCACCAGGTGTTATAAATATGGATGCTTTGTGCAAATCTATAGCCACTGTGAGATTTTTCTAGATAGTGATCCTCAAATTGTTAGGATTGAAAATAACTTTAAAAAAAACTTTGAATTCTGTACTTCATATCATTGGGAAAATTGCTTAGCTGAAAATGATAAATAAAACAATTATTACATTTAATTATATTGTATAACTCACATGTAATAGGAAATAAATTCCTCCCTTCCATCCCCCATTGAACTTAGCATTTTGAGGACCACTAGTATTCTTTAAGTCACACCTCACATCTTCCTCAGTTCCTCAGTGGACCCTGGTCATTTATAAAACCTTTGCAGTTCCTTAGATTTGGGAATATGCAATTTTTTGGTAACTATGGCTGCATGTAACCAAATTATTTTGCTACTTTAAATTATAAACCTTACTGAGTGAGGTCCAGGGCAAGCCATCTGAGGCTAAATTTTATACCGTTATTGTTTTAGTGTGTTTATTATGTGAATGTGTGTACTTGCATATTTAAAGTATTGGCTGTCCCATGAAAGAACAAAGCTTTACTTTTCTTATTATCCAATTTTATAACAATCCTATATAATCCTATATAATAAAAGGCTAATAAGGAACAACTGGTTGCTATGACGTGCACTGACCACCAGGGGGCAGACGCTCAATGCAGGAGCTGTCCCCTGGTGGTCAGTGCGCTCCCATGCTGCTCAGCCAGAAGCCGGGCTCACAGCTGGCGAGCGCAGTGTCGGTGGTGGGAGCCTCTCCCACCTCTGCGGTAGCGCTAAGGATGTCTGACTACTGGCTTAGGCCCGCACCCCGAGTGCTCCCAGACTGCAAGAGGGTGCAGGCCGGGCTGAGGGGACCCCCCCCCATGCCACAAGTGCAAGAATTTTGTGCACCAGGCCTCTGGTTTTATTATATACTTTTTTAAAACAAGGTTCTAGATAGCCCCATTTTGTGTATATGAAACTAGTACATTATGTTCCAATCTCCAGGTTAGTATAAATCAGTCAAACTACTGTCCTCTGACTTGTGAGGCAAGAGTGAGTTTTACATTTTTAAAGGTTGTTAAATAAAAATAAGACTATGTATGACCTGTGGAGCCTAAAATATATACTATCTGACCATTTTCAGAAGTTTGCCAATATCTGCTATAAATGATGAAAGTATGCCATCAGTGGTTTACTTTCGCTATGCTATGAAATTTTTAGGGGTCATGAATCATTAATATCTTAACACCATGTAGGGTGTGTTTTTAAGTACGAAGACTAGAATCATCATAATTCCTTGAATAAAATTGTGTGCAGGACTGTAAATGACAGGAAGTCAGCATGAAACTTAAAAAGAAAAAAATATTTACAAAATGAATGAATTACTCAGGCACAGAGGAAAATTTTTCTATTTTATATTTAAGGAATCTATAATTGGTTTTCTTTGAGTCACTGCTTTTACTTTTAGTTTTTAGTAAACACTGTATGGTGGTGATACCAAAAGTGAATTCTGAAAGCAGACAGAAATAAGTTTGAAACCCAGCTCCTCCTAAACACTATCTTCACCTAATACTGTATTTCTCATCTTCAGTTTCTTACTTGATGAAGTGAGGCTCATATTATCCACTTTATAGAATTGTTGTGAAGGTTATGTTAATGAGGATTAAGTAGGTAAAAGCATATAGCCAGTGTCTGGCAAAAAGCAAGTATCAGTAACTCCTTGTTCCTTTTCCTTTCTCCCTTTTCTTTCTCTTTCATTGTGTTTAATTATATTTATGAACAGTAAAAGTTATCTTTTAATTTGTATGTAGGTCATTAAGAAATGAATATTTTACTGAAAAGACTATTTCAAAATCAATATTATTTACTACATAGGAATACTTTTTAATTCCCAAATACTGTATTTAGTAAATTGATTTACATTGAATTTAGAAAACCAAATAACAACTATAAGGAAACCCTTTTTTCTTTCATAATTACACCTTTGTAAAAATGTTATTTAAAAATAATCTTATTTTATCTTATTTAAAAACATATTTTAAAAAGAAACAGGTTGATATCAACTGTTCATGTTAACATTCTTTTTGTTTTTTCAAGATCCTGGTTGTTGCCAATGGTGGTTTGGGTAACGGTGTGAGTAGAAACCAACTGCTTCCGGAATTAGAGAAACTCGGACAGGTGGATGCTCTCTTAATGCCACCTAATAAGCCCTACTCATTTGTAACGTACAAAACTATAGAGGAATCCAAGAAAGCCTATGTTACCCTCAATGGACAAAAAATAGTGGATGATTTAGGACAGAAGATCATTCTGTACTTGAATTTTGTGGAAAAAGGTATTATCATACAGGTATCTTTTTCAAACTAGTTCTTGCTTTTGTTTGAGTTTACTTTTCACATTGAAGTTGGGATTTTAATTTGTACAGACAATCTGACTTGTTTATAGAGGACCATATTGTAGATATTACGAGAAAACCTTGTTTCTTTTTTTTTTTTTTTACTTTCAGTAATTTTTTTCAGTTATGGTTGATGTACAATATTGTATTAGTTTCAGGTGTACAACCCAGTGATTAGACATTTATATAACTTACTAAGTGATCGCCCAATAAATCTGGTACCCATCTGACACCATACATAGTTATATGTTTTTACTGATTTTTAGAGAGAAGAAGGGAGAGAGATAGAGAGATAGATAGAAACATCCATGAGAGAGAAACATCATCAATTGGTTGCCTCCTGCACACCCCCTACTGGGGATTGAGCCCCCAACCTGGGCATGTGCCCTGATGGGGAATCGAACCATGACCTCTTGGTTTCTGGGTTGATGCTCAACCACTGAGCCACACAGGCTTGGCTAGAATATTATTGACTATATTCCCTATGCTGTACTTTACATCCTCATGACTATACTATAACTACCAATTTGTACATCTTAATTAAGCCCTATACTTTTTTTACCCATCCGCTCAACCTCCTTTCCATCTGGCAACCATCAAAATGTTCTCTGCATCTAAGAGTCTGTTTCCCTTCTGCTTGTTCATTTAGTTTGTTTTTTAGATTCCACATATAAGTGAAATTATCTGGCATTTGTCTTTCTTTGTCTGACTTATTTCACTCAGCATGATACCTTCTAGGTCCATCCATTGTTGCATATGGCAAGATATTCTTTTTATGGCTGTCATATTCCATTGTGTATATGCACCACTTCTTTATCCATTAATCTATTGGTGTACACTTATATTGCTTCCTTACTTTGCTACTGTAAATGCTACATTGAGTATATGTCTTTTCAATTTAGTGTTTCGGGTTTCTTCAGATAAATACCCAGAAGTGGAATTGCTGGGTCCTTCTTTGTCTCTTGTTATAGCCTTTGTTTTAAAGCCTAATTTGTATGGTATAAGTATTGCTACCCCAGCTTTTTTTTTGTTTGCTTGTTTCCTTTTTCATGAAATTCTTTTTCCATCCCTTTACCTTCAGTCTGTGTGTCTTTTGATCTGAAGTGAGTCTCTTATACACAGCATATGTAAAGGTCTTGTTATCCATTCAGCTTTCATATGTCTTTTAATTAGAGTATGTAATCCATTTGCATTTAAAGTAATTGTTGATAGATATGTATTTATTGCCATTCTATTTTTCATATTTTTATTTTTATTTTTATTTATTTTTTTATTAAATCTTTATTGTTCAGATTATTACATTTGTTCCTCTTTTTCCCCCCCATAACTCCCCTCCTTCCAACTCCCACCCCACCCTCCGCCCTCACTCCCCACCCACTGTCCTCATCCATAGGTGCACGATTCTTGTCCAGTCTCTTCCCGCATCTCCCACACCCCTTTTCCCCCCAAGAATAGTCAGTCTATTCCCTTTCTATGTCCCTGATTCTATTATAATCACCAGTTCATTCTGTACATCAGATTATTTATTCACTTGATTCTTAGATTCATTTGTTGATAGATGCGTATTTGTTGTTCATAATTTGTATCTTTACCTTTTTCTTCTTCTTCCTCTTCTTAAAGGATACCTTTCAGCATTTCATATAATACTGGTTTGGTAGTGATGAACTCCTTTAGCTTTTCCTTATCTGTGAAGCTCTTTATCTGACCTTCAATTCTGAATGATAGCTTTGCTGGATAAAGTAATCTTGGTTGTAGGTTCTTGGTATTCATCACTTTGAATATTTCTTGCCACTCCCTTCTGGCCTGCAAAGTTTCTGTTGAGAAATCAGCTGACAGTCGTATGGGTATTCCCTTGTAGGTAACTGAGTTTCTTTCTCTTGCTGCTTTTAAGATTCTCTCTTTGTCTTTTGCTCTTGGCATTTTAATTATGATGTGTCTTGGTGTGGTCCTCTTTGGATTCCTTTTGTTTGGGGTTCTTTGCACTTCCTGGACCCGTAAGTCTATTTCTTTCACCAGGTGGGGGAAGTTTTCTGTCATTATTTCTTCAAATAGGTTTTCAATATCTTGCTCTCTCTCATCTTCTGGTACCCCTATAATTCTGATGTTGGTACGTTTGAAGCTGTCCCAGAGGCTCCTTACACTATCTTCGTATTTTCAGGTTCTTTTTTCATTTTGCTTTTCCGGTTGGGTGTTTCTCGCTTCTTCGAATTTCAAATCTTTGACTTGATTCTTGCGCTCCTCTGGTCTGCTGTTTGGAGTCTGTATAATATTCTTTATTTCAGTTAGTGTATGCTTACTTTCTAGATGGTCCTTTATCACACCATCGAGGGTCTCATTAGATTTCCTGTACATCTCATCAAGTTTATCGACAGACTCTAGAAGCCTCTTGAGAGACCTCAAAAGTGTGGTTCTGAACTCAGTATCCTCCCTTGATAGTTTTGTCCTGTTTCTTTGTCTCCGCATTTTTTACACTTTCTTGGTACACCCCCTAGTGGTCTTTGTGTGCAGTCTTGTTGTAGTTAAGCCTTGATTGTTGTAGTTAATACTAGAGGGATTTGACCTCCAGGCCAACTGGCTGTGAGAATCAGCTGTGTTTGCAGTGGGAGAACTTCTGTCCTCTAGGGAGGTCTAATCTAGCCTTTGCCTGAGGCTATCTGGCAAATGGCTCTGTGTAGGGCTTGGGCGAGGCGGGTCCCACGGGATCAACAGGGCGGAGGAGGGAGCAGTTATGGCTGCTCTCAGTCCATCCCCAGGGGCTCTGCCTCTCTGTCCCAGCAACAGCTGCAAACCTCGGAGGGACCGTAGCCAGACAGTCCCGCTTCTCCCATTTGAGTTTGGGTCCCTAGAGACTCGCCCGGATCTGGAGCTCTGAGTCTGAGGCTCCCTCCGGATTGAAACAGTCAACTGCACCCTCAGCCACCAGCCTGCGCCTCGCGCACTCCGCACCTTAGTATTTTACTTCAGCACCGCGCCTCCTCTGATTCTCGGTTCCTCCTAGTTGTAGAACTTCCACTCAGCCAGCCTTCCTGTGGTTCTGGATGATGTCCGTTTTGTCTTTTAGTTGTATTTTTGAAGTGGTTGTTCGAGGCAGCAAACTCCGGCGTTAACCTATGCCGCCATCTTGGTTTCTCAACTTTTCATTTCTGACTGGTCCTTTTTTATGTTTTCTATCTCTGTTTTTATGTATCTCTTTGTAGAAGTTCTCACTAAGTTCATCTACTCCTATTCTGAGGTCAGTGAGCATCCTTATAATCAGTGTTTTGAACTCTGCATTTGGTAGATTGCTGGAGGGAGAGAGAGATAGAAACATCCATGAGAGAGAAACATAGATCAGCTGCCTCCTGCATACCCCCTACTGGGGATTATGTCCACAACCTGGGCATGTGCTCTGACTGGGAATTGAACTGGCAACCTCCTGGTGCATGGGATGACACTCAACTGAACCACACCGGCTGGGCTGCTTGTCTCCATTTTGTTCAGTTCTTTTTCTGGAGTTTTGTTCTTTTCTTTCATTTGGGATGTGTTTCTTTGTCTCCTCATTTTGGCAGCCTTCCTGTGTTTATTTCTGTTAGGTAGAGCTGCTACATCTCTTGTGCTTGGTAGAGTGGTGTTGTATAGTAGGTATCGTATAGGGTCCAATTGCACAACCTCCTCGATCACCCAAGCTGGGCACTCCAGGTGTACCCCCACATATGGTCTGTCTACACGTTCCTTTTATATTTGAGCCATGATTGCTGTTGGCATCTCATTGGGAGGAATTTAGCTGTGATTGAGGATCAACTGTGCAGGGGCCCACTTCACAGAATAGGAGTTACTTCAGTGGGGATCTGGTGCCTGCTGAGTTCCCCTCTTGAGTGTGTTGCTCATGGAGGTGGTTGGGTATTGCTTCAACATGGTCTGAAGCCATCCATTGGGTCACTGGGTCTGGAGCCTCCTGAGTGGTGCAGGCCAACGTCAGCTGCCACCTGTGCTCTCCCTGGGGCCATCTGGCATGAGCTATAAAGTGATCTGCAGATGGCTGCTGCTTGTGCTGGGCTTGGAGGTGCCCAGAGAATCCAAGCTGAGAACCAAAGCCAGCTGTTGCTTGTGTCAGGCCTGGGGTCACTTAGCGAGGGGTATAGGGTATGCTAAGGCCAGATGCTGCTAGTTGAGAGATTTTAAGAAAGTCTGGAGCATGAGCCAAGATAGGTCATTTGTTTAAAAAAGCCTCTGGAAAGGGCTTGCGTGGGCCTGCATATCTGGTGGGGTAGGGTCTGAGGGAATCTCCAAGGTGGGGCCAACAGTGTTAGCCAAGTTGATGGAGACTCAGATATGGTGCCCATCTACCAGCTCTGTTGGGGGAGGGCTCAGAAAAGGAACAATGGCTTCTGCCAGCACTTCTTAACTGAGAGAAAGCTGCCACTCTAGCTTTTTCCCTGATGCCAGACAATTCACTTCCTCCCCATATGTCTGTTGCTTTTTGAGTGCTGTCCCAGCACTAGAACTCAGAGCCAGTGAGTCTGAGTAAGTCTATATGTGGGTCCATGAGAGTAACACCTGGGACTCCAGCAGCCCTCCTTTCACTCATCCACAATCCCCACTGGTTTTCACAACCAGAAGTTATGGGCCCTTCTCTTTCTGCCACTGGAAACCTGAGCTGGGGGCCTGGTGTGAAGGTGGGACCTCTCGCTCCTCAGCTCAGGTGGGACCTCGGCAGCCAAGATATCCTTCCCAAATTTTGTGTGTGTGTGTGTCCATGGATTATGCATATATACATATAAGTTCTTTGGTTAATGACTTCCCATCCCACGCTCCTTCTCCCCCACCCCCACCCCCGTTCCCTCTGAGATTCTCAGTCCCTCCCAGTTTGAACTACCACTGTGGGTGTAGGACCAGCTCATTCCATGACTATGCCCCTTTTATCAGACTTGATGTAGCTTCTTATTTATATCCTTAGTGGTAGGATTTCTGTTCAGCTAGATTTTGGCAATTCTGAGTGAGGGTTATTCTAAGGGTTAGTTGTAATTTGATGTGGTTGTTGGAAGATTCAGGTACCATGTTCACCTATGCCTCCATCTTGACTGGGACTGAAAAACATTTTCTTAGTGAGATTTTAAAAATTACTCAATTATGTTCAAACAGAATATTTAAATAAATACTATTTATTCTATTTGCTGTTGGTAATTGCAGTGGATAAAACGTATCATAATTTTTACCTTGATCTTTGTTTTGCCCTTTTAGTATGTTGTGCCTTTTGGCATTCTTATTTCATAAAACGAGGATTGGGAGTTTTTTGAACCGATAAATGGCTGCTGGACAGAGTTATTTGTGTATAGAACTTCAAGTTTTGTACGTGACTATTTTAATTTGGTTTTCCACAGCACAGTGGAAAGAGTTGGGGCTTCAAGCCTTACCTCCAGGCCTCAAAGTAGTAGAAGAAATTATTTCTTCTGAGGATGAGAAACTGCTTTTGGAAAGTGTTAACTGGACAGAAGATACAGACAATCCAAATTGTAAGTAAAAACTTTAAAATTTGATTTTTAAAAGTGTCTGCAAAATGCTCTGTTACTGATCCTTCTTTTCTTCTCCCCATTTGGCTTATTAAAACTGATGTTTCCTCACAATTACTTAAAGTAGCCTGGATCCAATATTAGGCAAGTCACACTGACAAACCTTAGTAGTATTAATAATAAATAACATTTATATAGCCATTAATTTTAAACTCCAAACTGGTTAATATTGATTAGCCAACATTTGTAGACCTAACATTTATAAGCCCTTTTACATACATCATCTTATATGATCCTCTCCTCCATAAGGCAGATTTCCTCTGAGGAATCAGCAGGTCATTGCCATACCATCATCATGTAGTGAGAGCCTCCTGGAGATATTTGCAAATTAGTTACTGTGACTCTTTCCAGGTCATTAGCATTCTTGTGAGTGGCAATGTACGTATTTAGTTAGCTCTGTCAGATTGATTTGAAACTTTTTAAGTGCTTATTACTACTTTAGACTTAAAAGAACAACAGATATGAGGTAGAATGTTGATGTTATTAAAGACAATAACATAGCAGTTAACAAAAGTTACTATTACTAATGTAATCCTTACTCATAATGTTAATTTTGAAATACTTGAAGGAATGAAATTCTTTTTTACCCAAGTAGTTTACTTTATTCTCTTCATACAGTTCAAAAATCTTTAAAACACAGAAGAGTAAAGCATTTTGGTTATGAATTCCACTATGAGAATAACAATGTACATAAAGATAAGCCATTACCTGGAGGTAAGTAATTGTTAATAAATGTTGATTCAGAAAAAAAGATTTAATGTATTAGAAGTAAATCATAGTTGAGGGTGTTTCATTTGTCATTTTTAGGTAAACTTTCAAAACAGTTGATTAAACTACATTTTAATTAGCTAAATAGTGCAATTTTGTGTTAAAAAAACTTCACACAAATAGATAAAGCTAAAGTTTTTCTTGAACACTATCTGTACTTTCATACTTCTTCTTAGAAGTAGTGCCATTAACAGTTTAGAATATATTATTCCAAACCTTTACTATATGAATTTACATCCAAATATAAGAGTGTATGTATAGTTGTTAATATGAGTATTATGTTGTTTAATATATTACATGTATTACTCTACTTGTTCTTGTCCCTTTAGAAATCTTATATAGTTTTTCATTTTTTGAATGATGATAATAGCTTATTCAGTTAGCTCCCTTTTGATAGACATTTAAGTTCTTTCTAGTTTTTAGCTTTTACAAGTAGTGCTTCAGTGAGAACCTTTGTATATGCCTCTTCATGCAGGAGTTTCTAAAGGGAGATTAGCACATTAGAATTTAGTAAAGTTATGTTTATTTAAAACAACTATACCATGATTCTTACCAAGTGTGTACCACTTCCCCCTACCCTGACCAACATGTGGTAATTGTAAAATTTTTAACCTTATAATTACTTGATTAGCAGTGAGGTTGGCCATTTGTATTTCTTTTCCTGTGAATTATTTTTCATATCCTTTATCAGTTTTTTCTAATGGTTGTCTAATCTATATATATAAAAGCCTAAGCGACTGTTATGACCGGTTGACCGAACGACTGTTCGACCGGCTGCTATGATGTGCACTTACCACCAGGGGGCAGACATTCAGTGCAGGAGCTGCCCCCTGGTGGTCAGTGAAATCCCACAGCTAACCTCCCCAAGCCGGCCAACCTCCAGCTAACCTTCCCCCCCCCCCCCGCCAGCTGGCCCCAATCAGCCAGCCAGGCTGAGGGACCCTACCTGTACACAAATTCATGCACCAGGCCTCTAGTTTATTAATAAGAACTTACTATATAATATAGATATTAATCCTTTGATAAAATTCTTTTTATTAAATTTTTTTTTATTTTATTTTTATTTATTTATTTATTTATTTATTTATTTATTTATTTATTTTTATTGCTTAAAGCATTACAAAGTTTATTACATATGTGTCCTTTTTTTTTTTTCCCCCCCGCCCTTGTTTTTTATTAAATTTTTATTGTTCGGATTACATTTGTTCCTCTCCCCCCCCCCCCCCCCATAACTCCCCTCCTTCCAGTTCCCGCCCCACCCTCCGCCCTCACTCCCCACCCACTGTCCTCATCCATAGGTGCACGATTTTTGTCCAGTCTCTTCCCGAATCTCCCATTCCCCTTTCCCCCCCAAGAATAGTCAGTCCATTCCCTTTCTATGTCCCTGATTCATTATAAGCACCAGTTCATTCTGTACATCAGATTATTTATTCACTTGATTCTTAGATTCACTTGTTGATAGATGCATGTTTGTTGTTCACAATTTGTATCTTTACCTTTTTCTTCTTCCTCTTCTTAAAGGATACCTTTCAGTATTTTGTGTAATACTAGTTTAGTGGTGATGAACTCCTTTAGCTTTTCCTTATCTGTGAAGCTCTTTATCTGACCTTCAATTCTGAATGATAGCTTTGCTGGATAAAGTAATCTTGGTTGTAGGTTCTTGGTATTCAGCACTTTGAATATTTCTTGCCATTCCCTTCTGGCCTGCAAAGTTTCTGTTGAGAAATCAGCTGACAGTCGTATGGGTATTCCCTTGTAGGTAATTGAGTCTCTTTCTCTTGCTGCTTTTAAGATTCTCTCTTTGTCTTTTGCTCTTGGCATTTTAATTATGATGTGTCTTGGTGTGGTCCTCTTTGGATTCCTTTTGTTTGGGGTTCTCTGCGCTTCTTGGACCTGTAAGTCCATTTCTTTCACCAGGTGGGGGAAATTTTCTGCCATTATTTCTTGAAATAGGTTTTCAATATCTTGCTGTCTCTCATCTTCTGGCACCCCAATAATTCTGATATTATTCCGCTTGAAACTGTCCCAGAGGCTCCTTACACTATCTTCACACTTTCGGATTCTTTTTTCATTTTGCTTTTCCAGTTGGGTGTTTTTTGTCAAATCTTTGGTTTGATTCTTGTGCTCCTCTGGTCTGCTATTGGGTATAATATTCTTTTTTTTTTTTTTTTTTATATTTTATTGATTTTTTACAGAGAGGAAGGGAGAGAGATAGAGAGCTAGAAACATCGATGAGAGAGAAACATCGATCAGCTGCCTCCTGCACATCTCCTACTGGGGATGTGCCCGCAACCCAGGTACATGCCCTTGACCGGAATCGAACCTGGGACCTTTCAGTCCGCAGGCCGACGCTCTATCCACTGAGCCAAACTGGTTTCGGCGGGTATAATATTCTTTATTTCAGTCCGTGTATGCTTACTTTCTAATTTCTTTATCGTAGCATCGAGGGTCTCATTAGTTTTCGTGAGGCTCTGCTCAAGTTTATAGCAAGCCCTCAAAATTGCGATTCTTAGCTCCATATCCTCCATTTCTGTCATGTTTTTTGTCTCCGCATCTTTTATGCTTTCTTGGTGCACCCCCTTGTGGTCTTTGTGCGCAGTCTTGTTCTAGCCAAGCCTTAATTGTTGTAGTTAACACTAGAGGGATTTGACCACCAGGCCGACTGGCTGTAGGAATCAGCTGTGTGGAAAACTTCAGTCCTCTGGGGAGGCACTAATCCAGCCTTTGCCTGAGGCGATCGGCAAATGGCTCTGCGCAGGGCTTGGGCGGGGCAGGCTCAACAGGGCGGGGGGAGGGAGCAGCTATGGCTGCTCTCAGTCCGTCCCCAGGGACTCTGCCTCTCTGTCCCCGCAACTGCTGCAAACCTCGGAGGGACCGTAGCCAGACAGTCCCGCTTCTCCCGTTTGAGTCTGGGTCCCTAGAGACTCGCCCGGATCTGTACCCCAGAGTCTGAGACTCACTCCTGATTGAAAACGACAACCGCGCCCTCAGCCACCAGCTCGCTTTGCGCGCGCACCACCGTACCTTTAAATTTTCCACACTGCGCCTCCTCTGTGCCTCGGAATGCTGCTGTTTTTCCTTCTAGTTGAAGAGTCTCTCCTCAGCCAGCCTTCCTGTGGTTCTGGTTGATGTCCGTTCCCTCTTTTAGTTGTATTTTTGAAGTGGTTGTTTACAGCGGCATAGCCGGTGTTTACCTATGCCGCCATCTTCGATTCTCCATTTCGCCTTCACTCTTGATAAAATTCTTTGTTGAGTTTAATTTATCTGTATTTATATGACTTGGTCCTATTTAAGGGTTTCTTTCAGTGAAAGTAAGTTAGTTTGACTTTTAAAAGTGTGTGTGGTTTTTTTTTAAAGAAAAATAATGTAAAATAATTAGATTTAAAATAAATTGAAAAATTTTAAATTAAAGGAAAGTGACCAGGTTAATTTCCAGTATAGAATATAGCAAATTTATAATTTTATTGCTATTTTGCAAAAAACAAAATTGTGGTTAACAAAAATTGTTATTTTTTGTTGTTTAATTTGATAAAATCAATAATAACTTTAAAAGATTCTTAGGAAGGTTTTCTTTATATTTTGCTTTGCTTGTGTGTTTATTGTTATATTTTCATCTGACTACTAAATTAAAAACTATATGGTTTTTTATCACCGTGACTATGTTTTTATTCTTGGACAAAACATGCAAAGTAAATACTGTGATATATTTCACCTTTATAAAAAATTACCTCAGGTCTTCCTGACATTTGTGATAGCATGTTGGAGAAATGGTTGAAAGAAGGCTTCATTAGACACAAACCTGATCAGTTGACTGTGAACCAGTATGAACCTGGGCATGGTGAGTATTTCTTCTTTAAAAATTACAGTCAAATTTTATAACTAAGTAGATTATGAGACTCAATGATCACATATATCATTCTTATGTTTTGCCGTGTTGACTTTAATCCCTTGCAAATCTGCTCACTCTCTTGAGACACTTGCATCTCAAAGTGTAAACTGACACAAATTACTACTCGTGACTCTTTTGTTCCCCTCTCAATATTTTATTTAGAGATGGAGAAGATTGCATTAAAAACAGGAGACATGTATAATGGAAGAAACCAAATAATTTATAAATACAGGCACATGTTGTTTTATTGTGCTTCGTTTTAGTGCATTGCACATTACAAATGTTGTACTTTTTACACATTTGTTTTGTTTTTGTTTTTTGGGTTTTTAAAAAATATATATTTTTATTGATTTCAGAGAGGAAGGGGGGGAAGAAAGGGAGAGAGAGAGAGAGAGAGAGAGAGAGAGGGAGAGAGAGAAACTTCGGTGATGAGAGAATCATTGATCGGCTGCCTCCTGCACGTTCCCCACAGGTGATTGAGCCCTAAACACGGAGGTGTGTCCTGACCCAGAATTGAACCTTGACCTCCTGGTTCATAGGTCAACGTTCCACCACTGAGCCATGCCAGTTGGGCTTGTTTTTTGGGTTTTTAAACTTTATTGTGCACATATATTCTAAAAAGTACTAACTTTTTTCTAAAGGTGGGAATTTAGATTGGACATTATTGTTATCATAAACACTGTGTAGACTTTTACATAGTTATGGAAAATTTTATAAAATAAATTCCTAGAAGCAGAATTGCCATGGCAAAATTTCGCATATTAAATTTCAATAGATAGTATGAAATTTTCCCCACCAGCGAAAAGATTATGACTCACTCTATTGTGATACTTTATTGTGCTGGTCTGGAATTGAGCTGTGCCTATACAGAGAAGAAGGCTAATTGGTTGGATGATCTTATTCTTTCTTCTCTGTTGAGAATGTAGAAGACAATTCTAGGATGACATGTTACGGAAAAATCTTTAGGTTATTGATTTTTTTACACTTGTTAGCGGCATCTCCATCTGATATTTGTAGTAATTGAATGATCTTAAAAGTGTTATTAATGGCAAGCGTTCTGGATTGTTTTTCCTGCATTTATCACCGTGTATTATGATGGCCTATTTACCAGTCAATCTTAACATTGATCTGTAAGCTCCTTGGGAACAGGAACTCTCTTATTTACTTTATATACTCTCACCATGTAGCAAAGTTCCTTTCACTTAAGAGATGCTCAGGTAACATAGATTGAGAGATTGGTGGGGGAAACCATATCTTAATTATTCATATACTTAGCCTTCACACCTGGTTATTGTTTGTTTTTGGGAATCCAGCGTTTAAGGGGAAACATGACTTTGTTATTTATCTTTCATATCTTCTTCTTGGGCTGGGGTTGAGTAAATGTCCTAATTAAGCAGTGACTTTTAAGTCTTGATTTTAGAATCAAGTCTCAATAGCACTTGAACATGAAGTTGAGAGATTTTTAGTGTAGATTTAGTTTAATTTTTATTTAGTCACATTGACCCTAAATGTTTCCTTTTAACTAAAATGATAGCATAGTCCTGATAATCGAACAATGTTTTCACCATAATAGTGTGAAGCTATATTTAGAGTTGTCTTGAATCTATTGAAAGGGAAAATGAAGTAACGTGTTTTCGTCTCTTCCATCTCAGGAATTCCTGCTCATATTGACACACATTCTGCTTTTGAGGATGAGATCATTTCTCTCAGTTTGGGGTCAGAGGTAATTATTTAGACGTTTTTATTAGCTATCAACAAATGTCTTACCTTATACAATGCCCTTTTCATAGGATTTCCCACATTTGTTAATTCAAATGAATTAAGATTTTTCAAAATGATAAGTAAAGGCATCATTAGCACTTTTATTTCTTGCAGAATGTGAACTTATTACAGCTTCTTTTAGATGTTGAAAGTTTTATCTATAAGCTCATCAAATGCCAGGAAAGGCCCTGTAATATAATTTTTTTACACATTTATTTTTATATTTTTAAAATTTATTTTTATTAATTGAATTTATTGGGGTGGCATTGGTTCATAAAACTATAGAGGTTTCACATGTACAATAAAATATCACTATGTGGCCTCTGGCTTCTACAATAAAGACTCATTCTTATACACCCCTCCCCCCCAAAAAAAAAATCATATGCATACTGCATTGTGCACTAATCATCCAAAATAAAGTCTCTTTCTGTCTCCATAAATCCCTACTTTGCCCACTTCCGCCTATCCCACCTCTAATATTTTACTTGTATTTTATTTATTTATTTTTAAAATATATTTTTATTAATTTTAGAGAGGAAGGGAGAGGGAGAGAGAGATAGAAACATCAATGATGAGAGAATCATTATCAGCTGCCTCCTGCATGACCCTCCACTGGGGATCAAGTCTGAAACCTGGGCATGTGCCCTGACTAGGAATTGAACCGTGACCTCCTGGTTCATAGGTTGTTGCTCAATCACTGAGCCACACTGGGTCTGGCACATTTTACTTTGGTTTTTATTATTTAAAAATTTTAAAAATATATGTTTTTATTGTTTTCAGAGAGGAAGGGAGAGGGAGAGAGAAAGATGGAAACACCAATGATGAGAGAGAATCATTAATCGGCTGCTTTACCCGGGCATATGCCTTTGACCGGAATTGAACCCTTTAGGCCACAGGCAGACACTCTTATCTACTGAGGCAAACAGGCTAGGGCACACATTTTACTTTTAAAAGTTAATAAAATCTAGACTTCCCTTTGTGCAGTAATTTACTGGAGCAGCATTGCCATCTAGTGGCTAAAGATAATAGCTGCAGGCTATTAAAAAAAGAAACAACTAAAATGTGCATGTCTGGAATTTTGATGAACTTTTTCACATCTATTACCTGATTGAGTCCCTTCAAAAACTTTGGGTAGTACAGGGAAATGTCTGTTTTTACATACGAAGAGTAAGTTATTCATGTTTATTCATTGACTTGTTTCTATAGTTGCACTTTACTTGAACTGCTAAAGAAGCTCTAAAAAGCAAAAATGAATAACAAAAAACAAAAAAAAAACTCAGACAGATAACAGAATGGTGATTAACAGGGAAAGGGGGTGGAGGGAGGTAGAAGAGGATAAAGGGAGATAAATGGTGATGGACTTGCCTTGGAGTAGAGAACGCACAATACAACATATAGATGATGTATTATAGAATTGTACATCTGAAACCTATATAATTTTATTAACTAACTAGAGGCCGGTGCACAAAAATTTGTGCACTAGGGGGGCGGGGGGAGGGGGGTCCTCCAGCCCGGCCTGTGCCCTCTCACAGTCTGGGACCCCTCGGAGATAATGACCTGCTGGCTTAGGCCTGCTCCTGGGTGGCAGAGGGCACGCCCAATCCCTAGGTGCAGCCCCTGGTCAGGCTCAGAGCAGGGCCGATTGGGGAGTTGGGGCGCCACCCCGTCATGCACAGAGCAGGGTGGATCAGGAGGTTGCGATGCCACCCTCAGTCGCTCTCAGGGTAGGGCCGATTGGAGGGTTGGGGCACCGCCCCCTGTCACACTCAAGGCAGGGTCCATGGGGGTTGCGGCGCCACCCCCTGTCACTCACAGAGCAGGGCCAATCAGGGGGTTGGAGCGCCACCATTGTCACACTCGGGGCAGGGCCGATGGAGAGGTTATGGCTCTACCCTGTCACACACAGAGCAGCACCGATGGAGAGGCTATGACTCTACCCTGTCACACACAGAGCAGGGCCGATCAGGGGGTTGGTGCGCTGCACCCTTTCAAACACAGAGCTGCAGGGCGATCAGGGGGTTGGGGAGCTCCCCCCTATTAGGCACAGAGCAGGGCTGATCAGGGGGTTGGGACGCTGCACCCTGTCACACTCAGGGCAGGGCCAATGGGGAGGTTATGGCTCTACCCTGTCACAGAGCAAGGCCCGTGGAGGGGGGTTGGAGCGCCACCCTCTATCACCCACAGAGCAGGGCCGATCAGGGGGTTGGGGCGCCACCACTGTCACACTCGGGGCAGGGCCGATGGAGAGGTTATGGCTCTACCCTGTCACACACAGAGCAGGGCCCGTGGGGGAGGGGGTTGGGGCGCTGCACCCTGTCAAACACAGAGCCACAGGGCGATCAGGGGATTGGGGAGCTCCCCCCTATCAGGCACAGAGCAGGGCTGATCAGGGGGTTGGGGTGCCTTCCCCTGTCATAAACAGAGCAGGGTGGATAGGGAGGTTGTGGCCCTGCCCCCTGTCACACACAGAGCCGCAGGGCGATCAGGGGGTTTGGGCGCTGCCCCCTGTCACGCTGATCCCAGTGCCGGGAGCCTCCGCTGATCCCAGTGCCGGGAGGCATATTACCCTTTTACTATATAGGATAGAGGCCTGGTGCATGGGTAGGGGATGGCTGGTTTGCCCTGAAGGGTGTCCTGGATCAGAGTGGGGGTCCCCACTGGGGTGCCTGGCCAGTCTGGGTGAGGGGCTGAGGGCTGTTTTCCGGCTGGCGAGTGACTAAAGCTTCCAACCACTCCTTGTTTTCTTTTTTTTTTTTTTTATTCTGGGCCAGCTTTAGCTCTGAGGCCTCGCTGCTGAAAACATGGATACAATGTTTTGGTCCAGCTGGCTTTCAGTCCGGCTGGTTTCTGGAGTTTTGTTTAGCTTCTTATTTGCAACAGAGTACATAGTTGCTTAGAGTTGCAGCTGAGAGGCTGGCAAGTGAGGCGGGGAACGTTGGAGTCCGCAGCAAGCAAGCCTCATGCTTGCTTCAGTGCCTGGCTGCCGGCCGCCATCTTGGCTGACAGTTAATTTGCATATACTCACTGATTAGCCAATGAAAAGGGTAGCGGTCGTACGCTAATTACCATGTTTCTCTTTTATTAGTGTAGATGTCACCCCAATAAAACAAATAAAAAAAGACACTATCAAAAACATGATTTAAAATGATCTATGCAAGCTGCATATACAGTTTTAGATAGAAATCAGAATTTTAAATCTAGACGAATCCAATATGAGATCTTCTAATCTAACTAGAATTGCTTCAGAATGTGATTTTGTTCCTAGGGGCGAATACTACTTCATTATTTTTTTTGTATTTGTGTAGTTTCCACCACTAGGCCTTCAGTGCTTTGGCTTTTAACCTTTGCTGAGCTTGTGCGATCATATTGATAATGTGACTAAAGAGTAGTATTATTTGTTCAATAAGACAGAACTATCTTATTAATTACATGTGTGAATTCTTAGTAAGTGCTTTCAAAAATCATGTGAATGGGAAGGAAAAAGAAAGAGCTCTTCTCTGTCTGGTTTATTTGCGTTTTACCTCTTGTTCTAGTTTGTAGCTTTAAGGGGCCAGTAAAAAATTTTTTTGTTTTTTCTTCTCAAGAAATGAGAAGAAGATAAATGGAGGTCAGAGTGTCAGCTTAACTCCATTAAACATGAAAGAGCAAGGCTTTAGATCTGTTGCCAAGGGGACTTGTTCATAGCTCACCAATGACACAGGCAGGCAATAGGAGACTTCTCTCATAGAGTCAGAGGCTGCCCCTACCACGTAGGACATGAGGGAGCATATAGGGGCTTCTGCAAACCAGTTGGATCTGAAAAGAAAGAGGAAAGGGCTCAGCCAAGCCAGTTTGGCCTAAGGGTGACCAATCAGCGAAGGCACACCTTCCCTTCTGGAAGGAGTGGGGAAAAGTGAGATGTTCTTCCTATCTATACTTTCACTCCTAGGGAAATTCTCTCCCCTTCTAGGAAAATATGAGGAAGGGGAACTATGGGTTCCTACCCCATCCTATAAGGTCATTATGTAGTTTTTAATTAAAAGTTGTAAAGAAGAGAAAACTTACCCTCTAGTTCAGTGATGGCGAACCTATGACACGCATGTCAGAGGTGACACGCAAACTCATTTTTTTCGTTGATTTTTCTTTGTTAAATGGCATTTAAATATATAAAATAAATATCAAAAATATAAGTCTTTATTTTACTATGGTTGCAAATATCAAAAAATTTCTATATGTGACACGGCACCAGAGTTAAGTTAGGCTTTTTCAAAATGCTGACACGCCGAGCTCAAAAGGTTCGCCATCACTTCTCTAGTTGCACTGAAAATCTGTGATAATCGTGATCTCCATTTGGTGTCTCTAGAGTCATAGAATTTCTAGCTGCCAATTTGAATTATGGAGTTTTTTGGTTAAAGCCATCTTTGTAATAGCAGGAAAGCATGCATTCTGTAAGTTATGACAAGAACAGTAGATTTTCTTATAAAAGAGAGCTGTTGGCCCAAGAACCAAGATGGTGGCATAAGTAAATGCTGATACTGATACTGCCACCCACAGCCACTTTAAAATTACAACTAAAATACAGAACATCCATCATCAGAACCACCTGAAATCTGGCTGAATAGAAGTCCTACAACTAGAGAAGTAAAAAAAAAAGTACATTGAGACTGGTAGGAGGGGTGGAGGTGTGGAACAGGCTGGTCTAACACCCACGTGTGGTGTGATTTTAATTGGGAGGAGTATCTCTGCTGTGAAGGCCTCCTGTCTAAGGCAAGGGGTCCCAGCTCCACACTAAACCTTCAGGCTGTAAAAACCAGTGGGGATTGTGGCTGAGTGATATGGAGGCTGCTGGAGACCCAGGCAATTCCTCTTAAAAGGGCCAGCGCATGGACTTACTTGGACTCAATCCCTCTGTGCTCCAGCACTAGGGCAACAGCTTGGGGTGGGGGAATCAGGAACATACAGGCAGGAACTGGAATGTCTGGCATCAGAGCAAGAACTTGGGAGTGGCTTTTTCCCGGACAGGGGTGCTCGCAGGAGTCATTGTTCCCATACTGAGACCTCCCATGTCGCAGAGCTGCCTGGCACCCATATCCCAATTTCCATCAGTGTTGCTCACACTGTTCCTTCCACCCTGGTGATTCCCTGAGACCTCGTCCCACCCAATTTGCAGCCCCACCCAAACTGTTTGCAGCAGCTTTTCCATATGAATGGCCTGTCCTGGCTCAGGTTTAAGTCATTCCTAAAATCTCTCAAACAAGCAAAGCTGGAGTCAGCATGCCTCATACCTGTCAGCAAGAGGCACAAGACCTGGCCACTAGCTACAGCTAGCCTTGCTTCACAGCTTGGCCTTGCCTGGGCACTTCCAAGCCCAAAACAAACAGCAGCCATCTGCAGATCTCTCTGTAGTTCCTGCTGGATGGCTGTATGCAGTGGCTGACTTTGTACCTCCTGGGAGGCCCCAGAGCCAGTGCACCCAGTGAACAGCTTCAGACCATACTAGATTACAACTCTACACATCCTCAAGCAACACACTCAAGGGGCAGATTCAGTGAGCACCAAAGCCCCACTGAAGCAAGTCCTGCTCCACATGGGTGTCTCCTGCACAGCAGCTCTCCCGCTGTAGTTGCAGCTGGTCCTCACAGCCACTTGGCCTGGAGGTCAATTCCTCCCAGTGACACCAACAGCAGTCAAAGCTCAGCTACAACAAGACTGTGCACACAGCCCACAAAGGGGTGTACCTAAAGTGTCTAGCTCAGGTGACTGGGGAGGCTAAGTCACTGGGCCCTACAGGACGCCTACTATACGAGGCCACTCTACCAATTCCAGGAAACATAGCAGCTCTACTTAATACATAGAAACAAACACAGGGAAGCAGCCAAAATGTGAAAGAACATGTTAAGAAAAAACAGAAGAAATCTCCAGAAAAAGACCTAAATGAAATGGAAGCAAGCAAACTACTGGATACAGAGTTCAAAACAATGGTTATAAGGCTGTTCAAGGATCTTAATGAGAGTTTCAAGGGACTTAGTGCGATTTTCAAGGATCTTAGTGAACATTTCAAAGACATGAAAAAGGTTCAGTCAGAAATGAAGGATATACTAACTGAAATGAAGAATAATTTATAGGAAATCAACAGTAGAGTAGAGGATGCCATGAATCAATGATTTGGAATATGAGGAAGCAAAAGAAACCCAATCAAAAGAGCCAAAAGAAAAAAGAATCTAAAAAATGAAGATAATATAAGGAGCCCGTGTTACAACTTCAAGCATACCAACACACATCATGAGGGTGCCTAAACGAGAAGACAGAGAGCAAGATATTGAAAAGCTATTTGAAAAAATAATGACAGTAAACTTCCCCTACCTGGTGAAAGAAATAGATTTATAAGTCCAGGAATCACAGAGAGTCCCAAACAAGAGGAACCCAAAGAGGCCCACACAAGATTGAAATGCTAAGGGTTAAAGACAAAGAGAGAATCTTTAAGAGAAGCAAGAGGAAAGCAATTACTTACCTACCAGGGAGCGCCCATGTGACTGTCAGCTGATTTCTCAATAGAAACTTTGGAGGCCAGAAAGGAGTGGCAAGAAATACTGAAAGTGATGAATAATAAGGACCTACAATCAAGATTACCCAGCAAAGCTAACATTTAGAATGGAAGGTCAGATAAAGAGCTTTACAGAAAAGAGAAAGCTAAAGGAGTTTATCACCACTAAACCAGTATTACATGAAATGTTGAAGGGTATTCTTTTTTTAAAAAATTGTTAAATTCTTTAGTGATTAAAGTGTTCCATATGTCTCCTTTTTCCCCCATTGATCTCTCCCTGGCCACTCCCACCCCCCAGCACATGCCCTCACTCCCCTAGTGTCTGTGTCCATTGGCAATGCTTATATGCATGCACACAAGTCCTTTGGTTGATCTGTTACCCCCCACACTCCCCTGCCTTCCCTCTGAAGTTTGACAGTCAGTTCAATGCTTCTCTGTCTCTGGATCTATTTTTGTTCATCAGTTTATGTTGTTTCCTATATTTCATAAATGAATAAGATCATGTGGTATTTATCTTTCTCCGACTGGCTTATTTCGCTTAGTGTAATGCTTCCAGGTCCATCCATGCTGTTGCAAATGGTAAGAGTTCCTTCTTTTTTATAGCAACATAGTATTCCATTGTGTAGGTGTACCACAGTTTTTTAATCTATTCGTCTGCTGGTGGGCACTTAGGCTGTTTCCAAATCTTAGCTATTGTAAATTGTGCTGCTATGAACATATCCTTTCTGATTGGTGTTTCTGATTTCTTGGGATATATTCCTAGAAGTGGGATTACTGGGTCAAATAGGAAGGGTATTCTTTAAGAAGAGGAAAAAGAAAAAGAAAGAGGAGGAAGAAGGAGGAAGAAGAGGATAAAAAATATGAACAATAGATATGTATCTATCAATAATTGTATCTAAAAATCAAAATAAATGAACAAGGAATCTAATGATCAAAATAAACTAATAAATAAAATAGAACTAGAGGCATGGAAATGGAACAGACTGACGTATCTGAGAGGAAAGGGGGGAAGGGGTGGGAAGATATTAACCAAAGATCTTATATGCATGTGTGCATTACCTATGGACACAGACAATAGGGTGGTGAAGGCCTGGGGTGGGGCAGGAACCTGTTGGAGGGGGGACATCTGTAATACTCTCAACAATAAAGTTTAAAAAAAAAAAAGCACACAACTTTCCAAACAACAAAAAATACCAAAACAAAATAAGATTGCAATACACTAGACCAGCAATTTTAAACCAGTGTGCCACAAGAATTTTTAAAACATGCAATACCTGTCTACTGTATTTAGTTGAGGCACTGATATCTTTTCCATTAGATTGCCAAATAAAAAAAAAAATGACAACAAAAATAATATAAAAGCTTTTAAGTGGAAGTGAATCTTTTTCAATTTTGAAAAAATATTTACTAAACATTTAAATTTATTATACTATTTAAGATAGTCTGTTATATTTAGGACCCTTTATTCCATCTGTAAAGTGGCATTAATAAGACCTCTTGCCTGGCTGAAGGCTTGTGATGGGAATAAAATGAGTGAAGGAATGTTAAAATGTTTTTCAAAGTCAGAGCAATCCATACACGTAAAGGCTTATTAGGTCTGCTCTTGGGCTCCTTACCTGAAGGCTTCCCTTCTGTAGCCAAGGGACACTCATGTTCCCATCGCTGTGAAACTGGATGTCAGAGAGTCACCGAAAGGTGGCTGTTGTCTTTTCTTCTTGCGTTTACCCACTGTTGCAGCTTGTGCTGTTCTGATTGGTTCTGATGCTGGGTAATTACTTTCTCTCCTAGCTTCTTGCCCCACATCTAGAATCTGGGTCTCATACTTTCATTCCCTTTTCTTTATTTTCTCATCCTTGACCCCCTTAATTGTTTTAAGAAATTTACAACAGTATCTACTCCGGCTTCCAATTCATTGTAATAATTTTTCAGTGACATCATTGTTTTGTTTTGTTATTAGTGTTGTTGTTGATTTTTTTTTTATCCATGGCTGAAATCCTTGAGGTTATGTTTATTTTCTTTCTTACTTTTCCAGCAAAATTTCTAAGATCTTCTAACTCTAACATGCTCTGATAAACGGTGTATCTATGTGGTATTCTTAACTTTTAGATAAATATTACTTGAATGCCTTATCTTTTTAACTACTTGAGCATATTCTTCTTAATACAGTTATAGTTCATCTAAAACAGGGGTCCTCAAACTTTTTAAACAGGGGGCCAGTTCACTGTTCCTCAGACCGTTGGAGGGCCGGACTATAGTTAAAAAAAAAACTGTGAACAAATTCCTATGCACACAGCGGCAGCAAAAACACCTGGCGGGCCGGATAAATGTTTTCGGCGGCTGCATGTGGCCCGCGGGCCGTAGTTTGAGGACCCCTGATCTAAAATATGCTGTACATTTGATTTTCAAGATTATTAGTTTTCCTGTACAACTAGATTGTAATCTTCTATAATGCTTTTGTACCTCCAAAAGTATTACCAATACATACATGTATGTTATATGGTATGTATATATTAGGATGCTTTTACCTGCAATAACAGCAAAAAATCCAAGTAAGATGATTATACTACAAAAAACAAATTAATATTTAAAACATATAACAAGATGTTTTAGAAAAGGCTAGTTCCAAAGTTTCAATTTGTTGGCTTAAATAAATGATTTAATCAAGGAACCAGGTTCTTTCCCTCTCAAATGCTCACTGCTTCCCTACTTAAGGACTAGCATAGGGAAATATCCAACCAGCATAGGATGCGTCAGGATGTGAGAGAATAATGTACATCCTGTGAAGTCTGGTGGGCTTTTGCTGTTCAGTACGTACTCCATCTCTGATAGGTCTGTTCTGCTGTAAAATGCAGCCTACCTTGCTTGCACATGCATGTCTAGAGATACACCCTTGACATAAACCTCCTTGTGATGGTGAGCTAGTAATGTTATTGGACAAATAATTAGTTCAGCAAGTACCATAAGACTTGGTCAGCTAAGGATGAAATGACTACTTAATGTGCATCTATTTAAAACCAGAAAAAAGAACTTATTGTACATAAGGAAAAACTTCTTTTGATTAAGTCTTATCTGGAAAAGTGAATCTAAAAATTATGAAGATAGTTTAGATTTTTAAAAATTTAACAACATTTAGATTATATTTCAAATATGCATTAATTTTTTGAACAGAGAATGAGTCATATACCTTTGTTTTAGTATTGTTTTTCTGATAAAATATAAGTTAACTTTTATGACTTAATTATAAAGAGCCTTTCCCCCACAAAAAAATTATTATAGTCTTTATCAGTTTTTCCAAAGTTTCTTTTAATCCTTTAATGATCCAAATTATTTCATTTTGAAGCACCAATAGTATATTGTTGTTTACTTTCTTCAGTTATAAAAGCCCTGGCTCTGCCACATCTTCAGATGTTAAGTGCTTCAGTGACATCCCTTTCATCAAGTTCAGGAAGTCTTCTCTCTTTTACAAGAATTGTGATTTCAATTTATTATTATTATTATTTTTGTATTAGCATTGCATTGGCTAATACTTATAGCATCAAGGTTCACCGAAAGACTGACCAAAAGAGTTACCATAATGGGTAGAAATAGCTGGTGGTATTGAACAGAGAAATATTTGGGCAAGCACTAATTTTGTAAGTTGGTTCATCAGTGAATATTTCTTATGACTTTTGCTACTGAGTGGCCAGGGTAATTAGGTATTTTGCTAATGAAGACTCTTGTCTATTGAATACCTACTAGAGGGCTACATCTTTCATTATATTACCTGTTCTCTCTCCAGTCTCATGCCAATAGTTATTGAGTCCTGCTTGACCTCCTGAAATAGAGTATTGAATAAAAGTTCTTTGTGAAATTTCTTGAGCTACCCAGTTTCTCTACTGCCAGCTGAATGGTTTTATAACTTCTTTGGGCTTTTTTTGAGCCTGATCTCTGTGTAGTTTACTCCAGAGATGTTCAGATGCTCATCACTCCTATTTGTCAGGAATGACTCACAAAGTATTTCTTATTTATTTATTTGTTTAATTTTTTTATTAATCCTCATCCAAGGATATTTTTTCATTGAATTTTAGAGAGAGTGGAAGGGAGAGGGAGAGACAGAGAGAAACATCGATGTGAGAGAGACACATCAATTGGTTGCCTCCTGCATGCATCCTGACCAGGGCCGCAGAAACTGCAACCAAGGTATGTGCCCTTGACCGGAATTGAACCCGGGACCTGTCAGTCTGTGAGCCGATGCTCTATCCACTGCGCCAAACCGGCTAGGGCAGAGTACTTCTCTTTTAGGAGTTTATTGCTTTAACAGACAAATGTTTCATTATTTTCTGATATTCAGCACACACTGGGAGGAAAAGCTATTTTATTTATAGAGCTTAAAACAACAAATATAGTCTGGACCCTGAACATACTGACTGCATCTCTAACCTCAGATTCAGCCCTCAAATTTTCATATAAGCAATACAGTATTTTACAGCCTCTGAAGCCAAGTAACTTTTCCTTCTCATTTTTATCTTGACTCCAGGCCCCAGACTTTAATCTTATCTGATAGTCCTTGGAATATTTATATTTCTGAAATTCTGTCACATGGATTGTCTTTGCTGTATAGCTTCGATCTCCCTTCTCTATCCTTTATAGCTTATTTGTGATCATTCCTAACATCTCAGTAGAGCCCTTACCAGTAAAAGGATAATGAGCTGTAAACGGTTTGGCTCAGTGGATAGAGCGTCGGCCTGCGGACTGAAAGGTCCCAGGTTCGATTCCGGTCAAGGGCAGGTACCTTGGTTGCGGGCACATCCCCAGTAGGGGGTGTGCAGGAGGCAGCTGATCGATGTTTCTCTCTCATCGATATTTCTAACTCTCTATCCCTCTCCCTTCCTCTCTGTAAAAAATCAATAAAATATATTAAAAAAAATGTTTTTAAAAAAAGGATAATGAACTGCCCCTCTAGTGGGAGTATATTTCTTTTGCATTTGTGTGTGTGTGTGTGTGTGTGTGTGTGTGCATGCACATGCTTTGTATCTGCCATGGTTATTTCTATGTGGCTGTGTATATTGATGTAGATATGGAAAGAAAGCATAACTCTGATATGGGACATTTAGTTGTATCATAATACAATCAACACGGCATTGGGAAAACTCTTTTTGTTTTTATCCAATAGCACTCAAAATTTTTGTGGGCAAGTAGATCTATTGGTTTGTGGGCCAGAAGAAAAATGCTGTACCTTATTTGATCACTAGAGGCCCAGTGCATGAATTTGTGCACGGGTGGGGTCCAGCTGGCCCACCCTGCTTGGGGTTGATCAGGGCCAGGCCAGCTGGGGGGAGGGGATGCAGGAGGTTGGCTGGTCGGCTCCGCCCCCGATTGGGGTGGAGGTGGCCAGTCAGGGGGAGGGCCAGCCGGGGGAGGGGCTGTGGGTGGTTGGCCGGCCAGCCCGGCCCCCAATCACATTAGCTTTTTAAAAATTTGCATATTAGCTTTTACTATATAGGATGTTTACTTTTGTACATTAGATCTATTTTCACCTTTCAGCATTTTCCCTACCAAGTTATGTTCTGATGATCTCCTATTTCTGTATAATTTTCTCATCTTTCAAAATCTCTTGGAAGCTAAAATTCCCTTTTGTGTAAATTTGACAATTGAGATCCTGCTGGCAGGTCTTACAGTGTCCTTTTTATCTCCTGTATGTGGAGTAATATCTTTCTTCATGCTCCTTCAATGAGGGTAATGGCAGAGATATTTCAGCCAGCAGTCAGTACAGTCTGTTTCATAGTGCAGCATCATTACATAGAACATTTTGCTTTATTTGGAGCCTTCAGAGTACCGATTCTTCTGTCAGAATTTGTGCATTTGCTTTGTAGCAAATCAACAGCATTGTACCACCCCAGCTATACTGTAGAACTAGAATAAAATTTATCATTTGAATGTAGAAAACTACAGTGAAAGGCAATGTAAAAAATGTAGCTGGAACCAGTGGTTGGTTGTTAATTAAAAAGTCACTTAACTTGGGGAATAATAATAACAAAACATACATGCAGATTTCAAACATTTTATGTTAACTTACAGTAAACTTACTCACCAGTATTTTGATGTACAGCCTTTCTTTCTGTGAGGGTCCACAGTCTGCCCTGTCTTTTCAGTTTTCATTTCTTTAAAGTGAAACAAAAGCTTAAAGACATCCGAATTTTTGTTTTTATTTCCAAGATTTTATTGTTGAATTACATCAGTTACAACAGTTTATTAATTTGTTCATTTTCATTGAGTCTTTCAACAACATTCAACTTAGTTTATTTAGAAAAAGATCCGATTTTTTCATACTCAATTTTCATTAGTTTACATAATATTAAATTAAATTAAATAATTGCAAAAGAAAGGTTGGGGAACATACACAATGAACTTGTGAAGTATATAGCTCAGTGAGAGGAGAAGTACCTGAATATATTGGAGAGTTGCCTATTATCAATAAACATTTAGGGCATGAGTGTGCTCTACAGAAGAAATGGAGCATATGATTGGTTAAACGGATGTTTGTTAAAAGAGCTTTTATTTATATGTGAGCATTGTCTCAGGCAATGTGGAAGATACAAAAATATTTCCAGCCTTGATTATTTCCCCCCTCAGATTTTGGACCTGAGTATGTCCAACTCTCTAAAAGACATTTTCTCTCCTCTAAATCAAAACTTATTATCTTTATTTTCAGCCATTTACCACTCACTGATATTCTTCCATACAAAACAAAACAAACTTTTGGTATCCTGGGTTTCCAGCTCTGGCTAAATCTCCACCAGTTGATTAATTTAAAACCCGGGAAAGATTCTTTTTTTAAAAAAATCTTTATTGTTCAGATGATTACATTTGTTCCTCTTTTTTCCCCCCCATAACTCCCCTCCTTCCAGCTCCCACCCCACCCTCCGCCCTCACTCCCCACCCACTGTCCTCATCCATAGGTGCACGATTTTTGTCCAGTCTCTTCCCGCATCTCTCACACCCCTCCCCCCGCCAAGAATAGTCAGTCCATTCCCTTTCTATGCCCCTGATTCTATTATAATCACCAGTTCATTCTGTCCCTCAGATTATTTATTCCCTTGATTCTTAGATTCATTTGTTGATAGATGCATATTTGTTGTTCATAATTTGTATCTTTACCTTTTTCTTCTTCTTCCTCTTCTTAAAGGATACCTTTCAGCATTTCATATAATACTGGTTTGGTGGTGATGAACTCCTTTAGCTTTTCCTTATCTGTGAAGCTCTTTATCTGACCTTCAATTCTGAATGATAGCTTTGCTGGATAAAGTAGTCTTGGTTGTAGGTTCTTGGCATTCATCACTTTGAATATTTCTTGCCACTCCCTTCTGGCTTGCAAAGTTTCTGTTGAGAAATCAGCTGACAGTCGTATGGGTACTCCCTTGTAGGTAACTGAGTTTCTTTCTCTTGCTGCTTTTAAGATTCTCTCTTTGTCTTTTCCTCTTGGCATTTTAATTATGATGTGTCTTGGTGTGGTCCTCTTTGGATTCCTTTTGTTTGGGGTTCTCTGTGCTTCCTGGACTTGTAAGTCTATTTCTTTCACCAGGTAAGGGAAGTTTTCTGTCATTATTTCTTCAAATAGGTTTTCAATATCTTGCTCTCTCTCATCTTCTGGCACCCCTATAATTCTGATGTTGGTACGTTTGAAGCTGTCCCAGAGGCTCCTTACACTATCTTCGTATTTTCGAGTTCTTTTTTCATTTTGCTTTTCCGGTTGTGTGTTTTTTGCTTCTTCGCATTTCAAATCTTTGACTTGATTCTTGCGCTCCTCTGGTCTGCTGTTGGGAGTCTGTATAATATTCTTTATTTCAGTCCGTGTATGCTTAATTTCTAGTTGGTTCTTTATCACATCATCGAGGGTCTCATTAGATTTCTTGTAGATCTCAATAAGTTTATCGGCGGCTTCTAGACAGTTCTTGAGAGACCTTAAAAGTGTGGTTCTGAACTCAATATCCTCCCTTGATAGTTTTGTCCTGTTTCTTTGTCTCCGCATTTTTTACGCTTTCTTGGTGCACCCCCTAGTGGTCTTTGTGCGCAGTCTTGTTGTAGTTAAGCCTTGATTGTTGTAGTTAATACTAGAGGGATTTGACCTCCAGGCAGACTGGCTGTGAGAATCAGCTGTGTCTGCAGTGGGAAAACTTCTGTCCTCTAGGGAGGTGCTATACAGACTCCCAACAGCAGACCAGAGGAGCACAAGAATCAAGTCAAAGATTTGAAATGCGAAGAAGCAAAAAACTCCCAACCGGAAAAGCAAAATGAAAAAAGAACCCAAAAATACGAAGATAGTGTAAGGAGTCTCTGGGACAGCTTCAAACGTACCAACATCAGAATTATAGGGGTGCCAGAAGATGAAAGAGAGCAAGTTATTGAAAACCTATTTGAAAAAATAATGACAGAAAACTTCCCCCACCTGGTGAAAGAGATAGACTTACAGGTCCAGGAAGCACAGAGAACCCCAAACAAAAGGAATCCAAAGAGGACCACACCAAGACACATCATAATTAAAATGCCAAGAGGAAAAGACAAAGAGAGAATCTTAAAAGCAGCAAGAGAAAGAAACTCAGTTACCTACAAGGGAGTACCCATACGATTGTCAGCTGATTTCTCAACAGAAACTTTGCAAGCCAGAAGGGAGTGGCAAGAAATATTCAAAGTGATGAATGCCAAGAACCTACAACCAAGACTACTTTATCCAGCAAAGCTATCATTCAGAATTGAAGGTCAGATAAAGAGCTTCACAGATAAGGAAAAGCTAAAGGAGTTCATCACCACCAAACCAGTATTATATGAAATGCTGAAAGGTATCCTTTAAGAAGAGGAAGAAAAAGAAAAAGGTAAAGATACAAATTATGAACAACAAATACGCATCTATCAACAAGTGAATCTAAAAATCAAGTGAATAAATAATCTGAGGAACAGAATGAACTGGTGATTATAATAGAATCAGGGGCATAGAAAGGGAAGGGACTGACTATGCTTGGGGGGGGAAGGGGTGTGGGGGATGCAGGAAGAGACTGGACAAAAATTGCGCACCTATGAATGAGGACAGTGGGTGGGGAGTAAGGGCGGAGGGTGGGGTGGGAGCTGGGTGGAGGGGAGTTATGGGGGGGAAAAAAGAGGAACAAATGTAATAATCTGAACAATAAAGATTTAATAAAAAAAAAAAGAAACTAAGCAGGGATTGGTAGATTTAAGGGTCACTGACATTAGCCATTGGTCTCCAAGGTCTCCTAGGCAAAATCCATATTAATTCCTCTCTCGGAAAAATGTGGCATACCAGCAAGCTTCTCTTCCAGCTACTTGTCAACTTAGCAAAGTGTGCTTCTAAGAGTATCATCTTTTGTAGAGAAAGAAAACTATATTTGTTTTACTGAAAATGTTCAGAGTTCTTCTTCTCCCCCACAGTGGACTAATTATCTCATGACATGGTAGGATTCTACATTTGTAAACCAGAGAAAGTATGTGAACAGACATTGTTCACATTCTGTATTTCTTCTTAAATGTTGTGTAGCTTCACTCTTGTGTCCTTACAATTGTGAGTCTGTCTCCCTTTTTCCTTCTTTCTTTCTTTTCCCACTTTTTCAAACATAGTAGACATGGCCATGATGAGGTATGTGGAATCACTTGTTTGCTTTTTAAAATAAACTCATTTCATTTGAGACCAATGAAAGCACCAGTGCAACAACAGAGCATTTATATTTGGCAGGCTATGGGAGACAGGTAGACATCTGTCTATTCTGCTAAATTCTTAGCTATGAAATCTTTTCTGCATTATCGTCACTTCTGTCCTCTCAGCTTTCATCATTCTCTATGAATCACATATCATTCTTCTCATTATGTGGTCTCTTCCCTATATACTCTTTGGGATTTCAAAAGGTTAATGATCGCAGCCTACTTCTAACCAAAAAAGTTAAGGATTAAGTTTGTCTTCTTTCTCAGAAGTATTCCTAGGAGCAATACATTCCTCGATTTCCTGTTCAGCCAACATGGAGATTGTTTGTTATGAATCTTATCTTTATTTGAGTGATAGAGTGATAGCTGTGTCTGGGGCTTTATTGTATTTTGGATGTGTAAAGGGTTTATAAGATCAGGATATCTAGGGTTTTATGTTTGTTTGCTTTGAACTGAACATTATCCTTAGTCATGCCCCATGAACTTTCTGTAAACTTGATCTTTATTGAGTCTGCGACCCCAGAAAATAAAGAAAATAGGTAAAGCCATAACAAATAATTGGAAAAAAACTCCTGTGGAGCAGGGCTATCACATGGCAGAATGAGTCAGCAGTTACAGCGGCGCATTACCGATTGTGAATCTTTAGTGAATTTTCTTTTAATCTTCTTTCTTTGTTTTTTTTAAGCTATCATTAATTAGTTAAGATACAGATACTTTAAGTATGATGATACTGATAATTCTTTATTTTTGTGATGGGATGTTTTAAGAAAACTTTCATAGAAAATGTACATGTAATTTCATAAGTAAGACTTATTTTCTAAATTAAAAATTATACTTTCACTTTATATAGCTGTGAGATAATAGAAAAAATATATGTTAGTCTTTTCCCAGGTTCTTGGCACAGATCTTCTAAAACCATATGATTTCCTAAGTGATTAGAGCCTAGGAGCATCTTTTGTTCTAATATTTGTCTTTCACTTTGGTTCCTAACATGGAATTCCTAAGTCCTCTTGAATTTCCTGGGTAATAGCAATGTCCTTTTTGTAATGAAATGACTCTTGTTGGACTTCTGGCTGGGGGCTGGTCACCAGAAAACCCAAGCAGTGATTAGCAACTTAGAATTTTCAGCCCTGCCCCTCATTTTTCAGATAGGGAAGAGGGGCTGGAAATGGAGTTAATAATTGGTTAATGTGATGAAGCCTCCATAAACATCCCAGTAGTATGGGGTTTGGAGAGCTTCCAGGTGGATGACCACTTGGAGGTGCTGGGAGAGTGGTGAGCTCAGAGCACATGGAAGCTCTGTGCTCCTTCCCACATACCTTGCCCTGTGCACCTCGTCCATCTGGATGTTTGTTTTGTCCATTGTGGTATCCTGTCATAGTAAACTGGTAAACGGTAAGTAAAATGCTTCCAAATTAGTTAGTGTTGTGTTCATACTTCCCTTGTCAGTCAGTTCTGATCATTTATTGAAACTGAGATTTTCCTACTTTGAAATCCTACTCTCTGTTGATAGGAGAGGATGTATTTGAATTTAACACATATGTAGGTATTGTGTATCTGTAAAACATGTTGACTATTGATTAGCCAGAAACTGTAATCTCTAGGTGGGCAGAGAACATGTCTCTCATTCACCATTGCAGCCTTTGATGCCTCACACAATATATACAGCATGGGCAAAGGTAGGTTTACAGTTGTAATACAAATAAATAATACAATAGTTAAGAAATAATAATACAAGAATAAACTTTGTGTTTCACATATTCACAACTCTAAGCCTACTTTTGCCCATCCCTGTATTTGTCTACTGAATGAATCATTAGAGTCTAGTCTTTCAGAATATTTTTCTCATCAACACTTTTCAACCCTTTAAGCCATAAATGATTGTCTTTAATAAAATAATTAATAAATATGCTCATTATGCTTTCCTATGTGTAGACCTCAGCTTCTATTCAGAAAATTGAGACCTATATATATATATTGGTTTAAAAATGGGCCACAGGCCCTGTTGGTGTGGCTCAGTTGGGTGGGCATTGTCCTGTGCATTGAGAGGTTGTTGGTTTGATTCCTGGTCAGGACACATGCCCCCTTTGGAGCTCATTCCCTAGTAAGGATGGGGTGTGCAGGAGGCAGACAATTGATGTTCCATTCTCATATCAGTGTTTCTCCTCCCTTCCTCTCTCTAAAAATCAATAAATTAGTCTTTTAAAAATGATTTAAAAAATTGGGCCACATTGGATTTTTATTCCCAACATTTCATTATGAAAATTTTCATACAGAATATATCTACCACCTGGATTCTACACTTAACATTTTAACATATATGCTTTATCAAATATCTGTCCTATCAATATTTATCTTCTTTTATTCATACACTTGGGGAAGTTGCAGGCATCAGTATACTTACCCCCAAAACTTCACACTTCATCTACAACATTTATAAATAGAATGCTGTTGGAGTAAGACTATTTGAAATTATGTGTGGTAATTTGGAACAGATAATTATTGGAAAATTAAAGTCTATCATCTTGCTTTCTTTTTTTTTAAATTCATCTTTATTATTGAAAGTATTACAGATGTCCCCTTTTTCTCCCCACTGACCTCCTCCTCCCCTTGGAAGGTCAGATAAGAAAAGTATAAACCGCCCTAACCGGTTTGGCTCAGTGGATAGAGCATCGGCCTGCAGACTCAAGGGTTCCAGGTTCGATTCCAGTCAAGGGCATGTACCTTGGTTTCGGGCACATCCCCAATAGGGGGTGTGTAGGAGGCGGCTGATTGATGATTCTCTCTCATCGATGTTTCTGACTCTCTATCCCTCTCCCTTCCTCTCTGTAAAAAAAATCAATAAAATATATTAAAAAAAAAAAAAGAAAGAACGGCAACTGTTCAAGAATAGCATGACTATACCCAACGGCCACAATTTAAACAAAAAAAAAAAAGAAAGAAAGAAAAGAAAAGTGTAAACCAGCTTAGACCTATATAATTCTTTATATTTCAAAAAAAACTCTTGTGCATTATCTAATTTGATATAGCATTATTATTATTAATACTAGCCAACAGTTATTGAATGCTTACTTCACGCAAGGTATTGTGTTATGTTTACCTTTAACAAAAGTACTGTGCTAAATTCTCTTCATCCCACTGATATTTTTCAAATGGATTGATTTATTCACTTAATAACATATTTATACCCTGTGGCATGCCTTTTAAATTCACAGTTATCAGCTGCTGCTATTTTTAGACTGAATTCTTTTGGTGTTTGGGTACTGAGAACAAAAACATTTTCTTGAGTATTGTCTCTTTATAAGTTGCTATTCATAATAATACTTGAGCACACCTGGGAAGAGTGATTGAAAATGTTCATGTGTTCTTTGATTATCTCTTGTAAATTAGCCTCTAATATTCAAAATGGTACATGACTTTAAAGGCAAAAATGGATATGAGAATCTGTAACTATTACTGATTTCTCCTTGGATTATTAATTATTATAATTCTATTAATAATAACGGTCACTAAAAATAATGGCCACTATTTTCTGTATTTACTGTATGCAAGTATGTTTATATTTATATCATTATATATTTAATTTATTATATATTTAATTTATTAAAAATTGAGGCACAGAGGGATTAAGGGGCTTGTGTGTCCCTTAGGCCACACGGCTGGTAAATGCAAGAGCCAGGATATGAATGTTCAGCTCCACAGTTGTTGCATTGCACCACTTACCCTAGTATTTTGTGTAGTATGTGTGGTCCTCCGACCACCTGCATCATAACTTTCTGGGGTGCTTGCTAGAAATGCCAACTCCTGAGCCTCTTACCCTAGACCTACTGAGTCTCTGTATGGATGAAGTATGTTTTTTAGTCATTCAGTTGATTTTTATGTGCACCGAAGTTTGCGTGCACATAAATTCTCTAAGCATTGTCACGTTTTAATCTCTGTTAGCCTAGAAAGATAGAATCAGTGAGTCATTCTTCTCCTTGGAGTGCATGACACTGGGTTAATCTTTATGCTTTTACCTTTACTTCAAGATTGTCATGGATTTTAAGCACCCAGATGGTGTCACAGTGCCCGTCATGTTGCCTCGTCGGAGTTTGCTGGTGATGACAGGAGAATCTAGATACCTTTGGACCCATGGGTGTGTATTGAAATGACCTTGAGGACAGATACCCTTTGCTTTGTGCTAGTTCTCATTCTTTCTTGTGAGCCACCAGAACCTTGCCCCGGGCCTGCACATTGAGTCTTCTGGGTTTAAACCCCCAGGGACATGTATCGCTTTATATAATATTAACCTTTTCTTTGAAAAGAATTCAAATTTAAAGAAAAGTTACAAGCCTAGTACTGCGAACTATCTTCACCTTTCACCTAGATTTATCGAATGTGAACATTTTGCCATGTGTTTTGTTTGTCTCTCACATGTCATTATTACTATTGTTGCTGAATCTTATGAAGGAAAGTTACTTTATTGCATATTTCCTAACAGCAGGACATTTTCTGTATCAGAAGTTGACAGACTATTGTTTATAGGCCAAATTCAGACCTTAGTTTGTTTTTATGTAGCTCTTTAGCTAAAAATGGCTTTTACATTTTAAAGGATTGTAATGAACCAAAACAAAAACAAAGAATGTGCAACAGAAACTGTATGTGGACCTCTGTGCCTAAAATATTTACTGTCTGGCTCTGTTACAGGAAAAGTTTGCTGACCCCTGTTCTATAAAACTGCAGTGCAGTCTTCAAGTTCAGGAAATTCAGTATTGATAAAATAGTCTTATGCAGTCAATTTTTAACTTTTGCTAGTTGTACTTTATAGTCCTTACAGACAAACCAGAGCCTATCAGGAGTTAGAGCAGCAAAACCAGATTTTACTCAGGAACTATTGCAACAGGGGAGAAGAGAGCTGGACTCAAATCTAAATATAACAAGGAAGAGTGGGGTTTATAGCCAGGAAGCCCAGGGTTGGGGATGGGGCTTGAAGGATGGAAGGAAGGATTCTGTCCAGATAACCATAGGATTCTTGCTGAAGGCAAGTCAGGGTGACCAGATAGTGGGGGATAATGGGGAATGAGGACTTTGGTCAGACATCAAGGCTGATCAAGCCACTAAAGATGGGGATTCTGGCTAAAATGACTTAGCAGGATTCTTGTTAAAATTGGGCTCTTGGAGGACAGGCCAAATATGGACCTAGTCAGGCTCAGAGGAGTCTGACTAGACTTTGGTCAAGAGAGAATCATTGTCGGTAGTTCATGGTTAGTTTTCCCTCTCTTCTAGGATTCTGTCCATGATCCTGCATTACCTTTGGTTGTCAGTTCTCTTTAGTCTTCTTTAATTTGAAACAATTCCTCAACTTTTCTGTCTCTCATCACATTGACACTTTTAAGGAGGCCAGTTGTTTTTTAGAATGCCCCTCAATTTGAGTTTATTTGATTGAATCTAATCCGAAAGAAATGGATTATGCACTTTTGGCAGAAAGACATCTTTAGCCCTTAGAGAAGGAAGCATCTCACTGCTAAAATTTACATATATTGTACTTTATTTTCCTTTTTAAAATCTTTATTGTTGAAAGTATTACAGATGTCCCTTTATTTTCCCCCCACTGCCCACTCCACCAGGTTCCCACCCCACCCCAGGCCTTCCCCATCCTATTGTCTGTGACCATAGGTAATGCATATATGCATATAGGTTGTTCGGTTAATCTCTTCCCACCCCCCCCAACCCCCCTCCCCGCTTCCCTCTGAGATTTATCAGTCTGTTCCATGTTTCCATGCCTCTGGTTCTATTTTATTCATCATTTTATTTTGTTCATTAGATTCCTTGTTTATTTTGATTTTTAGATTCAATTGTTGATAGATATGTGTTTATTGCCATTTTATGGTTCATATATATGATCTTTTTTCTTCTTCTTCTTACTAACTGCTTTTCTCTTGCTGCTTTAAATACTGCTGAATTCTGTGCTTATAACCTGATGTATTTATAAGAATTCTGGGAAATGAGCATGTAAATGAATTTGTAACCTGCCCTAAATGTGAACCGTAAAACCAGATGGCCTGATTTTGTGCACTGAGGCTTAAATCTGCCTGACTCTTTTTCATGGCCGTTTAAAAGAGAACATTTATATTTTCTCTTTTTAGGATCAAGCATAGTAACATTTAAACTTAAGAATAATGGTATTATAGCAAATAAAAAGTAACCAATTACTTTTTATAGGCCTTTGTTTTGAAAATATTTTAGTTTATTCTGGGTAATAGTACAGATTAGTTTTCCTAAACCTCATTTTGATCACATTATTCTCCTGTTTAAAGCATGTTGTGAGTAGTATCTCTTTAAGATTGAATTGCAGGTAATATTTATTTTTAAATCTCTCACGTGAATCCAAATTCTTTACATTAGTTTCAGGGGGAAAAACTCTCAGTATTCCATTGATACTCAATGCCTGTAATGTGAGTGAGTGTGTATGCGGGTGTGTGTGTGTATGTGTGTGTGTAGGAAAAGAGCAAGAAGGAGGAGGAAGAAGAGGAAGAGGTAGAGTATAAGGGGGGATGGGGCACAGATAGAGAGATAGGAACAGAGAGCGACTGACCACACAAATGATATACCAATTATTGAGCTCTTCCCAGAATCTCTGTGCAGAAGGGAGAATAAATTGTAAAAAACACATTTAATACACTTAAAAATACAGGGTGGGGCAAAAGTAGGTCTACAGTTGTGAGTATACGAACTTTTTTTTTTGTACTATGATTTATTAATTATTGTATTATTTTCCATATGAACAACTGTAAACATACTTTTGCCTCACCTTGTATGTATGAACTATAGGAAATAAATTTTGATAAGAATATATTTATCTCGCCCTAGCTGGCTTGGCTTAGTGGATAGAGCGTCGGCCTGCGGACTGAAGGGTTGCAGGTTTGATTCCACTCAAGGGCATATGCCTGGGTTTCGGGCTCGATCCCCAGTAGGAGACGTGCAGGAGGCAGCTGATCAATGAGTCTCTCTCATCATTGATGTTTCTATCTCTCTCTCTCCCTCTTCCTTCCTCTTTGAAACCAATAAACATATTTTTTAAAAAGAATATTTTTATCTCTGTACTTTAAAAAACACTAGAAAGCACTGTTGATGGATATGAATTGAAGAAAGTTGATGACCATGGCCCTATAATATTGCAAACACTTTTAATTTGATCTAGTTCTAGTTCAGTATTCTGGCCACTGTGCCCTAAATCAAAGGTGCAAAACTGGAAACACATGGGTCAAATGTAGCAGTCAGACTATTTGGCAGGGGCAGTGGTGGTCCACATGGTAGCATTTTTTAAAAACTGCCTACATATAAAAATCAGGAACAGGTACATAAAAATCTGAATGTCTTGCTTTTGAAAATTGGAAAGGTCTGACAACAGGGGCACCGTATCATTTGGCAGCAGTAGCCAAGACTATCAATGGCTGTCTTTTGATGAGGCCAACATTTTCAAGTTCTGTACAGTTCCTACCACTTTTTGTGACCCCCTGAACTAAGGCTCAGTGTAATTTGTCACTTATCACTGTGCTTATACTGTTGTTTTTATCTTATAACAGAGTTAAATGGGAAATTAAATATTTCTTGAACTCATGTTGGTATTAAAAGGAGGAAATGGAAAGCTAGAATGAGCGGGAATGTATATTTTAAGAAAAAAAGAAGAGAACACTTTGAGGTGTTTTTTTTTTAATAAAGACTATCCCTATGTGTTTAATGGCCAAGAATATATTTCTAAATAGATCCATCTGCTTCACTCATTTATGTTATTTGACTGGCAATTATTTCATGAATTTATGTGAATTCTTTTAAGTTATTTTTGGAGCGTTTTCTTTGTGTCAGGCATTGTTGTAAATGCTTTACATATATTAACTCATTTAACTCACAGAGTAGAAAGTTTCTCCCATGATTTGTCCCCATTTTTAAAGGAAATTGGAGCATAAAGAGGTTACATAACTTGTACAAAGTCACAAACCAGTAAGTGGCAGAACCAAGATTGGAGGCCAGGCAGTCTGGCTTCAGAGTCTGTCCTCTTAACCATGTTATAGCTAACCTCATTTGCTCCCTTTCCTCTGAATTTCTATGTGCCTCTAGCCTTCATACTTTTGACAGCTCTTAATGCAGTAAATTTCCTTTTTCTTTCCATTTACTTTTTTAAAGATACTGTACAGCCCAACTTTTACTTTCTTTATAATTTATAAAACTTTTTCTGACTACATTAGCCTGAAATAATTTCTCCTGTATCTTAACTCCTAAGACTAATTTCTCATACTACCTTGCAATGTCTTTTATATAGAACTGTTATTTAATTTATAAAAATGTTTTTATCTATTTATTTAATATTTTTCTAACTAGATTATAATTTGAGTGCAGGGGAAAATAAAGATGTTCAGAGATGTGTAAAGAATTCAATATTATTTTAATGTATTTTTTTTTAATTGATTTCAGAGAGGAAGGGAAAGGGAGAAAGATAGAAACAATGATAAGAGGGAATCATTGATCGGCTGCCTCCTGCACACCCACTACTGGGGATCTAGCCCATAACCCAAGCATGTGCCCTGACTGGGAATCAAACTGTGACCTCCTGGTTCATAGGTCGATGTTCAACCACTGGTCTAAGCCCTCTGGGCAAGAATTCATTATTCTTAACATGGATTTACCTATTCCTAAACTTCTGAGATTGGTGTCAAAAGTAGTTTCTTACAGCTTGACCTTTAATTCTAGGCAAGTGAAGTAATTGACTTCAGAGAACCATCATAGAGAACTAGTCCTAAAGAGAGAAATTTGTTTGTTAATAAGAAATTCAAGATACTCATTGTTCTGAAATATCTTCACTTTATTCAGCACTGTAGTATTAATCATTTTAAGCTACCAATCATATAAATTCAGACAATAATTGCTTGTTTTTACTTCTAAAAAAATTCCTTTAGTACAAGTTCTTTTAAAAAAGCCATTCTCACAACTTGTTTTATGAAGTCGGCATTACCCTGACACCAAACATGTCAGGGACATTACAACAAAAGAAAATTATAGACCAGTTTCTCTCAGAGAGGCAGAAATTGTTTAACAAAATATTAGAAAATGCAGTCCTATGATATATGAGTGGGGGCCAAGGCAGAGGCGGTTAGGGGCGATCAGGCAGGCAGGCAAGCAGTTAGGGGCAAACAGGCAGGCAGGCAGAGTGGTTAGCAGTGATCAGGCAGGCAGGCAGCAGAGTGGTTAGGGGCGATCAGGCAGGCAGGCAAAGTGGTTAAAGGCAATCAGGCAGGCAGGTGAGCAGTTAGGGGCATCAGGCAGGCATGCAGAGTGGTTAGGGGTGATCAGGCAGGCAGGCAGAGGTGGTTAGGGGCGATTAGGCAGGCAGTGAGCAGTTAGGGGTGATCAGGCAGGCAGGCAGAGTGGTTAGGGGCAATCAGGCAGGCAGGCAGGTGAGCGGTCCCTGATTGTGAGAGGGTGCAGGCCGGGCTGAGTGACCCCCCCCCCCCCCGCCCCTTGCCCCATGCATGACTTTCGTGCACTGGGCCTCTAGTAGGTATAGAAAATCTTAGGAAATCTAGAAAACAAGCGCTAGAACTAATAAGTGAACATAGCATGGTGGTGGCATACAGGGTCAATATTCAACACTTAATTTTTTGGAAAATGAAGAAATGCTTTTAAAAATAACATCAAGACCTGTAAAATACTTTTCACTACTCTGAATTAATTAGGTAGTTGTGGAATGGTTTAAAAAGCTATCAGCCTGGGAATTCTGATTCTTAAATTGAGATTTAATTCTCACACACACATATAACATTGTATTAGTTTCAGATGCACAACATAATGATTCTCTCTGTGTATATACTGTGAAATGACCATCACAGTAAGTCTATTTGAAACCACCAGTTATAGTTTTTTTCTTGTGATGAGAACTTTTAAGATTTATTTTCTTAGCAACATTCAAATATACAATACAGTATTATCCTATATAATAAAAGCCCAGCGACCAAAATGGTGGGACGACCAGCACGACCAGACTCCCAATCTCTAGTGCAGGACAATGTCAGACCCCGTTTGTGACTGGCCCTGATTACCCTTTTAGGAGCTATCAGCAATCCACGGCTTGTGGCTCCCTCTGCAGGGGCTGGTGCCTTTGGGAAAGGCCAAGATGTGTACCAATGTCTGCCTTTCCTAGCCCGGACCCAGAAGGAGATCAGGCAAAGACTCCAGAGATCCGTCTCTCCCTGCAGACTGATTTTTTTTTCTTTTTTCTTTTTTTATTTAGTTTTTATTAGCCACTTACTCCACCATCATTTTGGAACTCTTATTTTTATTTTTTTAATCCTCACGCAAGGATATGTTTTTTATTGATTCTAGAGAGAGAGGAAGGGAAAGAGAGAAAGAAACGTCAGTGTGAGAGAGAAACATTGATAGATTGCCTTCCATACGTGCCCTGACCAGGGATTGAACCTGCAACCTGGATATGTGCCCTGCCTGAGAATTGAACTCGTGACCCTTCTGTGCATGGTACAATGCTCTAACCAACTGAGCCACACCAGCCAAGGCTGTACATTCTTTTAACATGATTACCTTGAAGATAACCTCTTAAAAGACATAGACTTCTATTTCTTTGTTTTTTCTGCTGTGCTTAACAATTCAGGGAATCCATAGATATTTGCAATACAGGCAGTCCTCGGGTTACGTTGGACTTGACGTAGGTTGTTTTGTGGTTACGTCGCCATCTCCCATTTACAATATTCATTAAAAAAAAAAAAGTTCCATCATTTCGCCGTATGTACATATGTGCTTTATGTTTTTTATTTACTTACCACAAATAAAGGTCAGGAATTGTTACCTTTCTTTTAAATCCTTTTTACTGTTTCACTTCATTACTGCTGTGGATGTGCTCCATGTGAGTGACATAGGTGCTTATGTAGTTGGGTTCCGACTTATGGTGAAAATCGTGTTACGTCACGCCGTAGGAACGGATCTCCGACCCCGAGGACCTGCTGTACATTCTTCTGGATTTACTCTATTTTCCTTAATGTTTTTAAAGGACCTGAAATGTTTTTATGAATGCCGTATTAAATAAATTATTTCGATTGTTGTTTTTAGAATAACACCAAGAAAATTTGATACTGTTCAAGCATCCAAGGGTCACAAAAGTGGAATTATCACTGGTGATGTTGGAGACTTAACTTTAAGCAAGAGGGGAATACGGACATCGTTTACATTTAGGAAAGTGAGGCAAACACCTTGTGACTGTAGTAAGTATATAATTTTGATTTTATTGTAAAATGGAATAAATCTAGTATGAAATTTCTTAAAGTACAAACAGAGCCAAGGAGAGCTTTGCTGTAACCTTATTAATGGCATTTCTGACATTTTGCCTAGAATTTACATATATTTTTAAATATAAAATATATTTACATATATTTTTCTTAACCACTATCATTAAAATTGAGATTATATTATTTGAACATAGGGACTCCACCTAATTCATGTTTATTTTCTACAAATAGTACTTGAGCATAGTTGGATGCCAAATAAATATTTTTTATGGAAGTCACAGTTAAGCGTGCTACAATTATAGCACATTATAATATCATAAAATTAAGTTTTGTTGGAAACAGCTTGTGAAGCTTTTAAATTACTTCTCATCAATCCAATGGGGAAATTGGATATGAGAAATTGGAGATAACTCTAGGACAAACAGTGGTTTACGTCAATTTGGAAACCTATTAACCCTTTTCGGTCCAACCTCAAGGCTCACTCGACAGACCAGGCGCTAGGAGCAGGTCCAATGTCGAGCAATAAGAACATTAAAAAGTTCAACATTCAATCCCGTCAATTAATTTGGACCAGACTGTTTGAATTCCAAAAATACCATTGGACCGCAAAGGGTTAAAGAATAAAGGAAGTACTCAGAAAGCCCGGCCAGCATGGCTCACTGGTTGAGCATAGACCTAGGAACCAGGAGGTCACAGTTCAATTCCTGGTCAGGGCATATGCCCAGATTGCAGGTTTCATCCCCAGTGGGGAGTGTGCAGGAGGCAGCCAATCAGTGATTCTCTCTCATCATTGATGTTTCTATCTTTCCCTCTCCTTTCCTCTCTGAAATCAACAGAAACATATTTTTAAAAAAGTACTCAAAAACCTTGTCAAGAGGATGCTATTTTGAACTGTCTATATAAGTATGCCATGACCTGTATTTCTTAGAGTCAATAGATAAAAATCTTTTTCATTTTATAAATAATATTTTTAATGACAGTGATGTAATTAAAATTTATATCCTGCGGGGCTTAATTATGGGAGTTATCTAGGATTTGCTTTTGGGTCTAGTCATAATCTTAAAAACATTTAAAATGAAAAGAGATGTTATCCCTGTTAGAAAACTTGAAATGTCTACTATGGCACTTGTTCTAAAGGAACTTGAGGTCTAGTTAGACAGACAAGCTAGTTTTCTTATGCAAATGTTTCTTTGTTATGGGCATTAATTCAATGTAAAGGATCCTATAAAAAGCCCTGATTGTATAGTCAGTTCACAGATTTTTTTTTAAAGTTCAAGGCCATCTTTTGGGTACTTTTGGCACAAATTTATGGATTTTTAAAGATAAGGGTTGCTATTCCCTTTAGACAACTTATATGATCATAATCTCCAAGAGAGTAAAATTTTACTAAGACCAATTTAGACTAACTATAATGTATATTGTAGAGTGATTGCAATTCTGATGTAACCAACATAATGTAACCTATCTGCTTCCACATATATGTTTTAGAGTCCTCAAGCTTTCTGGGGCTACCCTTTTCTTAAATGTCCACTTAAAATGTTTAGAGCTTCACTTTATACATTGGTAAGGACTAGATGTTCCTACCCCCATTCTAGGCTTTCTCAAGGTTTGGCATACTCTAGTTCAGCCGTGGGCAAACTACGGCCCACGGGCCGGATCCCGCCCGTTTGAAATGAATAAAACTAAAAAAAAAAAGACCATACCCTTTTATGTAATGATGTTTACTTTGAATTTATATTAGTTCACACAAACACTCCATCCATGCTTTTGTTCCGGCCCTCCGGTTCAGTTTAAGAACCCATTGTGGCCCTTGAGTCAAAAAGTTTGCCCACCCCTAGTTATATCCAGGGAAAATTTCTGAAACCATCAGTGCTGTAGCCCAGTGCTATTTCTAGTTATTGTCTCAGTCTTGTTTGTGATTTCTCTGGGAGCACTACTCCTTCTCTCATTCTCTAGAATACTACCCTTAAAAAGATGTGTGTCACAAACTTTGGCTGAAGACAAAGGAGAATTATAGCATAGTACAGAATGGCCAAGGATTTAAAATGAGTATTAGTCTATTGCAGAGGACAGGGGACACCTTCAAAATTAATTTGAGACATTGTATCCTAATTTCCTCTGTCACGTCCTCTACTTGGTTTTGCTCATTCTATTGGAGAAGGCAGTTCTATTGAAGAAGTGTAGTTATTGAGAAATGGACTCTAGAGTCTCCACTGCCTGGGTTCAAATCCTGGCTCTATGACCTACTGTCTTTGTCACTTTAGGATTATTATTTAGCATTCTGTGCTTCAGCTTCTCATCTATAAAATGGCTGTAATAATACCTATTTTATAATGTTACTGTGAGAATTGAGATGAGACATATATAAACTGCTTCAGATAGTGTTTATTAAATACTTGTGATTATTACCAAATAACACTTTGCTTCTAGGTTTCATTCTTCTAGGAGTCTTAGTGCCCCCAGAACTCCTATCACTTTCACCCACCAAAAGTAAAACCCTAAATCTTGTTAATGTAGCTAAATATCTTCTGCTTAGGCCTGGCCCATCAAGATGCTTTCCTGAATGAGGACCCTTAATCCTAAGATGAAATAGGCATCTTCATTTTAAGACATGCAGAATTGCAGTCATGTCTTGTTGCAAACAGGTTTTCCTCCTTCTGTTTTTTAACTGATAAATCAGAGGCTTCTTTTCCCTAGTCACCAAATTTGAACTGATTTGATTTTTCCTTTTAAGAAAGCATAAGACTGCCCTAACCGGTTTGGCTCAGTGGATAGAGCATCGGCCTGCAGACTGAAAGGTCCCAGGTTCGATTCCGGTCAAGGGCATGTACCTTGGTTTCGGGCACATCCCCGTAGGAGATGTGCAGGAGGCAGCTGATCGATGTTTCTCTCTCATCGATGTTTCTAACTCTCTATCCCTCTCCCTTCCTCTCTGTAAAAAATCAATTAAAAAAAAATATATATATAGCATAAGACCTTATGAATCATTTGGATAAAAATAAAAGGTTTATATTACCTTAATTTTTCATTAGGTTACCCTTTGGTCTGTGACAGCCAAATGAAGGAACCTCCTCCATCATTTCCAGAGAGTGATAAAGAAGCCTCGCAGTTGGAGCAAAAATATGTCCATCAAGTGTATGAAGAGATCGCTGGGCACTTCAGTAGCACGAGACATACTCCTTGGCCACATATTGTGGAGTTTTTGAAAGCCTTGCCAAGTGGTTCCTTAGTGGCTGATGTTGGATGTGGAAATGGAAAGTACCTTGGCATAAATAAGGAGTTATATATGGCAAGTAATAGTTGCTTCTGGCTTTCTTTCCACTTTATTTGTAAGGATATTATCACCTTCTTCTTCCTCGTGATACAATGATTTTTTTTTAGGTTGCAGAAAAATTATAATGAGTCCTCACAGAGAAGAGTATACATGAGTATTTGCAACAGTGCTCTGGTGTAGGAAGAATTTCCTACTTCCTAGCACAGCAAAAAAAAAAAAGAGTGGTCCATAGAAAAGGAAGTTACAGCTACTGAAAACAGAAACTCTGGCATCAGGCAAGAAGTGGGTGCATATCTTGGGTCTAGCCCTGCAACCTTAGTCATACATTCCCTCCTGTCTGCATGTATTCCTTCCTGTCTATTGTTCCTGGAGCCTGCTTGTCTGTTTGTAGTTCTCATTTTTATTTTACCAGAAATTGAGTAATTTATGATAAAAGGGAAGCCTGTTTGTTTGTTTTTTAATACTCACCTGAGGGTATTTTTCCCATTGATTTATATATATATATATATATATATTTTAAACATACTTTATTGATCTTCTACAGAGAGGAAGGGAGAGAGATAGTTAGAAACATTGATGAGAGAGAAACATCAATCAGTTGCCTCCTGCACATCCCCTACTGGGGATGTGCCCGCAACCCAGGTACATGCCCTTGACCGGAATCGAACCTGGGACCTTTCAGTCTGCAGGCCGATGCTCTATCCACTGAGCCAAACCGGTTTCGGCCCCATTGATTTCTAGAGAGTGGATGGGAGGGAGGAGGGGCTGGAGGAGAGAGAGAAAGAGAGAGAGAGAGAGAGAGAGAGAGAGAGAGAGAGAGAGAGAGAGAGATTGGTTACCTCCTGCAAGAGAGACACATTGATTGGTTGCCTCCTGCACATGCCCCCAATTGGGGCTGGGGATTGAACCTGCAACTGAGGTATGTGCCCTTGACCAGGGATTGAACCCACCTGAGGGTGGACACTAAGCATTGAACCAAATCAACCAGGGCGAGAAGCCTGCTTTTTTAAGCTGCTGAGGCTTCAACTTGGATGTAGACATGATACTTGAGTATTTTAACAGCCATCTTCAAATGTGAAAATACATGCATTTGACATTCAGGGGATGTGACCTGAGACAGTCATTCTGGGTATTCAAATGTAGGATAATCATGGAATCGAAAAATTACAAATTTACTTTATATATATAATTTCTTTAACAATGCATTTTTAAAATACCAGGCTGGGCTTTCGTGGAAATGGTTTTATGAACTGCTTTCCATTTCTGTAAGAAGTATATGTGGTGAATTTGTTCTTACCTGATCTCAACCATGCCTGAGCTTACTCTTCTCTTTAATTCAAAATTTTTACATTCTAAGAACCATTTCTTTTTTAGACTTCTTCAGTTACTCTTCATTTCTATCAACAAACTTTTGGCTTTATTTTCAGAGGTAAATTTTATAAGCAAAGATTTTTTTTTTTAATATATATTTTATTGGTTTTTTACAGAGAGGAAGGGAGAGAGATAGAAAGTTAGAAACATCGATGAGAGAGAAACATCGATCAGCTGCCTCCTGCACATCTCCTACTGGGGATGTGCCCGCAACCCAGGTACATGCCCTTGGCCGGAATCGAACCTGGGACCTTTCAGTCTGCAGGCCGACGCTCTATCCACTGAGCCAAACCGGTTTCGGCGTAAGCAAAGATTTTATACTTTCAAGGGACTTACTCCCTTTAAGGAATAAAAATAATATAGCCACAATTCAGAAAATGAATGTGACAAAATGGAAGGATATGGATTTTTAGAGTGAGAAAGACTTAGGTTTAAATTCCTGCTCTACCACTTAACTACTGTTCAACTTGGAACAAAGTACTTATGTTCTTTGAGATGAAATTCCTCATCTGTAATATGGTGGTAATAAAACCTAACCCAAAGTGTGTTATGAGGATCAGTACATTACTACAAAGAATCTACTTTAATACATAAGGCTATTCAGTAAAAGGCAATTATACCAGCCTGTTTAGCTTTCTCCATATTTTGGACTGTTTTCTTAGGATAAATTTTTAGAAGAGTAATTATTGGGTTAAAAGTTGTGAAGATTTTTATCTTCCTTTAAAAATGGTTTGCCAAATTGCTTTTTAAAATTGGGTGAGCCAATTTGTATTGTCACCAACACTTTATGAGAGTACTTTTTATCACATTGTTATCACTGTAGTGTACCTAGGTTTTAAATGTTTTTATACTTAGATAGGAGAAAAATGGAAACTTTTTTAGTTTGCACCTTTGATTACTCAGTTAATTATCTTTTCACTAGAGACCCTGTGCACAAAATTTGTGCACTGGAAGGGGATTTTCCTCAGCCCGACCTGCCCTCTTGCAGTCCGGGACCCTTGTTCCTTACTGCCTGCCTGCTTGCTGCTCCTTATTGCTCGGCTCGCTGCTCCTTAGCGCTGCCGTGGAGGAGGGAGAGGCTTCCGCCATCGCTGCTGCACTTGCCAGCCATGAGCCCGGCTTCTGGCTGAGTGGCTCTCCCCCTGTGGGAGTGCACTGACCACCAGGGGGCAGCTCCTGCGTTGAGCGTCTGCCCCCTGGTGATCAGTGCACATCATAGTGACAGGTCATTCTGCTGTTCGGTTGATTTGCATATTAGGCTTTTATTATATAGGATTTTTACCTGTACTTTCAGAATTACATGTCTATGTTTTGTTGAAGATTTCAAAAATTATATAGGAGTATAATTATCCATTTAAAGCCCATCTACTATGTGTTTTTATGTCATTGATCTCCATCCAGCACACAGAAGTGTGACTCTTTTTATATCTGTGAATATTTATAAATAAGACATTTTTGCCCTAGCTGGTTTGGCTCAGTGGATAGAGCATCAGTCTGCAGACTAAAGGGTCCCAGGTTCGATTGTGGCCAAGGGCATATGCCCAGGTTGTGGGCTCAATCCCCCCACCCCCAGTAGGGGGCGTGCAGGAGGCTGCCAATCAATAATTCTCTCTCATCATTGATGTTTCTATCTCTTTATCTCTCTCCTTTCCTCTCTGAAATCAATAAAAATATATATTTAAAATAAATAAATAAGACATTTTCTGTCCTATTGTTGTCATTATACAGTATTATTAGGGAGAATTAAAGTACCTGGTATTGTCCTTGGAAAAAAAGCTTAGGGGAATTTAAAAACAGGGAAGAGAAGAGAATAGTGATGCTTTAACTATTGTATATGGAAGGCTCAGTTAAAATAAGTGGGAGATGGCCCTAGCCAGTTTGACTCAGTGGATAGAACGTCGGCCTACAGACTGAATGGTCCCGGGTTCAATTCGGGTCAAGGGCACATGCCCAGGTTGTGGGCTCAATCCCCAGTAGAGAGCATGCAAAAGGCAGCCAATCAATGATTCTCTTTCATCATTCCTCTCTGAAATAAATAAAAATAAAATAAGTGGGAGATGAAAGCCCAGAGCCAGGGATGGCCAGGTCATCAGTCAGTGGGACCTTCAGTAGAACTGGCACTTTACGACTAAAATTGCCCCTGCTCTTCTGTTGGTGAAAAGGGGTGAAGAGAAAGGACATTTTCTCTGATTTTGTTTGGCTGCTGCTCTCCTAGTTCTGTTTTATCTGTGGTTCCCAATAGTAACTTTCCTCCTTTGAGTAACTGTGCAGCTCTATCCCTGGGGACTTGTTTTATAGGCAAGTTGGATTTCTTCCTATTTGACTTTTAGCAAAGTACAGCAATCTGTCAGAATTGGGCACACTTGAAACTTCTATTCCCATGAACTGAATTTTATTGTCACAAAAGCTAGCAAGCACCAAAATCTAATGTACATGTTAGTTGAGTAGTGTTGTTACCTTGATGATGTGACTATTGGCTCAGTGGCACAAAATATGGATGGAAGTAAATAAAAGTAATAAGCCAATTTGTACCTTACACTGGTAAAGGGAACAATTAGTTGGGAATCATGCCACTGTTGTCATTAATGTGCCCTTAGTACTTTTTCATCTTAAAACAGCAAAGGGAAATTCTATATTTTAGCTTGGTACCTTGTGTTATACCTTAGAAACAAACGCAGCTCTGGGTAAAGAGTACAGTAGCTGTTTAATGCTATTTAGATATTGAGCATATTCATTTTAAGTATGACTCTCATGGCAGTGTGATTTAACTCAGTAAGAATTGCTTTGACATGAAGATTCATATTCTTTATTCTGCGAAGGATTGAGGGAACCCGAATATTACATCACAAATTCAAGTGAAGAACTAGAAGTTTGAGGTGGCTACTTCTGTTTTCTCTAATATAGAGGTTGTGTTAAAAAGAAATATTTGGGCATAATTATTAATTAGTGATTTAAAATTTCTTAAATCCTCCCATTCTTTCCTCAGTTTACATGTGCTCAGGCATTCATTCTCATTCTCATTCTCATTCTCTCTCTCTCTCTCTCTCTCTCTCTCTCTCTCTTCCACACACCACACAAGCACACACAGTATTGTTAGAACTAAACAGTAAAGCTCTGTCCAACAATAACAAAGCTCGAGAGAAAATAGGCAATCCCAGCCCCCAAACACTTCCCACAGAACATGCACTAAGTATGTTAGACCTCCCCTGCTGGGGAAGATGAAAGGATGCTGCTAGCTGCCTCAGTGTTGTCATTCCCATGGGATGGTTTGGTCATACTGAAAGGTTTAATTAAATATCATTTTATAAATTTTGAATTCAGTACTTCATTCTTATGTATTGATTAGGTGTTTAGCAGAACAAAAATCAATAACTAAAAAAATGAAATAAATTACTTCTTTATTATTTGAAGATTTTATTTTCTGATTGCACAAGTAAGTATAGGGGAGTAAGAGATCAACCGAAGGACTTGTATGCACCCATATAACCATAACTAATGGACATAAGACACTGGGGGGTAAGGGAGGGCAGGGGCTTGTCAAGGGCGGGGGGGGAAAAAGGACACTTATGTAATACCCTTTGTAATACTTTAAGCGAAAAATAAAAAAAAATTTAAAAAAAATTAAAAAAACAAAACAAGTAAGTATAAAGCAGGGAAAAAAATCAGCTATTTTTCTACTCTCTGGGCCATTAGAGTATAGTTTACTAGTAATGACAGATAGCTTAGATCCTCTTATTTGTAGCTCCCCTCAAAAGATTGAATGTCTATGTTTTATGGGATAGTTTTCATTTTTAAGTGTGTGATATTACAAAGAGATATAGATTCTGAATGGTGATCACTTAGGTACCCATTAGGGCCTCCCATAGCCACTGCTGTCATTCTTATTCTAGTCATTTGTTTACATTCACTAATTTGAGTTCTGTTTGATACTTGTTAAGGTAATAAATGCTGTCCAGTGAATTATATATTCTCACTTTGTACTGGCTGTAAAAACCGATAATATCATGGTCTTAGACCATCTCACCATATGAAATCTGTCTCCTAACTTTATGGTAAGGAGTAAATCCATTGCTCTTAATTTCTCATGCCATTTAAATAAGATGTTTTGACTTTCTCTGTTATAGATTGGCTGTGATCGTAGCCAAAACCTTGTGGACATTTGTAGAGAGAGGCAGTTTCAGGCCTTTGTCTGCGATGCATTGGCAGTGCCAGTCCGCAGTGGGTCTTGTGATGCCTGCATCTCCATTGCTGTTATTCACCATTTTGCGACAGCTGTAAGTACTGTCTTTCTCTCTCCCAGAACTTGTAGCTAAAGTGGCAGGAAATGTTTATGGATTTTACTAGTTGGGACTTGTATTAGCTTTTCTTTTCTTTCCATTCTCTTGTCACATTTTGCACCACTTGTTAAGAGAGCATGTGGAAGGGAGATGAGTTACATGGGAGTTGTACTTACTAACAGAAGCCTAATGGACTGTATGTTGTTATTGCTGCATGTTTCTGCCTTTTATCCTACCTTGAGACTTACTCATCTTTAAATTTTTTTCACCACATAATTATTTTTAATGTCCGAGTTTGTATATGAGAGCCAGCACTTTCTCCCAGACTCAAGTTTATAAATTCTCAATTGGCTTGGGAGGCCAGTGGGGATGCCTCTTCTTGTCTAGTTTTCAAATCCTCATTGGTCATCTGATCAAATGGAATTATGTTCTTCATCTTCTCCAGTTCTTTCCCATATTGCTCAATCCTGGCCTTTAAGAGAAACCAAAACTCAACACAACTTCACATCTCCTCTTTCTTCACCATCCACCACGGTACTATATCCTCTGGCACAGGAACCTTCAGGTCATTAAGCTTCTCAAAGTCATCTACCAAGCCAGCATTCACTTCCTTGGTCTTATAGCAAGTGCTAGCAGGTAGATTCTCAGGTAGAGTGGTCAACCTGGAGGTGAGGGTCTCATTTCAGGAGTTCAAGGAGTTAGCAATGGCCTTCAGTTTTGGGGTGTGCTCCTCCCCAAAAGCTACCCAGTCAGTGTCCTTTAGAGCATGTTTTTGCCCAGCCATCCTAAGATCCTTCAGAGCCCGGTGGCCTCGGTCCACAGCAACCTGCTCATCTTTAAAGTTTAGCTGTAAGATTTTAAGAGAACTCTGTGCCTCTTGAATGGACACCTCAGCCTTTGAGCCTCCTCTCTATTTCTGTTTCCATTTTTCTTTCTCAACTCTCACTCATTCCTGACATCAGAATCTCACTTCTTTCCCATTCAGTTTTTTTCCCTATTCTTTTTCAAAAGCAAGGTACTTGCCCTGGCTGGTTTGGCTCAGTGGATAGAGCGTCAGCCTGTGGACTGAAGGGTCCAGGGTTCGATTTTGGTCAAGGACACATGCCCAGGTTGCGGGCTTGGTCCCCAGTAGGGGGCATGCAGGAGGCAACCGATCAATGATTCTCTCTCATCATTGATGTTTCTATCTCTCTCTCCCTCTCCCGTCCTCTCTGAACTCAATAAAGATATATATATATATATATATATATATATTGCAAGCTGCCTATTCACACTAACAGGACTTCTTTTCATTCTCAAGACTTTATATACATACATATATATATATATATATATATATATATATATATTAAGGTACTTAACTGGTAGTAGTATGTCACTTTATGCCTTTAATTAGTCACATATTTTGAATTTTAAAATAAGTGAATTTTATATTTTTTATAGGAAAAAAATCCTCTTCCTTGGGTGTCAGTGATTTCTCCCCTGATCTAAGCAGTAACTCTATAGATCACCCTGTGCTGGAGTCTCCAGCAGTTTTAGTTAGTATATCTTATAACCTTAGCTGAATTCAAAACAAAATGGAAAACACTCTATGCCTCTATTTTATTAGCGGAAATAAAAATTTCCTTTTCCTTCTTCAACACTATTTTTTAACCACTCAGTAACAGAACAAAATTCCCCTTACCTTTTTTTCCCCTTTTTTGTTTTATAGAAGGTATTCTGTTAGATTTTCTGGGCTATTTATCTTAATTGAGAGTGGTCCTACTGTCAGTTATATTTTTGTTTTCTCTGTCTCCTCCTGGTTGATAAATGGCAACATGTTTTTTTGCTAGGAGCGAAGAATGGCAGCTCTTCAAGAACTTGCTCGACTCTTGAGGCCTGGTGGGAAGGCACTCATTTATGTGTGGGCGATGGAACAAGAGTATAAGAAGAAGAAGTCCAAGTATCTCAGAGAAAACAGAACTAGTCAAGGAAGGCAAGAGATCAACAGTGATCCATCAGCACAGGAGCAGTTTGTAGAGCCAATGCCTGACACGGGCCATCAAGATTCAGCATGTTCCGTACCCTCCATTAATGACTTTCAGAAAGGAAGATGTAATTCAAAGGAAGTTGCTAATTGCAAGCTGCCTATTCACACTAACAGGACTTCTTTTCATTCTCAAGACTTACTGGTTCCCTGGCACCTTAAGGGAAATGCAAGTAAAGAAAAACCTACTGAGACATTTGGTCCAGCAGGAACCCATGACCCAGGCCCTGTGTTTCATCGTTACTACCATGTGTTCTGTGAGGGAGAATTGGAAGCTGCCTGCCAGACTTTGAATAATGTCAGCATTCTGCAGAGCTACTATGACCAGGGAAACTGGTGTGTGATTCTTCAAAAGGTCTGATGATCTCAACGAACATATCATAGACAGGAAAGAAACACTCAGCTTTTTTCTTAAAAAGCAGACTAAATTAGCAGTCTTTTTTGTTGTTGCTGTTGTTAATCCTCAACCGAAGATATTTTTCCTTTGATTTTTAGGGAGATTGGAAGAGAGAGGGAAAGACAGAGAGAAACATTGTTGTGAGAGAAACACATCAATTGGTTGCCTCCTGCACATGCCCCGACCAGGGCCCAGCTGGGGAGGAGCCTGCAACCAAGGCACGTGTCCTTGACCCTTTGGTCCACAGGCCGATGCTCTATCCACTATGCCAAACCAGCTAGGGCAGCAGTCTTTTTTAAAAAATATATATATATTATTAATTTTTTACAGAGAGGAAGGGAGAGGGATACAGAGTTAGAAACAGCGATGAGAGAGAAACATCGATTCAGCTGTCTCTTGCACGCCCCCCACTGGGGATGTGCCTGCAACCCAGGTACATGCCCTTGACCAGAATCAAACCTGTGACCCTTCATTCCACAGGCCGACGCTCTATCCACTGAGCCAAACCAGTTAGAGCAAGTCTTTTTAATTAAAGAGAAAACTTGTAAAGTACTAAAGGAGTGCACCTGAGAGAAGTTTGAAAGTGGAGATTAGTTAGGAAACATTTAGTCTACTACTATTGCTGACCTTGTTTTACCCATACATGTAGGCTTCTCCTCTAGGGAGGAACAGGGATGGTTTTTTATAAAGTAATTGTAGTTTGTGAAGTATTTGGGATCCAGGGATAAGTGTATAGCATTTTGAAAATAAACTTTTGTTATAAAGTGTTACTAAATGAATTAAATTATGTAGAATCGTGTAGAAGAAATCATATACTTTAATAAAGAAAATTTCTGTTTAGTAGAAAGTTATCTGAAATTTTATCTGTGATTTCTTAGCTCCATACAGTCATGGATGATAACTACGCTGCCATCACTCCTGACTAGCATAGGGATTGACACATAGTGGGTGCTTGGCAAATTTTAGTCAGTCAGATGATACCCATACATTAGTAGGAGCTTCATCCAACAAATACTTGCTGAGCCTCTACTGTGCAGAAGTTACTGTTGTAAGTACTGGGAGGGGAGCAGTGGACAGACAAAGAACAAAGTCCATGTCCTTGTGGAGCTTGCGCTGTAGAGGGGAAGACAGACAATAAGTAAATACATAAATAATGCTACTACCAGGTAATGATAAATGCCATGGGAAAGCAAAACAGGACTGGGGGTTACCCAACAACAAAGGATCAGTTCTAAAGGGCTGAAGTAACTACTAATTCTGCCTGACGTTTTTTGCCAAGAGTTAATTGGTATTCCTGATGCATTGATCTGGGTGCTGAAGGGATCCCAAATATGCTCTTAACGCCTTTATTTAAATAGCGCAAATTAGAGTTGTCAGTCTGATCTAATTGTGCTCTTACAGCCAAATCTGTGGTGTCATTATTAGGTATTTCTAGTTTATTCATGGTTTATTCCAGTCCAGGAGCAATCAGGGGTTATTTTTCAACTAAAAATATTTCATAGTTACCAAATTAACTTACAGTTAGTCAAGTTTCCAGGATGAAACAAGGTTAGAAAGTTAACTGTAGGTCAAATAATCACGCAGAAGGGAAAATCGTGGATTTTTTTTTAAATACTTTACTTCCAGCATGCAGAGCTTTTCTAATAGAACTACTTAGATTACTTAAAAAATGCTTTGTTACTGTTAGTGATGCTTAATAGACAAATCCACAGTTATAGTTGGAGATTTCAATAATTGATAGAATAACTACATAGAATAAGAGTAGCCTTAAACAACATAATTCACTAACTTAACCATATTGACATTTATTGAACATTCTAGCCAATGACAGCAGAATGCAAATTCTTATGAAGTACACAAGGAGCATTTACTGAGAAAGACCATCATCTGAGTCATAAAACAAGACTCAGTACATTTAAAAGAATTAAAGTCATACAAAATATGCTCTCTGGCAACAATGAAAATAAATAAATTAATAGCAAAAAGATCTCTGGAACAATCCTCAAGAATTTTGAATATAAATAACCCATAGGTTAAGGAAGTATTCAAAAGGGAAAATAGAAAGTATTTTGAACTGAATGAAAATGAAAGCACAACACACTAGAATTTGTGCAAAAAGAAATTAACGTAGCAAGCCTGACACTGCTATCCGTGGCTAGAATCTGAAAACTTAGATTTGGGGGGCAGAGTAGGGGAGGGGTATTTCCCACCACCCTAACTAATAAGAGTGGGTCACTGTGGAATTTGGGTATATGCCAGGCAAAGGGTGCCTACCTGGCCAACCCCCAATGAAAAGCTGGGTGTTGTCTCTCACTGCTTCCCTATTTGGCAACATTTCACATTTTTTATTGTAACTTCTTGTTGGGGAATTAGGCATGACTCCACCAGGAGAGGACTCTCAGAAGCTTGTGCCTGGCTTCCTGTGGCCCTCACCCCACGTACCCTTGTGCTGACTGTGCCATCCTCCTGCTGTAATAAATCCTAACACTGAGTATGGCTATGTGCGGATCCTTCTAGCGAATCACTGAACCTGGGGGTGGGCTTAGGGCCTCCCAACACACTGCTAAGGTAGTACGTAGGGAGAAAGTTATGTATAGCACTAAATGCCTATGGTAGGAAAGAAGAAAGATCTCAAATCCGAGGATCTCAGCTTTCTTCTTAAGAAACTAGAAAAAGAAGAGCAAATAAAATGCAAAGTAGGCAAAAGAAAGGAAACAAAGAACAGAGCAGAGATCAATGAAATAGAAAACAACAATAATAAAGTCAATGAACATAAAAGCATATTCTTGGAGGAGATTAATAAAATTCATAAACTTCTAGCCAGACTGAGTTGACCAGGGACAGAATTCTATGATTTTTATAATTTCAAAATGCAATCAATAAAAAATAATTAAGATAGATTCTCATGTACCAACTTTTCAAAACACTTGTTTGAAAAAGGTTTATTATTTAATTAACAAAAATTTTTTTCATAAATATAGTAGTATTACTTCAAAGGACAACCCAATATAATTACATAATTTTCTATAATAAATGTGTTGAGGAAAATAAGACACTGCTTATATATTAAATAATTGTGATTTTAGCCAGTTCCTAAATGTGTGAATATTGTGCTTGAGAATTGAGATTCCAGGTAAAGCCAGTAAGCCATGTTGACTAACTAGAAAGATAAAAATTCTTAAAATGTATCACTTACTCTTTTTGCTAATTGGAATATTTTTCTATTCTCTGACATTTTAAAAAGAAAATTAGGGTAAGTTCTTTCTTTGCATCAGTCCCTTCATTGCTTTTCTGCTTTGAAATAGCAACCTCCATTGTCAGTCAAGAATTCCCTGAGCAGTAAGGCCATTGTTCTTGCCAAGGCATTAAGTCAACTCACAGAATGTTTTCCATGGAAGTGGGCAGAGAGTATGTTACTTCTCTTTAGACTACCCATTTTCAGTGGCTGCCAGATGCCTGGCTCCATCTGTGTAGTTTGTCTGCCCTTGAAGCCGAAGAGGAAATGTCAAGGTAAAATCTTTCTGGCCTCCCTAAGGAAAAACAGTAAGCCAAAGGCAATACCACATTCCTGAAGTGCTTGCAAAACTTGAAGGATGCAAGGGTAGTGATTCATTTTTTCTTTTTAAATATATTTTTATTGATTTCAGAGAGGAAGGGAGAGGGAGGGAGGGGAGGAGGGAGGGAGGGAGGGAGAAGGAGGGAGGAAGAGAAACATCAATGATGAGAGAGAATCATTGATCAGCTGCCTCCTGCACACCCCCTCCTGGGGATGGAGCCTGCGACCTAGGCATATGCCCTTGGCCAGAATCGAACCTGGGACCCTTCAGTCCACAGGCTGACGCTCTATCCACTGAGCCAAACCGGCTAGGGCAAGGGTGTCAATTCTTACCATATGCTCATAAATTCACCATTTGGGCTGGTGTAGAAAACATGGATCTTGGAGAATGTGGATGATTGTAATTTACAACTTAATCAGATGGTGACTGCAACTGCAGCTGCTATTTTATTTTTTTTTAATTAAAAAATGTTTAATTGCCACAATGGTTTTATTTTGTCACTGACAAAAGGCACAACACTGATTGTGTCACTACTTTATTTGGTGTTAATATCACTTAACTACGCATTAAAAATATATGTTTACATTTAAGAAATGTAACATTAAAGAAGTCCTCTGGATACTAAATCCTCAATATATTTCCCAGTTTTGTTTCATACATAAATAACTTAATCTACAAAGTCATAAATAAACTATTAACTCTTATGGCCTAAACGTATACACAAATTTTGGAGCTTGACAACAGTGCCTTACGGTTTTATAAATAACAACATGCAGTTACTATTTATTATTATCAAATAAATGACTCATCATCACACATTCTTAATGTTTCCCAACCAGGTCCAATAATAGACCTTCCAGTGCACTTGGTGAAGATACCATGCATTTGAAAATTCAAAATAGTCTAGATATTTAAAATGGTACAGAAGGTAGCCATTTAAATATTACTAAACCTTACTAAAATCACTTCAGTTTGTCTGAAGAACAAAAAATGCTGCTAAAAAAAATGCTTCTAAAAAGTAAACGTTTGCACTATCATTTAAATGGAAGCTAACAACATCTCAAATAAAACAGATTAAGTTTGTATTAGTGTTGGGGAAAATATTTCATTGAGACTGTTATAGAAACAAAATCAATACTATTTCAAATGTTCTTATATTTATTTTGAATCAAATTTTTATTAGTTAAATGTTTCAGGGTAAAAATAATGACACAAAGATAATCTTAGACATTATGGAACATTTGATTATTTGGTTCTTCTTTAATGACTGGTAATCTTTACTCCCTCATAAAATAGTAACATATTTGTTGAATGACATCTGTTTAGTGCTTAAATAACCACTAGTTAGCTACTGAGTTATTAGATAAGCACTCAAGATATCCTATCTAATAATAGAGAAACATGGTAATTAACCATAACTTCGCTACCCTTCCCATTGGCTAATCAGGGCGATATGCAAATTAATTGCCAGCCAAGATGGTGGCTAATTTGCATATGTCGGCGCCAAGCGATGGAGCAAAGCCCGTTGGCCCCAGGTAGGAGCAGCCCTCCGAGCCACCACCGCTGGGATCCGCCCCCGGGAGCCAAGCCCCGCGGCAGGAGCAGAGAGCGAAGGCTGGCCTGGGGAGCGCGGAGAGCGAAGCCAGCGCGCCGGCTCCGCCCCCGGAAGCCAAACCCGGTGGCGGGAGCGAAGAACGAAGCCCGCCGCGAGGGTCCCTACCAGCGAAGAGCAAAGGCCTGGGTTCCTGCCGCTGGAGGAAAACTGGCTGCCAGCAGCCAGGGGAAGGTGCCCCCGACTGTAAGAAGGCACAAGTTGGGCTTAGGTGGCCGCTTCCCTGCCCCCACACTCGGCTTCTGCGGTGATCAATCGGTGACCAAAGCGTCCCCAGCTGGCGCTTCCCTGACCCGCACCCGGCTTCTGAGATGGGTGACGCCTATGTTTGCATGACACATAACTGACTACCCTCCCTGGAAGCACAGAAGAAGAAGAAGCCCGCCAGAAGAAGAAGCTGCCCACCTTTGGTCCAGGCGCCAGCGCCTGCGGCTTGCTGCAGCCCAGGAGATGGACAAGCTACCCGCCCAAGGTCCCAGGCTGCAGCCACTCAGAGAAGCTGCCAGCCCTGTGGTCCAGGGCGCCAGCGCCTGTGGCCAGGAAAACAGGTTCCCTCTTCTCCAACTGCAGTCATTACTTCAATATTCCCCTTCTGAATTTCTCTCCTGTGCTGCAACCCAACTCCACTTTTCATCGGAAGGATACAGAACAGAGAGGGCAGTGTTAAAAGCTTACATTTTTAAGCCAGTAAGGTTGGTACGTAAACATATAAATGGAAAGCTAGAGTCCTCCTTAAGGTAACAAAGGCTACAAAGGACAGGGACAGCACATGACCTATTATATCCAGCAATCCATATGGGGACTGAAAACTTTGCAATGATGACAATTACTGAAGATATGAATCAACTGAAATAGTTGACAGGGACAATTCTTCCATCTTTGAAAATATCTACATCAAATCTGTTTAAATAGATTTTCATCTGCATAATATAACACATTCTGACAAGACCACCACCATCGCCACCAATGTGGTCAGTCAGTGTTGTGCAGATAAATGTTTAATAACTGAGGGACCGCCCCCCCCCCCCCGCCAGAGTGCACAAATTTTGTGCACGGGGCTACTAGTCTACACTAATAAAAGAGAAACATGCAAATTGGTGTCACTCTGCTACGCCCACCAGCCAATCAGAGTGACTATGCAAATTAACCCAACAAAGATGGCGGTTAATTTGCATACGCAGGCATGGAGCAAAGACTGAAGGCTCTGGCTGGAGTGAAGGCCGAAGACTGAAGACTGAAGAGGCTTGGCTTCTTCGCTGCAACTGCAGAAGAGAAGCCAAGCCTCACTGTGGCTGGAGGGGAGAACCCTAGCCTCAAGGCTTGGCTTCTCCGCTGTGGCCAGATCCAAGGCCTGGGTCCTGGGTGCCGGAGGAAAACTGGTGCCAGCAGCCAGGGGAAGGAAGGCCTATTGCACGAATCTTCGTGCAACGGGTTTCTAGTATTAGATAAGCACTTAAATTATTTTTATGTAATAAAAATGAAAATAATTAGGCATTTTTTTGGCTGTCATTTATAGAGTATAAAACTTAGAAAGAAAAACATTATTAATATGCTCAAACTTAAATGATTCAAATGACAAATAATACTAAATACTATCATTACTTTTGAAATCTGAGTTGATAAAAGTTTAATTTTTCTATCAATTCAAAATTGACCTGGTTCACACTATTAACTGCCAGACAAACTTTATGTTTAAAAAACTATTCCTTGTTAATGAAGGTTTTTTGTGCTCTTGTAAGAGACAAGATTCTGGCATACATAATGAATCTAAATAAAAACTCACAAATGGTGGTTGAAATTCTGTCAGCTCTGAGCCCAGTGCAATATAAATCCAGTCATTTTGCATAAACAGTTCAAAATTAAAGTTTATAATGGAAACGTCAACACGTCATAACCGTACATCACTACTGATGGGTTCCACTGTACTGCCGCCAAACAGCAGATGTGCACAGTGACAGACAGACTGCTTAGAAAATTGGAGCTCTCGGAGCTGTACATAGGAATGCATAACCATGAGCACTGCAGTGCCAAAGCATTAGCGCTGCTTAAAAAAGGAAGACGTGACGTAAACACATCTGATAGTCCTCTCCGTAGGCCGCTTTTCATTTATCTGTAGAGCTGTGGTTTCATCATTCTTTCAAAAAGAGAAATGTTGCTACACTGCTGCGGGCAGTAATTTCATGGGTCCTCTTGCTGAGCTCAACATCTCATCAGTTCTCCAGAAAGGTGGCTAGTCATATTCCTGCAGCCTCGGGACCTTGATAACCGGCAATAATGCTTCTGGATGAATTAATTCCTGTTCACAAAGCCATGCACAGTCTCCATATCTAAGCCAGTGTTCCACGTTCTTGAGACCTTGAGCAGAACGTCCATGGTCTTCCTTACCGCACTCAGATTCCCCGCAGCCACTACTGGTTTAGGTGTGGTTGAATTCTTTGGGCAAATAACCCATCCCCTGGTACCTGGTTTGTAGCTGGATTAACTACCAACATACATTTCCAACTCGTTTTACTTGTTCATAGATTACTCTAGCTAAATACTGTAGTCTTTGAGTAGCTCGAAATACTTAATTACTTAGCTTTTTAAATAATGAGGAGCAAGCCAGATTTTGAATTCTCGATCTGTACTTGGATGAAAAGCTCAATTCTTTCACACTGAAACTGATTTACTTAGGAAGCAGCAACCTCTCAAGCACTCACAGAAGGCACAACTTCATAACTAGGTATTCAAAAATCTTCCCAGCTTCTCCAGCTCTTACAATTATCCCCTGCCCTGAACTCCATACAACATACAGCCCGCACCTCGGAATTTATCACGGTGAATGATCTGCTTCGTGCCGTGCTCAATCATTTCTTATATTTTAGGTCTACAAGTCCTGCTGATTACTGCTTCTAAACGTTTCACGTATTGATTTCTTCACCCCTGTCTTAAGCCTCACCTCTGATTTTCTTTTTTCTCTTTGAAATCTTTATTGTTCAAAGTATTACATATGTCCCTCTTTATCCCCATTGACCCCTTCTAGCCCACCCTCACCTGCTGCCCCAGACCTTCACCACCCTATTGTCTGTGTTCAGGGTTATGCATCTATGCACACAAGTTCTTTAGTTCATCTCTTCCCACCCACGCCTTCCCTCTGAGATTCTGATTGTCTGCACTGCTACCAAAATGAGTTTCATGAAACTTGCAAATTGGTCTCCTTAACTGAATTTCATCCGTGACTTTCAGCAATGAAATCCAAACTCCTTAGAAGTGTGACTCTTTCAAACTGTTGTCTGCTAGTTCTCTCTCCTCAAACTTCTCTGCTCCCACCTCACACCCAGGGCTCCATTGATACCAAATTATTTGCTCCTCATGCATGCTTCACATTTTCGCTGTATTGATCTGTAACCACCTAACTTACAAAGAAAAGAAGATCATTATTTTTAGTCTCAGAAATTGGAGGCTTACTGGTGTCCCGCCTCCCTTCCTTCTAACAGATTGACGATCTTTGGCACCTTTTGTTTCAAATGCTTCTTACACGTTGTTCAGATAATTATACTTCAGAAAACAACAATAAATTTGAAAATTAAAGGTGAATTTTAAGTGTATTAGTTGATTTTTTAATTGTAAAAACTTACTAAGCTTTTCTTAAAGGGGCAGGGTATTCATGATTCTGAGTTCCATCCATGGTCTTTGTGGTGTTCAATGAACAATTTATCACAGTAGAGATAAAAGGTGATTTCAGAAGCATTCCTGAATCTTAAACAGCACAGAAACTTGTTTGATTAACTGCCTTTGACAATGAAATGATAAGAAACTAAAGTGGCTGGGTAGCAATGGGAAGGAAAAGAAAGGAATGGTTATGAAAAATCCTCTGAAACAGCGGTTCTCAACCTGTGGGTCACGACCCCTTTGGCGGTCGAACAACCCTTTCACGGGGGTCGCCTAAAACCATCCTGCAAATCAGATATTTACATTACAATTCATAACAGTAGCAACATTACAGTTATGAAGTAGCAACGAAAATAATTTTATGGTTGGGTCACAACATGAGGAACTGTATTTAAAGGGCCAGAAGGTTGAGAACCACTGCTATGAAAGAAGTCCAGATATTTGAAAGAGACGTTGGGTGCCTAGAAAGATAAATCCAGTGTTAGTTACTCCACAGTTTGAGGTGCCACCCTCCCTTCCTCATTTCCACCTGTGCTCTTCTTCCTTCTTGGGTCAGATAGAGAAGTGAATTTTATTGCCCCATAGGAAAATAACCAGTTTTGTATCTAATTTAGCAATCTTATTTCAGCATTTCTTGCCTAACAGACTAAAATTTCAGTGTTCACATGCTTCTGCAAGCAGTGATCTTGTCCTCCTGCTGGTTCTTTCATTAATGGGTTGAGTAAAACTTTGACATGTGCTAAAAAGTAATTTTGTCTGAGTATTTTGTATTATGGTGTCCAACTGTTGGTAAACCCAATCTGTAAGTATAATCACATTTAGAAGACCTGTTTGATGTAAGCCAAGCTTTTGTTTATGAAGCAGTATCCATGGGTCATAAACATACCGAGGTGTTTGGCTGCTGCTGGGCTCCTACAGTTCACTGAATGACAGAAAGAAATTGCAAGCTATTGTCACCCTCCCCTCCCCCCCCCCACCCCTCCTGATCACCATGAGTGAGGTCATTATTCTTCAATGCGAGTGCTGTGGAGGCAGGCAGGGAGCTTTCCAGTGGTTTTCTAACACAGGTAATTTTTTGAAGTCCTATTTCTTTCAGAGCGGCATTGTCCAATATGGTTAATAGCCACTTAACCACATGTGGCTACTAAAATTTCAATTAATTAAAATGAAATAAGCCCTAGCTGGTTTGGTTCAGTGGATAGAGCGTCAGTCTGTGGACTGAAGGGTTCTGGGTTCGATTCCAGTCAAGTGCACTTACTGGTTGTGGCTTGATTCCCTGCCCTGGTAAGGGCACATGCGGGAGGCAACCAATCGATGTGTCTCTCTCACATCGGTGTTTCTCTCTGTCTCTCCTCCTCCTTTCCACTCTCTCTAAATATCAATGGAAAAATATCCTTGGGTGAGGATTAACAAAACAAAACAAAAAAAAGAAGATGATGATTTAAAATTCAGTTTCTCAGTTGGACCAGTCGCATGCAAGTGCTTGGCAGCCACATGTAGCTTTGGCTACCATTTTGGAAAATGCAGATATGGAACATTTACATCTTTGCAAAAAGTTCTATTGGACAGTGCTGGTATAGGAAATTTCAACCTTAAGTGAAAAGGTACAATAAAGCAGGCTGTCCCAGTCCCAGGAGCACTTCTCTGGAATTCTGGCTTGAGGGATGAAATATGTAAAAAGGCATTGGTATTCTACACCATGCCGTGATGTGCTTTTCACATCCTCCCTCCTTTGGTAAATGCTAGCTTTTCCAAGGGCACTGATTCATGAATGCAATTTGTCAGCTGCAGCATGAGCTCTGCATGTGCACCGTAACCACTTCATGTGAGCTGAGGCACTTTGAAGGGAAAATGTGCTATAACCTAGCAAATGGGATGGGGCTTCCTACTGATATGATTGTTCTTCTTACATTTATTCTACTTATTTCTAGACATACACTGACACTGGAATGTACAGGTTTTTGTGGTCTGTGGGAAATAGCCCCAGAATAACTTAGGTGAAAGGAAAATAATGCAGACCTTTGGGTGTTCCTTCAAGATGATAAGTCATGATGAAACATTAGCTAGAATTTGAGGAAATAAGCAGAAGCCATAGTGAAGTGGTAGCACTCAAACCTCTGCAGCCTAACCCTCCTAGCATATGGCTCTGTATGCCACCATTGATAGCTTTGGAGAGTTGCCCCTTTAAATTACAAACTGCCTGGGGAATGATCATGTTTACTTTGTGAGACATTTAGCACCTGATAAATGGCACTCAATTAATATAACCTAATATAAAGTAGACAATTATAACAGTTGTTGCAGTTTCAGAACAATGAGGAGACTTGCTGCCACTCAGGGCCTCCTACAAGAGGTGGAAGGTATGCTGGTGGTGACCATAGCCTAGGCTTTGGCTTCAGGTTTGCAGGTCCAGAGACTGAATTTTGATAGGGAGGCCAGAGTTGATCAGGAGCTCAGTGCCCAAGGTCGTAAGACAGTGATCAAGTCCCTTTGGTCCCTATATAATGGAAGACATTTCTTTCCAGAGACTAAACTTTAACAAAGGGTTCTGTAGAAACCATAGAATAAAATGCAAATGATGTCCCCTGGATTTGTGTCATGTGGCAGCCTGGGAATCCTAGCACAGATAATTGAAGAGTTTTGAGGTCTATACTTTTTACTCTGTGATAAGAATGGACAAAACAACAGATCACGTCTCTCTGGTGATTGGCCTGTCAAAGTCTTCTCGGTGCTTCCCTCTTCGAGAATGTGGCCAGTGCTTGCTCTTAGCTTTTTCCTTTTCTAGGCTCCCATAGACTGTTCACTTTCTAGCATATGATTTTTGCTCAGATGTAGTTCGCCTCAGCCCCAAGCAGGGACACTTTTAAAAACCATAACATGCTTTGCCCTATTGTTGTAAATAATCAAGATTGGACTAAAGTGGATGTAGATGTAGAAATATAAATATGTTTTGAACTATCTACCCCTACTTTCCATTTAACTCCCCAAATCATCTTTATCCAAGATTAAAAGGGCTTAATCAGTGCAAGAAATGTTTTTTTCTTTGATGTTCTATTAAAGTTACACTTAACATCACTGCTTTCTATTGGGAAGGGCAGTAGAAAATAAAACGTGGGTAATGATATTGTTGAAATCAGATTGCCTGGGGCTCTTATATAACTTAACTGCTCTGTATTGCCCGTCTGTAAAATGAGAATAACAGTAGTGCCTTTTTATAGGGTTATTGCAAGGACTGACCGGAAGAACTATGGCATGTAAGTTGCTTAGAACAGTTCTTGGCATGGACAACACACTCGGCAAATGTGAGCTTTTCTTCTCCCTCTCCCTGTCTTCATCCTCACTCTCCATCCTCTCTCAAAGTTTTGATTAACTATTTTAGTATAAAATTATTTTTACTATGAAGTACACAACCATGGCTCTGAAACATGTGAACATTGCATCGTGCTGTAATTGAATAAATGTATTCTCGAATTTTTCCCTTTTTGTCTAGGTTGTTCTATTAGTGTTTGGTTACCATAACTACCTGCATGTTTAATGCCTCACTCCAAATTATACCCCACTTCCACCCTAATCTCAGCAAGATCTTGTTACCTGATGTGTAAGCTCACAATGACTGGCTCTTTAACAGATGCATGGGATTTTTCTATAGTAAGCAGCTAATCAAAACATCTGGCTCCTGCCACCAAACAGTCTTTTGTGATGCCTCCTCCTATGATTATAAGGCACAGTGCTCAGGGAAAGCAGACTCATTTTAATAAAATTACAGGCACAGCATAACTAGCAAAGTAAATCTGCTGGGAAAAATAATTGTGCTCCGAAGCATAGGTGATTTAGGACAATGCTGCATAGAAATATGTCATTACTCCCTTCCACTACTATGGATAATTGAGTTGATTGCTACTTAAAACACAGTGAACTTTCTGCATCTGAAAACAGAAATTCATAGTTTGCTATTCCCTACTTTCCTTGCTTAGAGAACTAAAAATCAGCCATCCCAAGTCCCGAACCAGTGAAAGCCTCAACTGGCAAAACAGTGGGGTCTCAAACCTAATGAGATGGGAGGAATCAATTATCTTTTTGTTTTAAATTTTTTTTTATATATTTACTTCATGTTAATCTTCACCCCAGGACATGCTTAGAGAATGGAACAGAGATAGAAAAAGAGAGAAACACAGATGTGAGAGAAAAACACCAATTGGTTCCCTTCCTTACATTTCCCAACTGGGGATTGAACCCACAACCCAGGTATGTACTCTGACCAGGAACCGAGCTTGCAACCTTTTGGTGCACAGGATGACGCTCAACCCACTGAACCATTCTGGCCGGGCAGATCAATTATCTTGACCCCTTGCCACACAACATATCAGTGTTTCTATTGAATGGGGAGTGCAAGTCAAATGCTAGCAAGAGCTGGGAGACACTAACAGGGGCAGAGGATATGGCTACCTCCATGAAGAAACAACACTACTGTCAAGATCAAGGAAGTTTAACCAATTCTGCTCTGGTTAGGGCAGGTGTTACTATCCAAGGGATTCAGGCCAAGGGGAACACGGGGCTTCGTAGTAATCTGGGAGGAATCAGAATCCTATAGGTTGGGAGGTCCTTTCAAAATAGTGTGAGAGATAACAAAAGCAGGGCCTCGCTCCAGGAAAGAAGCTGTCAAGGTGGGGGAGATTCCAAAGCTCCCTTCCAACTGAGCTGGGGCGCAGGACCAGGTTTTAGCCTTACAATCCAGCCCCAGTTGTACCCCAATGGAGGGAAAACTGGAGACAGGAGAGGACTAGTCATGCAGATAGACCACACAGAGTGGGATGTGAACGGAGAGCATCCACTGGGCTAGACTCAACCAGAACCACCAGATGCTCTGTGAAACAGCGGTCACCTGATTCCTTAGTACACAAAGTGCTTCCAATATCCTCTTATTTATTTATTTATTTAGCCTCACCTGAGGGTATTTTTAAAAAATATTTAGTATTGAAAGTATTACATATGTCACCTTCTCCCCTCCCCCACTGACTCCTTCTAGCCAGCCCCAGGCTTTCACCACCCTATTGTCTGTGTCCATGGTTTATGCATATATACATACAAGTTCTTTGGTTGATCTTTTCCCACCCACCCATCCACCCACCCGCACCTTCCCTCTGAGATTCATCAGTCTGTTCCATGCTTCTATGTCTCTGGATCTATTTTGTTCATCAGTTTAAATTTGGTCATTAGATTCCACATATGAGTGAGATCATGTGATACTTGTCTTTCTCTGACTTGTTTATTTCACTTAGCATGATACTCTCCAGGTCCCTCCATGCTGTCTCAAAGGGTAAGAGATCCATAGTTTTTACTGCTGCATAGGATTCCACAGTGTAAATGTATCACAGCTTTTTTATCCATTCATCTGCTGGTGGGCACTTGGGCAGCTTCCAGATCTTAGCTATTATAAATTATGCTGCTATGAACATAGGAGTGAATACATTCTTTCTGATTGGTGTTTCAGGTTTCTTAGGACATATTCCCAGAAGTGTGACCACTAGGTCAAATGCCAGTTCCATTTTTAATTTTTTTTCCACATTGTTTTCCACAGTGGCTGTATCAGTTTGCATTCCCAGCAGCAGTGTACTAGGGTTCCCTTTTCTCCACATCCTTTCCAGCACTTGTCATTTGTTGATTTGTTGATCATAGCCATTTGATGTGAGTGGGGTGATACCTCATTGTCATTTTAATTTGCATCTCTTTGATGATCAGTGACTTTGGCATTTTTTCATGTCTCTTGGATATCTGTATGTCCACTTTGGAGAAATGTCTATTTAGGTCCTTTGCCCCTTTTGAAATTGGATTGTTTGTCTTCCTTTTTTAAAATTGTATGAGTTCCTATACATTTAGGATATTAACCCTTTATCAGATGTATCATTGCCAAATATGTTCTTTCATACAGTGGGTTCCCTTTTCATTTTCTTGATGGTTTCTTTTGCTGTGTAGAAGCTTTTAATTTTGATGCAGTCCCATTTATTTATTTTCCCTTGCCCTAGGAGATATATCAGTAAACATATTGCTACAAGAGATGTCTGAGATTTTGCTGCTTATGGTTTCTTCTAGGATTTTTATGGTTTCACATCTTACATTTAAGACTTTTATCCATTTTGAGTTTATTCTTGTGTATGAAGTAAGTTGGTGGTCTAGTTTCATTTTTTTTGCATGCATCTGTCCAATTTTTCCCAACACCATTTGTTGAAGAGACTATCTTGACTCCATTGTATGCTCTTGCCTCCTTTGTCAAATATTAATTGAGTATAATGGCTTGGGTCAATTTCTGGGGTCTCTGTTCTATTCCATTGATCTATATGCCTTTTTGTGCCAGTACCAGGATGTTTTGACTACAGTGGCTTTGTAGTATAACTTGTTATCTGGTACTGTGATCCCTCCAAGTTTGTTCTTTTTTCTCAAAATTGCTGCAGCTATTCATGGTCTTTTTTGGTTGCATATAAATTTTTGGAGTATTTGTTTTAGATCTTTGAAATATGCCATTGGTATTTTAATATGAATTGCATTAAATCTGTAGATTGCTTTGGACAGTATGGAGATTTTAATAAAGTTGATTCTACCAATCCATGAATATGGTATATTCTTCCACTTGTTTATATATTCCTTTATCTCTTTTTTCTTTTTTTAAAGTTGTTTATTTATTTTTTATTGTCTAAAGTTTTACATATGTCTTCTTTTTCCCCAAATGACCTCCCCCCCCACCCCAGCCATTCCCACCCCGGGGATGCCACCACCACCCCAGTGTCTGTGTCCATTGATTATGCTAATATGCCTGCATACAAGTCCCTTGGTTGCTCTCTAACCCCCCCTACCATTTGTCTATAAATCTATTCTTGTTCATCAAATTATGTTGATCATTATACCCCACATATGAGTGAGATCATGTGATATTTATCTTTCTCTGCAACAAACCTGAACCAGCTACCTGCAGGTTCTTTATTACAATACCCCTCATGTAATTAAACCATGGATTTCTATCAGGTGTGGCCACATGCAAACTAGTCAAAACAACGTGCTGTTCCCCCATTTTTCTTGTCAACCTGTCTAGTTCCACTCCCTGACCCCAACATTTTTTTGTTGGTATTTTTATTGGTATTGCATTATATTTAGAAATTGATTTATGGGCAATTGATTTTTTTTATGATGTTGAGCCTTCTTCAAGCACATGGTATATGTCTTCATTTGTTCTAGTCTTTTTGCCTTGAGTAGGATTTAAAAGTTTTTGTCATATAATTTTGCATATTGTGCCATAATTGCCATTTATTTTTGTTTGCCTCATAATAATTGATGCAAGGGGGAACAGATATTTTTCTGAAACCCCCCAAAACCTGAAAAAGATTTTTAATATCATTTGAGTTATGATAAAAATCAGTCAATGTGGTTAGTGGATTAAATATTCCAAGGTCAACTAGTAAATTAAAATTCACTTTTCTATAACAAAAATGAGTACATTCTTATTTTATATATCAAACAAACAAAGATTACATGTTCAAAGTTAAGATTGCCATAGATTAGTGAGGCAGAAACTCCTGAGAAAGTTTTTCGTAAACACAAATTCAATTTTATAAAACCTGGAAAAAAAAGTATATTTACCTAATCTGGATTATCTTTATATTTGTAATATCTTTAAAGTATCTACTTTATAATTATTCTCCAGCCTTCTTTACCTTTACGATTATAAATATAATCTCAAAGCCCTTGGTCAATATTTCAGAATGCCTTCGTAATGCAACTTAAAGTTTGGGAGACACGAACATAAAACCATGAATACTACACAAATAAATAGGTCATGCACACTGTAATGAAAAATGCTGGATGAATAAGTGTGAGCAAATAATATGAGGTCAGAGGAAAAGAATAGTGTAAAACTTATAACGGTTTAAATAGTTTAAATAAGCAGCGATAAATTAAAGAACGCAATGCAAAGTTCACATGACTTTCTCATATGGCGTGTGTGTGTTGTGGGGAAGCCACCAAAGCAAAATAGCGAATCTTCCAAGTACAGTGGGGCCTTAACTTACGAGTGTCCCGACTAACGAGCTTTTCGAGATAGGAGCCCTCTCTCCGCCGATTTTTTGCTTTGAGTTGTGAGCTAAAACTCGGGTTACGAGCCAGCTTCAGATACCCCACCGCTAGCTGGCGCAGCTAATGTCACAGTGAACGCCACAACATCAGCCCAGCATCACGTGTCTCACTCGTTCACTTTTTGATTTGACATACGAGTAATTTGAGTTACGAGCTCCGTCACGGAACGAATTAAACTCGTAAGTCAAGGCCCTACTGTAATTGTGCCTGGCCTGCCGGCCACCTCTCACGCCAGTCTCCCTGCTGCCCATTCCTCCAGCCGGGGAAGTTCTTTGGTCAAAAGGGCGCTTCTGTGGACAAGTTGAGGGTTGTACGGACTGAACCTCTGTGAGTTTCTACCTTACTCGGTGATTTTAAGAGGAAACAGGTCGCAATGCTGCTGGTATCGTGCATGCAGCACAGTGACATTAATCCTGGTCTGGGGACCCCAAGAAGCGAAGGAGGGCGGCTCCTCAGTGCAGTGGTCCCGCGCCCCCGGGAACCTGGGCTGGAGCACCCGCCGGAACCGCAGGCGCACTCAGCCCCGCGCATGCGCTCTCGGCGGAGCACGCCCGTTCCTTCCCAGGTAGGGAGTCCTGCTTGTTTATTAAATTACGACAGCCGTAAACCGAGCCTTTGCGACGGCTTCCGAGCTTTACGACGTCAACAACGATGGCGGCTGCCGGAGGTCGGTTTGAAAGTGCGAAGAGTATCGAAGAGCGTAAGGAGCAGACCCGGATCGCCAGGGCCGAGGTGTTGCGCCAGGTACTTGGGTTTTGGGGCTTTTGGAACCATCTGGAGCTGAGGGAATGGAGGTCTCTGGGAGCGAGGCCTGGCCCGCCCCCCACTCTACCTCCTCTCACCGCCTCACTGTCATCTATCTGGGCGAAGGGGTTCTCCCTGTGGGACGCGCGCGAGCTTTGGGCATCTCCCGTGTCCTGGAAGCGCTGGCAGGTCCGGTTGCTCATGTTCTCCCCGGGAAGCCCTGTGTCTGTCCTCTTGAGTGTCCTTCCCTCTTCCATGGTTCTTCCTGGACGTGCCTGGCGCCAGGGACCCCGCTGCCAGGGACCAGCCTCCCCGGCGCATTTCCCAGCCCCAGCCCTCGCTCCTGCTGTGAAACGAACATTCCCATTTTCAGGAACACATGCGAGACGCATTGGGGTAAATTGTGTTTGACCGTTTCATGCTGTCGCACTGTTGGTATCAGTTCCTGGCGTGTCCTATACCCTTACTGATCCGAGCGAGGGTTGACAGCGGAGACCCAGAAAACTTAGCTCCTCGAAAAAGGTTGAGGAACACTGTATTTCTCATTCAGATGGAGAGAACGGAGGCAGTGGATGGTATTGAATGATCTGAAAAGGGGTAAAAAGTGTGCCAATGAAGGGAAAAATGGAGGGGAGATCATCATAGAGTACAAGTGAGGGTTTTCATTTTTATTTGTGTGGAGATAGAAGGTTTTAAAGGGCTTTCAGTGCCGATGGGAAGGAGCAGGTAGAGGAGACAGGAAGAGAAGGCTTAATGACCACAGCCAGATTTGAAAGGGGGGGAAGAGTGGATGGTTAATCTTGGACAAGTGAAAGGCCAGTGTTCTTTGGTTTCAGCATGTGTAACATGTACAAATTCTATACTAATAAGAGGGTAATATGCTAATTAGACCGGGAGACCTTCCCTACGTCCTTCGGGACAAAGCCATAAAGCCATGGTGGCTGGGCGAGGCAGAGGCAGGTAGGGGCGAGCAGGCTGGCAGGGGCGGGAAGTTAGGGGTGATCAGGCCAGAAGGGGGGGCAGTTGGGGTTGATCAGGCCGGAAGGGGGGGAGGCAGTTGGGGTTGATCACGCTGGCAGGCAGAGTGGTTAGGGGCAATCAGGCAGGCAGGCAGGTGAGCAGTTAGGAACCAGCAGTCCCGGATTGTGAGAGGGATGTCCTAAACCGGCAGTTGGACATCCCCCGAGGGGTCCCAGATTGGAGAGGGTGCAGGCCAGGCTGAGGGACCCCCCCCCCCCCCCCCCCGCCCCGCCTTGTCTCTGGTATTTCAGGCAGTTTTTGGAAGGAGTAGTGTTTGTAAGCTGTGATAAATTTTATAATAGAAGAGATACATAGAGGTTGAAAGTCCCCAGCTTTGGACTTTGGGGAGCGAATCAAAGGGCAGGAACAACCTCCCAAGAAGAACTTACTTTATTTGACTATTGTTGAGGATGAATAAAAATTAGCAATCTGATCATTTGTTTTTAGAAAGATGATTCTTCCTGAAGTACTTTGGGGTTGTGGGTAGAGGGTTATGGGCATATGGGCATTGCAGATACGGTAGAAGTTGGGAGGTCAGTCACTTAGCGACAGAAGTCTCAGGCAGTAGCACCTGGATGGTGAAGGGGAAAGAGATGTGAGTCAGGCTTTAGGTTGGGAGCTTAAGGAAAGGGAGGGTCTAGAATAGGTCCCAGGATTCTGTCTTTGATTGGTAGCTCAATTCAGTAAAGATTGGTAATTTGATTGGTAATGTGGAAAGAGAGTTTTTTTACTAAAATTTTTTCTACATATTGGTAGAAGCAAATTCCTGACAAGGGACAGTTGATTCGTGAGAACATGTATGAAAGTGAGAGAAGATTTTGTTTTACTTTTTTATGAAAAGCAGTTGACTCAGTGTTAATTCCCCCCTCCCTCCCCTCCCCTACATCATTTTAGGCTAAAGCCAATTTTGAGAAGGAAGAAAGGCGTAAAGAACTTAAACGACTTCGGGGTGAGGATACATGGATGCTACCTGATGTGAATGAGCGGATTGAACACTTCTCACAGGTGAATACTAACAGGTTTACTTGATGTAAACCTGTTACATGTCTGACTTTTTTTTTTGCAATTAATATTGGGGGAGCAGCTTTATAGACTATTTCAAAAGTTGCAGAATGAGTATCACACAGTGGGCATTACAGAATAGTTTTATCTCTGGCAGAAATAATATATTTTAATATTTTGGACATTATGACATTGGACAGATTTTATTACTTAAATTGGCTGATAGAAAGCTTAGCTTCAAATTTCTGACCCTCTTGTAGCAAGCTGATGCATTTTAAACTTTTGTCATGTGTGTTTGTTTTTTTTGTCTCAATACTTGTTTTCTCTTTCCATAATTTTAATTTATGCCATCTTGTTATATTTTAAATGGCCTAATAATCTTCTATAAATTCTTTGGGGCCATAGAAGGATATATGCATACATATGCATACATACATAGATATGTTTGCGTATATATGTTTATTTGATTATATCTGTCTGTGAAATGAATCTGCAAATAAATTAAAACTTCACTTATTTTTGATACGATATCTCAGCCCTATGATTTATTAGTAGTGCATATATTATAGAAGCGTGTTAAGGTTTCTTTGAATATTTTATTCATTTTGTCATGTTTTTTGTCTCATTTTCTGAAAACTTAAAAGTTTTTTAGAACATAGAATTTTTTCCCCTTAAAATACTTCCTTTTAAGGTAAGATAAAATTCAATTCCCTTCTTACTTTTTCAAAATGATTATTTATAGGAACATACTGTGAAGAAAAAGAAGAAAAAAGACAAGCATTCAAAAAAAGTAAAGAAAGAGAAGAAAAAAAAGAGCAAGGAACAGAAGTATGAAAAAAACAATGAGTCATCTGATAGTTCATCAGTAAGTATATGCTAAAACTAATCAGGCATCTACTTGAGAGAATTTTCTCTAAAGAAATAATATATGGAAACTTAAAATATATGAGAACTTAAAAAAAATACTACTAGTAAGGATACGAAAATACCTGGGAAACATCTACTTGGAAATGTTCAGGAGACAGAAAGGTAAGAAGATGGAGATGAGGTTTGGGAGTCATTACTATTAAAGCCATTAGAATAAATGAATTGCCCAGGGAAACTGAAAAGAAAGAAGAACACCAGCACTGAGGAGCCAAGAAAGGACACTCAGCAGAAGTGGTTGGAAAACTAGGAGAAGCAGGGGAGTACTGTACAATTAAGGGAAGGAGTTCCGAGGCATTGAGAGTCTGTTATCCCTATTTGTTTTTTCATAGAAATTAATATTTAAGTCTTTAAAGTAGAATATGTTTATATATTTTCTTTGGGGCCAAAAGAAAGAGAATGCTTGGTCTACTCTGTCTCTAGCCAGTTCTGGGATGACAGAGGACTCACAAAGGAAAGAAAAGCAGGCCAAACTCTTCACACTTGTTTTCAGGAAGAAAGAGATATATTGTGCTTACAGAGATCATTAGAGATAATTGATCTCTTAGGAATGATCTTCACAGGTTAAACTCAGGTGAATCACCATATTTCAAAGTCTGGCCCTCTTGTAATTTCAGAAAGTAAACTTTTGGCAGTATACACTGAGGTGAGAATTGGCTCATGAAAACCTATCTTACATGAGAATGAGGTACATTGTATAGTGAGAAATACAACTGAATAGTTTTGTCAAGTAGCCAGTATAGCCTATGTAATAAAGAGCTAATATGCAAATGGTCGTCACACCTTCATGCCGTCACGCCATAACAGCTCAGACACTCAACACTGGGGAGAGAGGAATGGGGACCAGACAGGCTGCGGCCCAGGAGAGGGACAAGCCGCTCACCCCACTGTCCCGAGTGCCAGCGGTTGTGCCTGCGGCCTGGGAGAGAGACAAGCCGGATGCCCCGGGTCCCGGGCGCCAGCGGCTGGGGCTGCAGCCTGGAAGAGGGACAAGCTGCCCGCCCCATGGTCCCGGGAGCCAGCGGCCCCGCAGTCCCCGAGTGCCTGAGGCTGCGGCCAGCCTGGGCAAAGCTGGCCTGGGTGCCTGCAGCCGGCCAGAGGGAGGGAAGCCTGGGTCCTGGGTGCCTGTGAGCGGCCGGAGGAGGGTCCCAGGTGTGGGGCAAGGCAGAGGTGGTTAGGGCTGATCAGGTCAGCAGGGGAGCAGTTAGGGGTGATCAGGCAAGCAGGCAGAGGTGGTTAGGGGTGATTAGGCAGGCAGGCAGGCAAGCGAGCGATTAGGAGCCAGTGGTCTCGGATTGCGAGAGGCAGTTGGACATCCCCTGACGGGTCCCGGATTGGAGAGGGTGCAGGCCAGGCTGAGGGGACATCCCCTCTGTGCACGAATTTTGTGCACTGTGCCTCTAGTTGGTATATAAAAATGCCATCGATTTCTGGGTGTTAATTTGTATCCTGTTATGTTGCCAAATTCATTTATTAAATCTAGCAGCTTTTTGATGGAGTCTTTAGGGTTTTCTATGTACAATATCATGTCGTCGTCTGCGATTAGTGAGAGTTTTACTTCCTTCTTTCCAATTTGGATGCTTTTTTTTTCTTGTCTGATTGCTGTGGCTAGGACTTCTAGTACTGTGTTGAAGAAGAGTGATGAAAGCAGTCATCCCTGCCTTTTTCCTGTTCTTAGAAAAATTGGTTTTAGTTTTTGTCCATTGAGTGTGATGTTAACTGTAAGTTTGTCATATATGGCCTTTATTATGTTGAGGTATGATTCCTCTATTCCAACTTTGCTGAGAGTTTTTAAGCAAAACGGGTGTTGTAATTTGTCAAATGCTTTTTCAGTGTCAATTGATTTGATCATGTGATTTTTGTCTTCCAATTTGTTTATGTTAAATTCTCTTTTTAATGGCTAACACAAAGTGGTAAGAACCAGGCCTTTCTAAATTGATTTAACAGTATGAATGTGAGTAGACCAGAAATATATTTATATTGGTTATCCTAAAACATTGTAACTCTATCTATCTATCTATCAATAAATAAATAAGTAGTTCTGTGGTTTCTCTCTAAATCAAAAACAATATGTGAATGAATGAATAAACTAATAAAATCTGCTCTGCTTTGGGAAACATTTGGCAGTTAAAATGCTAGAGACAAATATGTTTGTACCATGTGGATTTTACCTTTCCCAAGACATATTTTTTCATTCTCTGGTTAGGTAATTTTTAGGAACTTTGTGGAATGAAGGAATACTGGTTTTATTCAGGAAACCCACTTTTCCTTGTTGGCTCAGAGTTTCTCTGCTGTGCACTAACAAGCGGTTTGCAGTGGGTGATTTCTAGGATCTTTCCTACCCTTGAATTGTACAGTTCTAAAGAATGGATTCTAGAGCCAGACAGACCTACATTTCTGTCTTGGTTTTCCTATTTGGATGCCATGTAACCTGGGAAAGTTATTTAATTTCTTATCTGTAAAACCAAAATAATATTTCACGTCGGGTTGTTTTAAGGAGTCAAAATGATAACATATGTAAAACACTTATTCTGGTACTTAACATGGAAGAGTTGATGGATATATTTGTTGAAAACAAACCCCAAAACCTGTTGAGCACTTAGATTATGTTGACTAAATGCCACTTAGTTGATTTAACAATCTGTTACTTACACTCAGTAAGCAAAATGCTTTCCAGCCTAGCTGTTAACTGAGATCTGAGCATTTTTAGATCTAGAGAACTCTCAACAGTTGAAACTTTGAGGCAAACTCATTTAGTTGGGTGTTGTTCCCTTTGTTCTAGTTAAGCAAAGATGTTAGTTCTACTTGATCTGGTAGGAACTGCAGTTCTGTGTTGAAGTGAGTTCTTTATCCAGCATTCTGATCTCTGTGTTTGGCTTTCCTTTGGATTACTAATGTACTACTAGGAACTTACAAGTGATTTGATTGGTGCTTCATGAGCACATTCCTAAATAGTTAACATGTTCTTTCTTCAAATTTTCAATGTAATTGTTCAAAGGGGAATTATAGTATATGAATTTTCTCTAGGAAGCTGAATTTCTGCTATTTAACAGCACACAATTTTCATATGAAAGTATGGACATTTGAAAATTTACTTATATGCTAAATATTCTTAGAGCTCTGAAGAAGAGTGGGTTGAGGCTGTTCCACCCCAGACTCCTGGCAAGGAAAAGGCCTGGAAACTGAAAGGTGAAAAGTCAGAAAAAGAAGACAACCAAGGTATTCGGGTAAGCCACCTGATTTTAAACAAAGAAGTGTGAACTTGTAAGAATAGATTAGTATTAAATGAAAGATGATTATAATTTATTAAGTAGAAAAATTAGACTTTGGAAACCATATACTTTTATAAATACTTTTGGCAGTAATGCTGTTTGCTGAGCCTTAAGACTCCCCCCTTCTCCTGTGAGAAAGTAAGTGCTCATCTCTGTTATGAGTCCTCTAGAACAGCGGTTCTCAACCTGTGGGTCGCGACCCCTTTGGCGAACGACCCTTTCATAGTGGTCGCCTAAGACCATCCTGCATATCAGATATTTACATTACGATTCATAACAGCAACATTACAGTTATGAAGTAGCAACGAAAATAATTTTATGGTTGGGTCACAACATGAGGAACTGTATGTTTAAAGGGCCAGAAGGTTGAGAATCACTGCTCTAGAAAGTTTCCTGCCTCTGGTTCTTGATAGAGCAGGGGCACTTTCTCCTGTGTACTTGAGGCCTGTACTGTTCTCTTTATCTGACCTTTCTACTGTGAGTAGAGTTTCATCACAGTTTTCTTTTCCTTCTCATGTCATAATTTTCATAGCAATACTTAGAATTGGCTAGTTCACAGATTTTGGGTTATTGTTCATTTGCTTGAGGAAGAAATGCTATTTATACACCATCAGCCACAGGGAAGAAAGAATGGTGAAAAGGAACTAATGTTGGTGTGTCTGTTGTGTGTCAGACTCTGATCTGGATGCCTTACACTTGTTCTCTTGTTTATGCCTAAAGCAGTCCTGAAAAGTAGGGGTTTTATTCTGTTTTACAGGGGAGAGAATAAGGCTTAGAGAGACTAAGAAACTTGCTTTAAGTTAAATAGTCATGTAGGATTCAATCTAGGTTCAACTGCCTCCAAAGTGCCTACTCTTTCTACTAAGTGTGTAGTATTAACTTTTAATTAATTTAGATCGAAATGACTTTTTTTTTTAACAGAGGGATGAGTGGATGACTGTTGATTTTATGTCTGTTAAAACTGTGTCATCATCATCACTCAAAGCTGAAAAAGAAACAAAAAAGAAAATAGAGCAAGCAAAAACCCAAGCACTTGAACAGGTAAGATACTTAAAATACTTTAACTTTCTAATTTGCCTCAATAAACTGATAAAATATTTATACGGATGCAGTTTTACTTGTAAGATATTGTTTTTTTGTGGTATTTTATAAAAATTAGTGGGAACAACTGTGAATTATAAGTTCTTTTAAAATAAATTTCCTGTAGGAAGTAAATTTAAAAGTATACTAGATTGATAAATCTGGGCATATTTAGTTGAGTAATAATTGAGTTTGATTTATGGCTGGATTCATAGGATTTCGGTCTTGAACTGTGCTACCTGTGTGGTCTGAAAACCTTTCAGGTGAGAATTTATTTTAAAGTATTCTTGGGTTGGTAGTGCCTTGAAGTGCTTGGCAGAAATAACCACCAGTCCTTTCTGGAGGAGTATCACACTGTCAATTTACACATAATATATTTCCCAGAAATGAGTTCTATAGAATGTATGCTCACAATCTAAAATCATAAAATACATGAAAATACAAGGATTGTCCATGAATAAGAGTTAATCTCAAACACTAAACAGCAGAAACCTTTATCTGTTGGAATATTGAAGAGCTTTACATAATAACAAGTACAGAAAATATGAATGAAAGATTAGGAGACAGATTTGAGAGTCAATAAGAGCTTATAGAAATGAAGATTATTACAGTTGAAATCAGAAAGTCAGTAAATGGTTTAACAACCTATGGAATACAGCCGAAGAGAGAATTAGTGAAAAAGAAGAGTCTAAGAATTTACTCTGGGTGCAGCATAGAGGGACTAATAAAGGAAAAATATGAAAGAGTGATAATACAATATGATCAGTGATTTTTTTCCAGTTTAATTTTAATTCTGAAAATGTAGGTGTGGTTAATTATATTGACTGATAATTAAGCAGCTATTCATAAGGAATATTGGAAGCTAAGGGTTTTTGGAATATTTTGACTAAGTTCTGTAAAATGTCTTTATCTCTGAGTTAGACTTGAAGGAGTTGGGACTTCCTGTACAAAAAGTAAGAGGGAAAGTACAAAAAGAGGGGGATAATCAGTGAATAGTGGAGCAAGAAAGGGGAGCTGTGTAAAATTTGGAAGTTGATCTTACCCATTGGTATTACATACTTGCTTCTGAAATAATGCTGTGCTACTTGTGAACATTGACAGTCTGCTTTGCTAGTCTCTGTTGACTTGTGGTCTTATGTTTTGCTGATATTCAGGCCTGTTCTCCATATCAAACAGTAGAACATAGTAAACTCTTGAATATCTTTAATAGATTTAATAGTGATTAGATTTTCTTAGAAATACTTTTAATAAAAGTGCTTTCACTTTCTTAAGAATCTAATACTTTTGTTGTGCTTATTTTTTAAAAATAATTCTTTATTGTTGAAAGTATTACATATGTCCCTGTTTTTAACCCATTGACCCCCTCCAGCCTGCCTCTGCCCCCCACACAAGGCCTTCAGCACCCTATTGTTTGTGTCCATGGGTTATGCTGATATGCATACAAGGTCTTTGGTTGATTGCCCCCCCTCCCCCCCGAGATTCCGCACTCTGTTACATGCTCCCATGTCTCTGGATTCACTCCATTCATCAGTTTATTTTGTAGATTCTACATATGAGTGTGATCATGTGATACTTGTCTTTCTCTGACTGACTTATTTCACTTAGCATAATACTCTTCAGGTCCGTCCATGCTGTCTCAAAGGGTAAGAGATTCTTCTTTTTTACTGCTGCACAGTCTTCCATGGTATAAAGGCACAACAGCTTTTTTATCCACTCGTCTATTGTTGGGCACTTGGGCTGTTTCCAGATCTTAGCTATTATAAACTGGGCTGCTATGAACATAGGGATTCATATATTCTTTCTTTTCTTTTTTGTTTAAATTTAAATTCTTTATTGTTTAAAGTATTACATATGTCTCCTTTTCCCCCCATTGACCTCTCCCTGGCCATTCCCATCCCCCAGCACATGCTCTCACTCCCTTACTGTCTGGGTCCATGGGTTATGCTTATATGCATGCATACAAGTTCTTTGATTGATCTCTTACCCCCTGGTCCCCCACCTTCCCTCTGAGGTTGGACAGTCTGTTTGATGCTTGTCTGTCTCTGGATCTATTTTTTGTTCATCAGTTTATGTTGTTCCCCATATTCCACAAATGAGTGAGATCATGTGATACTTATCTTTCTCCAACTAGCTTATTTCGCTTAACATAATGCTCTCCAGGTCCATCCATGCTGTTGCGAATGGTAAGAGTTCTTTCTTTTTTACAGCAGCATAGTATTCCATCATGTAGATGTACTGCCGCTTTTTAATCCACTCATCTGCTGATGGGCACTTAGGCTGTTTCCAAATCTTAGCTATTGTGAGTGGTGCTGCTATGAACATATGGGTGCATATATCCTTTCTGATTGGTGTTCCTGGTCTTGGGATATATTCCTAGAAGTGGGTTTACTGGATTAAATGGGAGTTCCATTTTTAAATTTTTTTTAAACCTTTTTAAAAAAATATTAAATATTTATTGTTCAGATTATTACATTTGTTCCTCTTTTTCCCCCCATAACTCCCCTCTTCCCAGTTCCCACCCCACCCTCCGCCCTCACTCCCCACCCACTGTCCTCATCCATAGGTGCACGATTTTTGTCCAGTCTGTTCCCGCATCTCCCACACCCCTTTCACCCCCAAGACTAGTCAGTCCATTCCCTTTCTATGTCCCTGATTCTATTATAATCACCAGTTCATTCTGTACATCAGATTATTTATTCACTTGATTCTTAGATTCACTTGTTGATAGATGCATATTTGTTGTTCATAATTTGTATCTTTACTTTTTTCTTCTTCTTCCTCTTCTTAAAGGATACCTTTCAGCATTTCATATAATACTGGTTTGGTGGTGATGAACTCCTTTAGCTTTTCCTTATCTGTGAAGCTCTTTATCTGACCTTCAATTCTGAATGATAGCTTTGCTGGATAAAGTAATCTTGGTTGTAGGTTCTTGGCATTCATCACTTTGAATATTTCTTGCCACTCCCTTCTGACCTGCAAAGTTTGTGTTGAGAAATCAGCTGACAGTCATATGGGTATTCCCTTGTAGGTAACTGAGTTTCTTTCTCTTGCTGCTTTTAAGATTCTCTCTTTGTCTTTTGCTCTTGGCATTTTAATTATGATGTGTCTTGGTGTGGTCCTCTTTGGATTCCTTTTGTTTGGGGTTCTCTGTGCTTCCTGGACCTGTAAGTCTATCTCTTTCACCAGGTGGGGGAAGTTTTCTGTCATTATTTCTTCAAATAGGTTTTCACTATCTTGCTCTCTCTCATCTTCTGGCACCCCTATAATTCTGTGGTTGGTACGCTTGAAGCTGTCCCAGAGGCTCCTTACACTATCTTCGTATTTTGGGGTTCTTTTTTCATTTTGCTTTTCTGGTTGGGTGTTTTTTGCTTCTTCGCATTTCAAATCTTTGACTTGATTCTTGCGCTCCTCTGGTCTGCTGTTGGGAGTCTGTATAATATTCTTTATTTCAGTCAGTGAATGCTTAATTTCTAGTTGGTTCTTTATCACAACATCGAGGGTCTCATTAGATTTCTTGTAGATCTCATTAAGTTTATCGGCAGTTCATAGAAAATTATTGAAAGACCTTAAAAGTGTAGTTTTGAGCTCTATATCCTCCAGTTCTGACATTTGTGTCCTGTTTCTTTGTCTCCGCATTTTTTACGCTTTCTTGGTGCACCCCCTAGTGGTCTTTGTGCGCAGTCTTGTTGTAGTTAAGCCTTGATTGTTGTAGGTAATACTCGGGTGGATTTGACCTCCAGGCCAACTGGCTGTGAGAATCAGCTGTGTCTGCAGTGGGAGAACTTCTGTCCCCTAGGGAGGTGCTAATCTAGCCTTTGCCTGAGGCTATCCGGCAAATGCCTCTGTGCAGGGCTTGGGCAGGGCGGGTCCCAGGGGATCTACAGGGCGGGCAGAGCGAGCAGTTTTGGCTGTTCTTAGTCCCATCCCCAGGGGCTCTGCCTCTCAGAGTCCCAGCAACCGCTGCAAACCTTGGAGAGAAAGCTGCCTTTGAGTTCTGACCGAAACCAGATAGTCCCGCTTCTCCCGTTTGAGTCTGGGTCCCTAGAGACTCGCCCGGATCTGGAGCTCAGAGTCTGAGACTCCCTCCTGATTGAAACAGACAACCGCGCCCTCAGCCGCCAGCCAGCTCCGCATGCATTCCGCACCTTAGTATTTTACTTCAGCGCTGCGCCTCCTCTGAGTCTCGGTATGCTTTTCTCTTTCCTCCTAGTTGTAGAACTTCCACTCAGCCAGCCTTCCTGTGGTTCTGGATGATGTCCGTTCCGTCTTTTAGTTGTATTTTTGAAGTGGTTGTTTGAGGCAGCAAACTCTGGCGTTAACCTATGCCGCCATCATGGTTTCCCCATTTTTAAATTTTTGAGGAAACTCCATACTTTTTTCCACAGTGGCTGCACCAGTCTGCATTCCCACCATCAGTGCACTAGGGTTTCTCACCAGCACTTGTCGTTTGTTGATTTGTTGATGATAGCCATTCTGACAGATGTGAGTTGGTACCTCATTGTTGTTTTGATTTGCATTTCTCGGATGATTAGTAACTTTGAGTATGTTTTCATAGGTCTCTTGGTCTTCTGTATGTATACTTTCAAAAAGTGTCTATTTCGGTCCTTTGCCCATTTTCTGATTGGATTGTTTATCTCCCTTTTGTTAAGTTGTATAGTTCCCTATAAATTTTGGAGGTTAGACCCTTATCGGATATAACATTGGCAAATATGTTCTCTCATGCAGTGGGCTCTCTTTTTGTTTTATTGATGGTTTCTTTTGCTGTGCAGAAGCTTTTTATTTTGGTGTAGTCCCATTTGTTTATTTTCTCCTCAGTTTCCATTGTCCTAGGAGTTGTATCGGTAAAGATATTGCTACGACATATGTCTGATATTTTGCTGCCTATGGATTCTTCAAAATTTTTTATGGTTTTCTGTCTTATGTTTAAGTCCTTTATCCATTTTGAGTTTATTTTTGTGTATGGTGTAAGTTGGTGGTTTAAGTTTCATTTTTTTTTTTTTTTTTTTTTTTGCCGGTGTCTGTCCACTTTTCCCAACATCATTTATTGAAGAGACTGTCTTGACTCCATTGTATGTTCTTGCTTCCTTTGTCAAATATTAATTGAGCATAATGGCTTGGGTTTATTTCTCGGTTCTCTGTTTTATTCCATTTGTCTTTATGTCTGTTCTTGTGCCAGTACTAGGCAGTTTTGAGAACAGTGGCTTTGTAATATAACTTGATATGTGGTATTGTGATCCCTCCAACTTTGTTTCTTTCTCAGGATTGCTGTGGCTATGAATTTTTGGAGAGTTTGTTCTAGGTCTGTGAAATATGCCGTTGGTATTTTAATGGGGAGTGCATTGAACCTATAGATTGCTTTGGGTAGTATGGACATTTTAATGTTGATTCTATCAATCCATGAACATGGTATATTCTTCCATTTGTTTAATGTCCTCTATCTCTTTTTTCAACGTCTTATAGTTTTCCAAGCTGTATTCAGGTCTTCTACTTCCTTAGTTAAGTTTATTCCTAGGTATCTTAATTTTTTGTTGCAATGGTAAATGGGATTTTTTCTTTAAAAATATATATTTTATTGATTTTTTACAGAGAGGAAGGGAGAGGGATAGAGAGTTAGAAACATCGATGAGAGAGAAACATTGATCAGCTGCCTCCTGCACACTCCCTACTGGGGATGTGCCTGCAACCAAGGTACATGTCCTTGACTGGAATCGAACCTGGGACCCTTTAGTCCACAGGTCAGCGCTCTATCCACTAGCTAAACCAGTTAGGGCTGGGATTGTTTTTTTACTTTCTCTTTCTGTGAGTTCATTATTGATGTATAAAAAAGCCATAGATATCTGGGTGTTAATTTTGTATCCTGCTACATTGCCAAATTCATTTATTAAGTCTAGTAGTTTTTTGATGGATTCTTTAGGGTTTTCTATGTACAATATCATGTCATCTTGAAAAATGACAGTTTTACTTCTTTTCCAACATGGATGTCTTTTATTTCTTCTTCTTGTCTGATTGCTGTGGCTAGCATTTCCAATACTGTGTCGAACAGGAGTGGTGAGAATGGGCATCCCTATCTTGTTCCTGTTCTTAGGGGAAATGGTTTTAATTTTTGCCCATTGATTATGATGTTGGCTGTAGGTTTGTCATTATAGCCTTTATCATATTGAGATATTCTCCCTCGATTTCCACTTTGCTGAGAGTTTTTATCCAAAATGGGTGTTGGATTTTGTCGAATGCTTTCTCTGCGTCTATTGATATGATCATGTGATTTTTAAAAAATATATTTTTATTGATTTCAGAGAGGAATTAAGAGGGAAAGAGAGAGAAAAGAAACATCAATGATGAGAGAGAATCATTGACTGGCTGTCTCCTGCATGCCCCCCACTGGGGATCAAGACTGCAACCCAGGCATATGTCCTTGGCTGAAATCGAACCTGGGACCCTTCAGTCCGCAGGCCGACGCTCTATCCACCGAGCCTAACCTGTTAGGCGCAGCGGATCTCAACCTGTGGGTCGCAAACAATGAAAATACATCCTGCATTTCTGATATTTACATTACGATTCATAACAGTAGCAAAATTACAGTTATGAAGTAGCAATGAAAATAATTTTATGGTTGGGGGTCACCACAACATGAGGAATTGTATTAAAGGGTCGAGGCATTAGGACGGTTTGGAACCACTGGTGCTAGGGCAAACGTGATTTTTGTCTTTCAATCTGTTTATGTAATGTATCACGTTTATTGATTTACAAATATTGTACCAGCCTTGCATCCTGTAATAAATCCTACTTGTTTGTGGTGTATGATATTTTTAATATATTGCTGGATCTTATTTGCTGGTATTTTGTTGAGGATTTTAGTATCTATTTTCATGAGGGATATTGGCCTGTAATTTTCTTTCTTTGTAGTGTTTCTATCTGATTTTGGAATTAGAATAATGCTGGCCTCATAAAAAGAGCTTAGAAGTGTTCTTTCCTCTTGGATTTTTTTGGAATAGTTTGAGGAGTATAAGTGTTAGTTCTTTGAAGGTTTGATAAAACTCCACTGTGAAGCCATCTGGATCAGGGCTTTTGTTTGCTGGGAGTTTTTTGATTACTGCTTCTATTTCATCATTTTGTTATTGGCCTATTCAGGTTTTCTGCTTCTTCTTGATTCAGTTTTAGGAATTTGATTATTTCATCCACGTTGTCCAGCTTGTTGGCATACAGTTGTTCATAGTATTTTTCTTTGTATTTCTGTGGTGTCAGTGGTTACTTGTCTGCTTTCATTTCTGATTTTACTTATTTGGGTCCTCTCTCTGTTTCTTGATGAGTCTGGCTAATGGCTCATCACTCTTGTTTATCCTTTCAAAGCACCAGCTCTTGGTTTCATTTGTTGTGCTTATTGTACCAATTTTCCAGCTTTGAGTTTCAGGTTTTCTAAATTAACATACCTTTTCTTACAAATTCTTATATAATCTTTCCGGATTTAATTAAAGCATCTTCTGTTGATCTCATTTGCTGTGTAGTTTTTGTCTTTTGCATCTGTGTCATCTTTTTAATTTCTGTTGCTACTGCTATTGTGTGAATGCCACTTTTTAGATGTATGTCTTCCCTCTCTGAGCCTCATTTATCTCATCCATACTGGAGTTGAGTTAATATCTGTAGTGAACTGAGGACAGTCCCTGGAACTAAGAACTGTTTAAGGTTAGATATTATGGTTCAGTCTCTAATTCACTCTTGCCTGGGCAATTACAATAATCTCCCTGTTTTTCAGCATCCTGCAGCTGATGTCAGGTTAATTTTTTCAAAGTACAGCTTCGATTATAGTATTCTTTTTAGAAGTCTTCAGGGATTCAGTTAAAGAAAATTTGTCTCTGCCATTTCTAATGTTTCCTTCTGATGGAACAAGCTCCACTAGTGGTATTCCATGCCACCCCCTTTTCTCATTCTGTCCTTGACAATATGGAGTAAATGATCTGTTTTGAATTTGGGAAGAATAAACTGGGCATACTTTTCTTAGTTCTGCCTTTCCTGCTAATGGGACAGGCTGCCTACAGAGAACATGTAGGGATTGTTCAGAGCTGTCAATACTTGGGAAGTCTGCCGGGGTCAGTTAACAGGCCCATTTGGCTTTCTTTCACCGAAAGAAAAATTCTCTTCCGATTTAGCCTCTATCAACAATAAAGGTAATTTTTTTAAATCTCCTTTGCTTTTTATTGTAATTTTTAATTTGCTGAGGGCCTGGATGGAAAAAAAAAGGTGCTACATTTTTTTTTGTTGTTCTCTTTTAAAACCCTCCCCAAAAGCTGCCTGCAAATAGAGTCCAAACATATTAGTTTGATCTTTCTCTTAGGTAATTTGTACCTCAACCAAACTAGGTTAATGACTTTCCTTCATTTCTCTGCAAATTCCTGTCTCTGAATTTTTGTTTATCTGATTCTTTCTGAGTGAATTCCCTCTGTCTCTGATTGTCTGCATCTTGTTTATCCTTCAGTATATACTATGAAATTCTTCCTATTTCTCTTAACTGAAATCAGTTTCTTCTTTATGTTTTTATTGCACTGTATTTGCTCCTTTCTTTTTTAAAAATTTTTTTAAAATACATATTTTATTGATTTTTTACAGAGAAGGGAGAGGGATAGAGAGAGTCAGAAACATTGATGAGAGAGACATTGATCAGCTGCCTCCTGCATACCCCCTACTGGGGGTGTGCCCGCAACCAAGGTACATGCCCTTGACCCGAACCGAACCTGGGACCCTTTAGTCACCAGGCCGACGCTCTATCCACTGAGCCAAACCAGCCAGGGTATGCTCCTTTCTTTTATAATATTGTAGTTTTCTGTAATTTAATAGTCTTAATCCTGTTTCCCTTCTGAGATTATAAGATTTTTGAGAATCTGTTTTGTTTATATTGTATCTTCCTTAGCAGCTAGTATAGAACTCTGTAGATAGTAGGTGCTTTTTTATTTTTTGTACATTTGAAATTGTAGATTTATTCTTTATCCCATGATTTTACCTTGTTGCTCCCTGGATTTAGTTCTGAAGATCATAATCTGTAATAATTTTTAATTTTTGCTGTAGTAAGAATTCAGGTTGTTGTTTGCAGAAGTAAACCATTGAGACTAGTGACTGAGACTAGCCCGTTTTCAAGCATCTGCACATCAGTTTGAGTGTGTTGATCTTTGCAGGTCATCATATTCTTAACATTTGGCCCTAGCCTAAAATGATGGCCCTTAGCTGAAGCTTTGATGTGAAGCATGTTGATTTTATATCTCTTCTTGATTTTGAGGATATCATTTCTTTTGTTTTCTAGGCTAGTGTTTTTCAAAATGTGTAAGGTGAAATTAATTTATTGCAGTCAGTATTTAACAATATAAGGTATCAGTAGGTATTGCATGTACTAGTAATAAAGACACATTTTGTTTCCTTAGTTCTGGTGATAGACAGATATTCGCACACACACACACAATCTCTCTCTGGGTAAAGGAAACAAAAAAGTTTGAAAACCAGTGCTCGAGGTTGTGTCTGTGTCCTCTGGGCTTCTTACGCCCACATGGTGCTGTAGGTTATACTAGTAGACCTATAGTGCGTACCTATAGACCCTGTCTAAGAGATGCATACCAACTTTTCAGTCTTCTTTTACAAGCAGGAGATCACCCCACCCCACGCCTTGGCTTTGGTGGTGAGACTAACTTCATTGTCCTGTTTTAGCAAGAGCATTTTCAGTGTTTATCTTATATGAATTGAACTGAGGACGATCAGTTTCTGCTTGCACATAGAGCCCAGTGGACCTGTGGCTTCAGTTCTGCTTACTGCTTTACATTTATGTTCTTTTCTAGGCCACAGAATTATTTATCTTGTTCTGAACTCAAGTGTGTTTTATATTTTGTATCTCTTTTCTGTTTGTCCTGAGCAGGTAGGTTGTGATGATTGGCAGCTTAATGAGCCATCTTGACTAGAAGGCCTGAGAGTGTTTTGGAAATGGATTTGTGTTGATATATTTTATTTCTGTTTCATTCCTTTTAATCACTGTATAGTCTTTCTTGTCTGTGACATACTGTAAATATCCATTTATTCTGGATAACTGTACATTTACATTGTTTGCTGTTTTTCACTACTACAAACAGTGCTAAATGAAGGTCCTTATATACACGGTAGGGCAAAGTAAGTTTTGCAGTTGGGAATACTTGAAACACAGTTTATTCTTCTTTTATTTACTTATTTATTTATTTATCTATTTATTTATTACTGCATTTTCCATATGAACAATGTATTTTTTTCCCTCATGTACATGTGTGCAAATTTCACTATGGTGCATATCTTAAAGTGAAGTTGCTAAGTTATAAAGTATGTGAGTGGGCTGGGGTGGTGCACCTGTGACATGAGGGTGTAATGTATCAAAAAAGCTTTTATTTCAGGTGCCTGGGTGCAGATGGGCTGAGTCAGCAGGGAGTGCAGGGATGGGGAAGACTTTTATCAGCTATTGCTGGCGGCAAGCAGTTAGACTGTGTAAGGGTCCGGTCCTTTGTTCCTCCAACCACCAGGTGTCTTCTGGTTATCTGAGCTATGCGGTATTCAAGGCTGCAAGCTTTCTATAAGGTATCTGTTAACACATTAGGCACCCAGTCTGTTTTGTCTTCTGGACGGAAAGTATAGTGTCGGTCACCGGTGATGGACTGGGCACTTAATGTGTTAAGCACAGTAAGTTTTTCTCTGTCCTGTTTTATTCTCTTTAACCCTTTCAGTATGTACCCATCCTATATAATAAAACCCTAATATGCAAATCAACTGAACAGCGGAACAACTGGTCGCTATGATGTGCACTGACCACCAGGGGGCAGATGCTTAATTCAAGAGCTGCCTCCTGGTGGTCAGTGTACTCCCACAGGGGGAGCTCCACTCAGCCAGAAGCCGGGCTCACGGCTGGTGAGCACAGTGGTGGTAGTGGGAGCCTCTCCCCCCTCCACTGCAGCACTAAGAAACAGCGAGCCAAGCGGTAAGGAGCAGTGAGCAGGTGGGCGGTAAGGAGTGAGGGGTCCTAGACTGTGAGAGATATCCTGGACTGCGAGAGAAATGTCTGACTGCCGGCTTAGGTCCGATCCCTGGCCAGTATCGGGCCTAAGCTGGCAGGTGGACATCCCCCGAGGGGTCCCAGACTGCGAGAGGGCGCAGGCTGGGCTGATGGAACCCCCTCCCCCCCACCCCCAGTGCACCAACTTTGTGCACCGGGCCTCTAGTCTTTTATAAATACTTGGAAAGAGATTACATCAATTTATACTGTCCAAACAATGTATGTTCTTTTACTATACTAAGTATCTGTATTGTCAAACTTTAAAATTTTTGTCATGCTGATTAATAGGTCAGAAATGGTATTTTATTGTTTTATATGCATCTGATTACATCAAGGGAACTTTTTATGTTTTTTGGTCATTCAGATTTCTTAGACTATGAACTGTTTGTTTATGTTTTCTGCTTATTTTTTTTTTTCTTGAATTTTCTTACTGTTATTGTAGTTCTTTATAATCCAGTCCTTTTTTATTTGTATATATTCAGATAGTACCTCATATTTTGTCTAGCCTGTTGTCATTTGTCCTCCTTAGTTTGTAATTCCAGCCTTTTTTATCCTGTTGAGAAACTGATGTGTTTCTCTTTGAGTGTCTAGATGAGAACACTAGAAGAAATTCCTTGATTATAGATACTGTGAGATGTTGTTGACATTGCAGAATCTTTTTGGTATAAAGAAGTAAAATCTTTATGGTTTTGCTTATCCCTCTAAGTTAACTGTTAACTTAAATTTTGTGCTTTGAGATTCTGTACTTTATTATTATTTTTTTAAAATATATTTTATTGATTTTTTACAGAGAGGAAGGGAGAGAGATAGAGAGTTAGAAACATCGATGAGAGAGAAACATCGATCAGCTGCCTCCTGCACATCTCCCACTGGGGATGTGCCCGCAACCAAGGTACATGCCCTTGTCCGGAATCGAACCTGGGACCCTTCAGTCCGCAGGCCGACGCTCTATCCACTGAGCCAAACCGGTTTCGGCGAGATTCTGTACTTTAAAAAAAAAAATCCTCACCTGAGGATATGCTTATTGATTTTAGAGAGGGGGGAGGAGGGGGGGGGGAAGAGAGAGGTAGAGAGAGAAACATTGATCTGAGAGAAAACATCAATCGGTTGCCTTCCATAGGTGTTCTATCTGGGGATCAAATCCTCGCTATACAGGATGATGCTCCAACCAACTGAGCACACTGGCCAGGGCAATTCTGTGCTTTTATTTTATTCATCATTTTAATTTTTGACAGTATAGTTGATCATATTACTAGAAACTAACATTTAACTCTTTCCATTCTTCTCCATCTAATTGCCATCATTACTTCTAATAATTGCCACTATTATTTCTAGCATTTTCTGACCATCTAAGTAAGGCAAGCATGTCAAACTCAAAGACTAACATGGGCCAAATAAACAAGGTTTAAGTTTATGTGGGCCACAAAAAAACAAAAGCTTCAATTTTCATAGAAACATAGATTTATTTCAATAGAGAATGCTGAATACAAAGGGCTAAAATAAATGAGTAATCATTAACATAAAATAATAGAACATTTTAATAAAAATTAATATTTTTTCTTAAACATTAACTTACCAGACACTGAATAACTGCACAAATTAATAAGTGTAAGGCAAATAAACCTATTTTTCTTGTTCTCTGAAAGTGAAATATTTTCCTGTTGCACACACCAAACAAGTCAGTCCAAGACTAATAACGTGGCAATAGGCTGCTAAAATATTTGTTGTTAAGTATTAGTGGAGAGAAATGGTGCGCCTTGCTCATAGGTGCGTAAGGGAAATGAACGCAACATGATTATAGTAATCAATCATTAGCGAACGTTGTAGTTTGTTATTAATAATATGTATAACAGGATATTGTAAAAATTAAGTTATGAAATTTTTATTAAAATGTTTCTTATTAGTACATACCGATGTATTGGCTGGGCCACGAGTTTGACATACTTGATCTAAGGTAAGGTCAAGTTAAGAACCTCTAGTACTAGTATGTGGTTTTGAAGCACCCTTTACCTTCATCTCACTTACCTATATTGATATTGCTTAAGTGTCTCTCCCCTTTCTCTAGACCAAAATTTCTTTGATGGCCAGGTCTATGCCTGGTTTATTCATTATAGTCGTAGTGCCCAGACTAGTGTTGGGAACACAGGAGGCCCCAGTATTGTGACTAGACTACCAGCATCTCTTTACTGATTTTTGCTACCATCTTCTCACTGGATTCCTACCTCTAATCTTTTTTTAATTTAAATTCTTTATTGTTTAAAGTATTACATAAGTCCCTTTTTCCCCCATCGACCTCTCTGTGACCACCCCGACCCCCGAACACATACCTGCCCCCCCGCCCCCCGTCTGTGTCCATTGGTTATGCTCATATGCATGCACACAAGTCCTTTGGTTGATCTCTTACCCCCTTACCCCTCACCTTCCTTCATAGGTTGGACAGTCTGTTCGATGCTTCTTTGACTCTGGTTCTATTTTTGTTCATCGGTTTATGTTGTTCATTATATTCCACAAATGAGTGAGATCATGTGATATTTATCTTTTTCTGACTGGCTCATTTCATTTAGCATAATGCTCTCCAGTTCCATCCATGCTGTTGCAAATGGTAAGAGTTCCTTTTTTTTTTTTTTTTTATAGCAGCATAGTATTCCATTGTGTAGATGTACCACAATTTTCTAATCCACTCATTTGCTGATGGGCACTTAGGCTATTTAGAAATCTTAGCTATGGTAAATTGTGCTGCTATGAACATAGGGGTGCATATATCCTTTCTGATTGGTGTTTCTGGTTTCTTGGGATATATTCCTAGAAGTGGAATTACTAGGTCAAATGGAATTTCCATTTTTAATTTTTTGAGGAAACGCCATACTGTTTTCCATAGTGACTGCACCAGCAGTGCAAGAGGGTTCCTTTTTCTCCCCATCCTCTGCAGCACTTGTCATTTGTTGATTTGTTGATGATAGCCATTTTGACAGGTGTGAGATGCTACCTCTAATCTTGCTCTTCACTTTCTCCTCTGCTCTGAAATGAGTTTGCTCTTTGTGTAATACGAAGCCAGTCTCCTTCATGGCTCACTGTTGCCCCAGCATAAAACCTTAATAGCGGTTTAAAATGGTTTATGTGGCCTAGTTCCTGATTATTGTACAACCTAGTCTCTTAACCATTGTTTGTTTATGAGTCTCAATTTTAGTCAGTCTGAATTACTTTAAGTTCCCTCAAAGTGCTATATTTTTACTTTTCTCTGGGGTTTTGTGAGCATGCTGTTTTTCCTTAGATCTGAAGTGTCTCTGTGCCTTTTCCTTCCACAAAAGAAAATGTGGCTTATTTTTTCTCATTCTTAGTCTAAGACTGCACATATTAACTTACTAGGAAGTCTCTAATCCTTCATTGTGAGAGGTGTTTTAATTATGTGTGGCTTTAGTGCTCTGTAGTTTTATCTTCAAAGCATTTGTCAGTTACTTGTTCATTGTATTCCTATTTTATAGGCTAGCAAGGGCAGAGTTAGGCATATTGATTATTATATCTTCTGTTTCCAGCACAGTTGTAATTCATAGTAGGCTTTTTTTTTCATCCTCACCCAAGGATATGTTTTTATTGATATTTAGAGAGAGGAAGGGGCAGAGAGAGAGAGGAGAGAGTGTGAGAGAGAAACATTGATGTAAGAGAAACACCGACTGGTTGCTTCCAATACATGCATTGGTTGGGGATCAAACCTGCAACATTTTGCTGTATAGGATGATGCTCCAATCAACTGAGCCACCCAATCAGGGCCAAAGGAGGCATTTAATAGTAGCATTGGGTGAATGTTACTTTAGACCAGGGGTCCTCAAACTTTTTAAACAGGGGGCCAGTTCACTGTCCCACAGACTGTTGGAGGGCCAGACTGTAGTTTAAAAAAAAACTATGAACAAATTCCTATGCACACTGCACATATCTTATTTTGAAGTAAAAAAACAAAACGGGAACAAATACAATATTTGTATTTGCATGTGGCCCGCGGGCCGTAGTTTGAGGACCCCTGCTTTAGACATTATTTCCTGAAAGCTACAGAAGAGCGTCTTAAGAATGTTTTAAATATTTGTCCAAGGTTGCAACTGAGTCTCAGATATGTTATTTATGGTGGGATTATTTTTAAATTATGACCTCTGAAAATATTTTGTTTTAGTCCAGACTGCTGGAAAGAGAATTGAATCCATACTGGAAGGATGGTGGGACCGGTCTTCCACCAGAAGACTGTACTACGTCATCAGTTACTAAAGGTATGTATATTTTTGTAATAGCCACACAGGCATTTCTTATAACTTGGCAGCTGATCAATGATTATCTCATAAAGCTTTTAAAGGGCCTTTCTTTCCTCCCCTTCATGACATGCTTTCAACACTTCCCTCTTCCATATTGTACTTACTTAGAAAGGAAAGATGACAGAAAACTATGTCTGTCAGAGGTTCAGATCCCAAAGTTGAAATAAAGTTTTAAGACATGATCTGGTCCTAGCTGGTTTGACTCAGTGGATAGAGTGTCAGCCTGCAGACTGAAGGGTCCTGGGTTCGAATCCAGTCAAGGGCACATGCCTGGGTTGTGGGCTTGATCCCTCGTAGGGGGTGTGCAAGAGGCAGTCGATCAATGATTCTCTCTCATCATTGATGTCTCTCTCTCTGCCTTCCTCTCTGAAATCAGTAAAAAAAAGAAAAAAAAATATATACATATATACATACATATATACATACATATGTGTGTGTGTGTGTGTGTATATATATATACACACACACACACACACACACATATATATGAAATGATCTGCAGACTTTACTGCATATGCAGATAGTGTGGTCTTTCTGTTTAGACCAATGGTAGAGCGGAAATGGTTAGGCACCAAAAAGTTTATTACTATTGAGGTATGTAGAGGTCACATGCTATTGTAGGTAAGGACTCAGACTTTGGAGTTAGGGTTCTTGGGATTAGAACTCTGTATTTTCACTTACTCGTTTCATGAATTTGGGAAAATTTCCTGATCTCTCTGAGTCCATTGTACTCATGTGTAAGTACCTATCATATGGTATTGTGAGGATTAAATGAGAAAATCTGTTAGCATAGATTTAGTAATGAATCTATTATTACTAAATAATAGTAAATACTCAATAATGACAATGTCAAATAGTACTTTTCCTTACAATTAAATGTTCTGGGAAGATTTTATCAACAGTATTTTTGTAATGATTGAGGTGCCATATTTTTAGTAATTAATGAGTTAATCTTTATTTTTCTTTTTTTGGACTAAATTAAGTGGAAAAGTTTTTTTTAAAAAATATATTTTATTGAATTTTTACAGAGAGGAAGGGAGAGGAATAGAGAGTCAGAAACATCAGTGCGAGAGAAACATCCATCGGCTGCCTCCTGCACACTTCCCACCAGGGATATGCCCGCAACCACGGTACATGCCCTTGACTGGAATCGAATCTGGGACCCTTGAGTCCACAGGCAGACACTCTATCCGCTGAGCCAAACCAGTTAGGGCGAAAAGTATTTTTTTAAATCATTTTTTATTGATTTCAGAGAGGAAGGGAGAGGGAAAAGAGAGAAACATCAATGATGAGAGGGAATTATTGATCGGCTGCCTCCTGCACGCCCCCAACTGGGGATCGAGCCCTTAAGTGGAAAAATGAGTAAACTTTCAGTATCCATACAATATTATTTAAATCATATTTTAGTAACAGGAATATCTGTACATTTTAAAGTTTACATGGCACATTTACATATCAGCTTATTTTCATAGCAACCATGTGAAGATAGCAAAGTAGATGTTATAGCCCACTTCTGTAGTTCAGGGAACTAAAGCTGTAGTTCAGGGAACTAAAGCTTAAAGTGGCCAGGTTTATTTGCTCTAGTTTTGTGAGCAGTAGTAGAACCCAGGTTTCTGATTTCTAGTTCAGGGTTAGTTACTCTAGATTCTTCATTAGAAAACTATACTTGTTACTATGTAGTTACTATGTAGAAAACTAGCTTACAAAAACTTGCTTACAAAACTCCTGGTAGTTTCTCTTCTTATAAATTTCCTCCCTCTTTTTTTTAGATTCTCTTTTAGAATCTTTTGAGTTGGAAAAAATGTCAAAGGTGGTTTAAATCAGCTGCCTTTATATTACAGAAAAAGAAACAAACTTCCAAAGAAGTCAATGACTTGCTTAAGATCTTTAAACTAGTTAGTAGCAGCAGCAAGACTAAAAAATCTAGGTTCTCTTGATCTTTAGTTTATTGCTATTTTAATATTATCCTGTCTTCTAAGAAAAATGGGGAATGCAGCACAGATTCATTTGGTTATATTTAGTCTATAATAATATAACTTAATTATGATGGAAGCATACATTTTTTCAGTCTCTTAATTTTTGACGTATAAAAATAATTTCAGATACAGGAATATATTAAGTGCTGCATACCAATGAACTTATTATAACTATTGATATATTTTTATCTCAACATAGAGGACAGGAGCTATGTCTTATTCATGTTTTTATTCCCTACTTGTGCAACAAATTTTCATATTCATAGTAAATTTCACTAAATATTTGTTGGATTGAATTTCAAGATTGATGGTGCTAACAAATTGGTATTTTTTTATTTGCTTTTTAAATTCTGAATTTGGTAATTTCTCTTGTTAAAAATATTGTATTTTTGCCATCTCTAATCATAAGATTAATAAGCCCATTGAAATAGAATATATAATCAACTGAAGGTAACATTACTATAAAAATATTTCTAAAATTGTGTATTTGACTAATGACTGAATTGAATGAAAATTATTACTCCTGTTTTCATAATTGTCAACATAGAGGAATTAAAGCAGTGTTATTTTTTCTCTGAGATTTTTTTTCCCTCTGAAAACTGTTAATATATTGGTGATTGTTCAGGAAATTTTTATTGTGCCCATCAGTATTTTGTCAGTTTCACAAATCTTTGGAATAAACAATTTAATTACATAGTTGGGACATTAACATAAGTTTAATTATAAGAGGTTTCTCTTATCACTGTATAAACTGCAGATTTATACTAACTTTCTGAGTAGTTAAATCGTTAATTTTGAGCTCATAGACTAGATAAGCAAGAAAGAGCAAGAGCAAAAGAAACTTGAATAAAAAGTGAATTATTGAGTTAACTAGAGATCTAGGTTTTGAAGTACAAAGTATTTTATTTTATTTTATTTTATTTTTTTTAATATATTTTATTGATATTTTACAGAGAGGAAGGGAGAGAGATAGATAGTTAGAAACATCGATGGGAGAGAAACATCGATCAGCTGCCTCCTGCACATCTCCCAGTGGGGATGTGCCCGCAACCCAGGTACATGCCCTTGACCGGAATCGAACCTGGGACCCTTCAGTCCGCAGGCCGACGCTCTATCCACTGAGCCAAACCGGTTTCGGCAAAGTACACAGTATTTTAGACCTGTAAAGAATGACCCATTATCTTAGAACAGTAAAGATAAACTCAGATTTGAATGAGGAACTTGAATTTGAGGGTTGAAAATTTGCTTTTTCTTTAACCTTTTTTATTGACATTTAACACTTACAGAAAATTACACAACCCTTAAGTATACAGACTGATCATTTTCACAAAGTGAAAACATTTGTGTTATCGGCACACAGTTTGAGAAACAGAACATTATTAGCATTCCAAAAGCTCCTTTTGTGGTCATTCTAGTCCTTATGCTGTTACCAGAAGAGTAACAACTATTCTGATTTCTAGCACCAAAAATCAGTTTTTCCTGGAATCATACACTATGCCCTCTTTTGTTTTCTGCTTCTTTGTCCACATTTTAAGATTCATCCATGTTTGTATAGTTGTAGTCACTCATTCTCATTACTATATAGTATTTATTTTAGAAATATATCATAATTTAAGGGGACATCTATAATGCTTTCAACAATAAAGATTAAAAAAAGATACATCAATTTATAATATACTAGGGGCCTAGTGCACAAAAATTTGTGCACTGGGGAGGGGGTTCCCTCAGCCCAGCTTGCCCCCTATCACATACTGGGAGCCCTAGGGGATGTCCTACTACCTGCTCCCTGCTCCCCTTGGGGAGCGGGCCTAAGCCACAGTCTGGCCTCCCTTTGTGGGAGTCGACCAGGCTGATCAGGGGAAGGCACCAGCCCCATCACCGCACTGTTGCAGCCACTGCCAGTCACCTCAGCCACCAAGGTGTTTTCATCAACACGGACTCCAGTCCCTTTACCATGAAAAAATGACAACTTTCTTTAGGCATTTTCAAGAAGTGTCTTTCATAGGATATGACATTTCTTTTTTTCTTTATCCTCACTTGGGGATATGTTTCCATTGATTTTTAGAGAATGTGGAAGAGAAAGGGAAAGACAGAGAGAAACATCAAAGTGAGAGGAACACTTTGATTGGTTGCCTCCTGCATGAGCCCTGACCTGGGCGCAGGCCAGGGAGGAGCCTGCAACCTAGGTACATGCCCTTGGTCAGAATTGAACCCAGAATCTGCGTTGGGCAGGCCGAGGCATTATCCACTGAGCCAAACCGGCTAGGACAGGATATGACATTTCTTAACCCTCCAGCAGCAGACCTTCCTTTTTTTCTCCAGGAGTGTGGTAAAAAAAAACCCTAGATCACTTTTTGGACTCTTATTACTCAAGTTACTAAGAATATTACCAGTGGCATACAGGGAGCTTAACCAATCAGCAGTCAGAAAAGATGTTTCCTCTGTAGTTCACACCAATTGCTGGTTTGGCCCCTGCCCAGGCCTAACGCCTCTGGCGAGTCATTAGCCCTGGGCCAGGGCACCCCCAGCTCCCAGCCGCCATGGCCATCAAGGATCGCTGGCTGGCTGCGCCCCGGTTCAGGCCACCACCACCATCAAGGATCACCGGCTGGCTCCTCCCCGGCCCAAGCCTAAAGCCTCTGGCCGAGGCGTTAGGCCTGGGCCGGGGCAACCCCAGCTCCCCGCCACCGCAGCCATCAACGATCCCTGGCTGGCTCCTCCCTGACCCAGGCCTAAAGTCTCAGGCTGAGGTTTTAGGCCTGGGCCGGGGCACCCCCAGCTCCCCGCAGCTGCCGCCAGCAAGGATCGCTGGCTCAATGATTGCTGGTTGGCTCCGCCCTGGTTCCCTGCCTCCGCCACCATCAACAATCGCTGGCTGGCTCCTCCCCGGCCCAGGCCTAAAGCCTCTGGCCGAGGCATTAGGCCTGGGCTGGGGCACCCCCAGCTCTCCGCAGCTGCCGCCAGCAAGGATCGCTGGCTGGCTCCTCCCCGGCCCAGGCCTAAAGCCCCAGCTCCCCACCGCTTTAGACCTGGACCGGGGACCCTCAGCTCCCGCCTCAGCCTATCGCTGGCTGGCTCTGCCCTGGTTCCCCGCCTCCGCCACCATCAACAATCGCTGGCTGGCTCCTTCCCGGCCTAAGCCTAAAGCCTCTGGCCAAGGCTTTAGGCTAGGGCCAGGGCACCCCCAACTCCTGCCACTGCTACCACCAAGGATCGCTGGCTGGCTCCTCCCTGACCCAGGCCTAAAGCCTCAGTCCGTGGCTTGGAGCTGACATATGCAAATTAGCTGCCAACTTGGCTGGCGATTAATTTGCATATCTCACTGATTAGCCAATGGGAAGGGTAGCGGTCGTACGGCTAATTACCATGTTTCTCTTTTATTAGATAGGATATCCATTTAACTAATGATAAACATATGGGTTATTTTCTAGGCTGAGATTACGGCAGATTCTTAATGATTCTTGTACGTGTCTTTTGGGATCTGTGTTGTATGCATTTTATTTGGCTGTAGAATTGGGGCACTGTAAAGTAATCTGCTATTTGGACAAGAAAAATCAGGAACAGAATTTTGACTTAAATAATTGATTAGATTTCTTTTTAAAAATATATATTTTTATTGATTTCAGAGAGGTAGGGAGAGGAGGAGAAGGATAGAAACATCATTGATGAGAGAGAATCATTGATTGGCTGCCTCCTGCACGCCCCACACTGGGGATCTACCCCACAACCTGAGCATGTGCCCTGACTGGGAATTGAACCATGACCTCCTGGTTCATAGGTTGACGCTCAACCACTGAGCCATGCTGGCTGGGCTAGATTTCTTATTTAAGTGTATCAAAGTGTGATATGTATAGAAGGAAATAAAGTTGATTGAAGACATTCAGATTTTCATAGTGGTAATCGTTAGTAATGTAGAATAGTTTGATTTGATATACATTTAAGCATTATCATCTATAATTTCCATATTTGTTTTTGTGGTATATTAGAGGTATTTTTCCCTCTCTATGTCTGTACCTTTGTTCCTTATTTATTTCTGGGAATTCTATGCCTATTCTTAACTCTGTTTGAAGAAATCCAACTTTTTTTGAGCCTGGTTTGTGAAATTTTTCCTTACCTTCCATTTAAAAATACTCCTTCCCTTTTAAAATTTTTTAAGTAATTCTGTCTCTTTGTATTATTTAGCCAATATTATGTTTATTGTTATTACTTACATTCCTTTATTCTCATCTCTTAGATTTTAGTTTTTTGAGGATAGATTTATTTATTTTTCTTTCCTCATAGTCACAAATTCTATACTTTGCATATATAGGCATGCAAATATATGGTAAATTTTAAATGCATTTATGATTTTTATGTTAAAAAATGTTTAATTTTATTTTTAAGTGATTTTAGAAATAATAAATATTAATTCTGTTATACCACATGGAAAGTATAACTGACATTTAATATTGAAATTTAGTTTCAGTAATAGAAGATGGTGGATTAAGCTGGCTAAGGAAGTCTTATCAAAGAATGAAGGAACAAGCTGAGAAACAGAATAGAAATTTTGAAGACATTGTAGCTGAAAGATATGGGGTAAGTATTCATATTAAGGAGATATGTGTTATTTTTAGAGTTATGTGGGAAATTAAGTTCTTTAACTTAGACAGTGTTTTGTGCCATGAAACACTTTTGAATTGACTTGGTATTAAAGTTTAAATTTATGTACTGTTGAAGCCATTTTCTGCTTTTCATTATTATATAAACTTATGTACCATTTTTATTGACATAATGAATATAAAACTTAAGTACTTTAAATTTAAGTGTGTGCGAGTTTAATGTAAAAATAACATTTTCTCATTATGAAGGAAAATAATACAGGAAAGCCTCCATAGTATACCTTTGGAGATAACCATGGTTGAAATTTTGTTATATTTTAGTTTCCCCCTCTAGAGTTTTTACTATATTTCAGGAATACAACTGTTTTTTACAAGTATATACATATGTATATGTGTATGTATGTGTGTATACAGGGGTGGGCAAACATAGTTTTACAATTGTGAGTACATGAAACAGTTTATTTTTATATTATTTTTAATTATGAATTATTTTTCATAGAAACAACTGTCCTTTTTTCTTAATGTCCTTTTTCCTTAATTTCTGAAAAAAAGCAGGTTTAGATAGTTGTAAGAATTTGAAAATATAGGCTAGCAAAAAGAAAAAGGAGAGAAAAGTTATTCTTTGTTTAAAATACGTAATCTTTGTTAATATTTTGACACAAAACCTTTTTGAGATAAAGTAAATTGTTTTATTAAATTAGGCTTATCGTTTTATTAAATAGCCTTATATATCCTGCTATTTTCACTTGCTAATAAGACATAATTGGATATCAGTAAATATATTCATTTTAATGACTTCTTAATTTTTAAATATATTTGAATGGTTTTACCTTATTTAATTGTCAGTGAAGAGACATATATATGTTTTTATTTTTTTCTCCTGTTAAATAGCACTGTGCTGACCATCTTTGTACAATCCATTTTGTATACTTATTTGGATATCTTTTTTTAAATATATTTTATTGTTGGGTTAATTTGCATACTCTCCTGATTGTCTGGTTAGCATAGCGAAGGTATGGTCAATTTACATGTTTGTCTATTATTAGGTAAGACTAGAGGCCCGATGCATGAAATTCATGCAAGAGTAGGCCTTCCTTCCCCTGGCTGCCAGCACCGGCTTCCCTCTGGCCCCCGGGATCCAGGCTTCCCTTGCAGCCCTAGCTTCCTCTGGTCTGATTAGCATATTACACTTTTGTTATTCTAGATTGCTCACTGTATTCCCTATGCTGTACTTTACATCTCTGCGACTATTTTTATAACTGCCAATTTGTACTTCTTAATCCCTCCCCCTTTTTCACCCATCTGGCAACCATCAATTTGTTCACTGTATCGATGAGTCTATTTTTGTTTTGTTTGTTCATTTATTTTGTGTTTAGATACTACACATAAGTTAAATCATCTGGTATTTGTCTTTTTCTTTTTGGCTTATTTCACTTAGCATGATACCCTCTAGGTCCACCCATGCTGTCAGAGATGGCAAGATTTCATTCTCCTGTTTGATCATGGCATTTCCTTTAATTAGTGAATTTACATCTTTATGTCCTTTAGTTTTCTTTTTATGTTATTTTTATTAAGTTTTGATAGTAGGAATAATTATTATTGGATTGTGACATTTTATATAATTTCTTAATGCTTTAGAACAGTTAATCATCAAATGAGACATTTTGACATAGTAGTTAAAAACTTTGGCTTTGGCCCTAACTGGTTTGGCTTAGTGGATAGATCGTAGGCCTGCGGACTCAAGGGTCCCACGTTCGATTCCGGTCAAGGGCATGTACCTTGGTTGCGGGCACATACCCAGTGGGGAGTGTGCAGGAGGCAGCTGATTGATGTTCCTCTCTCATCAATGTTTCTAGCTCTCTATCCCTCTCCCTTCCTCTCTGTGAAAAATCAATAAAATATATTTAAAAAAAAAACCAAAAAAAAAAAACTTTGGCTTTGTAGTTATATGGTTCTGAATTTCAATATCAGGTTTGTTACTTTATTGCTTTGTGACCTTGGCGTCATTCCCTCCCTTCCCCCCCATTTTAAAAACATGACTATTAGTATCATTTTCATAGAATTGTTGGAAATATTAATAATCATTTTAGTGCTTTACATGTGCTAGGCATTGCTAAAATACTGTGTGTGTAATTCACTTATTTAATACAACAATATAATTATTCTTGTTTTAGGAGGAAACTGAGACAGACACAGGTTAAATAACCAAGATTACATGGTCAATACGTAGATTTGAACTTAGGTATTGACCTTAGAGCCTACTTAAATTATGCAAACAATGTAATATAGTAAGCATTGGATAAATTGTGGTAATTGCTTTTTTGTTGTCTTTATTTATCATATTTTATTGACTCTAAGAAGCCACTAATTGTAGCTGTCAATGAGGAGGTGCTTTCATTATGAAAACATTTCCCCCATCTTAGTGCCAAAATTTCTATTCTGTTTATGTTGTCATTGAATTTAAGAAATAGGTTAAATCTGTATTTTAAAAATAATAAAAAAAATAAATTTTATGGATTATCTCTGTCTCGTGCAAGGTAATAACTTCAGCATGTTTTGGTTTCCCATCTCACCTCTCAGATGTTATTGAAATAATTTGAAATTTTTATTCCAGTTTGTTATAAATTTAAAAATATGCACCTTATTCTTGACAGTTGCATTAGACCTCACAACTACAAGAACAATTATTTTGACTTACTCGTTACATTCGCCATTTGGTTTATAGCATGCCTTCCTTTTTGCAGTGATTCTTACCCTAATTCATTTATGGTTTAGCTTACTGATCCTGAGTAATTTCCCGCCCACCCTCCAGTGATTTGCATTCTGATATTTTTGGCAGTTTTTGGAGATGATTTTTTTTTGGTCAATACCAGGATAGGATAGTTTGTGAACTGAATTCTGTACATAGAATTATTGCCTTATAATTATTTTTAAAATTGATCTTTATTCCATTATTTATAGCATTTAGTTGTAGATGAGAAGTTAACAATCTTACTTTCTTTCCTTAGTAGGTAATGTGTTACTTGTTTGCCTACTCCCATCTGTTTACATGCCTATGCTTACTCCTTCCTTCCTCTGATCTAGTCTTTTTTAAGAATTCTTTTTTATGTGAATTTTGAGACTAGGGAATTAGAGTTTTTAATGCATGAGTCTTTTTTTAAAAAATTCATTTATTGTTGAAGGTATTACATATGTCCCCTTTCTCCCCCATGACCTCTCCCAGCCCGCCCTTGCCCCCCAATATAGGCCTTCACCCTCCTATTGTCTGTGCCCATTGGTTATGCTTACATGCATGCATACAAGTCCTTTGGTTGATTTCCTACCCGCCCCCACCCCTGCCTTCCCTCTGAGGTTTGATGGAATGCATGAGTCTTTTTATGCTTCACTTTCTTCCCTCTCTATGGATATCGGATGAGCACTTTGGAACTGGAAAATTAGCTAGGGAAATTTTCTTATATTACTACATTTTGTTAGTATTTTTTTCTATCTCTGCTCTTTCTTTCTGCAAGTATTAGTACATGCATGTTAAATTACCTTGAATTAAGTGTCCATGTTTCTTACGTATCTATTTACCATCTTTTCCTAACTGTAGAGAATTCCCAGGCTAGTGTTGAATTCACTAATTTGGATTCCATGCTTTCTATTTCTCCATGCACTGTATCTGCATGTTTATAGACACAGTTTTTATTTTCAAGTCTTTCTTGTTCTTGAACTCTGCTTTTCACATAGAGTTTGTATGTTTTAGCAGTGTAGCAACCTCTTGAAACTCAGTAACAGTTAGGAATTTTTAAAAAATTATTTCTCAACTATTTCCTGTATTATGTATTTTACTGACTCCTTTTCGGTTCCAAGATTTCTTTTTGATTTGGTAATTTTTCATTGATTAATTATATTTTAAAAGTATTTATTTTGGGTAGTGTATTAGTTTGCTAAGGCTGCCATAACAAAGTTCTACAGACTGGATGACTTAAATAACAAGTTTATTTTCTCACAGTCTAGGACAGGGTTGGGGAATGTCCGGTCCTCGGGTCGTATAAGGCCCATGAAATCATTTGGTCTGGCCCTGCCAAGGCATTAGGGGTGAGTTAATTAAATGTTTGACCAAGTATAGCAGGTTAATTTTTAAGCTGATAATTTTGTATGGCCCACGAATGACCTTATAAATATCCAAATGGTCCATGGCAGAAAAAGTTTCCTTATCCTTGGTTTAGGAGCATGGAAGTCCAAGATGTAGATGTCAGCAGGTTTGGTTTCTTCTGAGGCCTCTCTTCTTGGCATGTAAATGACTGCCTTCCAGCTGTATCTCACATAGTATTTTCTCTTTGTGTGCATCTGGGTATCTCTGTGTGTCCACATTTCTTCTTATAAGGACATTAGTCAGATTGGATTAGGGCTTAACCTAATGACCTCATTTTTACTTAGTCATCTTTTTAAAGGCTGTTTTCCAGTGCGGTCAGATTCAGAGGTACTCTTGGTTAGAACTTCAACATGTGACTTTGGTGCGGGGGAGGATACAATTTAGCCCACATGAAGTAGGATGATCGTGTGTGTGTGTGTGTGTGTGTGTGTGTATTTTACCTCTGTTGGATTTTTCTTTCATTGTGCTAAATAACAGCGCATCATGGCCCAGTAGAATATGGGGTACAAATCATTGAACCTTTTAAAATTTTATATATCTTGTTTACTTTTTTTCCTTTTTAGTCAATGGAAATATTTCAATCGAAATTAGAAGAAGCTGAAAAAACTGCATCCACAAAAGAAGACTGTAGACAAGAACGCTGGAGGAAGCCAACGTATTCAGATAGAGCACTAAGTAGTCAAGAAAGTAGAAAATCAGACTTGACAAAATATAATAAAAGTTCAAGGGATAGGCATAGTTCAACAGATATTACAAAAAATAAAGATAAGTTTTATGGAGATGAAAAATATAATAGATCTGGGTCTTCAGAAACATATAGAAGAGACTCCAATTCAAGGCAAAGTCAAGAGTTTTCTTCTCTTGGAAATTTGAGACCTAAATTTATAAGGCCCTCAGATGATGAACTGTCATTTCATCACATGGGCAGGAATGTTGAATCTAGTTCACCCTCAGCACTGGCCACTCAGGGTTCTGTGCGTTGTGGTTTTCGAAAACCGACAGAGAACAGCGAAGAAAATTTATCATCACGGAGTCGCTCTGATGAGAGAGAAGGAGAGAGGAAACATTCAAATCGAAATCCATTGGAAACCAGTCACAGTGTTGACTATCGACATATCTCAGAAGATGGAAGAGAGAAATCACACGATGAAAGCTTGAGGGATGACTCTCTGAGAAAAGAACATCTACAGGACACAAACCCTTCATTTTCAGGGTATTTTGTCATTTGTTTTTAAACCAATAAATTAACATTAAGGTCCAGAGGATTCAACTGACTGAACTGTATTTTTAGAACATCAGTTATTAATTAGATGTGAGTTGTGATCTCCTGTTTCTTAAATTTGATGGACAAGATATGTGCATTTAACAATTCAGTAGTTTCGTTTTATGGATTGCATTTCATTTCATAGTTTTATTTAACAAAAAAAGTTGGAAGAATTCAATAGCTATATTTGCTTAAAATTTGTTGCTTTTTTGCAACCTAAAAAACTGAATGAATTAATAATCTTTTTAAATGGATATGCTACAGGAAATACTTTGGTGTATTTTGTTACTGTTTCCATATTACTTTCAAAGGAAATTATTCCATTGTTATGAATAATTATAATTCTAAATATCGCATGCCTACTGGAGGTCTGGGAGACTAAAGGAAAATATATTGCTTTAGCCCAAATAAGAAGTGACAAAGGAATATGAAAGATCCTGCACAAGGAAGCATGACTGTATGGTGGTGGTTTTGCAGAGAAAAAATAATCCACTTTTGATACTTGACAGGTTTTAATACGAATGTTAGAGTTTTCAGAGCGAAATATGGGTAAGATAGTGGTTGTATCTGTAATGATTAGGGAAATAGATAGTATTTACTGGTTTTATTATTCTTGTACATAATATTATGCTTATGGGTTAGTAGAATAGGAAACCCAGGTAGAGTGTAATTAGACCTAGGAAAACTTGATTTAGCATAGAGGTAGGCTTGTAAGAGATAACCATAAATAGAAAATGAATATCCAAGGATAGTGACTTAACTATACTCGAATAATCATCAAAATATGTTTAAAAATACCACCCAATGAATGTGACATGAAAGGAAGAGGTTTTAGGCAATAAAAGAATTCAGTGGTGGCAGTAGTGGGTTTAAGCGTTGTGTTCAGGGTCATGAGTGGTAAATCACTTTTGTTAATGGCTCCATCTGAAGCTGTGGATTTAAAGCACAGTGTTGCTTTAGTGGGAGTAAGCTGGCAGAATTCTAGACTGATGGGAGGCCAGTCAGATGGGCGCTGGTTCAAGTCAGAGCTTTGCTCCCAGAAACCAAAGGAGGAATCTAGTTGTGTTGACTTTATAAACATGGCAGGGATAGAGAATGTCTAAGGTTGTGTGCGTGTGTAATTGTCCAGGCTTACTCCAGATTCTCAAGGGGGTAGACTACTCCAGTTTTCAGTTGCTAAGAGGCACATAAATGCGAAGATACTTATAGGTATAGGTAGTTAACTGTTACAGTATTTACATGCAAGGAGTGATTGACTCTTCTAGGATAAGATTAGGAGGAATGGAGTCCCGGAAAGTTGTGTAGGGAAAGGCAGTGAGCTCTTGAAGGAAAACTCCTTAGGCAGTAAGTGGGAAAGGGCAACCAACATGGAGCTGGGGGTGGGGAAAACATGGACAGAGATGGAGTGGTATAGTTCAGGATTTGCAAATAGTATTTTGGAAGGTGGATGCAGTAGCTACCTGAGAGGAGGGTATATCTCTTCTTAGGTTTTGCATCTTTTAATCCTGTTAGAATGCTTAGCACATATTGGCCTCTCTACTGAATGAGAGGAAAATGGTAAGCAGATATTGCAAATATTGCCTGTTTATCCTGTAAATGGCTCCAGAAGCATGTCTATGAATTGGGCAGTATCCTATAGTGATAGGGAAGAAGTATCTCAAGGATTTAAAATAGATCAGATTTGGATTTTAGAAAGATTCCAAGGTGGTGTGAAGGTTAGTTTGGGAAATGGAACAGATTTAAGGCTGATATACTGGTGAGGAGGCTATGGCTGAGAGACAAGCAGTCATGAGCCAGAGGAGTGAATGTGGAGGAGAGGAGGAGTTTGACTCAGTGATGAAGCTTTTCATTCTGTGGCCTCTTGAAAGGACTTGGTTACTTATCTGTGCACCAGCTCTAGACAGTCTTTGTTAAACTGTTCTTGAAGAGACTTCACATTGGATTTGAAACATGATGCACAAAGAACTGATGGGAGGATTCCTCTTTGACTCAGTGTTTGGCTTTCATTGGCAAAGGGACTAACCATTCTTGAGCACCAGTTTAAGTGCTGTGTTTGGACTGTTTGTTTCTTTTATTCATTCAAATTTGAAAGAAGTATCTGGTCTGAAGGGGAGGTTATTTTTGTACCCGAGATGTCCCTTGGAACTTAAATTAGAAAAATTTAAAATTTTTTTCTGCTATTATATTTCTGTAATTATATTACTGCAATTGCAGTAATTTATACATTATTGCATTTAATTCAATAACATGAAGGTAAATATTTTTTTTTTTTTAATTTTTCGCTTAAAGTATTACAAAGGGTATTACATAAGTGTCCTTTTTTCCCCCCCGCCCTTGACAAACCCCTACCCTCCCTTATCCCCCAGTGTCTTATGTCCATTAGTTATGCTTATATGCATGCATACAAGTCCTTCGGTTGATCTCTTACTCCCCTCCCTCCTGCCCCCCAACTCTCTCTGGCCTTCCCACTGCAGTTTGACAATCAGTTTGAGGCAGCTCTGCCTCTGTATCTATTATTGTTCAAAAGTTTGTAATGGTCTTTATTATCCATGAATGAGTGAGATCATGTGGTATTTTTCCTTCATTGACTGGCTTGTTTCACTTAGCATAATGCTCTCCAGTTCCATCCATGATGTTGCAAATGGTAGGAGTTCCTTCTTTTTAACAGCAGCATAGTATTCCATCGTGTAGATGTACCACAGTTTTCTAATCCATTCATCTACTGATGGGCACTTAGGCTGTTTCCAGATCTTAGCTATGGTGAATTGTGCTGCTATGAACATCTGGTTACATATATCCTTTCTGATAGGTGTTTCTGGTTTCTTGGGATATATTCCTAGTAGTGGGATCACTGGGTCAAATGGGAGTTCCATTTCCAATTTTTTGAGGAACCTCCATACTGCCTTCCATAGTGGCTGCACCAGTCTGCATTCCCACCAGCAGTGCACAAGTGTTCCTTTTTCTCCACATCCTCTCCAGCACTTGTCGTTTGTTGATTTGTTGATGATGGCCATTCTGACAGGTGTGAGATGGTACCTCATTGTTGTTTTGATTTGCATCTCTCGGATGATTAGTGACTTTGAGCATGTTTTCATATGTCTCTTGGCTTTCTGAATGTCCTCTTTTGAAAGGTGTCTATTTAGATCCTTTGCCCATTTTTTGATTGGATTGTTTATCTTCTTTTTGTTAAGTTGTATGAGTTCCCTATAAATTTTGGAGATTAAGCCCTTATCAGATATGACGTTGGCAAATATGTTTTCCCACGAGGTGGGTTTTCTTGTTGTTTTGTTGATGGTTTCTTTTGCTGTGCAGAAGCTTTTTATTTTGATGTAGTCCCATTTGTTCAGTTTCTCTTTAGTTTCAACTGCCCTAGGAGCTGTATCAGTGAAGAAATTGTTTTGGCATAAGTCTGAGATTTTGTTGCCTTTGTATTCTTCTAGAATTTTTATGGTTTCCTGTCGTACATTTAAGTCCTTTATCCATTTTGAGTTTATTCTTGTGTATGGTGTAAGTTGGTGGTCTAGTTTCATTTTCTTGCATATATCTGTCCAATTTTCCCAACACCATTTATTGAAGAGACTATCTTGGCTCCATTGTATGTTCCATGAAGGTAAATATTAATCATTTTCTCAATCGATAGCCTCTGAGAGGTTAAGACACATGCTTAATCATAAAGCGAGTAAATGGCAAAATCCATGTGAATCTGACTGCAGAACTTCTTTTCTCATAATACTAAGAGGGACTTCTCATTTCTTGAAGGGATTATGGTGCAAGATAACGATTGGTGTTGTAAAGAAAAAGCTTTTAGTGCTTCATGAAAAGCTTGCATTAGGAACTCTTAGAATTTAGTAATCTGTTTTTAGGTATTTAGACTTTTATTTTGACCCATATCTATTAGTAGGCATGAATCTGTTCACATTTGATACAGTTTATTAACATCCTAAAATCTTTGTCTTCAAAAGGAGATGGACAGATGGATGCCTTTTGGCCTTCATTCTTCTGATCCTATCAAACTTACGCTTGCTTGGAGGATGGCTTATTTTCGAGATAACTGAACTCATTAAGAAATCCTATATGTACTGTGTCTAGATTATGTGAGCATATACTGGATTAACAGAAAGGGTTAGAGAAATATTGGGGAAACCACCCCCTTACTCATTTTATTTTTCCTTTGTTTTTGAATTTTTTCAGTTGGATGGTGTTGAGATGAAAATTAGTGAACTAGAACATAACTTTGTAGGAAAAAAACAAAACAAAATACCTGGTCAGGTACTTAAACACTTTGCAGTGAATAAAGGCAGGAAAAAGAAGGAAAAACATCCAGGAAGTTTTTCACTTATGAAGCTAGGCAGTTACAGCAGATGCTGGAGCAAGCTGACTTCATGGGGGAATAATTGCACTGATACTCTTTAGAAAGGGAATGACTGTTATTTAATTTGTTTTATAATACATGCAAACATTTCAAATTTCATAAAGGACAGCAATAAAATTTCAAAGCAGAGAATTTTGGAAAATTAATTGAATGGGAAAGAATGCAAATTGAGAAAAGTGTTATAAGTAAGTCAAAATTTTTATTGAAATATGATTGGATTGCTTGAAATGCAAATAAATTAAATTCACAATACAATAGAAATGACTTGTACCTCAGAATTTAATTTAAAAAAGTGATTGAAAACTTTTTTCCATACAAAAGGTACAACTAATAATACAAACAGTACCTCAGTCCACAGAAGCGTATAAAAAGTGATAAAGTTCTTCTGCTTACACAATGTAGTGCCCCTGCTGTGTGTCTTAATTGCTTTTTGAAATGTAGACTGAACTTGAGGGGAACAAAAATATGTTATTTTCTAATGGTGCTTTGCATGAAGTATTTTAGATTTCTTAGTCTAAGCACCAGAGTATTGCCTTTCCTTTCACCACTATGAGAAGAAATGGCTCATACAGGATTTCTGCAGAGATTAATGCCTTTAAAAAAACACAAAACCTCAAGTGTTGTCTATTAAAATACTTTATTTTTTACCCCAAGGGAATAATTTTTATATATGGTTGTTAGGTCAAGTTTTAACTGGGAGGTCTTTTCTATTACTTGTTCAGAGTGTATGTTGGAAGTTCAGGTTAATTTCATACAGTATGATGAAATCTAGGAATTTGGGGAAACTAGTAATCCATAGATATGCTCTTTATATTTGAGATTTATGACATATTTTTCTGCTTTTTAAATTTATTATCACAGCCCTTTGAGGGTTTTAAAAAATAATTTTACTGAGGTATAACTGAAATATATACTATAAAGTGTACAATTTGGTAAGTTTTGAAATAGTATATTCTAATGAAACCATCATTCTAAAAGGTTTCTTGGTACCCTTTCATAATTCCTCCCTCCCCATACCTCCCAACCCCCTTAGCCAACCATTCATCTTCTTTATTTTATTAAAGACTTGTTTGCATTTTCTAAAGTCTTATATACATGGTATCATTTGTCATGCACTCTTAGTTTTGTCTGTCTTTAAAAACAATATTTTTATTGATTTCAGAGAGGAAAAGAGGGGGAGAGAGAGAGATAGAAACATCAATGATGAGAGAATCATTGATCCGCTGCCTCCCATGCACCTTAGCTTTGAATAGAATATATCTTTAACTTACCTACCCTCTAGTGATGTTAGACCACTCCTGTATGGTATAGGTACTTTACAATAGTTTGTTTAAATTTCTCTTCTCCTGTCCTTTCTGTTACTGTTGTCATACGTTTTATTTCATAACCCCCTCATATACAATTACTTTTGTTTAAATAGTTACCTTAAGGAGATTTAAGTAAGAAGAAGAAAAGTATTAAATATCTACTCTTATAGTCATGATTTCTATTGCTCTTCCTTCCTTTGGGTTGATCCACATTTTAGTCTGGTATAATTTTTCTTCTGCCTGAGGCTTCTCTTTAACATTCTTTCAGCTTGTTATTTCTGAAAAAGTCTTTATTTCACTTTTGTTTTTGAAAGATATTTTCACTTGACATAGAATTCTAGGTTGGCAGTATAAAGTACTTTAAAGACGTTGTTGCTGTCTTGCTTACATTGTTCCTGATGAGAAATCTGTTGTCATACGTACCTTTTTTTAAAATATATTTTTATTGATTTTTTATAGAGAGGAAGGGAGAGGGATAGAGAGTTTGAAACATCGATGAGAGAGAAACATGGATCAGCTGCGTCCTTCACACCCCCTACTGGGGATGTGCCCGCAACCAAGGTACATGCCCTTGACCGGAATCGAACCTGCGACCCTTGAGTCCACAGGCCGACGCTCTATCCACTGAGCCAAACCGGTTAGGGCCGTACCTTTGTTTTTATGTGCATAAATTTGTTTTTTTCCCCTCTATGCCTGCTTTCAAAATGCTCTTTGTCACTATTTTTGAGCAATTTGACGTAGCTTTTTTTTTTTTTTTTTTTGGTACTTGGGATTCCTTGAGCTTCTTAGATATGTAAATTTTTTAGTTTTTAACAAATTTAGAAAGTTATGGCTATTGTTTCTCCTGTCTCCCATTCCTTTCTTTCAGGACATTAATGACAAGGATATTAGGGTATTTAAGATTATCCCACAGCTCTCTGATGCTGTTTTCATTTTTAAATAGTTTTTTTCCTCTATGTGTTTCTAATGTTCAGGTGTACTAATTTTTTTTAAAATATATTTTTTAATTGATTTTTTACAGAGAGGAAGGGAGAGGGATAGTTAGAAACATCAATGAGAGAGAAACATCGATCAGCTGCCTCCTGCACTCCTCCTACTGGGGATGTGCCTGCAACCAAGGTACATGCCCTGACCGGAATCGAACCTGGGACCTTTCAGTCCACAGGCCGACGCTCTATCCACTGAGCCAAACCGGTCAGGGCAGGTGGGCAGGTTTACTGATTTTTTTCTTTTTCAGTCTAATGTTCCGTTAATCTTATCCAGTGTATTTTTTAAAAATCTCAGACATTGTAATATTTATTCATAGAAATTCAGTTTAATCTATTTTACATCTTAGTTGTTTCTAACATTTTGAGCGTATGGAATAGTTATAATAACTTTCATGCCCTTGTTTGCTGTTTCTTACATCTGTGTCAGTTCTTGGTTGATTTTGATTGATAGCTTTTTCTACTAATGGTGAGTCTAATTTTCTGTCTTTGTATACTTGGTAATTTTGATTGGATACTGGATATTATGAATTTTATTTTGTTGAGTGCTGATTATATTTGCATTTCTATAAATATTGTTGAGCTTTGTTTGGTGACATGGTGAAGTTAATTGGAAACAGTTTGATCCTTTGATTCTTGCTTTAACATTTGTGAGGTGAGCCCAGTGCAGCATATTCTAGGGCTTATTTTCCACTAATGAAGCAAAACCCTTCTCTTAATACTCTACCTTGTGCTTTCTGAATTGTGAGTTTTTCTTTTTTATTTATTTATTTATTTATTTATTTATTTTTTTTTTTTGCTAAAAGTATTACAAAGGGTATTACATAAGTGCCCTTTTTCCCCCCCTCCCTTGACAAACCCCTGCCCTCCCTTACCCCCCAGTGTCTTATGTCCATTAGTTATGCTTATATAGATGTGAGTTTTTCTTAGTCTGGCTAGAGCAGTGGTTGGCAAACTCATTAGTCATCAGAGCCAAATATCAACAGTACAACGATTGAAATTTCTTTTGAGAGCCAAATTTTTTAAACTTAAACTATATAGGTAGGTACATTGTTATTAACTTAATTAGGGTACCCCTAAGGCTTAGGAAGAGCCACACTCAAGGGGCCAAAGAACCGCATGTGGCTCGAGACCCGCAGTTTGCCAACCATGGGGCTAGTGACCAGGCATTGTTCCTCTAACCCTTCTGGATGATTCTTTTCTTGGCTGTGGGTAGCTTCTTGCTGAATACTTCAGGGGAACTCCCTGCAGCTCTCTCTTCTTTAGCTGTGTGGGAGTTCTTGGACTCGTAGCTATATGTCTCCTTTACTGAGGAGTTAGACTCTTCCTGGGCTGCCCCTTCCTGCATTGTAGTTCAAATCTTTCTTAAGGTAGTAAGCCCGGGCAACTGTATGTGTCAGGAATTTGACATTGGCTTGAAATTTCTCTTTCTTCTGTGAAGCTTCCTTAGTATAATTTTATACATAATATTATTTGTAAATTAGTTTAAGTTGTGTGACTAATTCTGGGTTGACTTTGCAAAAGAGCACATTATCATTGTTTTTATTCTTTCAATGCAGTTAAATATCTCATTTCCTTGGGTTATAAATAATACCACATTGAGTATAAAGTTTCTTCAGATGTGTAGAATTATGGCCTGATTCTAGTGTTTTTATTAATTTTTATTTGTTTCCTTATTTTAGGATGAGTATGGGAATAATAATGAAGAATAGTTGACTTCTATATTATTTTACCTCATTGTTAATGGGACTTTGTTATTTTTATAACTGCCATAGGCTATCATGGCAATGTAACACAGAACCTTAAACCAGCGGTTGCCAACTTTCGGGCCTCTCTGACCACCAGGAGTCCACAGACCACCGGTTGGCGACTGCTGCTCCAAAGGTTTCCTTAAGCCAGTGGTCGCCAACCTTTCAGACCTCACGGACCACCAGTGGCCCGCGGACCACCTGTTGGCGACCACTGCCTTCAACTACTAATCTATGGTGTGACATTGATATAAATATCTGTACATCATGATCTATTTGTTGAAACTTTGGTGAGGTCAATTAAAGTAACATTTGAGTCTTGATGCTGTTATTTGCAGTGTACCTATGTGTCATATGCTCTTAATCTGCCCTGTTCAAACAGAAGTCGCCCCGAGGATGAGTCCATCCACATCCTGAGTGTTGATGAGAAGAACAAGTTGGGAGCCAAGATTATCAAGGCAGAGATGATGGGAAATCTGGTAAGACTTATATGTTCTTTTGGAGAACAGTAATTAAATATTTAACTCCTGATGAGTAATTTTCATATGTTGTTCTTTTGGAGAATAGTAATTAAATATTTAACTTCTGATGAGTAAGTTTGGAATTTTCCTTAGCAATGTGGACATAGCACATTTTGAGGATAACTGCTGCTTATTGATTCTTTAAAGAAATTGAACACTTCTAAAAACAGTACTGTTTGTCTACTTCTAAATAAATTACCTACTTTTCTCTGTCAGATTTCTGAAATTTAAGATCTTAGGGAACTAATGCTTTTTAATTTCTTTTCTACTTTGCTATGTACTTTATCCTTGCATTTCTAACTTACTGAGCTCAGATATCAGGGAGATAAAGATATCACTGACTGTTCCCTCTTTTTTAGTCATGCATTGTTGAGGACATGTATTACTTTCTTATAGTTTTTTACATAGGAACCTAAAATATGAACACTTCAAGAGGATGGTTAATTAATTTATTCAAATTTTAAGGCAATGTGTTTGTGCCTAATAGTGTTTTAGTTACTCTGTATAGGTTAGCTTATTTAACTCCTGTAATAATGTTGTGATTTAAGACTCATTTACCTCAAAATGAAGTAGAAGTAGGGATGATTTGGTAAGAGCTGCATCCATCTATCTATCTATCTATCTATCTATCTATCTATCTATCTGTCTATCTATTATATTGCCACATTGCTGTTATACTAATACATGTTATATTGCACATGGCAGATTAGTAAAGTCGGGTAGCCTTTTATGTCTTGACAGAATAGATTCATGGTCATATGTATGTACTCATCTCAAACGCAAATATAAATAGTCTCTGTGTTTATGTATTTCCTTCATATTCTTGTCTTCCCTAAAATATGTCCTCGGTATACTCTCAGTTCAGCACTCTATAGTAGAACTAAAGGTGGCCAAACAAGACACATATTTTTATTCAGTTGTGTGTCTGATAAAAGGCATATCTTATGTATGCTGCTCTTCCACTTTGAATCTGGTCCTTGGTAACACTGAACTTCAACTCAGAACTTTACCAGAAATTGGAAAGAGACAAACCAACAATAACAATAGCAAAAAAATAAAGTTTGAGTTCTGAAAGCACAAAGAATCAGTTAAAATAATGAAGGAGAGGTCACCAAGTTAGGAGGTTAACATGTTAAAGGAATTATTCCTGTGTTTATGGAACCACTGCAACAGAGTGCTATTTTTTGCTTGTCATATAAATTTGTTTATTTCTTTGTGATTTATTGTTTTGTTTGTCAGCTATCTACATATATAAAAGCCTAAGCAACTGTTATGACCAAATGACCAGAATGACTAGTCGACCAGTTGCTATGATGTGCAGTGACCACCAGGGGGCAAACGCTTAGCGCAGGAGCTGCCTCCTGGTGGTCAGTGCTCTCCCACAGCCAACCTCCTGTGGCGCCTCCCCGTGGCCATCTGGCCCCTCCCCCCCACCAGCCAACCTCCTGCAACCCCTCTCCTCTGCAGGCCACCCTCCTGCAGCCCCTTCCCCCGGCCAGCCGGTTCCCCCATCGGCCCTGATCAGGGGGGGCCAGCCGGCTAACCTTCCACTGCCTCTCCCCCTGGCTGGCCAACCTCTCATGGTCCCTCCCCATCTTGGCCACCGGTACCTCCGATAGGCCCTGATCCAGGGGGCCGACTGGCCAACCTCCCAGGGCCCCTCTCCCCGGCCGGCCGGCCCCCCCTATAGGCCTCTATCGCTGGCCAGGCTGAGGGACCCCACCCATGCATGAATTTGTGCACTGGGCCTCTAGTTTTATATACATTCCTATATACTTTCTAGAGTAAAAATGAAATATGTTCAGAGTTTTTATCTAAATTACTTATCAACAATAAAGAAAGTAATATTTTAAGTCTTGTGATGTCTTCCTTCGTACAGATAGGTGTGAGTTTGAGGATTGAAGTTGATAATATCTAAGAAACTATAAAAATGTCATTCTTAAAGTTATGTATTTCCTTTATCTTCTGATCTTCCCTAAAATATATATCCTTGTAATTATCTATTTTCAATGTATAAATTAACGCTGCAGGTATTTGAGAAGTTTGACATGAAGATTGATTTGTTTAGAAGTAATGTACTGGGCTATGGTTTGGTAACTGTGTTTTTGTTGGTGGCTACATAGCTGTTTACTATGCTGTTTTTCTTTCTATTATATACATTTGAAATATGACACAGTGAGGGATTTAACTATATATTCACACGTATTTTTCTTGTTTTTCTGTTTGAAGGAATTAGCTGAGCAACTTAAAGCCCAACTTGAAAAAGCAAATAAATTCAAAGAAACTATATCATCAAAAAAATCTGGGATAGAGGTAAGTATTAAAAGTTAGGTTTGTAGGTATATGATTACCTTGTATAATACTACTCAGCATTGGTAATATTTTAATATAAAATGTATCTAACTGTGTGTGTGTGTGTGTGTGTGTGTGCGCGCGCGTGTGCGCGTGCGAATGTGTATTCTTGTTTGCTTGTTTTTAAAATTTATTTTTATATGAATTGCCTTACATTCCACTAGTGTGCCTGATGGACAAAAGGCTAGGCCAAGGAGACCTGGTTTTATGGTGGACTCTGTCATTTACTGACTGTTTGATTTCGTGCAAGTCAGACTGGTTTTTAAATTCTTCCCCTAGAGAATGGGAGACATGAGTTTGGTGTCCATTTTATGTAAAACAAATTATTTTGTTCCATGATTCATTTATCCATCTATTAGTGAACAAAACAGATAAAAACACCTGCCTGCATAGAGTTTCATGTGGGTAGGGAGAGAGACAGTAAACAATAAAAATAATAAATTAGCATATAGAAAGTTATACATCCCACGGAAAAGTGGGGGATCTTGAGTACCTGGTGTGCTGGTAGCTTGGGGTATACAGACAAAGTTCATTTGAAAAGTGACATCCATACAGAGACTTAAGTGAAGCAGTGAATCTCTGTGTCTGAGTGCAGAGCATTTTGGGCATAAGGAATTTTTAAAGGTCCAAAGATGGTAACGTGTCCGATGTGTAGGGAGAACAGGGAGACCAGTGTTGTTGGAGTTGAATGAATGAGAGTGAAGTAGGAGCTCTAAATCAGAGAGACTATTGGAGGCCAGTTCATGTTAAACTTGAAAGTCAGAGTAAGTAAATGGCCTTTTATTCTAGGTGAAATAAAAGCTATTAAGAGTTTTGAGCAAATAATATATTTTGACAGGACCAACCTGGCTTCTTTGTTAAAAATAAATTGAAGGAGAATAAGGGCAGAAATTAGAGTCTAGTTCGCTTTTGCAATAATACACATAAGAAATTATACTGTCTTTGACCAAGATAGTAGCTGAGAAGATTGCTAGAAATGATAAGATTTTTGCATATGCGTAAATGTTTTCTATACATATTTTGAAAGGAGAGCTGACAGATTTATGATGGTTTTGATGGACGGGGGAGTATGAGATAAAGCCATATCTTATTCATCTTTTTAGACACATGTATGCCTTTGGATTATATAATATAAAAATAATTCTGAATGTTACGGATTCATTGACTAAATAGAATGAAATGAATATTAAAAAATGAAAAGTCTGGTGTTTTTTATTTGCTATTTATAGCAGTTATGGACATATCTTTTTAGATTGCTCACAGCTTCATTATTAAAGCCAGCTAATCTCCAAAATATATTAAATTATCAGTTAAAATTTGGATTTTTTTGTTGGGTCCTTAATAAGATCCTCAAGCATTCTCAGTTAAAAGGTGGGCTAATTTTTTTTGTGTGTGTGTGAAAGATATTTTCCATAATTAAAAATCAGTTCACCAGTGAAAGAAGCATTGTCAACTTACTTTTTCCTTTCAAAAAGTGACAGTGTTTGGTAATTTTTTACTAATTCATTTTATTAGAGACATGGAGTAATAGAAGGAGCATATAATGGAAAGCTAGGGATAGAAATTGCATGCAGTTTGGAAGCCAAAGATCTAGATTTGGGCCTGGAGCTTTGTCACTTTTTGTATGTGATCCTTAGTATCCTCATTAGTAAAGTGTGGCTTAATAATACCTGTGTTACAGGGTTGTTAAAATTAAATGAAGTATGTTTTAGAACTTTATACAGTTATATCAATATTAACTTTAATCAGGAAAAATTATCTTGGTTTGTTTTTGATTAGGAAAAATATAAGGCAGTTTTTAGATTTCACTGCTATTGTATGAAGTCTATAACATTTGCTGTTCTTAAATTTATATATTTTGTATCTGTCAAAATAACTAATTTTTTTCACATCTGAATGAATTCTATTTATTTTTAAAATATATTTTAATTTCAGAGAGGAAGGAAAAGGGAGGAGATAGAAACATCAATAATGAGAGAGAATCATTGGTTGGCTGCCTCCTGCAGGCCCCCCACTGGGGATCGAGCCCGCAACCTGGGCATGTGCCCTTAACGGGAATTGAACCTGGGACCCTTTAGTCTGGAGGTTGACACTCTATCCATTGAGCCAAACCGGCTAGGGTGAATTCTATTATTTTAATGTAAGAAAATTCTAAAATGTTAATCAACATTTAAAAAATTTTTAAACCTTCTCCTTGCCTCTGCCCACCCCCATCCTGGCAAATGCAGAAAAGAACCTGGTTAGAAATATAATTTAAATTTATATTCTCATAGGTAGCTTCTATGTAAAAATTACAAAGAAGCATTGATGTAAGAAGAAAGAAGACTGAAGAACTGAATTGATTTTTCATATTATGCTAGAGCCAGATATTCTACTGGCTCTAGAAAATATCTGTTTCACAAAATTAAAATCTTTAGTGGCCCTGAATAATCCACTTTTAAAATTATGAAATAACTATAGTCTAGCCTTAAATATTATTTATAATTTTTAATAATGATCTTTACATGAATATTTAATTTTTTCAAACTTGTACATGTTTCATATCCTGTCAGCAACTTTTTGAGAGAGAGGTTAGGCAGGTTAGTATATGCCAATTTGACAAGAAATAAAACTGAGGCTAAAATGAATGTGTACCTTTATTTTAATTCTAGAGCATGCTGTAGAAGAATTTCAGGATTAACAAGATGACTTGAGCATCTTAAAAGATGTGGTTATGAAATATATTATCAGTTTACATGGTGGTCTCTATAACCTAAAGGATTTGAAAAATTATTGAGCAGCATTTCTGAGTTTATGAGTAGGGTAGGTACATTAATGCTTTGAGGCCTTCACTCTATGAAAACAGCAATCACAGCCAAAATATAAAATGAACAATTTGGAAGAGATATAACATGGCTCAAAAATAAAGACACACTTCTCTGTGAATAGGAAACTGAACAGAAACATAAAACAATAGGGATCTGGAGCTTGCAGGGATCCAACTTCAGAGCTAGGCAGCTTGGCTGAGAATTGAGCTCATCTGATGTGATAGAGCTTAAAAGATCCCCTCACATGGCATCTCTATACCTGAACCAGGGTTCAGGGTTCCTGTAAATGAGTCTGGGAAACGCTTTGAATACTTAAGTCGGTAGCTCATAGGAAATTGTTTGAGATGGGAAGTATAGAGAAAGTGGACATAACCTTGCTGCCATGTGAAATATCTCCAATATCAGTGTGAAATATTGTAAGAACTGGGAATCCTGATAGGCTGAGTAGAGACAGTGTCAAAATTACCAGGTAGTGAGAGGTAAGAGTAGACAGAGACAGAAAGGAAGGGAAAACTCCCATGACATAAGCTTGCATACTAGCATACCAGAAAACATTAGTTTTCCCTTAGAAAGATAGTAAAAAAATAATTGGGATATAAACACTCATTGCCAGCAAGTTTAAAAATGGTAGCACAATCTTAAAATAGTTTTCAAATTAATTATGTTTAGTAGCTTCAGTTATGAGAACATAATCATAAAAGGAATAAGATATTATGAAATAAAAGCAAGCAAAAGTAAAGCAATAATAATGGATATGAAGTGAATATTCTACAAATTTTAGGGATGTGATGGGATAAATCCTTGGCAGGACTCAGTCAAAGAAAGAAAGAATTAATTAAATGAAAGGTAGCTAAAAATTAGAGCTAATATTTATCACTTACTTTTATACCTAGGCATTGTTCTAAATACTTGCCAGGTATTAGTTTATTTGATCCTGAAAACACCTTATTATTTTGTTTATTTTACAGATGAGGAAATTGAGGGATTGAATAACTTGCAAGGTTATAGAATGAAGCAGGATTGGAACATGGGCATTCTGCCTCTAGAGTGCTCACGAGCACACTGTGCTACCTGTGGTGTTAGCCAATAACACAGAAGAGAAAAGAGAAAATATTTCAAACAGTAGATATGAGATATGATGGATAGATGAAAGCTGAAATTACTGAGATAGAAAACCAAAAATAAGTGGAAGCGATAGAAAAAACAAACAGCTATACAGAAGAGGTTTTTTGTTGTTCTTTTAAAATCCTAATAAAATAGCTAAGCCTCTAAGACTGAACAGCAGATGGGTAGGGGGAAGCGAGGAGTGGAAATAGAAAACAAAAAATGAACAGTATTAAGAATTGAAAAGAGGAGATATAACTAAAGCTGCTGTGAGTCCTTCTGATGCCTTTATGTGATTAAGGTGCCACCTTTGAGCAGATATCTTGGTGTAAATAAAAAAAATAGCCTTGAATCAGGATATATATTTCATGTACCTTGGTGTTCAGTCAGCTCGCTGCCCGGCTGGCCATTTTTGTACATAGTGAACACGCTTCTCTGTGGACATAACTAGATATTCAGTAGAGACTGTTAAAAAATTATGAAAATACTAAGAACAATATTTACTGCTTATTTCTTGAAATTTTAAAAGATGAAAAATGGAAACAGATGCCATATGGCTTTCAATGATGACAAATTTGCAGAATACCAACTGGAGGGAAAATCTGATCTAGTGGAAGACTCTTAACTTCCAAAGTGCTAGAAACTAGAAAAGGCTTTCAAATAAACATTCAGAATTTTTGATACCAGTTTTGAATCAAAGTAATATAGGCTTTTCCTTTTCTTTTTCTTTTTAATCAATGTGGTAATGCAAATAGGGCTAACAGGCCTGTGTCAGATAAGCAGTGGCTAGAGCTGTTTCCAGACTTTATCCGATCCTAGAGGCAGCCACTTTTAGTTGTTAGCTGTTTATTTCTGGCTTTTACGTCTTTATTTCTAAGCAAATTTGTTTCTTGATTCTATAATAGACACTGCTAAGCCAAATTATATTATGATTGCCTTTATCTAAAAAAATTTTTGTTCTTAATTGGCATTAATATTTTCTTTGTTTAGTTTGCTTTTTTTGGCCTGATTGTTGATCCTGACACAGATTCCTAAATAACCCCCCATATTGTGTATTGACGTAGTAGCAAATATAGGACTTGCCTATTGTTTCTAGTCCTCTTAATGTGTTGGGTACCTAAAGTGAGAGAATTTTGTGTCCATTGTATTAGCATGCCTAAGGAGCAGAAAGTAGAAAAGTGGAAGACGAGGAAAGTTGAAGGGACAGTGGTTTACCTGTGGGAGCATAAGCAGTCTATCTGAGGCAAATAATTCCAATTCTCAAGCATTTGTTGACTCCCAACTGTGCCAGGTGCTGCAGATAACCAGGTAGTATATTGCTTGGTCATTGGCCTAGAAGAGTTGCAGAGACATATCATTGTAAACAGATAATTAATTACTTAAAAGACTTATGTTCTAGCAATATAAGTATGCCTAAACTTATTTAAGAAGTAAAAAGTACAATAAATTAACAAAAAGTATGAAGAGCTAAAGAAAAAGTGAATTTGAAGAGGGTTTTAGTATTTGAATTTGAAGGCCTATATACTATATTAAGGTGCTTGGCGTTTATTCCATTATCTAGTACAGTGTTTGTCAGAACTGTGGTGCAGGATCAGATGTTTTGTGATTTTTAAATTTTCAAGTCCATCGTCGACTAACAGTTTTGTAAAAACAATAAAATTGTAGAAAAATTAAGTAAAGATATAAAATATATGTCCACAATTTATTTGTATTAAACCAACATAAGATTACTCTTTAAGATTGTTTTAAAAGTTTTAAACACTCATTTTTGTGTTTAATTCATTCTGGCTGGTAGTTCTCAGATTGGCACTGGTCAGTGGACCACACTTTGAGTGGTCTTGATTTCCTCGATGATACGAGGTCTTGGCAGGGTTTTCAACAAAGAATGGCATATTTATATTTGTGTTTAACATGTTTTTTTTTTTTTTGACAGTATAAGTGATAATTAGTTTTAGGCTAGAAGGCTAGAAGCCAAGGAACCTGGAATCATCCTCATTGAATGGTAGCTTGAAATGGAACAGAAATTGAAATTGACTTTCTTTATATTGATAATTCATGTAGAGAATAATTCTTTCAAAATGCTATAAGCTTGTAGGCAGGTCTATATTTCTTTTAGTTACTACATAAAGTAGGTACTTTAAAAAAATGAATGAATGGGTCAGAGAGGTAAGGCAGAATCAGGAAAGTAATGTTTAAAACTGTCATCTTTTAATATTGTCTAGATGAAAACTTTATTTGAAGTTCACTTCTATGATTGCTTTAAAAAACAATAAAATAAACTTTGGATATTTTTTCCTACTTTTTCCCAGTGAAGATTATGGTTATTTTATGTTATAAGGGGTAATGAAAGTCCAGGAGACTTAAGATAATCCATAATATTATGTGAAAACTAGAATTATTTTTATACTTTTATATCCTTGTTGTTATTAAATATAAGCATTCAAGACTCTTTGCAATAATTTTGCAAGTTATCTCTAAATCTTCCCATAGAATGAAGACCAGCAAGAAGTGATTCTTGTCAGAACAGATCAGTCTGGGAGAGTTTGGCCTGTGAACACACCAGAGAAACCTCTGGAATCTAAAGGAGGAAGAAGGAAGAGACAGATGGTATGTTTCAGATATTTTTTAAAATTCAGAATTCCTTTTTTCCCCTTGGGGCTTTCTTTGCATCAGACTATGTACTTCAAAATATTTTATGAAAGGTCTCTGTATAATGCAAATATTAGAAGGCAATAAATTATGTTATTACTCTTATTCTTACTAAAATCCCCTTGCCTTTTATAAAATGGAATCTAATTTAACTACAGTTTTCAAATAACTGGTGAACATTGACTGTTTAAAGGAATTTTAACTTCAGTGTACATTTCTTTGACGTTGTTTTTAGCTTCTTTTTATATACTTACCATAGCTTTTACTGGTAGGGAAAACCTTAGTCTCTCAGACCTGTTATCTGTATTAGCTAATTTGAAACCTGGTGGTGGGATATCCATTGTCTTAGTTATGTAGTTGCTGTGATCCTTTATAAACCTAATTTTCTTTTCCATCTTTCCCTCTAGCTATTAGTTTTTAGCACTACATTGACGTTCTTGAGATGGCGAAAGCAATGTATCCAGTTTTCCCAAACTAGGTTTTTTGTTTTAAATTTGTAAGATCAGACAAGTGGTGATTTGGTCCGCAGAAGATTAGTTCATTCAGAATTTTTCTGTCAGGTGTTTATTATTTGCTTGTTGAGTGCCTGTGTTGCTAGAGGTAGTAATGGACTCATTCAACAAATAGGCCTGGAATAGGTAGCTCTTCTAATGAAATGTGAGGTCTAGGGGTTTGAAGGGGTATGTGGCAGGAGAATAGTCAAGGTTTGAATTATATTGAAATGACAGGACTGGCTAGGGGTTCACAGATGCATTGCCAGATAGCATCAAGGCCCCCCCCCCCCTTTTTTTTTAATATTTTATTGATTTTTCACAGAGAGGGAGAGGGATAGAGAGTTAGAAACATCGATGAGAGAAAAACATCCATCAGCTGCCTCCTGCACACTCCCTACTGGGGATGTGCCTGCAACCAAGGTACATGCCCTTGACCGGAATCGAACCTGGGACCCTTGAGTCCACAGGCCGACGCTCTATCCATTGAACAAACCGATTAGGACTCAAGGGTTCTTTTTGAGTTGCCTGCTACCAGGCAATCTAGGTATAGGAATAAAGAGGGTAGACATACTCATTCAGGACTGAGGTTTGCTTTTTGGGTATAATGAAAGGATATCAGAGCTAGAAATTAAGGGTCTGGAGCTAGAGAGTGACTGAAGTCATGGATATGAGATTTAAGCTAGTGAAGACAGGAATAGTTGGGAAAAAATATTGGGGATGTGGTTCCAAGATTTCAAAGAAGTTAAAGAGCAGGTTTTATTTGTATAAGGGAATGTGAAACTAGTATTGGAGAGAGGGGGGTTGATTTTGGAAGACATGAAATAGCTCTTTTATTTTTCACATGTATAGAAACAACTGATAGGAAAAACTTGGGATTGATTTAGATAAGAATCAGAATACCAGCTTGTTTCTGATAGAGCTGTTTGCAGTGGGTTTGCTAATACCTCTATTTTAAATATGCTTACTTGCAATCTGGATAACTGCAGACTTCCCTCCACAGGGGTAGGTAGTTGCTACTACAGGGAGAAGAGCAGAGAGGAGAGAAGGGATAAAACAATTCTGCCTTTTCCCCCAAACTCAGAAATCAGAGAATGTCATGCCTCCGTTCCTGGGGAAGAGGAAAGGAAAGGGGCAGAAAAGTAGGGATTATTTTTCTAATGGGAATTCTTCCACGTGGACGCAAATAGACTAGGGATTAACTAGAAGGAAAGATTGTGACACGTAGTGGGATTTGTACATTTAATATCAGATTTATAGGTAATTCATTAAAATGCTTGAGAAATTCATGTTTTCACTAAGTTAATAATCTTCATTTTGCCATAGGCTTCAACCCATGAGGAAAAAGAAAGGGTCAGATACTTTCATGATGATGATAATTTAAGTCTAAATGATTTAGTCAAGAATGAGAAGATGGGAACAGCAGAAAATCAGAACAGACTTTTTATGAGAATGGCATCTAAGGTAAGCTATATTCCTGGGATACCTTTGAATTTTGAGAAGCTGGTTACTCAGTAATGATCTACATTTTAGGCAGAGCTGATTCTTTCTAATCTTGATTTATTTTATTACATTAAAACCTGTGTAAGACATATTAGGGATATGCATTTTGGAATTGATTTGATTGGGAAGTATATATTTAGGATTTAGTTTGTTTTTAATTAATAAACTCTGATTTAATTTTTTAATATATTCCCTAAAATTTTTAATTATATATTTGATCTACCATTTTAAGGAAAAGTTTTGGGCCAGAATTTTATGTTGATAGTGTGCAGCTAGCCTGTTTTATCTTAACGTTCCTCCAATTCTTCATAATTATGCCAGAGGAGTATATTTGGTGTAATATATTATAGATTATAGAGAAGACATCTTGGAATAATTTTGTCTATTTATATGAAAATTTTATATTTACATGAAAATGTATATTAATACCTAATTATGGGTAGTAGGATAAATTTTTGTTTCAAATAGTGTTTTTTTGTTGCAATTTCTATTATAATTCTTACCAAACACTACTACTAAAATTCTCATATAAAAGAGAAGCATAACCCTGGCTGGGTTGCTCAGTTGGTTGGAGCACCGTCCCATGCACCAAAACATTTCTGGTTCCATTTACGGCCAAGGTGCATACTCAGGTTGTGGGTTCGCTCCCCATGTCGGGGTGGGTGTGGGAGGAAACCCATTGGTGTTTCTCTATCACATCGATATTTTCTTTTTCTCTTCCTCTTCCCCTCTCTTAAAAATTTTTTTAGTAAAAGCATATCCTCTGGTGAGGATTAAAAATAAAGAGAGAAATATTTAAACTTAGCGCTATAACAAGGTTTGACCCCACTGGAAAAATTCAGTTCACTGCCTGTATTTGCAAATAAAGTTTTATTGTAACACAACTATGCACATTTGTTTACATGTAGCCTATGTTTGTTTACACTCTATAGTGGCCAGGTTGAATAGCTGTGGCAGAGACTTTAATAGCCAACAAACCTGATAATATTTACTATCTGGTCCTTTACAGAAAAAATTTGCTCATCCCTGCTTTATGATACCTGTGCTTACTATATGATGATAGAAGTTTGAACTAGGTATTTAAAGGACATGAGGGAGACTTTGTAATGTACCTTTTCAGACTTAAAAAACAAACAAACAAAAAACGATTGAACATATTACCTGGTGAAAAAAAGTAACTTAATAAAAACTAGAATGGAGGTAACCAAGGTATCTGAGTGTGTATGTGTCTGTGGCGGGGAGTAAAACAAACTTGGGTTTAAATAGAAATGGTCATTCTTCCCATTACCAAGAATTGTGTGGGATCTTACATGTAAGCCCATGAGGATTATTTTCTCTCTATTTTGGAGAAAGTACTAGAAATCGTATAAGGGTCTGGAAATTCAATGTGTAAAGAAAGATATCATAAAACTAAAGAATATTCAGCTCTAGAAAGGGACTTGACTAATCTTGCTAACCTTTCACATTTTACTGATGGTGAAAGTAAGATTCTGAGATAATGAAATGGCGTATGCAAGGCTAAGTAACTTTTCCAAGTTCCCATAACTAATGATTTGCAAAAGCCCGCACCGTAAGCCTCAACTATTAACTCCAAGGTTAGCTTTTTTTCATTAAACAGCACTGCCTTTCAGATGACTCAGGCTAATGGATGGTTGTTGATTGTTGCCTAAATTTAATTGTTTTTGTATAATTTCCATGTGTCATTTGTTGGTATTTGGGAATAAGTGGTATGTGCTTTGCTCTTTCTTAAAATACATTCTACTGACTCCAACATTCTTTAAATATAAACTCTTCCATTTAAAATCTAAGACGTCAGTGTTCCCTTGGCAACGTAAACTTGGGCACATCTTTGTGAGATCTATATACATCTTTCCTCATTAATTTTGTTAGCACTGTGGGCAGTAATTTTATACTTTTTGTTCTGATAGTGCGGTAAAAATGGACTGGAGGGGAAGGAAAATGGAAGGTACAAGAAAAGGAAGAAAAAGACTTAAAGTAATTAGGGTTTTATCTTAAATTGTAAGAAAACAAGATTTTATTTTCTAATAAAAGATGCTTGTATTTCTATTGATTTATTTTTCTGAATTTGTGTCATTCAAGGCTTGATATATTTTCTTATGGAAGTAGTCTTTAAAATTTACAAGTACATATTTTCATAAAGAATCTAAATCCTTTATTTTTTTATTTTCAATTAACTGAAATATTAATAACAAATCTTGAGATTAAGTGACACACCTTTCTTGAAAGCATGATTATACAAAGGTAAGGAATATCAAAATTGCCAACTTCTTTCATTGCTTCAGTTCTCTTATAACCATTCTATTCTTTGAATTTGAGAGGCTGGAATTAGAAGGACAGTTTCAGTTTTGATAAAAATTTGATTAAAAAATTATCATAAAAGTTGAAATACTTTTGTAAGAATTAGACTACAATCTCTATTTCATTGTTGGCAATCTTTGTGTAATAATGCAATATTCCTTAAGTAGATTTATTACAAATGAATTTCTGCATAATGCTAAAAAAGCTTTCAGTTTTCATATAATTTTTTTAAAAAATATGTTTTTATTGATTTTTAGGGAGAGAGGAAAGGAGAGAGATAGAGAGAAACATTGATGAGGGAGAAACATCATCAATTAGCTGCCTCCTGCACGCCCCCCTTTTGGGGATTGAGCCCATAACCAAGACATGTGCCCTGACTGGGGATCATACCTTGATCTCTTGGTTCCTGGATTGACACTCAACCACTGAGCCACACCGGCTGGGCTAATTTTTCTTAGTATCATCTACACTAATAAAAGAGAAACATGGTAATTGGCGTACGACCACTACCCTTTTTATTGGCTAATCAGTGAGTATATGCAAATTAACTGTCAGCCAAGATGGCGGCCGGCAGCCAGGCACTGAAGCAAGCATGAGGCTTGCTTGCTGCAGACTCCAACGTTCCCCACCTCACTTGCAGGCCTCTCAGTTGCAACTCTAAGCAACTATATACTATGTTGCAAATAAGAAGGTAAACAAAACTCCAGAAACCGGCTTTCATTCAGCCGGGCTTTAGCAACATTGTATCCATGTTTTCAGCAGCGAGGCCTCAGAGCTAAAGCTGGCCCAGAATAAAAAAAAAAAAAAGAAAGAAAACAAGGAGCGGTTGGAAGCTTCAGTCACTCGCTTCCGGAAAACAGCCCTCAGCCCCTCACCCAGACTGGCCAGGCACCCCAGTGGGGACCCCCACCCTGATACAGGACACCCTTCAGGGCAAACCAGCCAGCCCCCACCCATGCACCAGGCCTCTATTCTATATAGTAAAAGGGTAATATGCCTCCTGGCACCGGGATCAGCATGACAGGGGGCAGCGCCCAAACCCCCTGATCGCCCTGCGGCTCTGTGTGTGACAGGGGGGAGCTCCCCAATCCCCTGATTGCCCTGCGGCTCTGTGTTTGACAGGGTGCAGCGCACTAACCCCCTGATTGGCCCTGCTCTGTGTGTGACAGGGTGCGGCGCCCCAACCGCCTCCCCACGGGCCCTGCTCTGTGTGTGACAGGGTAGAGCCATAACCTCCCCATTGGCCCTGCCCTGAGTATGACAGGGTGCAGCACCCCAACCCTCTTATCTGCCCTGCTCTGTGTGTGACAGAGGCAGCGCCCCAAACCCCTGATCAGCCCTGCTCTGTGCATGACAGGGGGTGGCGCCGCAACCTCCCCATCGACCCTGCCTTGAGTGTGACAGGGCATGGTGCCCCAACCCCCCAATCGGCCCTACCCTGAGCGTGACTGAGGGTGGCATCGCAACCTCCCGATCTGCCCTGCTCTGTGCATGACGGGGCGGCGCCCCAACTCCCCAATCGGCCCTGCTCTGAGCCTGACCAGGGGCTGCACCTAGGGATTGGGCCTACCCTCTGCCACCCGGAAGCAGGCCTAAGCCAGCAGGTCGTTATCTCCCGAGGGGTCCCAGACTGCGAGAGGGCACAGGCCGGGCTGGGGAACCCTCCTCCCCTCCCGAGTGCACAAATTTTTGTGCACCGGGCCTCTAGTATTTATATAATAAAAGCCTAAGCAACCATTACTGTGGAACAACCAGAACAACCAGTCGCTTTGATGCTCACTGACCACCAGGGGGCAGATGCTCAACGCAGGACCTGCTCCCTGGTGGTCAGTGCGCTCCCACAGGGGGAGCACTGCTCAGCCAGAAGCTGAGCTCATGTCTGGTGAGTGCAGTGGGGGTGGCGGGAGCCTCTTCCACCTCTGTGGCAGCGCTAAGTACCAGCGAGCTGAGTGGTAAGGAGCAGCGAGCAAGGGGTCCCGGACAGTGAGAGGGGTCCCGCCCCCCCAGTGCATGAAATTCACTTTTTTTTTATAAGATGCCACTTCGTTATAATTCAGATTTTTTTTTAACTCAGACATCATAATAGGAAAACAAATTAGTTTTCATGGTTAGAAGACATTTAACATTTTTGTATACTTGGTGTTTAACCATTAATTCGCTAACATCTTCCATTTCCAAGCTTTAATTTGGAAACTGCTACATTAAACAGAATCAAAGTAATAATTTAACTCCCTAATTCACATGGATGGTCATTATAATGAATACAAAGAACTTTCCTTGCTGTGATAATGCGATCACAATCCCTCTGGAACAGTTTCTTGGCTGTGACATTATTGGCATTTTGGGCTGACTAACTCTGTTGTGGGAGGACTCTGTCTATTGTAGAATGTTTGGCAGCATCCCTGGCCTCTACCCAGGAGATACCAATAGCATCCAAATCCACCCCACGTTGTGACAACCAAAAACGTCTCCAGGTATTTCCAGATGTCCCCCCAGTTGAGAATACTACTCTTGCAGAGAATAACTACTGTTTTTTGAGGTCTTGGTATATATCAGGCTCTTCACATACATTGATGCTTCTAATTATCTGACAGCGTTGGTATTAACCCCATTTAATAAACAAAAACTGATGCTCAGAGATATTCAGTAGTTTGCCTTATCCCTTTCCTGAACCTGGTCCATTTTCCAAGTTTTTCCTTTATCAGTACGTGGTGCTACTATCTAGCCTACATCAGAAAGTTAAGATTTTTCAGCGCTGCCTCTCTTTCCCTCATTTTCCACATCAAATCTGTCACCAATCTTGTCCTCCCCCTACACCTAATCACTCTGCTTTTCTTCGTTCCCACTGCTACACCAGGTCTGTGAAAATAGCCTGGTAACTGGTTTGCTGGCATTTCTTCTTGCATTTTTCCAGTTCTTTCTTAACTCTACCTCACTAAAGGCAGACTAACTGCCCTCCCAACCCCCCGCAACAATGTATATCTGATCCTTTGGCCTCTATGTTAAGACATTTCAAATGGCATTTGGTTGCTATTAGGTTAAAGACCAGATTCTTGTTAATGGCCTAACAAGAGCTGGAATGGTCTGCTCTCTTCCTCTCCAGCCTCATCTTGAATCTTGTTTTCTTTGCTTTGCTTCCTCTGTTCCAGCTATGGTGACTTTCACTCAGTTCCTCAAATATGCTTTATTTCCCACTGCCACAAACACGTTGCACATGCTGTTTCTGCTATACCACCTTCTGTCTACTTGACTCTTCCTATACATATATATATCTCACCTTTATTATTCTTTCAGGAAGGCTTTTTTCATCTCTGCATATTTCATTCCTCTATTAGGATCTCAAATTGCCAGCACAGCTCTAACTCGACTTTTCTACTGAGCAACCCTTTAGTAAGTCTATCTTCTCACTGCTGTATAGGTCAGTGATGGTGAACCTTTTGAGCTCGGCGTGTCAGCATTTTGAAAAACCCTAACTTAACTCTGGTGCCGTGTCACATATAGAAATTTTTTGATCTTTGCAACCATAGTAAACAAAGACTTATATTTTTGATATTTATTTTATATATTTAAATGCCATTTAACAAAGAAAAATCAACCAAAAAATGAGTTCACGTGTTTCCTCTGACACGCGTGTCATAGGTTCGCCATCACTGGTATAGGTTCTGTATTTTTGCGACTAAGTCTGCTTTTGCTTACCATTGTATCTTAGCTATCCATTAGAGTCCTTAGCATATAAGAGCATTAAATAAATATTTACTGTCCAAAAATCACATACTTGAGACTTGAAGTTGAAAACAAAATTACCTTTTTCACTATTATACTAACTTGCATAGGAAATTAAGATATTTTTTGTTTCTCTCAATATTTCCTGTTGTTTTGATTTTGCAACATTGCTTTAAAAATGAGCACAATCTTTTATCTCTTAACATTGTTGACCTTTTAATTCTCAACCTTTTCCACATTTCTAGAAATTTCAATGTGGTTATAACAGTGAATTGCTGAGAAAAAATTATTCAGGTCTTATCAGAGGCATGGTCATAGGGATAGTCAGATGATGGGACAATGTTCCTGGAATGTGTGGTTGATTTATAGTACACAGAATCAAGAATGATATATATATATTTTTTTTTTTTAATTTTTTTTTTTTTTCGCTTAAAGTATTACAAAGGGTATTACATAAGTGTCCTTTTTTCTCCCCCGCCCTTGACAAACCCCTACCCTCCCTTACCCCCCAGTGTCTTATGTCCATTAGTTATGCTTATATGCATGCATACAAGTCCTTCGGTTGATCTCTTACTCCCCTCCCTCCTGCCCCCCAACTCTCTCTGGCCTTCCCACTGCAGTTTGACAATCAGTTTGAGGCAGCTCTGCCTCTGTATCTATTATTGTTCAAAAGTTTGTAATGGTCTTTATTATCCATGAATGAGTGAGATCATGTGGTATTTTTCCTTCATTGACTGGCTTGTTTCACTTAGCATAATGCTCTCCAGTTCCATCCATGATGTTGCAAATGGTAGGAGTTCCTTCTTTTTAACAGCAGCATAGTATTCCATCGTGTAGATGTACCACAGTTTTCTAATCCATTCATCTACTGATGGGCACTTAGGCTGTTTCCAGATCTTAGCTATGGTGAATTGTGCTGCTATGAACATCTGGGTGCATATATCCTTTCTGATTGGTGTTTCTGGTTTCTTGGGATATATTCCTAGAAGTGGGATCACAGGGTCAAATGGGAGTTCCATTTCCAATTTTTTGAGGAACCTCCATACTGCCTTCCATAGTGGCTGCACCAGTCTGCATTCCCACCAGCAGTGCACAAGTGTTCCTTTTTCTCCACATCCTCTCCAGCACTTGTCGTTTGTTGATTTGTTGATGATGGCCATTCTGACAGGTGTGAGATGGTACCTCATTGTTGTTTTGATTTGCATCTCTCGGATGATTAGTGACTTTGAGCATGTTTTCATATGTCTCTTGGCTTTCTGAATGTCCTCTTTTGAAAGGTGTCTATTTAGATCCTTTGCCCATTTTTTGATTGGATTGTTTATCTTCTTTTTGTTAAGTTGTATGAGTTCCCTATAAATTTTGGAGATTAAGCCCTTATCAGATATGACGTTGGCAAATATGTTTTCCCACGAGGTGGGTTTTCTTGTTGTTTTGTTGATGGTTTCTTTTGCTGTGCAGAAGCTTTTTATTTTGATGTAGTCCCATTTGTTCAGTTTCTCTTTAGTTTCAACTGCCCTAGGAGCTGTATCAGTGAAGAAATTGTTTTGGCATATGTCTGAGATTTTGTTGCCTTTGTATTCTTCTAGAATTTTTATGGTTTCCTGTCGTACATTTAAGTCCTTTATCCATTTTGAGTTTATTCTTGTGTATGGTGTAAGTTGGTGCTCTAGTTTCATTTTCTTGCATATGTCTGTCCAATTTTCCCAACACCATTTATTGAAGAGACTATCTTGGCTCCATTGTATGTTCATGCCTCCTTTGTCAAAAATTAATTGAGCATATTGGTTCGGGCTAATTTCTGGACTCTCTATTCTATTCCACTGATCTATATGTCTGTTCTTGTGCCAGTACCAGGCAGTTTTGAGAACAGTGGCTTTGTAATACAGCTTGATATCTGGCATTGAGATCCCACCTACTTTGTTCTTTCTCAGGATCGTTGCAGCTATTCGGGGTCTTTTTTTATTCCAGATGAATTTTTGGAGAGTTCGTTCTAGATCTTTGAAGAAGGCCATTGGTATTTTAATGGGAAGTGCGTTGAATGTATAGATTGCTTTGGGTAGTATGGACATTTTAATGATGTTGATTCTACCAATCCAAGAACATGGTATGTTCTTCCATCTGTTTATGTCTTCCTCTATCTCTTTTTTCAACGTCCTGTAGTTTTCTGAGTAGAGGTCTTTAACCTCTTTAGTTAAGTTTATTCCTAGGTATCTTAATTTTTTTGGTGCGATGGTAAATGGGATTGTTTTTCTGATCTCCCTTTCTGAAAGTTCACTATTGGTGTATAGAAATGCCTCAGATTTCTTGGGGTTAATTTTGTATCCTGCTACATTGCCAAATTCATGTATTAAGTCTAGTAGCTTTTTGATGGAGTCTCTAGGGTTTTGTATGTATAATATCATGTCATCTGCAAATAAGGACAGTTTTACTTCCTCTTTTCCAATTTGGATGCCTTTTATTTCTTCTTCTTGCCTAATTGCAATGGCTAATACTTCCAGTACTATGTTGAACAGGAGTGGTGAGAGTGGGCATCCCTGTCTTGTTCCTGTTCTTAGGGGAAATGATGTTAGTTTTTGTCCATTGAGTATGATGTTGGCTGTGGGCCTGTCATATATGGCTTTTATTATGTTGAGGTATGATCCTTCTATTCCCACCTTGCTGAGAGTTTTTATCAAAAATGGGTGTTGGATTTTGTCGAATGCTTTTTCTGCATCAATTGATATGACCATGTGGTTTTTTTCTTTCAATTTGTTTATGTGATGTATCACATTTATTGATTTACAGATGTTGTACCATCCTTGCATCTCTGGGATAAATCCTACTTGGTCATGGTGTATGATCCTTCTGATGTACTGCTGGATCCGATTTGCTAAGATTTTGTTGAGGATTTTGGCATCTATGTTCATGAGGGATATTGGCCTGTAATTCTCTTTCATTGTGATGTCTTTACCTGGTTTTGGTATTAGGGTGATGCTGGCTTCATAGAATGAGCTTGGAAGCGTTCCTTCCTCTTGAATTTTTTGTAGTAGTCTGAGGAGGGTAGGTTTTAGTTCTTCCTTGAATGTTTGGTAGAACTCCCCTGTGAAGCCGTCTGGCCCTGGGCTTTTGTTTGCTGGAAGCTTTCTGATGACTGCTTCAATTTCTTCCATAGTTATTGGCCTATTGAGGTTTTTAGATTCTTCCTGATTGAGTTTTGGAATGTTGTATTTTTCTAGGAATTTGTCCATTTCCTCCAGGTTGTCTAGTTTGTTGGAGTAGAGTTGCCCGTAGTATTGTTTAACAATCATTTGTATTTCTGTGGGGTCTGTTGTTATTTCGCCTCTATCATTTCTGATTTGGTTTATTTGGGACCTCTCTCTTTGCTTCTTGGTGAGCCTGGCTAGGGGTTTGTCAATCTTGTTTATCCTTTCAAAGAACCAGCTCTTGGTTTCATTGATTTTCTGTATTGTTTTTTTGGTCTCTATTTCACTGATTTCTGCTCTAATCTTTATTATCTCCTTCCTTCTGCTCACTCTGGGGTTTTCTTGTTGCTCTCTTTCTAATTCTTTGAGTTGTAGAGTTAGATGATTGACTACCATTTTTTCTTGTTTTTTGAGATAGGCCTGTAGAGCTATAAACTTTCCTCTCAGGACTGCTTTCATTGTGTCCCAGAGGTTTTGGATTGTTGTGTTTTCATTGTCATTAGTGTCCAGGATGTTTTCAATTTCTTCTTTGATGTCATCGGTAACCCAATCAATATTTAATAACATGCTATTCAGCTTCCAAGTGTTTGAGTATTTTGGGTTGTTTTTATTGTAGTTTATTTCTAACATTATGCCATTGTGGTCTGCGAAGAAGCTTTTTATGATTTCAATCTTCTTGAATTTGTGGAGACTTTGCTTGTGACCCAATATGTGGTCTATTTTTGAATATGTCCCATGAGCACCTGAGAGGAATGTATATTCCGCAGCTGTGGGGTGAAGTGTTCTGAAGATGTCAATTAAGTCCATCTGATCTAGTGAGTCATTTAGGATTGCTGTTTCTTTGCTGAGTTTTTGTCTAGCGGATTTATCCAGTGATGTCAGTGGTGTATTAAAGTCCCCTACTATGATTGTATTGTTGTCGATCTCTCCCCTGATATCTTCCAGAAGTTTTCTTATGTATGTGGGTGCTCCTGCATTGGGTGCATATATGTTTACCAGGGTTATATCTTCTTGTTGTATTGATCCCTTTAGTATTATGAAGTGGCCTTCCTTATCTCTGGTTATGGCCTTCACTTTGAGATGTATTTTGTCAGATATAAGTATTGCTACCCCAGCTTTCTTTTCCTTTCCATTTGCGTGAAAGATATTTTTCCATCCCTTCACTTTCAGTCTGTGTGAGTCCCTTCTAATGAGGTGGGTCTCTTGTAGACAGCAGATGTATGGGTCATGTTTTTTTATCCATTCAGCCACTCGATGTCTTTTGGTTGGAGCATTTAGTCCATTTACATTTAAAGTTATTATTGAAAGGTACTTGTTTGTAGCCATTTCTTTTTGTGTGTGTGTGTGTGGCTGTTTTCTTTCTGAGCTTGATATTTCTTCTTTTTACACCAGTCCCTTTAGCATTTCTTGCATGGCTGGCTTGGTGGTGATAAACTCCCTTAGCCCTTTTTTGTCTGTGAAGCTTCTTATTTCCCCTTCAATTTTGAATGATAGCCTTGCTGGATAGAGTATTCTTGGATTCAGTCCTTTGCTTTGCATCACTTTGTAGATTTCCGTCCATTCTTTTCTGGCCTGATGTGTTTCTGTTGAGAAATCAAGAATGATATATATTTTTATAAATTTCAAAATTAGTGATGACATTTTTGGAAGCTCAAATGCTTAATAGCCTGATGAGACTATCCTATACAATAAAAGCCCAGCGACTGAAACGTTGGAACAACCAGAACGACCACGGCCTCTCACCCCGGCCGGCCGACCCCCAGCGAGCAGGTAAGGGCGATCAGGCAGGCAGGTGAGCAGTTAGGGGTGATCAGGGAGGCAGGCAGAGACGGTTAGGGGTGATCAGGCAGGCAGAGTGGTTAGGGGTGATCAGGCAGGCAGAGGCGGTTGGGGTGATCAGGCAGGCAGGCAGAGGGGTTAGGGGCGATATCAGGCAGGCAGGAAAGTGGTTAGGGGTGATCAGGCAGGCAGGCGGTTAGGGGCAATCAGGCAGGCAGGCGAGCAGTTAGGGGCATCTGACAGGCAGGCAGAGTGGTTGGATCTAACCTCTAAGAGAAGATAACAGGGAAAATGCAAATAATTAGAGGGTGAAGGAAGATTCAGTTACATATAAAAGTGCATATTCTTCTACTAATATATTTTTAGATAAGATACATACCTATTAGATATTTATGCTCTCTTGGATAAGTGTCTGAACACAATTTGGGTATGATTATGCTGGATGAAATTTAAGTTTTCTTCAGATTCTCTGTTCTGCTTCATAGACTGTTTCAAAGTATACCCTTGCTGTGTTTTAAGTTGGATTTCTTAAGTGGGAGAGGCACGCTTCAGTTTTAGAATTAGATTCACCTATGTTTGGTTCCTCTCTCTATCCATTCATCGCTGTGTGACTTTGATTGTTACTTAGTCTCTCTCAGGCTCTGCTTTGTATGACAGTACAAAGGAGAATGACAATTTCTTTGTTGCAGGGATATTTGGATGGGAGAGTACTCAAAGTTTTTATTAATACTTAGCACATAGTTGATCATTGTTATGAAAAAGATCAGTTCTGATATTTTTCAAAATGTAGTATGTTATGGTGGAGATATAGTCTGAAGTTAAAATAATAATTTGTAAGTTAGGGCAGTTTACATAAATAGGTAAACCTGAAAGAATATGAGACATACAAGTATTAATATGGAAAAAAAGAAGATAAAGATAAATTCCTGTTATGGACAAGAAAGCTAATGTGCTCTGGGAAATATCTAACTAATAATTATTTTACCTGATTCTCTCAATGACTTTTTAGAAATTTTCTTCTGTTTATATTTTGTTTCATTTTCTCTAGTTTTTAAGGTAGAAGTTGACATCATTGATTTGAGGCCTTTTTTTGTTTTCTAATATAGGTGTTTAGTGCTTTAATTGTCCCTGGGAATACTGCTTTAGCAACAGCCCACATATTCTCATATGTTGTATTTTTTTTTCCGGTTTAAAATACTTTTTAGTTTTCTTTTTGTTGTTGTTGATCAGGTTATTCCGAGTGTGCTATTTAGTGTCCAAATAGTTGGCAATTTTCCAAATATCTTGATGTTACGAATTCTAATTTAATTACATTGTGTTCAGTGTACATACTTTGTTACTTGAATCCTTTTAAATTTATTGAGACTGTGTTACAGCCAAGAATGTCATCAGTCTTGGTAAATGTTCTTTGTGCACTTGAATTTGTATCCTGCTGATGTTGGATAGAATTTCTGTCAATGTCAGGTTAATAGTTTATTCAAGTTGATAGTTTATTTAGGTCTTTTATATGCTTAGTGATTTTCTACTTGTTCTATAAATTTTCGAAACAGTGGTGTTTAAATTTCTATCCATAGTTATGGATTTTTCTATTTCTCCTGCAATTCTATCAAGTTTTGCTTCATATATTTCGAAACTCTGTTATTAGGTTCATGTACTTCGGGGTTCTTGTGTCCTCTTGATGGTCTGACTCTTTTATCACTATGAAATGCCTTTTATCCTTCACAATATTGTTTGCTTTGAAATCTACTTTCTCTGACATGAATAGAGCCACTTCAGCTTTCTTCAAATCTTTTTTTTTTTTAGATATGTTTTTATTGATTTCAGAGAGAGGAAGGGAGTAGGAGAGAGAGAAACATCAGTGATGAGAGAGAATCATTGATCAGCTGTCTCCTGCACTCTCCCTACTGGGGATATAGCCTGAAACCCAGGCATGTGCCCTGACAGGGAATGGAATGGTGACCTCCAGGTTCATGGGTTGACACTCAACCACTGAGCCACACCGACCAGGCTCATATCTTTTAAAATATCTGCTGAGATCCAAGCATCTTGCAATTGCTTTGTAGTTGATAAAAGATGGTTCTCTTTTTGGTACTTAGTAGACTGAGTAGAACTTAGAACTGAGTCTAAGGGAAGTAAAACCACAAGTTAATGAGCAATTATGATACAGTGTGGTCATCACAAGACTAATGGGAGTAGAGTATTGGAGTTGTTTAGAGGATCTAGGAAAGTTATTACAAGGAGGTGACAACTACATCTAAGCCTCAGATTGAAATATGAGTAGGAGTAGAATGGCAAAATTGGTCAGAGAGTGATCCGTGCAAAGCCTGAGCACAGCAGTACTTTGCAGACTGAAATTAGAGTGACTAGAGCCTAGAGTTTGTGTAGGGATGTAATCAGATGTGACTGGAGAAGTTATCAATTCCAGATCACAGAGGATTGTAATGGTAATGGTGGCTCACTTTACTGTGTGCCAGGCATGTATTGTGAAGATTAAGTGAAATAAAACTATTTGATAGATAATCTATACTAATAAAAGGGTAATATGCTAATTAGTCCGGGAGAACTTCTGGGAGACCTTCTGGACGTCCTTCCAGACAAAGCCATTGTGGCGGGGCCTAGGCAGAGGTGGTTAGGGGCGATCAGGCCAGCCAGGGAGGGCAGTTGGGGGTGAGCAGGCCGGTGCGGGGGGGACAGTTGGGGGCAATCAGTATGGCAGGGGCGGGCAGTTAGGGGTGATCAGGCCGGAAGGGAGGGCAGTTGGGGTTGATCAGGCTGGCAGCAGAGTGATTAGGGGCGATCAGGCAGGCAGGCAGGCAGGTGAGTGGTTAAGAGCCAACAGTCCCAGCTTGTGAGAGGGATCAGGCCTAAACTGGCAGTCGGACATCCCCCAAGGGGTCCCAGATTGGAGAGGGTGCAGGCTGGGCTGAGGGACACTTCCCCCTCCCCCCTGCACAAATTTTGTGCCCCGGGCCACTAGTATTGTTATAACCATTGTAAAATGAGGAAATAAAGCAGAGAGAGAGAGCACAGACAGGCAGTAGAATTTTACCATGGTCATTCTGACTGTAGAGGTCAAGCTTTTATCCATTATGCCTTTCTGTGTTTATGATTTAGTACACCAAACCAGAGTTTGAACTTGATTTTGTTCACAGTGCAGAGCTCTTGGAGGATTTTAATCAGGGACATAGTAAAATTTGTGTTTTGTGTTAAAAGTATCACCCTGGGTACAGTTTATGTTAAGGGAGATGTGGCGAAGGCACCTAGAGATATAGTTGAAAAATGTTTTCTGTTCTGTATAGAGTATATGCTAATTTTAAAGTGAAAGTGGCTCTCTGTGGTTTAGTTTCTTCATTTATTAAATGGAAATGAGAATAGTCCCCTCTTCCTAGGAGTGTAAAACAGTCAAATTCACAGAATTGCACATAGTAATTACTCTTTGAACTTCAGCTGTGATGATGATATGATGTGATGATGGATTGACCCTTGAAGGTCAAGCTTACATTTTAATCATGTTTTCTTTTTCTCCTTTTTAAAAAAATGTAAGTGTTTTATCATAGAACTTACAAATATGATTTAAGTATGCTTCAGTACAATAAAATCTAACTACTACCTTCTACTTCCCACTTCTGTTGCTCTGGTTTTTCAGTTTATGGGAAAGACAGATGGAGACTATTATACTCTGGATGACATGTTTGTCTCCAAAGCAGCTGAAAAAGAACATTTTGGTGAAGAAGCAGAAAACCAGAGGAAAAAAGCTATTGCTGAACACCAGAGTCTTGCTGCACAAATGGAAAGGTGTCTGTATTGTTTTGACAGCTCTCAGTTTCCCAAGCACCTTATTATTGCAATAGGTATTAAGGTAAGAAATATACAATTTATTGTTCTAAGGAAATGATTTAGTGGTATATGTAGATTTGTCTCTTTCTTCATACTCTTATAAGATTCCCAAGGAATCTGTCTTCTCTTAGTCTGTTTCAGATATTTTTCTTTTCTAGGGTCCCATAACCCATGATTTTTAAAATCTTTTTTACAGTGAGTATAAATATTTAAGTGACATGAAGCTTGCATTTTGCATGATTCTGCTCTTTAGAGAGGCAGCATTGGGTAGTGGTTAAGGCCCTAGACTGTGGAGCCAGACTATGTGAATTCAAATTCTGGCTCTGCCATTATCCTGTGTCTGACCTTATTTTTATGATTGACACTTGATTCTCCGTATTAAAATCCACCTCAGAGATCATCTAAAGTAGCTTCTTCTTTCTTTACTTTCTCATAGAACCTATTTATTTCTTCATAGAATATCTCATCATTTGAAGAAGTTTACTGTATTTTGTTTTACTTGTTTATTGAATATCTTCCCCAAGAGTCTGTGGGTTCCATGAGGATATAGATAATTTATTCATCATTGTATGCCAACCATGTCTGTTTACAGTCACTTATTTCAACAAATTTAATAGTCACTTATTTAATAGTTACTAATAAGAGTCGCTTATTTTAATAAATATTTGGTGGTTTAATTCTTATATTAAGTAAATCATTATCATGTACCTGATATATGGATGCCAGACCCTAATTATTCACTGGGGAAAATTGAGACTCAGATATATTATGGAGCTTGTTTTTCTAGTGAAATAGGAAAGAAAATAAACAAAGTAATAATTTCCCTGATTTAAGAAAGTGTTGTCATGTAGCAGATTGAGAAAATGGTATACAATTATGAGAAGTATTTTTTGAGAAGGTAGTCTTAGAAGGCTTCTCTGAGGAGATATTTTGTGAAGATATGAAAGATGAGAAGGCACAAGCAAAATGAATACACATAAGAGTGAATACTGCTTCAGGAAGGGGCATCAGTGAGTGAAAGCTTTGCGGAAAAAATGAATTTCATGTTCACAAAACAGAAAGACTAGTGTAGCTCGAGTGGAGTGAGTGAGAGAAGGCGATGGGAGAGGAAGTAGAATGGATGAATGCTAGTTTTAGGAAATCCTAGTTTTGGGAACATACATATACATTTTTCTTAATTTAATTAATTTGTTTGTTTTATAAACACACACACACACACACACACACACACACACTCTCCTATGTATCCAATGGCTTTTCCATTCCAACTCTAGTCTTGAATATCTTTAGATCATTAAGACAGTCAATGTATCCTTCTTTTTCTTCTCCTTTCCCTCCATACTTTATGGGAAAGGTAAATGTAAAAATTCTATTCAAACTTTAGTCAATTAAAAATATCCACTTTAACCAGCTACTGGTATTAATTTTTCTAAGTTCTTTTCCAGACTTTTACCTAAGCATTTACATTTTTTAATTATGACATTGTGTATAAATTTTTCATTCTTCTTTAGTCTTATCCCTACCTAAAAAAAAATGTAAGCATAAATTAAACATAAAGTACCATTTAAGTCCTTCCTGCAATGTTTTAGGGGAAGTTTGGGTTATTTTCAGTGAGTTCATTTTCCCGCTGCATGAAGACGGGCTGAGCCCAGGGAGGCACAGTGTGCAGACCTTAATAGTTACTTTGCTGTTAAGCAGAAATGCTAAATAGTATTTCAGAGCAATTCAGTAGTTCTCACTCAGCTTGAATGTCTAATATTTAACGTTAATGTCTTATATCCAAGTATATTAATGAAACTATCTTGGTACTCTTAGAGTCAGACAGTTAGATAACGATCTGGTCATCAGCTGTCCCTGCCTTCTCTTTCCTTTTTATAAAATAAAAGTCCTCTAGCCACCTTTCTGTCTTAACACTTTGCTTTACTTTTTAAAAAATTGATTTTATTTTTTTATTTTACTTTTTATTTTTTTTTCAATTTTAGAGTGAAAATTTGCAATTTTCAGAGAAAAACTGAAAAGACAGTACAGAGTTCCATATAATTTATACCCAGTTTTCTCTGTTAATACAACTTATGTCAGTATAGTAAAGTTGTTACAATTAATGAATCACTACTGATACTGTTTTTAATTGTGAATATGGTCCTTTCTCAGCAAAGTTTTAAAAATTTGCATTATTTTATTGAATAAACAAAACAATAAAATTGTCTGCCATACAAAATATTTCTAGCTAAAGCCTAACAAAATTAACAGAAAATATGATCAAGCAACTATGCAGAATATTATTGATGCTCTTTATGAATATCTTTTGCTCACTATTACACATACTGATTGACCTTTTATTTTTATTATTGTTTTTATCCTCACCTGAGGATCTATTTATTGGTTTTAGAGAGAGGGAGAGATAGAGATAGACAGCCAGACATCAGTGTGAGAGAGAAACATTGATCAGTTGCCTCCCGTACTAGGAATCAAACTCACAACCTAGGTATGTGCCCTGATCAGGAATTGAACTTGCAACCTTTCTGGTGTACGGGGAGCAATGCTCCATCCAACTGAGCCACTTGGCCAGGGCCTATTAACCCTTTCTAAAAAAAGATAACTTACAATGGAAAAGTAGCTCCAGCTTGTAGTTAATACATGTATGTAAATAAATAGAACTTAGCCAGAGAAGTACAGCCACTCAGAGGCTATTTCCTTTCTCTCTTAGTTGGGTGAATTCTCCTTTCTCAGCCAATGAGAGAAAAGCCTGAATTAATAAGTATTAGATATTTCTGCTATTACCAGGCCGTGCATTTTTTTTTTTTATTCTTGCAAAATTATACCAAGATCTTTGAAAGCATATACCTTTTTCAGATCAAGGATAAAGTGTCTTTCATTCTGTCCTTGGGTAAGCTTAATCTTTGATGTGTAACAGTTAAAACTGAGACTTATGCTATTAATTTCCAGTTAATTAAAAGCTATCTTGCCATTTGTCTCAGTGATTCCACTTCTAGGAATATATCCTAAGAAACCCAAAACACCAATCAGAAAGAATATATGCACCCTCTGTTCATAAGAGCACAATTTATAATAGCTAAATATCTGGAAATAGCCAAAGTGCCCATCAGTAGATGTGTGGATAAAAAAGCTGTGATACATTTATACCATGGAATACTATGCAGCAGAAAAAAAGAGACAGCATGGAGGGACCTGGAGAGTATTATGCTAAGTGAAATAAGCCAGTCAGAGAAAGACAAGTATCACATGATCTCACTTATATATGGAATCTAATGAACAAAATAAACTGATGAACAAAACAGATCCCAAGACATAGAAGCATAGGACATACTGCAGAATCTCAGAGGGAAGGTGGGGAAGTATGGGTGGGTGGGCACTGATCAACCAAAGAACTTGTATGCATATATGCATAACTCATGGACACATACGTAGGAGGTGAAGGCCTGGGGTGGGGAGGCGGGAACGGGCTAGAAGGGGTCAATGGAGGAAAAAAACGGACATGTAATACTTTCAACAATAAAGATTTAGTTTTAAAAACAAAAGCTATCTTCATGGCTTTTAAAATATTTTAAAAATATTAAATGTTTTTAAAAACATTAAAATATATTGCTTATAGGCAAGTATACATTATTAAATGTTAGCCGTATTTCCCTAGTAAGGGTCCATCTGTTGCAACTGAGAATAGATAGCAATAACATTTCATGTTTGCAATTTTTCCCCCATAGGTTTATTTATGTTTACCCAACTTTCGATCTCTTACTGAGGGTCACTGCCTGATAGTCCCTCTGCAGCACCATAGAGCCGCTACCTTATTGGATGAAGACATCTGGGAGGAAATTCAGGTCAGCACGATAATGTTCATTATCATTGTAAAACTTATGAACAATTTTTACAAACTATTCTGATAAATCTCAACAAGTTTTATACCTTCATCCAATGATTTTGAACTTTCTGAACTTGTATACATTTATATAGTTGTGCATATCTGTGGATCATGGTATTTTCACCATGATCCCTTATGTACTACATACTTTGGAAGCTTTTTACTTTCTTAAAATTTATTGATTGATTTCAGAGAGAGAGAGGAAGGGAGAGACAGAGAGAAAGAGAGAAACATCGATTTGTTGTTCCATTTATTGATGCATTCATTAGTTGATTCTTGTATGAGCCCTGACTTGGGATCGAATCTGCAACCTGGTGTATTAGGATGGCACTCTAATCAACTGAGCCACCCAGCCAGGGCCATAATTGAAAGTTTAAAAAAAAAAATTTTTTTTTTAATTGAGATACATTGACATATAACATATTAGTTTCAGGTGTTCAACTGAAAGCTTTTGTCTACTAAATTAACTGTGACAAAGTAATTATTATTTTTACTTTAAAAAAGTCAGTGTAAGAATTTTAAAAAAATATGTATTTTATTGATTTTTTACAGAGAGGAAGGGAGAGGGATAGAGAGTTAGAAACATCGATGAGAGAGAGACATCTATCAGCTGCCTTCTGCACACCTCCTATTGGGGATGTGCCCGCAACCAAGGTATATGCCCCTGACCGGAATTGAACCTGGGATCCTTCAGCCTGCAGACCAATGCTCTATCCACTGAGCCAAACCAGTTAGGGCCAGTGTAAGATTTTTAATCTGTGCATTTGTGAAACATGAGATAATCATGCTTACGACAGTAAGCTAATAAGTTACAGCCAAAAGGAAAGATATTTTTAAATAATGAAAAATAAATTTTGGAAGTTAGATGTTTATATTCAGCAGTTGTTTTATTTTTCTGTAATGGAACTGGCTCTCTCTGCTATTGTGATTTTGTGGGGATTTCTTACCAGCTTTAATTTTTGCACTTTTCCCTTTATAACCTGGCTTATAGTTTGGATTCAGGGACTTTGTATATGTGCCAGGGAGCTTTAAGAAATTGAGAGGCATAATAGTATGGTTGAAATTGCTGCTGAATTATTTCAAGACCTCATAATCACCAAGAAAGAAAGAATGAAAACTCTTGTTTTTTAAATACCTGACCACTGAATAGGGATACAGGGACTTCTACTTAGAAAAATGTGAAAATGGTTAGACTTCAAAAGAGATTATATACTAGTCTTTTCATGATGCCAGTAAAAATGCCAAAAGAGGAGCTATTTTAACTGCATTGAATGAAATTCAAGTCTCATTCTCCATGGAATATTTAAGTATATGCTGGGAAAGTTAAAGGACAGACTGTTTTAATGCATCTATGACCAAGCAAGGGTAAGAATGTGGACTAATATATTTGATGTGAAAATTTATTGTTTTTTTTTCTAGTAGTGGATGTCAGTGCAATAAATAATTTCAAGTGAAAAGTGTGCAAATTCAGTTTTCAGAATTATTTTGGGACTTTTCTGAAATGCTTCTAGAAAGTATATATACTTCCCAGCCTGTGTGGCTCAGGGGATTGAGCGTCATCCCATGCACCAAGAGGTTGCCAGTTCTATTCGTGGTCAGGGCGCATGCCCAGGTTATGGGCTACATCCCCAGTGGGGCCTTATAGGAGGGAGCTGATGGATGTTTCTCTTTCATCGATGTTTTTATCTCTCCATCTCCCTTCCTCTCTCTCTAAAATCAATAAAAAATAAAGAATGAAAAAAGTGGTACTCATAGAAAACAAAAAATTTATATATCAATACTGATTTAATTTAGAACAAAATACAGTGCCAGAAAGATTTAAGGTAATACAGGAATGAAGTCTGTGTGTTTTATATTTCTGTAAGAAATTAAGCTACTTTATGAAACACATTGAAGTAGATAAAGAAGGAATTTATTCAGTACAACATATACTGAATACATGAGTATAAGATAATTCAAGTGTCGAGAAATGCAGAGACAAACGCATTCATTAATTCTGCCCAAAGGTATGGCATATTCTAGTACAGGTTACATTATAGTTTAGCAGATTTTGTAAGCCATGTGAATTACAGAATATTGAGTGAGGGAAGAAAAACCAAATTGTTTCATATAAATAATGGCATTATAGCTCTTACTTCCAAATATGTATAAAATCTCAAATTACACCCTGTTGAATATTCTTATGGCCATTCACCTCTTTTAGAGAATATATTTAAAAAAATGATTAGACCTAGCAAAATATATTGTTTGCAGCCCAGCCTGCGTGGCTCAGTGGCCTATGAACCAGGAGGTCAAGGTCTGATTCCCGGTCAGGGCACATGCCTGGGTTGTGGGCTCCATCCCCAGTGTGTGGTGTGAGGAGGCAACTGATCAATGATTCTCTCTCATCATTGATGTTTCTATCTCTCTCTCCCTTTCCCTTCCTCTCTGAAATCAATAAAAATATAAAATATATATATATATATGTGTATATATATATATATATAGTTTGCAAATACAGGAGCCATTTCTTTCAAGTGACTTTCCCCCCATCTTCTAGTAACATTTAAATTTAATCTTAGAGTTTATATTTAATAAAAATGCAAACATAAGTTTCAGCAAAATATATGGGAATAATTACAAATTTCGAATGAATAAAGTTCCAAATTTTTAGTTTTATTAAATGCATAGTGAAATTCTGTCCCCTTTAAATTTATTTTTATCAGTTTGACAAATATGTTTGAACATATGTTATAGGTCCATTTTTTAAATATCCCAAATTGGCAGTATGGTGGTAGAGTCTTTGATTCTCATCTACAGTGGACTTCACTGTGGAGTGATATAATGGGGCCATTTCATTGGGAAACCTCCAGTGTGGGTACCTTTATGTCTTTTTCTTGGGGCCAATCAGAATCTCTAGAAAGACCCTTTTAATCTCTTGCCCAGAGCATTTAAACCAGCTGGCCAGTGTTCTGGGAGCTGAGTCAGGGAAGAGGCTGGAGTGCCAAAATGTTGAACATTTAAGAACATTAAGTAACACTTCCTATAATGCCCCAGTTTTCAGACTGTAGAATCTCAACTATCTGGTTTTCTTAGCCCAGCCGCCTTCTACAAAGGATAATCCTACAGTATTCTGCTGGTGTGGAGGAGGGCCTCTGGTGTGTTAAAGACTTCCACCTATGCCATCTGGGTTTTTTGTTTGTTTTTAATCCTCCCTGGAGGATATGTTTATTGATTATCTGAGAGAAAGAGGAAGGGAAAGAGTGAGAGAGAAACATCAGTTGGTTGCGTCTCTTACACGCCCTGACCAGGGATCAGACCCACAACCGAGGTATGCGCCCTGACTGGGATCCTTCAGAGAAAGAGAGAAATCTGATGTTAAGGAGATAACATTAAATTTCCATATTCCTAGTAGAAAATACTTCACTTTTAAGGAACCCACAACCTTTTGGTGTATGGGACGCCACTTCAACCAACCGAGCCGCTTGGCCAGGGCACCGTCTGTTTATTACCACGCCTTCCCTTCACTTCCACAAGCCTTTCGAGGATTCTGCAGCCTGGCCCTCTTCTTTACTGTCCCTGCTAAGCCCCGGCTCCTATGTCACCCAGGTGTGAACCCGCTTCTAGTGTTTAAGTCAGGTAATCCCTGGTGATCTGATCGTTAGTGTTTTCTCTCATTATTTGTTCTAGTAGTTTTGTGCTGTTTTAAAAATTAATGTCATTTTTGAGGGGACACTCTGTGAAGGGTATAGAGTTAAATGTGTATGTTCTGTTCTATCTCATAACATTTATCTTTGGATAACTTTACCTTTAAAACTTTAAGTTCTATTAGAAAACTGGAGTAAATAATAGGATTACTATTATATGATAGCTTTGATATTTTTCATTTTCATTTCAAAATTGTTTACTCATACCTACTTGATCTTTTTGTGATGTGACTTGATACATGTTAAGAATTATAATGCCCTGTAGTATTGTTTACTTATATGTATTATAAGGAATTTTAGTTCAAGTGTGTTACCTAAATGAGGAATAGCAATTAGGTGAGTAATCATAGCTTAGAAATGTGGAAAATAGTGATTACCCAAAGGGTGAAGTATTTTCCATTAGGAATATGGAAATTTATATGTTATCCCCAAAACATGGGATCTCTATATCTCTCTGAAGCATAAAATAGTTTTGGTATCTTAATGAACTTAAGAGCTTTCTTCACTGTTTAGTTTTCATATAACTATAAAAAATGAATATTATTTAAATATGTATAGTATATTCATTATATTGAACTCCGGGGGCGAATCCTGCTTTAATGGAATTGGTAACCTCAAATTACACCATTAAACTCATATTTTAAAATTAAAGTCTTTTATATTCATGGAGCAGAAGTACTTTTTTTTTTTTTTTAAATATATTTTATTGATTTTTTACAGAGAGGAAGGGAGAGAGATAGAGAGTTAGAAACATCGATGAGAGAGAAACATCGATCAGCTGCCTCCTGCACATCTCCCACTGGGGATGTGCCTGCAACCCAGGTACATGCCCTTGACCAGAATCGAACCTGGGACCTTTCAGTCCACAGGCCGACGCTCTATCCACTGAGCCAAACCGGTTTCGGCAGCAGAAGTACTTACAATAGTATGTGTCCTCCTTGAAGCTATTAGCTTGATGTTTATATATTTTATAATATTGTACTATTCTTTGATCACTTCTCATTTAGTACTTTTGAATTTTCATTTATAATTCATGACATCTTGAGTCTGTCTTCACTACTTCCAACAGTTAAGCCAGGGAAGGATTATGAACAATCAGGAAGGAAGGAAGTCTGTGAGATAATTTGGATTGCCTAAATTTTTATTATTATTGTTGTTGCCGCTTTTTATTCACTTTTTCCCTTCTTCAAAAATGTTTGGTTTTCAATTATATAGTTCCACTTATATAGAAAATAATTTTCCTTTTTCTAGCATATAAAATTATTTTCTCTCTACAGAACTAGAAAATGAAGTAAATAGCGATTAATTGAAAATACTTATAATAAATAAAAATTTACAAACATAGTAACAGTTAACAAAATAGAGATAATCTAATAAACTATATTCTAAAGCTAAATTTGCATATTTCCCATTTGATTTTGTTTTTTAGTTGTTTTGTCCATATAATATGAGGCATAGGAAGGTAACTATTTGGGACATATATTTCAGCAGCGGGAACAACAGGGTTAACTATTGTCGCTTTCTGGTTCAGCAGCAGCTTCAATCATATCCCTGATGTCAGTGAATTGCCCGTCTTGTCATTCTTCAGTAAGGGTGCAAATAAAACCTAACTCACAGAACTTTGCAACAGCAAAAGTTAATTTCTTATATCATAGTCCAGTGTGGATTGGACAGACAGTTCTCTAAGGCAGGTCGTCTGTAAGCAGTAATTCAGGCATCCGGCTCCTTCCCTGATAAGGCTCTTCTGTGTGGAGTCCTTCTCTTTCAGCACCTGGGATGAAAGACAGTGAACATGAGAAGGCACGCTGCCTCTGAGCTGCATCAACACCCAGGTCATACATATTGTTTCTACATGCATTCATTGCTCAGAACTTACTATGGCCCCACCTAGCCCCAGAGAGGCTGGGAAATTTGGTTTTCTTGTGTGCCCAGGAAGAGGGAAGGTGGGGGGTAGGGGACGGGAATAGATTAACCAAAGAATTTATATGCATATATGCATAGCCCTTAGACAGACAGTAGTGTGGGGAAGGCCTGGAGAGGGGGTGGGAATGGAGTGGAAAGGGTCAGTGGGGGAAAGATGAGGGACATCTGTCATACTTTCAACAATAAAGATAAAAAAAGAGACTATGTTCAACTTAATTATATTGCTGCAGTCAGAAATGAAAAGTGAATCCCATGCTTGTTGTTACTAAGTACCTTTCTAGTTCACCTCAAATTATAATTATTTGATCCCTCCCTCCCTCCCCTCTTCCCTCCTTCCCTTTTCTACTTGCTCTTACTTCATTAAAATGAGTAGAAGATGGAAAAGTGGTGAGTGACAATAGCAGATGAGCAGTGGAGGCCTGGCTGGGACCAGTGTTCATCCCCTACCCTCAGTAATAAGTAGCCTCTTCGCTTTTCGGGTGTCAACAGAGGCTGAGTGGGGAGCTTGAGCTTCTAGGCAGTGTCTCGGCAGCAACCTGGTCAAGTCTCCAGAGAATTATGCTAAGTGAGAAATACCAGCCCCAAAAGATTGTGTGATTCAATTTATATAATTTTCCTGAAATGACAGAATTAAAGAAAGTAGAACAAAGTGGTTGTTGCCAGGGTTTAAGAAAGGAGATGGGGGTTGGAGTGAGTGTGACTAGAAAAGGGCAACAGGAGACATCCTCGTAGTATTGGAGTCACTGTGTATCTTGACTGCATCAAAATTAGTATCTTGCTTGTCTGTGCTTTTGTAAAATGTTACCATGGGGGGAAGCTGGGTTAAGAGCACAAGGGATTGCTCTGTATTATTTCTACATGTGATCTATATCATAAGAAGATAACTTTAATTAAGATATTTAAAAATTATAAATCAAGCTGATAAATCTAAATAAAAAGTGTTTAATTCCCCTACTTGGACAAAGATACTTGCATAACACTCTACTAGGCCAAGTTTGAATTTGTAATTCTCAGACCCCCTCAGGGGGGAGAGTTGGCTTCTGGTCTTCAGCCTAGTGCTCCCCTTTCTTCTTCTAATCCCTGCGCCTTCCTGTACTATGAGGGGTGTCCTGTGAATCCATGTTCAAGTCGTGGACTCCATGTCTAAGCTCCTCTACAAACAACTGTCCCTCAGGTCAAGGAGTGTGAAATGTGAATAAAATAAATAAGTAAAAAATTAAAAAAAATAGTGATTTTGTAATAATGATGAGCTATTTGGGAAAAGAAAGTACTCTTTTCATCCTTAGTATATTTGATTTTCATATTCTTGGTAGGACTGGAAATAGGGGATTGCTTGAGTACACAAGGTTACAAATGAAGGGTCAGCAGACATGTAAGGGAACCAGCAAATGAAGATGCTGTGAGCATAGGGAAACAATTAGAAGTGAATTCTGCTTGTCTGTTACTGAATTAAAGGAAGCCTGCTTGCTCAGGGTACCTTTTTTGGCATATGGATGTTATTCTATATTTTACTGTAATTTCTGCATATTTTACCACCTGAATTTGATTTGATCTCTTTCGTTATTTTAGTTTATTGGAACCATTTCATTTATACATAAAACTATGCAGTGTGAATTTCAGTTTAAAAAATGTTGCTTAAATATGTGAAATTATGTACTGGATGTAGAAAGTAAAGCAGCTACAAAGTAACATTACTGAGTTCAGATATAGTTTACAATTTGTCTTTTATTTTAAAGGGATTCATTGTACTTTTAATTATTTTCATATTTTGAATCTTCTGTAAGTGCTTTCTTTACCTTTCTTTATATTTCCCTTTCTTCAGATGTTTAGAAAATCATTGGTAAAGATGTTTGAAGATAAAGGGTTGGATTGCATCTTTTTAGAAACTAACATGAGCATGAAGAAACAATATCATATGGTTTATGAATGCATTCCTCTCCCAAAGGAAGTGGGTGATATGGCTCCCATCTATTTTAAGGTATTTATAGATAGTCTTTACATGTGTACTTGTATTTTGCTACAGTGCAGTTTTATGAATACAGTTACCTTTATTCTTTATTTTTTCTCCAATGTACTTAAATAAAATTTTATGTTATATAAAGACATAAAGTAAATCACAAAAAATTATTTATAAATTTCTATGGAAAGAAATTTTGGATTTTGGCCTTGAAAAGCATGCTTTTCTATAAGTGTGCATATAATATCAAATGGTAATTTATAATTACTATTCCAATTTCTCATTTCTCAAATGAAAAATAGTTTTACCTTGAGTATTTCCAAGTCAAAATTATAGTCATAACTCTAGAAAACTTATCATTGAAACTCATGAGAGCCATAGACAGTTATATACAAACAGTACAAATAGCAATTGCTAAAGCAAGTTATTGCTGTAAGTTTTAGTATTTCATACCTCATTATGCTATTTATAAAGAGAAACTAATATCTTACTTTGACATACATTTTTGGATATATAGTAAATGACTACACTTCATGGTTAGGTGTTATAATATTCAAGAAACTTACTAAATAGCATGTGTTTGATGCTGACCTGAATACAATATAGTTTAATAGACTAATATAAATACAAAATATAGAACCGTATATGAAATAGTAACATGCACAATAAAGAAAGGAGGTAATGTTTTGTGAGATACTGTTGGAAGACTTGCAAGTGCAATGTTTAGACAGTATAGGATGGCAATGTAAATTCTATGTTAAAGAAAATTAGTTGAGAGATTATTATACTGTTCTTCAGTGGGTTTTGTTTGTTTGTTTGTTGTTTTGTACTTCCTCGGTATAGTCCTAATTGATGTGACTATAGGTGTTGAGGTATGGGCACACCATATGATCGTTAAAGATGCATTTATTGGATTTGGCTTAAATTTTTGTTTTTGTTAATCCTCACCCGAGGATATTTTCCCATTGATTTTTAGGGAGAGTGGAAGATTGAGAAACATAGATGTGAGAGAGAAACATCGATTGGTTGCCTCCTACATAAGCCCTGACCAGGGCCTGGGCTGGGGAAGAGCCTACAACCAAGGTATGTGCCCTTGACTGGAATTGAACCCGGGACTCTTTGGTCCACAGGCTGACCACTGAGCCAAATTGGGTAGAGCGGATTTGGCTTAAATTTTATAAAGAATGTGCTACATTATAGTGCCAACACAAGTAACCTATGCCTTTTATTTTTATTTTTTAATGTATTTATTGATTTCAGAGGAAGTGAGAGGGAGAGAGAGGTAGAAACATCAGTGATGAGAGAGAAACATTGAGTGGCTGCCTCCTGCATGCCCCCCACTGAGGATGGAGCCTGACAACACGCTGAGCCAAACCATCTAGGGCAACCCATGCCTTTTAAATAGGGAGCAGCAGTATATCTGATGTATTTAAATTGTGCTTATTTGAATGTTAATTTCATCATTAGAAGTTGCTTCATTAATTACAATCCTATATTATAAAAGGTTAATATGCAAATTGTCCCCTCGCCTGGGAATTCGACCAGGAGTTCGACCAGGGAGCGGGGCCAGCTGGCCAACTGCCTGTGGCTCCTCCCCCTGGCTGACAGGCCCAGCCTGAATCTCCCTGGTTGGGGCAGGCTGGGCAGACCCAACCTGTGCACAAATTCGTGCACCAGGTCTCTAGTACTGTATAAAAAAGAGATTATTTTATACTCATCACCCTAGACTTTCTTTCTATTAAACATTTCTTTGCCATAAATTTTAGTCTATTGCTTAGACTAGAAGGTATTATATTGCCATTTCTATGTTTTTTCCCTCCCTGCACTTTTACTTCTTTGTTATATGGCCAGAAATAGTTTTAACTACTTGGTTGCTACAAGGCATAGAAATTACTCTTTTCATGTTTGGAAGAAGAGCAATAAAATGAAATGTATTTATTTGTAGTAGATGTCTATGAATGGAGCAAGGAATTTGTGACCTTTTATGTCCACAATTTTGTGCAATAGTAAATTGGTTGGTTGTATTAAAGATGGTTTTTGTCATGTAAAGTTGAGCTGACCTTAACTTCAGTACAAGAGTTAAGAATGAGAAAACTATCTCTTGACTAAATATAGGACTTTAAAAAAATCAAGAAGTTCCAATTTTAAGTAACACAAATTAAAGCCTGTCCACTCAAAATAATGACTTACCATGTATAATAAACCCTGTAACTCACTTACTGTGTTTGAGTTTTTTAAACTGTGTTACTGTATTTGCATATAATTTTTCATTAACAAATGCCTGTTTCTTAGAAAGCCATAATGGAATCTGATGAGGAGTGGTCTATGAACAAGAAATTGATTGATCTGTCTTCCAAAGATATTAGAAAGTCTGTAAGTATTTTTTTCCTAATATAAGAAATTACCCTAGTGTTAAGGATTTTCATTAATTTCAACATCTTATTTGAGAAAGGAACCGTTTGGCTGAGTGACCAAATGTGAAGTAACTGATTTTACAGGTAAAGAAGAAATTCTTTTCATTCTGCCTGATCTAGCAAATGCATATTTGTTCAGATGCTTACTGGAATGTTATTCCTGCCCTTCCTGCCCTCTGCCATTGCAGTCAGCCATCAGACCCTGCCACGAGCGTTCCTGTCCTGGGCATCTTGGCCACAGTGGGACAGTGGTGAGCGAGGCTTTCTTGTCACAGAAATAGAATGAGAGACATTTTCCTAGAGGCTCTATTTTGAATTTGGAACTCATTTTTCGTTGTTGTTTTAAGTGATTTTTTAGAGAGAGAGAGAGGGAGAGGGAGGGAGGGAGAGAGAGAGAGAGAGAGAGAGAGAGAGAGAGAGAGAATGAATCATCGATTTTGTTGTTCCACTTGTTAATGCATTCATTGGTTTCTTCTTGTGTGTGTCCTGACCTGGGATGGAACCTTTCCTACAACCTTGGCATATGGGGATGCCCTAACCACCTGGCTACCCACCTGGACTCATTTCTTTTTTGTTGCTGTTTTCTTATACAAAGGTTTCCTGTTATATCCCTTTCAAGTAGTTGAGTTAGAGTACAGGTTTATTATGGGGAGTTTTCCCACCATTTTTCATAGTTTAATACTGATTTACAGGTCAACTTTTTTAAATGTTGATTTTGAGAATTCGCTTATTAAAGCTGGGACAGTGACACAAGGAAGGACTTGAGGTAGAATCAGCAACAGGAGAGCCGAGGCTGGGCTGCTCTGGCTCACTGAGAAGTCAAAGGAAAGGGGGCCTTGGAGGCAGGTTCAGGGTTTAGCCTGGGACAAGCTGCTGCTGCCCAGTGCTCCCCTGGTTGCAGGTCTCGTGGGGTCCGTTAGAGTGTAGGAGACAACATGTGTGGGAGCAGAGGGGGAGGGGAAGGCACTGACATGCTTCTGGGACAGGGAGCACGCCCAGGTCAACTTTTAGATATAAGGTTCACATAAGTTGAGTAATTTTTTAAATGACCTTTCTCTTTTCTAGAAATAGAAATGGAACAAAATAAAGATAGAATTCTGAATTCCGTTTTGTTTCTCTATTAAAAATGTAATTTAGTCTACAGATGTTTATTGAGTGCCTCCTATTTACCAGGCACTATTTAGGTGCTTTTCATACGTAGTGGAACAAAACAGAGATGGTCCCTGACTTGATGGAGCTTATATTTAGGGCAGGATTTGGGAACCTCAGGCTGTGCGCTGAATCCAGCCTGCCGCCTGTTTGTGTGGAACACAGCTGCACCCATTTGTTTATGTATTATCTTTGGCAGGTTTCATGCTACAAGCACAGGGTTGAGTGTTATGACAGAAACTATGATCTGCAAAGCCTCCAAATAGTTAATTTAAATGGAAACTTTTATAAGTTTCTTAAGTTTGCTGACACTGTTCTAGTAGTAGATATTACTAGAACATTTTTCTCCCATTTCTTTTGGAAAGCTAGACTCCTGATACATGTGAATGATAGGATTCCTTACTACATTTATTATATCCCAGTCAAAATATTCAAATTTCATGCATTATCGAAGATAGTTTTTATTCAGAGGTAAAATATTCTCTACGATCTTTTTCTTTTCCCCTGCTAGTGAGTGGAGTTAGAGACAATATACTTAAAAACAATACATAAAAACTCTCCTAAATGTCCTACTTACTTCTGTCTTACGAGCCTATAGAAAAAGGTAGCTAATGTATGCACATCTTTTGTGCCTGCTTTTACTTCGCATATCATAATTTCCAATGCCATTAAATATTCTTTTAGAACATGATTTTAATGGCAGTCAAAAATACGTATTTTGAAGTAGAAATTTTAAAAGAAATGTTTTATTCTCCATTTGCTACACAGCATATGCAGTTTTTGTACTGGTAAACCATCACCTACTTATTATAAGTTTGTTTTTAAAACTTAGATAGGTATTTAAATACTCAGAGGGTTTTAATATTTTAACTTAACCAATATGGAAAATAAGAAAAAGATACCCAATCCTTAGTAGTTGTGTATTCAACTTTGATATAGCACCAATTGCTTTTTCTAAGTCCTGCATAGTGCTGCATCTGAGAGTCACAGCAGGTGAGGAAGGAGTCAAATGAGTTTTTGAGGTCCATCTTAGCTTTAGGATTTAGTAATTATGTGATAGAATTGTGAAGAGAACTTGAGTATAAGAATAATTCCAAAGCAGGTCAATTATTAGGTTAACAAGCTTTCTAGTATCATTTTAAAATGATAAGTGTTTTGAGCATGAAGTGAACAATCTTGAGTTATTTTGACATTATTTTTATTCTGAAAATACACACACACACACACACACACACACCCTTCATTATACATGTTTTAAGAGCTTTTTGTCCTTGGTAGTTTCATAAAGTATTTGAACTGCCTTATTGGAGCTTTTATCCATTATTTGCCAAAATATTCATGGCAAATAATGGATAATTGATTTTTTTTTCATAATTTGTATTTCTCTACCGATTAGTGACTTTGAGCAGTTTTTTATGTATCTCCTGGCCATTTGTATGTCCTCTTTGGAGAAATGTCTATTCAGGTATTTTGCCCATTTTTAAATTGGATTGTTTGTCTTCTTTTTGTTGATTTGTATGAGTACTTTATAAATTTTGGATATTAACCCTTTATCAGGTATATTATTGGCAAATATGTTCTCCCATTCAGTGGGTTTCCTTTTCAATTTGATGGTGGTTTCTTTTGCTGTGCAGAAGCTTTTTATTTTGATGTAGTCCCATTTGTTTATTTTCTCCTTAGTTTCCTTTGCCCTAGAAGATGTATCCGTAAACATATTGCTACATAAGATGTCTGAGATTTTACTGCCTATGTTTTATTACAAGATTTTTATGGTTTCATGCCTTACATTTAAGTCTTTTATCCACCTTGAATTTACCTTGTGTATGGTGTAAGTTGGTGGTCTAGTTTCATCTTTTTTCAAGTGCCTCTCCAGTTTTCTCAGCACCATTTGTTGAAGAGACTGTCTTTACTCCAATGTATGTTCTTGCCTCCTTTGTCAAATATTAATTGACTGTAATGATGTGTCAATTTCTGGGGTCTCTGTTCTGATCCATTGGTCTATATGCCTGTTCTTGTGCCAGTACCAGGCTGTTTTGGTTACAATGACTTTGTAGAGCAGTTTGATATCCGGTATTGTGTTCCCTCCTACTTCATTCTTCTTTCTCAAGATTGCTGCAGCTATTCAGGGCCTTTTATGGTTCCATATATATTTTTGGAGTATTTGTTCTAACTCTGTGGAGTATGCCATTGGCGTTTTAATAGGGATTGCATTGAATTTGTAGATTGCTTTGGGTAGTATAGACATATTAATGATATTAATTCTTCAATCCATGAACATGGTATATACACTTGCATTTCTTTGTGTCTTTCTCTATTTCTGTTTTCAATGTCCTATAGTTTTCCAAGTACAGGTCTTTTACCTCATTGGTTAAGTTTATTCCTAGATATTTTACTTTTCTTTTGTTGCAGTGGTAAATGGGATTGCTGTTTTTTTTATATTTTAATATCTATATTTTATATTGATTTCAGAGAGGAAAGGAGAGGGAGAAAGAGAGATAGAAATATTAATGATGAGAGAGAATCATTGATCAGCTGCCTCCTGCACACCCCTAGTGGGGATTGAGCCTGCAACCGAGGCATGTGCCCTTTACCGGAATTAAACCCGGACCCTTCAGTCCTCAGGCCGACGCTCTATCCACTGAGCCAAACCAGCTAGGACAGTGGTCCGCAAACTCATTAGTCAGAGCCAAATATCAACAGCACAACGATTGAAATTTCTTTTGAGAGCCAAATTTTTTAAACTTAAACTATATAGGTAGGTACATTGTTATTAACTTTATTAGGGTACTCCTAAGGCTTAGGAAGAGCCACACTCAAGGGGCCAAAGAGCCACATGTGGCTCGCGAGCCGCAGTTTGCCGACCACGGGGCTAGGACAATGGGATTGCTGTTTTAGTTTCTCTTTTTGAGAGTTCATTATTGGTGTATAAAAATGCCATAGATTTGTGGATTTGATTTTGTATCCTTCTATCTTGCCGAGTTCATTTATTAAGTATAGTAGTTTCCTGGTGGAGACTTTAAGGTTAACTATGTGCAATATCATGTCATCTGCAAATAATGACAGTTTTATTTCCTCCTTTCCAGTTTGGATGCCTTTTATCTCTTCTTTTTGTCTGATTCCTGTGGCTAGGACTTCCAGTGCTATGTTGAATAAGGGTGAAAGTGAGCATCTTTGTCTTGTGCCTGTTCTTAAGGGAAATGCTTTTAGTTTTTGCCTATTGAGTATTATGATGGCTGTAGGTTTTTTGTATATGACCTTTTTTATGTTGAGGTATGATCCCTCTATTCCCACTTTACTGAGAATTTTTATCAAAAATGGTGCTGTATTCTGTTGAATACTTTTTCTGAATTTATTGATATCATCATGTGGTTTTTATCTTTCAGTTTGTTTATATGATGTGTCACATTTATTGATTTGTGAATATTGTACCAGCCTTGCATCCCTGGAATAAATCCCACTTGATCATGGTGTATGACCTTTTTAATATGTTGCTGGATCTTATTTGCTAATATTTTGTTAAAGATTTTAGCATCTTTTTTCATCAGGGATATTGGCCTGTAATTTTATTTGTTTGTAGTGTCTTTATCTGGTTTGGAATTAAGATAATGCTAGCCTCATAAAAAGAGCTTGGAAGTGTTCCTTCCTCTTGAATTTTTTGGAATAGTTTAAGGAGGATAGCTGTTAGTTGTTTTTGAATGTTTGGTAAAATTTATCTGTAAATCCATCCAGTCCAGGACTTTTGTTTGCTGGAAATTTTTAAATTACTGCTTCAATTTCATCAGCTGTTATTGCCTATTCAGGTTTTCTGATTCTTCCTGATTAAGTTTTGGAAGACTGTATGTTTCTAGGAATTTGTCCATTTCACCCAGATTATTCAGTTTGTTTACACACAATCCTTTGAATTTCTGTGGTGTCCGTTGTTATATCACCTCTTTCATCTCTGTTTATATTTATTTGTTTCTTGATGAGTCTGGCTAGAGGTTCATCAATCTTTTTTTTTTTTTTAAGTATATTTTATTGATTTTTTACAGAGAGGAAGGGAGAGAGATAGAGAGTTAGAAACATCGATGAGAGAGAAACATCGACCAGCTGCCTCCTGCACATCTCCTGCTGGGGATGTGCCCGCAACCCAGGTACATGCCCTTGACCGGAATCGAACCTGGGACCTTTCAGTCCGCAGGCTGACGCTCTATCCGCTGAGCCAAACCGGTTTTGGCGAGGTTCATCAATCTTGTTTATCTTTTCAAAGAACCAGCTCTTGTATTTATTGATCTTTTGTACTGTTTTCTTAGTCTCTGTCATTTATTTTTGTTCTGATCTTTATTATTTCCTTCTACTTCCTATAGGCTCTTCTTGCTGTTCTCTTTCTAGTTTATTTAGTTGTAGCATTAGATAGTTTATTAATACTTTTTCTTGTTTCTTGAGGTAGGCCTGAAGTGCTATGAACTTTTCTCTCGGGACTGCTTTCGCCATGCCCCAAAGGTTTTGGGTGGCTGTGTATTCATTTTCACTTGTTTCCAGGAAGTTTTTTATTTCTTGCTTGATCTCATTGGTAACCCATTCATTGTTTAATAACATGCTATTAGCCTGCATGTGTTTGAATGTTTTTGAGTGTTTTTAATTTAGTTGATTTCTAAGTTCATACCATTGTGATCTGAGAAGATTCTTGGTATTATATCAGTCTTCTTGAATTTGTATAGACTTATTTTATGCCCTAATATGTGGTCTATCTTTGAGAATGTTCCATGTGCACTTGAGAAGAATGTATATTCTATTGCTTTGGTGTGAAATGTTCTGTAAATCTCACTTAGATCCACATGATCTAGTGTTATTTAAGGTCCCTGTTTCCTTGTTAATTTTTTGTCTGAAAGATTTATCCAGAGATGTCAGTGGGTTGTTCAAGTCCCCCATTATGACTGTATTGCTGTCAGTCTCTCCTTTAAGGTCCATCAAGAGTTGTTTAATGTACTTGGGTGCTCCTATATTGGATGCATATATATTTACAAGGGTTATATTTTCTTGTTGAATCATTACCTTTAGTATTATGAAGTGGCCTTCTTTGTCTCTTATGATGGTCTTCATTTTGAAGTCTATTTTGTCAGATACGAGTATTGCTACCCCAGCTTTTTTTTTATTTTTTTATTTTATTTCCATTTGCCTTGGAAAAATTTTTCCCATCCCTTCACTCTCATCTTGTATGAGTATTTTGTTTTGAGGTGGATCTCTTGTGGACAGCATATGTTTGTGACATGTTTTTGTATCCATTCAGCTATTCTATGTCTTTTGATTAAAGCATTTAATCCATTTCCATTTAAGGTTATTATTGATAGGTACTTATTTATTGCCATTTAATTCAATATGCCTATGTTTCTCTCTGTGTATTTTTTCTTCTCATTATAGCAGTTCCTTTAGCATTTTTTGCAGTGCTAGTTTAGTGGTAATAAACTCTGTTAGGTTTTTTTTTTTTGCCTTGGAAGCTCTTTATTTCACCATCTCTTTTGAATGATAGCCTTCCTGGATATAGTAATCTTGGTTTCAGAATCTTGCTTTTCATTACCTTGAACCCTTCATGCCATTCCCTTCTGGCTTGTAGAGTTTATGATAAAAGACAAGCTGACAGCCTTATGGGAGCTCCTTTGTAGGTAATAATTGTTTTTCTGTTGCTGCCTCTAAAATTCTATCTTTGTCTTTAATTTTTGGCATTTTAATTATGATGTGTCTGGGTGTGGGTCTGTTTGGGTTCTTCTTGCTTGGGACTCTCTGTGCCTTCTGAACTTGTATGACTTTTTTCTTCACCAGGTTAGGGTAGTTTTCTATCATTATTTCTTCAAACAAGTTCTCTATCCCTTGCTCACTTTCTTCATCTGGAACTCCTATGATGTGAGTATTGTTACATTTCACATTGTCCCACAACTCCCTTAAGCTGTCCTGTTTTTCTTTTTGTTTCTCTGATTGATTTTTTTTTTTTTTACCCTGTCTTCTAATTCACCAATTCATCTGATCCTTAGGCTTCCCCTAATTTTCTGTTTATTCTTTCCATTGTGTTCTTTATTAGTGCTATGCCATTCTTCATTTCTGACTGGTGTTTTTTCATAGTTTCTGTATCTTTTCTCATGCAGTTGTGCATCCTTGCAATAATTATTCTGAATTTTATATCCTGATAATTGTTGGATGTCCATTTCATTTAGCTCTTCTTCTGGAGAATTCTCCTGTTCTTTCATTTGGGGCTTGTTTTTTTTGTCTTTTTGTGTTTTTTTTTGTTTTGTTTTGTTTTTTCTTTTATGTTTGTTTGTTTTTTGTCTTCTCATATTGGCTGCCTGTTTGGGTTTGTGTCTATGTATTAGGTAGATCTGCTACGACTTCCAATCTCTAGCGCATGACAATGGTCAGACGCTCTTGGTGATTGGCCCTGAGTACCCTGTTTGGAGCTATCAGCAATGCACAGCTTGTGGCTCCTTCTGCTGGTGCTCAGTGCCTTTGAAAAGGACCAAGATGCGCGCCGAGGTCTGCTTTCCCTAGCTCCAGGCTGTGAATTAGATCAGGCAAGGACTAAAAACCACCAGAGACCCACTTCTGCCTACAGTCTGATTGTTATTCAGTCTCAGTTAGCCTCAGGCTATCAACCACAGCAAGATGTAGATTCCATAGGATGTGGTGAGAGGTTTTCCAACAGGGTGCGGTAGTTGCTGCCCCCACAAGCAAAAGTTGCCTGGATAATAAAGATCTACCTGAGAAGGACGTCCTCCGCAGCTTGAGGGAATGACTCAGCACAGGAAATTGGGGTGGCTACCTTCCAATCTCTAAACCCAGGGTCCCCAACTTTAGAATTTCCTCACATGCTCTAATTCACTCTGCCCTCTCTCTGTCAGAGCCCAAGGTGAGTGGCTGAACATGAAAATGTGTATTGGCCCTTTAAGAGGGTTCCTGCATTTCCAGCTGTCTCTCCCTGGCAGACAGCAACCCTGCTGCTTTTCACAGCCAGATGTTATGTGGGCACCTTTCTCAGTTCTGGTACCCTCTGCTAGGTGGCCCTAGTTCTCAGTGGGAACCCCTGCAGCTGAGATATCCCTCCAGAATTTCATCTGCTGCCTGTGGGAGCCCGGCCAGCCCTTTCACACCTAACCCTTCCTACAGCCACGATGGGATCTCCACTTTCCGTCCTTGGTTATCAGGATTCTCTCTAGCCAGTCTTCAGTCGATTATTCAGGATGGTTTTCCTGTATTTTAGTTGTATGCCAGTTTGGTCCTGGGAGAGTCATTGTAGTTTCCACTTACTCTGCCGCCATTTTGGATTCCTAAAAAATAATTGGTTTTGATGAAATTGTTGGATTATGAAGAGCTATCCGGTTGAAAGCCTACCAAATGAAATGTGTTTCACAGAGTGTTAGGTCATTGCCTCAGTATTTCTAGATTAGAAATTCAACTTATTTATTTTTTTACTTTTTCTTGAGGGATACTTAGTTACTGACATGCCATATAACATAAAGAGGGGTTAAGCATGACTTCCTGATTTTGTGTGCATTTCCATGTGATTTATTTATTTATTTATTTAGGTGCCTAAAGGCTTACCTTACTTCTCTGTGGATTTCGGTCTTCAAGGAGGGTTTGCTCATGTCATTGAAGATCAACACAAATTCCCTCATTACTTTGGAAAGGTATGCTTACTAATTTAATAACATTTGAGTGTTTAGCCATTTAGTAGCACTTTTCTTTTGAAGGGAAGTCAAAACTTTAGTCACGGTATACAGTGAGGTTGGTGAGTACTGTTCCACCCAATTTTTAGAGGGACAACCTAGCACCTATTAATAACATTAATCCAGGATATTTGTTACAGTCAGGAATGTCGCTTTGGAACCAAAGATTTGTTGTCAGTGTTAACAATGACTGTAGTGTTTTCTTGTGGAATCAGCCAGCCTCGTGCTGAGAATGGTAGTTGCTAACATTTACTGAGGGTTTACACTGACACAGGTGTTGTTCTGAGCACTCATTTAATTCTCACAATAACATTATTATATAGATATTGTTATTACTTTCATTTTATAGATGAAGAAACTGAGCTTCAGAGAGGTTATATAACTTGCCTAACATAATTTGCTAATAAATGGCAGAACCAAGGGTACATGCACTCATCAGTGAACTAGAGAGCAAATGATTTCACCTCTTCATTTATAAGTAAGCATTGTATATTTCAAGAATCATACATACATGACTCATTTTATACATAGTTTCTGGGAAGATATTGGAGTGTAGATCTTCCATGGCCAGTAGGTTCTTTTCACTACTACAGATTGCCTTCTAGGGATGTAGTCCTCCCATGTGTCTGCTGAGATTCTGGGTGGTGGGTAAGCCAGTGTCAGGAATTAGAATAAAATTAACATAACCACTTAGGCAGTCTAAATAAGTTCAGGCAGTAATACCTCTACAAGTGACCTTTCACTGTAGGGTAGCTCCACTTTTCCTCTCAGATCATCCGGTACTTAGAGGAGCCTTGATGAATTCCCAGGGTTCCCTGTGCTCCCTCCCCACTTTATCTCCTATCAAAGACCATCTTCTACAGTGAAGAAGGGACATGTCAAGAGGAATCTCAACTCCTGAGGTTTGGATTAGAAACTTTTTATGCTGCTGTCCTTAAAGGATTAACCAGGGTCCCAAAAATCACATGCATCTTTGAACTGTTGAGATATATTACAGAAACTTGTTTGAGAATTTTCACAATATTTTATCCAGAGTTAACTAGAGGGAAATTTGTTTTCATTGTTCTGAAACATTCTGTTGTTATTCAGTAATGACAGAATTTTGTCATTGAACATGACAAAATTTACTTTTTTTTAAACTTCATTCTAGTGAAATTGAAGTAAATTATCATTTATTTTGTTTTTTTTAATAAATGCTTAGAATTTTATTTTTTCCATCACCATTTATTCCCTCTATGCCCTCTTCCACCTCCACCTTTCCTCCTCCCTACCACAATTGGTTTATAAATATACTGGGTAGCAGAGAGAACATTAGCCTGAGATTCAACTGCAGTTGAACAACCAAGTTAATAATTACTAGATGTTGATTAGTTTTTTAAACCGAGCAGCTAATAAGAATCAAATAAATTTCACTTTCTCGTCCTCCTTTTGCTGCTGTCTGGTAAATGTGCCAACAGGCAACAAAATGGACAAATTGCTTGACAAGGGGACTCCTAGGATTATAGGGTTTGCATAGTTAGAGCTAATTGAAAACCAGATTTTTTTACCTTGAAACTATTTATGTAAAATTTGAACATTTTCACTGAAACTACTTAATGCCATATTTAGTAGCAGAATAAACAAGTCATTTCATTCCTGCTTTCAGCATTTATACATACATGTGTCTGTATTTTTCTCTCTCTTTAAAAGGAAGTCATTGGTGGGATGCTGGATATAGAGCCACGACTTTGGAGGAAAGGGGTCCGAGAAAGCTTTGAGGATCAGAGGAAGAAAGCACTGCAATTTGCTCAGTGGTGGAAACCATTTGACTTCACCAAAAGTAAAACATGTTGAATCATACCTTCCAGTGTTATTTCCTCTTAGATTCCTCTCAGTTTTATTTCCATTGTACCTAATAAGCAGCTGACCCTCAGGTCCCAGGGAAGTCATGCTCTGGGTCTCTGACCACAGTGCATCACTGGATCGTGTCGTGTCCTCCCCACCTGCTTCTCTGGACTTCATTGCTGTAACCCAGCGTAAGGCCAGCTGTGTCGGGTGACCTGCTCACATTCCTGTTCTGTGCCTACGTCTTGGTGTATTGAACTATTCCGTGCATATATGGAAAGACTTTTCTGAAGGATTAGCCAGGAAGCATAACAAATCATGGGTTCAGAAGGAATTGGGTCAACGTCAAGGTTAAGTCTATTGATTGACTTCTTTTGCACTTTTTAAATTAAGAGTTGGCATATTCAGTAATAATTGAAATTTCTTTTCATAGCATTTTATAGAAGATCTCTTAATTTTCTACCAGTAGCACATGTATCACTGCTATTCTTTTTATTAAAGGAAAAAGAATGTTCCAAAGGTAATAAAGAATGAAATGAATTATAGCCTGTTGATAATTTGTTTGTTTTTATTTCTAGAATTTTTAAATAATGTCTTTGAATTTTGGTGAGTTTAAAAATAATTGTCCTAAGTAACACAATTTACAGTTTTTGGGATTTGAATGAAAGTTAAAAATTGTAGCCAAATAATCATTTTTGTGTTGTATTGTTTACTATAAACCGTAAGTAATGAGAGCATGCTAAATGTCAGGAGCACATCCCATCCTCCCCCACTTCATCTAAGGCTCTGCATTTTCCTTTGTTCTCATACTTGGTGTCAAGAGAAAACTATATGCTTATAAAATATGGCCATGGTGTAAAAGGTCTACTTTTTTTAATATGGAAGATATTTTTGTAGTAAATCCTTCTTGGAAGATGTTGGTTTTTTTTTTGGCGCTGAACTTTGACATTTTGTCATGAAATGTCAAATACCTAGGATTAGTGTGACATGTTCTCTAGATTAATTCATAATTCTACATAGTTTTTATTATTATTTCATAGTTATTTTTAATATTGACATGTTATTTCATTAGTATGTTACAAAAGAGAAATGTTTATGTTCTATCTCTAATTCTTAAATTTCACAATAAGTTGAAGTTAAATGGGTTCAGTTTCTTAATATTTGCAATTTAAATATGTTTATCAAATAGATACTTGATAGTATTTTATTTATTGCAGTTTTCAAACTTCAGGCTTTGCTGTGATGTCTTAGAGGTATAACATTCATTTATTCTGTGTCGGTGAATTAACAAACAATTATTTGCAGGGCATTTTGTTACTTGCTGGTAGTGGAAAAATAAAAAACTACTTACCTACTTTGAATAATTTTAGAGTCTAGTGGAGAAAGAGACATGCTCATAAATAATTATAGCACATTGTACAAGTTCTAAAATGAGATATGCACCAAGTGTGTGCAAGGACAGTGCTAAAGGACTGTTCCCATCCCTCTGTCTTCATTCTTAGCTGATGACCTTGTCCTGTTTTCCTGAGGAAATACAACCAAACAGAAGGGAGTTTGTACCATATCTACCAATAGACCGGCCTCTGTATCCATGTACTATACGTTCCCTCTTGCTAACTGTAGATAAGTTATTTTGTTACTCTTATTTAGGGCTAATCCACTCACTTATACCTGGATTTCATCCTTTTTCACCTTCAATTGCCCCTGTTTTCTTGGTGGTGTTAAGTTTTTCCTCTATGTAAGATTACTTCTATTTAGCATACAAATCATTGTATAATATGTCAACACAAACCCTGGCATCCTATTCCCCTCAGCCATTTCTCGTCTCCAGTTGACAGCAAAACCCATTTTAAAAATATATATATTTTATTGATTTTTTAACAGAGAGGAAGGGAGAGGGATAGAGAGTCAGAAACATCGATGAGAGAGAAACATCAATCATCCGCCTCCTGCACACTCCCCACTGGGTATGTGCCCGCAACTGAGGTACATGCCCTTGACCAGAATCAAACCTGGGACCCTTCAGTCTGCAGGCCGACGCTCTATCCACTAAGCCAAACAGGTTAGGGCAGCAAAACCCATTTTTAAAAATCTGTTTCTTCTACTAAAACTAATTATGTTAAGGTCCTCGGTGAACTTTCTACAGGGGCAACTCGAGTAACTAATGCTCAGTGCTCGTGTTACTCTACCCATCAGCATCACTGACGTACTCGGTCACTCCCCTTCTTGAGACACTTTCTGTGCTTTGCTTCGCGAGCACCATCTGTTATTCATCCTCCTTCCTTACTGGCTGCATCCTCTCAATCTCCTTGCTGGTTCCTCTAATCTTTTCCACCACTAAGTGTTGAAAATGCACGTTCTCAAACCTATCTTTTCTCTAATTCACTCCTTCACAAAGGAATCTCATCACTAAAAAGGCCTTAAATACCATTTTTAAGTTGGTTCCCTTATTCAACAAATATTTGAGTGTCTGTTTCTATATATCAGTCACTGTTGTGCATGCAGGGGATATGTTAGTGAATAAAACAAAAATCCTTTGTGGAGTTCACACTGTATTGGGGAAGACAGACAGAAGACATTAGACATAATAAATAAATTATCTAGAAAATGTCAGAGGTGATAAGCACTATGGAAAAAGGAACAGTAGAACAGAACAGAAGATTCTCCCAAGTTCTTATCTTCCCTCTGGACCGCTTCACCGAACTCCAGAACGTATATCCAGACACCAACATGACATTTCCACTGTGTGTGTGTGTCTGCCGCTTCACCAAACTCCAGAACGTATATCCAGACACCAACATGACATTTCCACTGTGTGTGTGTGTCTGCAACAGGGATTTCAAGACTGAACTCCACTTTTCCTGTTTGCTATTCACAACAACCACTGTATCTCATGGTTTTAGGCCTGAGGAATTTGGTCGGGGCTCAGCTAGATGACTTGTCTGCTTCAGGATGTTTGGGGCCTCCGCTGGAGGGGCTCAAACATCTGGAATGACTGGGGCCATGTGTGTAGGTCCTCTGTTCACAGGTCTGGTGTCTGCCTGGGAATGACGAGCAGCTGGCATCAGGCTGATCATGCTCTTCTTAATGGATGTGCTGTGTGGCTTCTGGCTGCCTCCAGAGCAGCCATCCCAAAGACAGTTCCAAGAGAGAAGTGGAAGGTGCCATTGTTTTTTTTTTAGGACTGGGGCCTTTTTAGCAACAAGGCCCAGAAGTCAGCACAGCTTCATTTCTGCTGTATTCTATTTGTTAAAGTTGTCACCTGCTGTGTAGTTGTCAGAGCCCACCTACATTCAAGAAGAGGAGTCATAACCCGACCTGCCAATGGAGTAGTGTCAAATAATTTGTGGCCATCTATCTACCACAATCTACCCACTGGCTACAAATTTACACAGTCCCTTCCCCACCCCATGACAGATATATCCAAATCCTTCCAGAAGTCTGATCCCAGCAGGCATTACGTTGCAGCTCAGAATTTAGAATCCCATCTAAAGCAGCCCCGATGGAGAGGAGGCTGCTCAGTGCTTCAATGTGAAGGACTGTGGACTTAAAAGACAGATTATCTGCAACACACACACACACACACAAACACACACACACACACACACACACACACACACACACACCATACAATAAGAAGCATACAACCAAAGACAGTGGGCGCAGTCATTGAAAAAGACCAGAAATCTAAGGCACATTGCAATCACTGTTCACTAGTGATTCTCAAATTAAGTGGAGCCTATGTTGCCGGTTGCTTGATTAGGGTTGTAGTCCTGCTTCTTGAGAATGATTCTCTGGGGGCTCCTTGGTTCAACTCTGAGTCAGCCTTTCTTTTTCATAAGAAATAACTCAAGACTTACGCTTCCACCTAAGGCAAAGTAGTCATATTATCTTGCTGACTAAAACAACCTAAAAATAGATAACATCTATGAAATGATAGTTTTCAAGACCTGGGACATCAGGCTAGAAAGTACAGTGATCCCGCAGAGACGGGAAACGACGAGATGAGCCCTGACATTGCCCTGCCTTACTGTGTTCAGAGCATTCCCATCTTGTGGTGCCAGGTGGGTGGGGTCGGGGCAGAGCCTATTCAACTGAGTGGAGGAAATGGAGCTCAGCGAGTCTGGGGAGATCAAGACAATGGGTCAGGTTACTGGAGAGAGGATCACCGCCCAGAGAGAGAACTTCAGAAGGTCCCTTCTAGCATCTGCACTGACCAGTGCACGCACGTGCAGAGACTACCTGAGAGGCAAAGTTCACCTACCTGAGCCGAGCAGAGCTAACGTTTCCCACAAGCGGGAATGGAAAGGTCAGGGTTGACCAGGAATTGGGGAGAGCACACAGAATGGTAGTGTGTAGTGAAGAAGAATCTAAAGACTTAACACTGATCTAGTCTTGACAAACCAATCTTAAAAGCAAGATGCAAAAGGGATCAAACTGTTTCTAACCTGGCTGGAGTGGTTCAATTGGTTGAGTGTCATACCGAAAAGTTGCCAGTTCGATTCCCGGTCAGGGCTCTTAATGGAAGGCAACCAATCGATGTTTCTCTCTCATGTTGATCTCTCTCTCTCTCTCTCTCTCTCTCTCTCTCTCTCTCTCTCTCTCCCTTCCTCCCTCCCTCCCTTCTCTAAGCATGTCCTCGGTGAGGATAAAAAAAAAAAAAAAAGGAAGAAAAGACAGAAACAGAAAGTGTTTCTAAGTAACTTAAATGTATCCCAGAACAAAGCTCAAAAATATTTACAGGAATAAAAATACATCCAGTAGTCACAACATACAATTCAGTGTCTGGCATCCAGTTAAAATTGATCAAGCATACAAAAAAGCACTGGAATGCCTGTGTAAATACTAGTATATGGGCTTTTTTTCGTAGATTTCTTTAAAAGATATTTTACTGTTTAAGCAAAAAACAATTAGTGTGAACTTTATAACACGTAAAAGCAAAATAAATGGCAATAATAACACGAAGGTGGGAAGGGAGAAATGGAAGTACATTATTATAAGGTGGTTACACTGCACTTGAAGCAGTGTAATATAACTTGAATTTAGACTTGATAAACATGTATAGTTAAGAACTCTATAAAGCAAACCCTAAAGTAAAAAAAACAGGCACATAAAAATTTATAACAGCCAAGAAAGAAGATAAATTGGAACATAAAATCATCTCAATCCAAATGAAGGCAGAAACAGAGGAAAAGAGCAATAAAGTACAGATGGAACAAATAGAAAACACGACGCAGATAAATGAGAGATTTAAACCCAAATGTTATATTCATAATATTTTTTTTATTGCTGCATGGCAACCACAAATGTGGCCTAAAGCAACACACATTCCTTATCTCCCCACTTCTGTGGGTCGGAGGTCAGGTGCACCTTGCCTGGGTCCTTTGCTGAGGGTCTCACAGCTGTATCGAGGTGTCGCCAGGGCAGGGATCTCATCTGGAGGCTGGACTGGGGAAAGGTGCGCTCCCCCACTTACGTTGTTCTTTGCAGCATTTAGTTCCTTTCAACTAGGACTGAAAGCTTCAAGGTTTTTTTGTTTTTTCCACCTGTGGGCCAGAGGCTGCCCTCTGGTCCTTTTCAGCATCAGCACTTCCTTACCGCACGGGCTTCCCCAGGGGAGGAGACTCCAGCAAGGTGGCCACTGTAATCTCTCACGGTGCAAGCACGTAATCATACAAAATCACACTCATCTGTTACCATTCACTATTGGTCAGAGACATGGCACAGGTCCTGCCCACACTCCAGGGGGTGGGATCACGCAAGGATGTGAACACCAGGCTCAGAACATAATGGAGACTACCTAAGAGTTTGTCCACCAAAAGTACGCCACTTTCCATTGTAAGAACCTTAAAACTTGCTTTCATGTCTCTGATCTTGTCCTTTGTTGTCCTACATTTTACTTCTGCATCCGAATTCACAAGAATACATTACTGTCATAGCTTTAAATACCTTATTCTATTTCAAAGCAATTTTTAATGAGAAAAAAATCTGTTGATTCAAATGCTTGCTGTTCCCAGTCCTCTGCATTCCTTTGAGCAGCCCCAGATTCACATTTGGCGTCACCTGCGTAAATGGGCACAAAGCCAGTCTGATTATTTGTCAGCCTGGCCTATTCTGTTTGATGCTGTTTCTAATTTGTTAATTTATTATGTAGTGATGTTGTTTGTTCAATTTTTGCTTGCTCATTTTTTATAGCTCAGTGATTGTCCAGATTCTTTTTTGTTAAATCATCTTGTTTCTGAGCTTTTGCTTATTTCATTCAAATTTTCTTCACGTTCCTTAAGAAGCAATTTATAGAAATCTATTTCTTTTGTGTGAGTTTTCTTCAGATCATGATCTTTGTAGTTTGCATGCTTTGTTCCAGTTTATTTATATATTTACTCTTTCATTCATTGGTTGTCACAGTGTGTATGCAATTACCAGGATGTTTCTTTTCATCTTGCTCCTCCTTGGAGGTCTGTGCTCTACATTCTATAAAAACTGGTATCACTTGACTTTCTTCACACTTTAACTTGATCAGTTGTTTCCCAGTTAGTGCTATAGTTTGAGACCTGGATATTTTATATTCTCTACTTTTTTTTTTTTTTTTTTTTTTTGACATAGGGAATTGTCAGGCAAGGTGGAGAGTGGAGGTGTGGTTGAGATGGTTTCTTGTTTTGTGAGATTACTGATCTCTCAACTCTTTCTCTGAGATAGTAAATGTTTTGTGTCAGAGTTTATATTATCTAGTTAGGAATCTTTCCCATGGGGGAAGACCCGTGAGGCTTAAATTATTTCCCAGTTCAGTGTCTAGCACTGCAACATTCACTTTAAAAGGTCGGTTCCATTGGTCACTTTTTCATAGATTAGCCTGTTTATCTCCAGTCATTTGCACTGTTTTCTCCAGTAGCTACTTATTTTTGGAAGCTACAATAGCTGTGTTGATCCAGTTGCCCAATTCAAAGCAAATTAACCCAGAATACTTTTTACCCCAGTCTTCATCTTAGTTGTTTTCTCTGTGGGAATGGGCATTGTTCAGTGTTACTTGAAACTCCTCTTCTTACTTCATTGGTAGTCTTGTCTCTATTTTCTTATTCTCTAGTTGTTTCTTACAGGTATTGTTTCTGGTTCCCTTTTCTTTGTACTCTCCTTAAATGAGTTATCTACCTAAATACTCCATAAGGTACTTCAGAATCAACATATCCCAAGGAAAACACATTTTACTCTTCTCCAAAACTTTTCTTCCTCCCACAGTTTCAGATTTGGTGAATGAATCCACCAGCCCATAAACTTGAGAGTTATCTTTTGCACATTTAATCAGCAATCTTGTCCCGAACAGTATACTCTCTTAAACATCTCTCACGTAGCCTCTTTATGTCCATTCAGTGTGACCTCTTCATCCCCCTTCTGGATTACTGTAATAGTTGTTTCCCTTCAGCTTTGCTCTCTCTTCCAATAACGTCAGAATTATTTCTCTAAAAGATCATGTAACACCTCTTCAAGGGCTCTCTACTGTAGGATGATGTCCTAGTTCCTCAACATGAGAGAAATGTTCTTCATAATGTGACTCTATTCTACCTTTCTATTGTCACTTCTTCCTTTTTATGCCAATCTCACTCCTGGCAAATCATTAAATAAACCAGATAAAGAAGGTTTATTTGGTACAGAAGAATGCACAAGGCAGTGTCGGTTTAGAAGTGATGAACATCAGAGAAGTCCGGCATTGGGTATCACCTCTGAGGTTACTCACCGATTCCAGAAGCCACGCAGCATTACATCTGCAGCATCTCGTTATTTAGGCAGCCATACAGGTCTTCCCGGTTGCATGGGGAGGAGAAATAACTCCTTTTGCTAGGGGAATGGTAAGATACTAGAAGAGCATGCAAAACAAATGTTAGAAACATTTTTGGAAAATACAATTTGTTATGGGAGGTAAATGAGCTAAGTTCAAAGTCTGCATTGAAGAAGACAAAGTACCCACTAACATTAGACTTTGACAAGTCAAGGATGCATGGTGTAATGGTTATTTAACAGCTGTAAGAACAGTTAAAGAGGGATAGATGGGGAATATGGAATAACAAAAGAAGGGAAGAAAGGAGAGAGAAAACATAGAACCTAAATATACCAACAGGAAAGATTATCAATCTGTTTAAAAAGATCACATTTAACCAATTTTCTGTGAAATGTAGAGCTAAGAAGGAGGGTCATGGTTTCTGCTCTGCAATCTGGTCTTCCATTTCCCACAGTTCATTAGTTAAATAAGGATAGAGTCAAATTGGCAAGTATTTACTGAGTGCCTACTATAAACAACAAAATGTTTGGCACAGTGAAAATGTGGAAAAGAGTGAGATGGGCTTTTTATCTTCAAGGAGGTTAAAGTCTAAGATGTTATAAAGAAGTTCAATCATGTGAAAATATTCAATTAATATTTTTTTGCATTTATTTTTTAAATTCTTTATTGTTTAAAGTATTACACAAGTCTCCTTTTTTCCTCCATTGACCTCTTCCCCAGCACCCCTTCCCCCAAACACAAGCCCTCACCCCCTACTGTCTGTGTCCATTGGTTTTGCTCATATGCATGCATACAAGTCCTTTGGTTGATCTCTTACCCTCTCACCCTCCTATGCTCAATTAATATTTGACAAAGGAGGCAAGAGCATACAATGGAGTAAAGTCTCTTCAATAAATGGTGTTGGGAAAATTGGACAGATACATGCAAAAAAATGAAACTAGACCACCAACTTACACCATATACAAAAATAAACTCAAAATGGATAAAGGACTTAAACTCTAACACAAAACATAAAGGCAGGAAACCATAAAAATCTTAGAAGACTCCATAGGTAGCAAAATATCAGACATATGTTGTAGCAATATCTTTATCAATTAATATTTTAAGACAAATGAAGAACTTGCAGACCACGTCAAAAGGATCTCGAGGGATGAGAGGTAATTCAGGGATGGGACAATTTTACAAAACTACGGAATTTGTAAGTCAATGGATAAGATTTGATCAGACAAAGTTGTTAGGATATCATGCTTTGGTTGGAACAGTGAGAGAAAAGTGCAAAAGTGCTAAATACACAAACCACATTTGGAGGATAACAAGTCAATCAAGTGTTTCTACGAAAGCCATTTGGAGAATTCTTAGGAAGTGAAAATACCCTGAAGGTTTGGGGACAAATTTTGCAAAATCTCAGAGTCTAAGTAATTGTGGCTTTTCCCTGTTGGCATTGTGGCATTTGTGCAGAGTTTAGAAGGATGGTAACCTATTTGTAGTAGTGTATTAAGAAATTAACCTTGTTGTTCCCCCTGCTTAAAGCAATTGATGCATAACTATCTCTGTCTAGCACAATTCCATAGCTAGGCAGAGACGCTTGGCCTCAAATATGGTTAAAAAAAAAGAAAGAAATTAACCTGGAAGAGAGTATAAAATGAAGGTCATTTTGAAGGCCTTACCGTCATCTTGTTATAACAAAATAAGGGCTGGAATGAGCGTTTTAATTTTGGTCAAACATTCCACAGACACGTCAATGTAAAGATGAAGGAACAATGCTTCTAGAGTACCAAAAGGAAAAGATTTATTGTACTCTCTTAGAGATACTGATCTATGCATCTTAGTTGATGCATGCAACCTTCTCCCTGTTCAGGTAGAAAGGAATTGGAGCAGGCTTCTCTGGTCCCATGGTATTCATAAAGAGCAGCAGTTAAATGAAATGGTATCACTTACAGTTTTTCCTTCTTTTATCATTTGTATTTTTATATCATTAGAACAGGTCAATTTATAGTACTTGAGAGAGAATCCCTGAGCTATTGACCACAACACAGCTGTGGAATTAAATGAGTTATTTACCTAAATACTCTATAAAAAATGGAGAGTCCGCTTTTGGATAGAGAAGGTGATTCTCTATCAAGATTCCAAACTCCTAGTCTCTTAAACATTTTGATAAAAGTTGATAAAGCTTTGGAGTCTTTCAAATATCACAAACTCCACTAGCAAAAAGGGCATTTTCTTTCTTGATGATTTATCTGTATCTCTATGCTCCAGAATGATCATCCTGGATTTATCTCTATGAAATATGTGGTAACAGAATTTATTGCATAGTTAATGCTTTTCATCAATCTTATCTTTCAAATTAGTCTCGACTCAAACATTTTAATGATAAACAGTAAGACATGCCAACCTTCCTATTAGTTATCTTTTATGTGCTGCATATTAAGGTATTGCTCATCATTTACACAACTGTCATATTTCATTATAGTTAGTGTTATTTGGTGCAGCTCAATGTCAGACTGCCCACTGGGTGCTCTATACAAGTCAGCTATCATAATAAACTCATGTATTTTGGGGTTTTAAATGAAAGTGTGTAGCAACAAAGTAAATGCAACTTGCTTCAATTTATTTAGATTTTCCCACTAATATCTAATATCTTATTTGGAATCATTGTAAAGAGCATGGATTTTTTTCTTCTTCTTTAGAATGTGTTTCTTTAGGCTTGTTTTTCTGCAGAGTGTAACTCAAGGGAGTGAGGAACAAGGCATCATTGAGATGTATTAAATTATGAGCTGGTATAATTTTTGAGAATTTCTGTGCAGCTATACAAGGTGATCATAATACTAAAAGGAGCTTACTTTTCTAGACCTTACTTGAATATTTCAAGCGATTCATCTTTAAACACTATAAAGAAGATCCAAATGGGCCATATTGGCAAATCAGTGATCAGGGACTTTGAATGCCCATGGTAATATATTCTATTAGAAGACAAAATCTGTTTTTTCTCAAGGGGTTTACTATAATTAAATCTTACGAACTGTTCTTTAAATTAAAGACCTGCCCCTAATGAGGCATGATATCTGAAGAGATTTGACATAGCAGTGATGAGAGTCTGCTCATCTAGCTGATCACTAATCTGACATTTGGACTTAAAGTGTGCATGGCCCAGAAGGAGCTAGACATACAGCAGACAATGACAAAAAGACACAAAGGACTAGTGAACTGATTAGATTGGAGGAGACTAAAAAAAAAAGAAAAAAATAATTAAATACTATGTGCATTTCCTGATTAGTTTCTGGATAAGAAAAAGAAAAGAAAACAACTATAAAGGAACAGTTGGCAAAATTTGATTGGAGCAAATGGCAAAAGTTGAAAAGGGATTGTATCTTAGGTACTTGTTTTTATCCATGATAAATTTCCTGAGTATAATCATTGCATCGAGTTATGGATAAGAATGCTTTTGTTCTTTGGAGATGCACACTGAAGTAGTTAGGGATGAAGTGTCAGAATCTGCAAGTAGTTTCAAATGGTTGATGAGAAAATAGATAGGAGAAAGCAAATGTTAAAACTGGTGACTCTAAAAGACTATCAAACAGGTATTTGTAGTAGTATTCTTACAAATCTTGAATGTGTGAAATTTTTTAAAATACAAAATTTGGAAATGCTGATACAAATCATTGAAAAATTAGATTGGTTTCCAGTTATCAAGCATAGCACACCCAGTTCTCATTTTTATAATAAATACTAGAGGCCCGGTGCATGAATTTGTGCACAGGTGGGGTCCGGCCGGCCCGCCCTGATGGGGGCTGATTGGGGCCGGGTTGGCAGGGGGTGGGGATGTGGGAGGTTGTCTGGCCAGCTCCACCCCCAATAGGGGTGGGAGGGCCAATCAGGGGCTGGGCTGGTGGGGGGAGGAGCCCCGGGAAGTTGCGGGTGGGGGGGAAGGGGGACAATCAGGGCCTCAATCAGGCTGGTTGGCTGCCATAGTGTGCATCATAGCGACTGGTTGTTCTGGCCATTCCAGTTGTTCCATCGTCTGGTCGCTTGGCTTTTATATATATATAGATTTTAATGCCATCTTTACTATCTGGATGAAATTCATAATAATAAAACCTACTTAAACTTAAAATCTTAAAAATTGATAGAATGCCCTATTGTAACATAAAAGAGGACAAACGATCATGTTCTTCAATGGTTTAATTCTTATTATAGCTGCTGTTAGGATAATGTCCCCATAGGTTTCCAGAACTTCCCCTAGGGCGTGGTAGTGCCCCTGTTGTGAATAACTCAGCTAACTATTTGCTGGTGTAGCAGGGATACTACCCTGAGACATCACTGCGATAAATCATGACCATATGTGTTTACTAGTGGGTGAGAAGGCCCAGGAAACAGCGATCTGTATGCACTACTTTGCCTGAAGGTCTTGAGTTTTGGCTACACTGGGAAGGAGAGTAAGTGGGTGCCTGAGTTACAGGTGAAAGTACTGTAGGGTACTTGTTTTCCCGCTTGGTTCCCATAGGTTATATTTAAGCTCCATGGAAGATTAGCATTCTATGTAAAGTTGAAGAAACTTTTTTATTTTTAAGTTTCTGGGGGAGAAGTAGGCACCAATGTGTTATTTGTGAATTGATATGTTTACAACACGGCTGAATGCAATTTCTTCTAGTCTTCCTTTTTTTTTTTTAAATTTATACAAAGGAGGAAGTTTTCCCCACACCCCGGGATGAAATTTGGGCAGGCTCCTGGTTTTCCTGAGCAGTGTGAGGTAATGTTACCTAATAGTAGGTGACGCTGAGTTGCCCTGATTCCACGGTTCAAAATGCTCAGCTTGATGTATCAGAACACTCTTCATTCCAAGGTACAGACTTCCTACTCTCTACTTGGGGCCTGTAGTGGGTGGACCCCAACCCTCTCTGGAAGAGGGTGTGGTTGACGTCTTGATCTTTTCCCTCCTTCCTTCCTAGCCACTCTTATACTGACAACAGCTCCAGATGGAGTTGGAATGCTGAGTGGGGAGGGGAGGGAGACCGGACAGTTGCAGTAAGTCTTAGGGTAACTTCAGGCTCCCTGGCTCTGGCAGATGTGGGCAGTTGACTAACCTGTGGCCTCACTCATGGCATTTTGAGGGTGCCCTGCTGGGCTGTGCTGACTGTCCTGTGATGGCCTCTCCTTCTTCATTGTCACTTGCTCTCAGCCCTAGTTTTTGGCAGCTCCAGTCTGGCTATCTGCCACTGGAGCCACTTTCCATGGAAAACATTCACGAGTCCTTTGACGCATAAAGCTGAGGAGGGCAGGGCAGCACCAGCACAGCTGCCTCTACTTTGCTCTGACCATTGGACACCAGCTGGCCACACTGTAGTGGAGAAGCCATTAGATCTCTTAGGTGTGACAGTTTAGTCCACTGCTTCTTCCAGACTTTAGAAGCTACCTGACAAGCCTTCTGAGTGACCACACTGAAAGTCGTCTCTGCAGACCAGAGGGGAGGAAGCAGAGATGCATTAGAAAGAAGCAGAGCTGTGTTAGAAGGAAGTGAAGCTGCATCTTTGCCCCACCCCTTTGGGGAATGGGTGGTTCTCATAGTACTCAGTTGCTTTTTTCAAATATTTTAATATATTTTCATTGATTTCAGAAAGGGAGAGGGAGAGAGAGATAGAAACATCAATGATGAGAGAGAATTATTGATCAGCTGCCTCCTGCACACCCCACACGGGGTCGAGCCCATAACCCAGGCATTTGCCCTTGACCGGAATCGAACCTAGGACCCTTCAGTCTGTAGGATGACGCTCTATCCATTGAACCAAACCAGCTAGGGCCCTCCAAATTTTTTCACAAATCTCTACTACATTCCACTACCTTGATTCTCTTATATCCTTGATGTGACTTCAGAGTTGTCCAGCCTCCTTTCAAAGTCTGCACCTTAGAACAAATCACTATGGAATTTTATGTCTATTTTGTGGTGGAGCCTCAGTGGAAACTCCCAGTTTAACATGTCACTCTGCTTAGGTTCCCAGGTGGGCAAGGGGGCAAATGTGGGTTAAATTTAAATTTGACTTTGGATTTCACCACTAGCAAATTACATAACCTGTTTGTAAAATAAAGGTAATGTATTACTAGGACTGTTGTAGGAAGTAGATCATTTAGACTGGGGCATAGTAAGTGCTTAATAACATCATTATTATCCTCTCCATGTCTACATATAGCAAAGGGCTGCTCTGCTGCCTTCTGAGCTGGCAGATTTGGGAACATTATAACAAGATATTTTCTGGAAATGTATATCAGCATTCTTATGGTAGGCCACCCAGAGCAATGATGAGGTTCCCTCTGTGGTTTCATGGGCAGCAGGCACCAACCAGGGGGCCGGAGCAGTAGGAATGCTAAGCTGGACTGTGAGTGTCTGTGAGACACCCCGGGAGGTGCCTCGGTATAACCTGGTGAGATTCAGCAGGAACAGAAGCCCTGCGTGACCTTTCTGTGGAAATTACAGTGAATCTGTTATTATTGATAAAGAGCCCATCAGCCAAGTGTCCCAAAGTAAAGAGCAGAGCTTATCAGGTGTACTTTTTAAAATTTTTATTAAATTTATTGGGGTGACATTGGTTGATAAGATTGTATGTTTCAAGTGTGCAGTTCTATAATACATCATCTCTATGTTCACACCCAAAGTCAAGTCTCTTTCTGTCACCATTTATCCTCCCTTTATCCTTTTCTACCTCCCCTCACCCCCTTTCCCTCTGGTAACCACCGTACTGTTATCTGTGTCTATGAGTTTTTGTTTATTTGTTGCTTTCTGTTTTATATCCCACATATGAGTGAAATCTGTGGTTCTTGATTTTTTTGTCTGTCTCATGTCACTGAGCATGACATCAAATTTGTTAAGACATGGAATCATATTTTCTTTTGTTAAGAGACAAACACTGAAATTGTTAGAATGTGTTAGCTGCAACTAGAATACCTAAGGGAATAAAACTTCATTTTCTCATATAACAGCAAGTCTGGGAGTGGGCAACGACTTGTGTTGGTCAGCTGACTCCAAATTCTCATGGCCAGCCATCTGCAATTCTTTTAGCCTTCCATCCAGATCACAAAATGCTTTCTGCCTTTCCCAGCACCAGCCAGTTGAAGGCACCCCGAGGCTCACATATGACACAGCTCCAGGGGCGTCATCACATAGCCCAGGAGGCGGCACCCTGGAGCTGAGCAGTGCACACTTTGCACAGTTATCCTATTGGGAGTGTGCAGGGCTAACACTCAAGGTCTCATCTCTTTTGACTCCAGAGACCACGTGTTCTCCCTGCTATACATATCACTGGGGTTGTGGGCCCAACCAGAAGGAGCAAGCACAGCTCTTAACCCTAGAAAGGCAAGTTCTGTTACCAAGTCTCAGCCTAGAATCTGAGAGGAGTTTGTATTTGAAAGGTACGGAGTGGGCCCGGGTCGCGCACCTCTGACATGAGGCCGTAATGTATCAAAGGAACTTTTATTCCAAGCGTCTGGGTGCAGTCGGGTTGAATCTGGAAAAAAAAAAGGAGTCAGCCTCGACTGAAGAGGAGGAAGGCTTTTATCAGCCATTGCTGGCTGCAGGCAGTTTCTGCTGATGTGAGGGTCCGGTCCTTCGTTCTTCCTGTCGCCAGGTGTCCTCTGGTTATCTGAGCTGTGCGGTGCTCAAGGCTGCAAGCTTTCTGCAAGATACCTGCTAAACACAGTACGTTTCCTCTGCCCCGTTTCATTCTTTTTAAGCCTTTCAGTATTATCTCAGGATCTTCCGATTTGGAAGTGAAAATAACCACAGCCACGCTTTTCCTGTGCTACAGGTGCTGGTGAGTACACAAACACTTCCCCGCAGCCTTCAGAGCTGAACTCCAGGGCTGTAATCCAGGTGTGAGCGCTCAGGTGAATTCTTATAAACTCTCTGAGTTCATGACCAACGCGATGCCTGCTTAATCCCATGTTGTTGTTAAGAGACAAAGTCTAGAGAATGTCCCATGTTTGGTTTCCCAACAGTGGCAAATGCTATGATTTTAAATTTGCGTCCTTCAAATCAACATCTTTGGTAGAAGACTGTTGAGCCTTGCGTTGACCGGAAGCATGCACTGTGCTGTGTTCTTACTTAGTTATTACATTTCTTGCTTCGCTACCTAAATCTTTCGTCGTTTGAATTTCACATTTGACAAAATAGTTTACACATTGCTAAACAGCACTCATTGTCTTTCAAAGCTAAGAGTAGACAATAAATAGTCTGGCATTTTAATGGGATACTTGCCTGCGTGTGCATTTCAGCAACCATGTAGCAAAGCTGAGTAAAAGGTGACAGTTTGATCTGCCTTCAGGCATCCCCATCCCTCCGCCTGCATCAGGAAGGTGACAGGCGTGCAGGATGAGAACACCTCCAGCCGGACCTCGCTGCTCATTCCCACTGCTGTTCCGTTCACTCGATGGCTTTCTCTCCGTTCAGCAGTGCAGTGGTGCTTGTCAGCAGAGCACCTGCTATCCTGATACAGAGTTGTTTTTAAGATGTTGCCATGAGGAGATGAGATTGTAGCAGCCCAGGTTGCCCCCCTCTTCCTCTCTGTTCTGTGTCTCCCACACCTGACAGGTGAGAGCTCGAGCTCTGGGTCTGGGCTGGTCTTCTGGGAACCTGGGACTGGGAATGCTGCCCTCTCTCGGGGCGTGAAGCTGAAGAGAGGAATCCACAGGCTGCCTCAGTCAAACCAGGCAGACCATCCAACCGGATTGTGGATCCAAGAGGGCTAAACCGAGAGGGAGAATCTAGGTGGGAGACAATGGGTCGAAAAACCAGGGAGCCCAGGTAAATGCTAGAATTGGAAGCAAATGGTGGGGGCCAGATACAGAGATGACTGAGGCCTTTCTGTGATAGATCACATTACAGCAGCAGCAAGATGTGATTCCTGTCCTCAGAAAAGCTTAGGTAACAAGAGAACTACAATACGGGTGTTAGGAGAGGGGTGGACACCAAGTACTAGTACAGTGAAGGAAATTCAACTACCTGCAGTAGGTCGGAACAAGTGGAAGGTCAGAGACCAGGTAATAGGGAAGAAGGTATGGGTGCTGAGCCTTGAAGGATGAATGGCCTTTAAATACGCAGGAGATAAGGGAGAACATTCCAGAAAGGGACAACCTAGTGCAAACTCATCAAGTTGTCAAAGATTTCAGAACTGCTGTAACCCAAGGTGAGAATGGAGGAGACCCAGGAAATGATGCCGGTGGGTGGGAAGGAGCCAGCACTTACACGGACATTCCTTCTATACTCACAAGTTAGGGTTTTATCTCTGGGTCCTGGGAATTACTGAAGACTTTAAGGTGGCACAGAGAGGTGATCAGATTTATTGTTTATAAATACTGTGGAGGATGCCTCAGAAGGACCTGACATGAGAGAAGGGAGATTGGTTTATAGGCATTTGCAAGAGAGGAAAGGACGTGGACCAAGGAAGTGGTAGCAGCAGGTAAAGCTATATTTGAGAAATGTTTTGGAAATAGAATTTTACAAATGGGTCATAGATGGGAACCAGATTTTGGATGGGTGGAGGGGACACAGGGGGAGGAACAGGGGAGATGAACCAAATGAAGTTGGATTCAGAATTTTTGAATGTTGAGAGTTCTAGGACATCCAGGAGGCTGCTCCCAAAAGCAGAAGAGATCCCAGGGCAGTGGTGATCCTGGAGGCAAGTCTGTGTTTCATCAACTCATGGATAGGAGTTGAATCCATGGCCTGGATGAGGTTAACCAAAGTGATGTGAGTAAATTCTGGAGTCATAATGCACAGCCTGATGACTACAGTGAAAAATGCTATCTTGTGTATTAGAAAGTTGCCTAGACAGTATATCTTAAAAGTTCTCATCACAAGAAAAAACTCATGACTGTTAGGTGATGGGTATTAACTAAACCTGTGGTGATCATTTTGCAATATGTACATAGTACATCAAATCATTATGTTGTACACCTTAAACATATACAATGTTATGTGTCATCTCCATAAAACTGGAAAAATCAATACAAAATATAAAGGCCAAGGACAAAGTCATTGAGTTTTCAGTTTTGTCCAAAGTGTCTGAGAGTAAGTGAAGGGTTGCCAAGCATTGTCAGATCTGACAACAGTGGTCTCGGACAGAGCATTTACACGGAGGGTCAATTTTGGGTTGAGGAGAGGTGAAGAAGTCAAAACTGTGACCACTCCATTTTTCTAGAGGCTCGACTATGAAGGGAGAGAGAAAAAGATGTGTAACAGCTGGATGAGATAGGCAGGTTGATTATTATCTTTAACAGATGACAAACCTGAAGCTCCGAGAGTTGTACTTTGCCCAGTGTTAACACTGGTCAGTAGCACAGCCAGCCACAATGAACTTCCTGGTCTTCAGATGCTGAATTCAGATTCCCTTCAGCTTGCCCACCCAAGTAACTGAAAGATCACCCAGTACAGTGAGTGACATGATTATAATCAGTGTAAATGTGGTATTTCGTCCAGAATTTTAAGTATTATAGTGCAGGGGGTGGTAGGGAAGGGGAGAATTATTTTGGTCTGAACTTGTGAAATATGGACAGAAAAACTTCATTTTAAGCCTCATTAGGCATGTTTTCTTGGCTGGGTATGAATGTTCCGGCGAACAAATCCTATTTTCCTCCTTAGCTATGCCCTGACAGCCTTGTGCTCCTGTTGTGATTTCAATTCGTGACCCGGCCAAGGATGATAAAAAGTAAATTGCATTCCCAGGTATATTCATAGCACAGGCCAGTTACTTAGCTGCCTCATATACTCCCATCACTTGGAAACATGCATCAGATGGAACCTTACTTCCTTGATTAAAGAAGTGCATTTTAGCCGGTGTTTTCTTTGGAAATGAAAGCAACTGTCCTTGCAATGATATGCAGGCTGTTGGAGTCAGAACAGCCATCTGCACTAGTGAGGATTACGTAACGTTCCTGCTTCTGTGTGAAGATAAACTTCACATGCAGATGTGATGTCACCAGGTTCTGTTCTGAACCCAGGCACTGGGAAGGGGCAACCACTCCGGCCTCCTCACCAGGGACCTAAAGTCCTGAAAGTAGCATTAGAGGCAGTGCTTGGAGACAAAGTTCACCTGGGAAGATGGTATCCATCTGCATTCCCACAGCTTGTGAATGAGCCTCACCTAAAAATGGACTTTTGCTGTAATGACTCAAACCCAAATATTCCTCAAGCAGCCAATTTGCCTCCTTCTTGTAAGAAGTAGCAAGTTAAGGAATGATATTCCTTGAAATAGATGCTAAGTTCATTTAAATATTATATATATATATATATATATATTGATTTTTAAAGAGACAGAAAGGGCGAAGGATAGAGAGATAGAAATATAGTTATCATTGATCAACTGCTTCCTATATGCCCTCTTCTGGATGGAGCCTGCAACCAGGACATGTGCTCTGATCAAGAATTGAACTGTGACCTTTTGGTTCCTGGGTAAGCTTCTTAAGAGTAGGAATTGAGTCTTCCACTTATTTCCTAATAATTATGTATAATTGCTATATCCCATAGATTAACAAATGTTATGAGCTAATACTTATTACTTTTTTAACATATAGTGATGCCAGTAAATAACTGCTGGTTGATTTTATCCCATTCTAGGTTTCCTTAGCAACTTAACTGCAATTTTTTAAGTCGAACTAATGCCCACTCAATCAAAGAACCAGCACTAACAAACTTCAATAAAAGCTGCCTGCAGGGGTTACTTGCTATGCTGAATGTGATGCATCCAGGAAAAAAAACACAATAAAAATGCGACTGTTTTCTTCAACATTTTCTCTTTCTTTTTTTTTTTTTTTTGTCCATTAATTGTATTAACTATCTAGTTACATCTTATCATAGGTGCAGCTAAAAGATAGCTAGGAGTTTTATTTATTTTATATCCAGTTATTAAATGGCTTTATGAAATAAAAGCTTAGCAATGGTAAGATTTTCTTCTCTCCTGCATCCTGAAGTTCAGTCCTCGCCTGTCTCAACAAGTTGTTCCCCACCCCTTTGTATTCCTATGTATTAGGAGGACCTGAATCTAATATTAAAAGGCCCCATGTGGGCGTCCATCAGAGTTTGGTATTTTTTTATGAGAGCAGAACTCTTCTTGAGCCAGAAGCCCTTCTCCCGTTCTCAGATTTGTGAAAAATATCCCCATCTACAGTCTCACCAGCCAGCCTTCCTGCCTGACCCAGTTTGAGTAAACAAAGCTCGAGTTCACAGGCCACTGAGGCAAGATCCTAAGTCAGAGAAGGCGCTGGGCTGCTCGTGAAGGGAAAGCGCCCCAGAGTTCTTCCTAACTTCACGACTGTATTAAAACTAACCTCAAAATCTTCATAGGCTGCACATCCAGACAAGGAATACGAACTCACTAACACGTTCACGGATCTCATTGTGCAACGTGGCTTGGATCCTGATTTTCCCTCATTGCTGGGGAATGTAGGAAAGCTCTATCTTTGAAACAGTGGCAGCTTTTGCCACTTTAATGAACAAATCCAAAGACAATATTGAAATCTTAGCCTGGTAAATAGGACACAGAGCCTGATACTGTATCTGGCACATAATCAGTGATCAAAAAATACTTGTCACTTGAGTTTCCCATTCCCCCCACTCCACCCAACCAGATTTGTCTTTTAAATTTGCTGCATACAAAAAGACAAAGGGTATACAGCTTTTTTTTTTTTTAAAGAAATATGTTTTTATTGATTTCAGAGAGAGGAAGAGAGAGAAATATTGATGAGAGAGAAACATCAATCGACTTCCTCCTGCACACCCCCTACTGGGCATGCGCCCTGACTGGGAATCAAACCTGTGACCTCCTGGTGGGATGATGCTCAACCAACTGAGCCCCATTGGCAGGGCACCCGACCAGATTTTTAACTCGGAAAGAAATGAATGCACTTGAGCATCATTCATGGCCTTCATTACTCCTTATTCAAATTTACTTTTTGGAGGCTCTACTTAGCCAAAAAGTATCAAAGGAGAAAAGCAATGGGTCTACCTTTCCCTCTGTCTATATAATTGGTTCATAAACAAGTTCAAGTCGGTTACTCACATATAGCAAAGGTAGAAAGGGATTTTTAGTACTAAGGCTCCATTCCTGGCTTCTTTTTTCTTCCCCGTTCTCTAAGGGAGGTCATGACTATCCTCAAGGACCTCTGGACACCTGGTAACTGACATAAAATGAAACCGAGAAAACGATTCCTCACTGTTGGAATGAACAGTCAAGGTTCGTTTCCAAATGTAATAGGCTGTTTAGTGGGACATATGTTATCGCCTCCGAATTTCAGCGCCAGCCTCAAAGCTGAAGATGATGGGGGAGGTTCACTCACACTTCCTAAGAAGAGATGTTAGAGTCCCTCACACAGGGCCTAAGAACGGCGCCCATCACTCACCTCTGGTCCATAAGAGGAGCCTAGGAGTGTCAACAAGATTCGCTGAGGGAATTTGTAAGAGTGAAGGATGCTTTGTCGTTTGTCCTCTTTCTCAGCTTCCAGCCAAGTGGTAGAAGATTCTAAGGAAATGGCTCATAGCGATTAGGACTCGCAAGAGGGGAATACTGGAAATCACAAGAAGGGAAGCGGTGTCTCACTCACTGGCTGAGAGGTTTACTTAGCTGTGGGAATTCCTGGGTCCATCCTGGGACGGCTGCAGATTTGGAGCATGGCGAGGGTTTTTGGAAGGTGCTGAAATGGGTCCCCATGAGCTTGAGGGAGCACCTGAACCAGAGACTAGCAATTGCCTCTGTCTGGAGGACCTGGAAGACAGGAAGCGGCTGAAATTGCCTGTGCTGACAGCAGGATGGAAAGCAGCCTGCACGGGAAGGTCAGGTGGCTGCCGTGGAAGACCCTGCCCTGCCGCTGAGGGCTGCAACCAGCGTGAGGGTCGCCAGCGGAAAGTGGCTGTGGAGGTGTCGCTGGGTGGCATGCAGGTGGCTGACAAAGGTCAGAGTTCAGCAAGAGAAACATCCATATTGGGCAAGAGACAGCACAACGTTGCCCAAGGGGGCTCTGTTTTTGGAGAAGCTGCAGATGTGCCCCCAGGAGAGGGCCGGCTTCCCATGTCCGTCATAAGGGGTCTCAGCAACCAGAATAGGACAGCCTGAGCCACTCAAATCTCAGCGCCTTTTGCTCTAACCCCCCTTTGCCTGCCCCTGCCCTGGGAAGAGCCTTAAGCATCAGAACTTGGGGTGGCCCAGGAAAGAGGGTGACAAAAGCCAGGAGCATAGTCTAAGAGCAGACTCTGAGCCATTCCCCTTCCCTGCGGTGGGTCTCAACCCTCAGAGGCAGACCCTGGCTTACTGGGAAGGGAACAATGTACAATAGGAAGAGAGATTTAGGTTTGATTTAGGTGGACCTGCCATTTTCATACCTGAAAATGAACTAGATTAGAGAGCTGTGCGCTCTGCCTGATCATAGAGACAGGAGGGGAGATCTGACAGCAGATGGATGGCAGCAGTGGAGAAAGCCTTTTCTTTAGAAACCCTTCAAGTTAAGCAAACCGGTCACATAGAAAGTGAACGGTGAGAGCTTAGCGAAGACATTGGGTGGAAGTGGGGCGTAGTTGTACTGGTGTGAGCATGAGCAGCTAGAGAATGAGACTTTCCTGTTTACTGGGCAAATCCACTCTATTTATTAGCAGCTTTGTTCGTATGTCAGCAGTTTTATTTAGAGCAGCATCTACTAGTTGCTAGTTACCAATGTGGCCTTTTCCTTCTTCCTTAATTAAAAAACCCTCAACCATGGGACCAGGTCATACCTAATCTCATGCAACAAGTCTTGGCTGTGGGGTTAACTTCTTGACAATAAGAGTTAGTGGAACTTATTGGGAGGAAATTCTAGAAAAGCTTTTGTCATGTGAGAATTTTTCCCAGGACTTCAAAGTTAGGAATAAAAAGGTCTGCCTACACCAATAGTCTAAATCCAGAGAACTGCCAAAATGGACCGCAGCCATTTATCCATATAGCTTACTGAAAAAATCCTAGCTCAGAGAATTGGCCTAGCATTGCCTCTCTGTTCCTCCAACTGCCTCCCCCCATCTCCTACTTCTCATGCTTAATATACAGAGAGATCTGCCAGCAGGAGGCTGCCTTGGGGAAGTGTGATGCAGTTACCTGATGAAACTGTGATTTTCTCCCCTCAAGACTTGCAGGGTCTATAGAGAGGTGATGGTGGGGGAGGCATTGGTCCCTGCAGTGAAGGGAGAAGGGCCCCTTGTAAAGATGGGGTGAGGGGTAGGGAGAAAGGGGGACTGGCAGGTTATCCCCTGCTAACTTGCCTCTGTGTTACCACAGCAGGGCACAGAGAACGAAGGGCATCGCCTTGGGGAAGGAACTGCCAAACAAAGATGGGGCCACAGCTGGTTCTCTACATGGAGGCCAATAGAATGATTCCTCATGGGCTGATGGCGCCCAAGATGTGGCAGCATCGCCCTAATGACACTGCGGCCTAGAGTCGTTGCTGGGAGAGGACAGGGCAGGACAGGTTGCAGGGACCACCAGCGCACAGGGAGCCCACGGTCCATGCCCTAGAACAGGGGCCCTGGATACAACCGAGACCTCTCTCCGTCGAGGGTGGAGATGTCTGATTTCTCCATTCCCCTTGCCTGCTCTGCCTGGGAGGAGGGCATGGAAGGAGGTGTGAGAGACGCAGGCACGCCTGGTCCTCCCGCACAAGCTGCTAGGACCATAAGGCGAGCCTGAGTTAGGCCTGGGGAGGGGACGAGGTAGGGAAAGAGCTTTGAATCATATGAAATTGAAGTTTAAAAACGAACAGAACTGATTCCTAGCCATTTTCCTAAGACATTTTTGAAACCCAAAGGTGACTAAAATGTGATGGAACCTAGTCAAGAGGAAAGATGGGTGTGGCCTCCTAACATAGGGTGGCAATTTTTGTGGGAAAAGGGTTTCTCTTTTTATCCCAACTATGAGACTCCTCAATAAACTGGTTGCAGCATTTGCCATTCATCTGCATGGGAAGGAGCACAACTTTCAGGGAAAAGCCACTCTCTAGCTGATCTTAGAAACAATTGCTAATGCGTGACAAGCTCTGCTTTTCGGGGGACAGTCTTAAAAGGGTGCTCATTAGCAGTTGATATTTAACGTGAGTGCTTCTAGCGTCACTTCAGTTAGAGCTGTTTTTAGCTAATGAGCCTTGGGAGGCTGTAATGAAGCAACACACCCCTGTTGTTCTCACGTGTTTGATGTGGCAGAGAAAAGTAGGAGCTTTGACACGGAGGCACGCTCCGCCAAGACATGGCACAAACGTGGCTGTGGGTCTTATCTAACCTCAGTAAAGAATTAGCAGTTTCAAAAATGGTGAATTTTGGAGAACTAGAGTTAGGCTGGAAGCTGGGTTGGTCCCACAGCCAAATATGTGAAGTGATGCCTTCCCTTCTTGCTCTCTCTTCTCCTGGCTGGTCTAGACCCCATCTCTTCTTTATTAGGCCAGCTCTTCTTAGTCACTCAACCCGTCATCCCTAACCTAAAACAATGTTCTTTTTTCTTGCGTAAAGGAATCAACAGGTAGCCCGCTAAGCAGAAATATACAGGGTTCTCACTGAGAAAGGTTCTTCAAATACCTGGTATTTGAAATAGATCTTGTTCTGCAAAGTGACACTTGGCTGCCTCAACCCACTTATGCACATGTAAGTCAACTGGACCAGCTCGTGCTGAGAGTCGCTGTCCGTTCTGTAGGTTTGGAGGGAGGTGGTCACCTGCTTGGGAGGCAGATCTAAGAAGGCCTTACTGAATTGGGAGAGGCTGGAGAAAATGCCTCAGTGACTGTGGGTACCGCAGTTAGGGCCCCACTGACCCCGTCACAGTGCATAGAGTTACTGGGCCCAGCTTGTCCCTTTGAGGGTAACCTCTGAGCCCAAGCCTGAGTCCTGCCAGGGCTGTGTGGGGTCAATCTGGCATTGCTGTGGGGAGGAGCCCATGGGACTCCACCAGCCTTTGTGTGAGCTGAGCTGAGAAAGGCACGGGGAGAAAGCAGCTTCTTCTTTCACACGGCTGCCTTGAAGCAGATGCAGGGCAACTTTCTCCCCTACTTCTGGGTGGTGTCTTGGGTAAATCCCATAGCTTTATCTAGCCATTTGCATGTATAATAGATAATTCTAATTTTCAGGCATTAAAAATTCAGACCAGTCTTAATATATAATTTTCAGCCTCATCCAATTCAGAGTTCCTTCCCTTTTCAAGCCAAGCCTCCCAGATGGGGGACCTGCAGTAGAAAGGTGGTCATGGGGATGCTGTAGTCATGCCCTTTCCCTGCTCAGCTTGCTGAGCTGCCTCTGGCTCCACCACAGTTGGAGCAGGAGAGAAAAGAGAGGTAAGGGGCAAAGCAAAACAACACAGAAAACCTCTTGTGACGTGGTATCAGGTCCCTCTGGGGGTGTCAGACGTCCCAAAGCTGACTTTTTTCTGCAATTTCCAGAAGATGGTTCAGGGACTCTTCAGAGAATCCCCTTTGAGGGCTCTCTTTCGAGTGGGTCTCCAGTCCAGGTCCTGCCCTTGGGAATGTCTGCGGTCTGTCCCACACAGACTTCTATTTGGGGGTCAAGATGGTCCTCTTGGCTGGGATTTTTTTCAAAATGACCCAAATCCACCTATCTTTCAGAGGGTCCACATCTTGGGAAGTACCGATGAACCGTGGAAGCACAGGCCATTTCTGAAGCAGCCCTGGTTCTTTGCTTTGTCACTAAAGACTGTTCCAGTCAGCTTCTCACTCTTAGAATAGCTTTGTCCCTGCCTCCTCCAAGTTCCAGGAGAAATATGTCACCATCTCAGTGATTCCCTGAAGCCCTAAATGAATCCTCAACGTACAACCTCTAGTTCTACCACGAAGGGTCCCTCTTGTGTGTTGGGTCACATCTGCTGGACTGGGTTGTAGAGATCATCCTAATGAGTTTTGCAAACATTGGTACTTCTCTTTGGAATTGTGAGTACTTAATACCCTTTGTTCTTAGCTTTGTAATACTGGCCCTGACTGAGAAAACAGAAGTTCAATTTTTAATGTCATCTTACACTAAGATGCATTGGCAGGAATCAACAGCAATTCTTGCCTACCCTCTTCACACTTCCCTGTGTGCCCCACCAGAGGACACATCTACTCTTTTGTGGCACCAACATTAGGAAGGTGCATCAATAACTGGCCATCTGGTCGCCCTGCATATTGCTGCTGTACCACCATCGCATAGGGTCCCTGTGGTCCAAGACTCTGCACCCAGCGCTGGGAATCTTTGTGAAGTCATGAACCCCAGTGCCTGTGGTCCAGTGGTTTCCTGGGAGGTGTCCCTGTCTCTGTGAGTGCTGACGGGGAGCGGAATGTGTGCCATGCTCCTGTCCCTGATTCTGAGGAATGTGCCTCTTCTGCTGCTGCCTTCCTCTTGCTCGGAGTGTCCCCACATGACCTCCTCAACAGGTCAGGCTGTAAGGAAACAAAGCAGAAGAAGGCCCAGTTTTCTTTGAGAAGCAGAGTAGGGGAAGTTTTAGATAGAAATAGACATACATTAGCATCTCAACACATTGTTATGCCTCACATGGGTGAAAATGTGTTTTAAGAAGGGAGAAGTATAGGGAGCTGGCTATATGAGCATAATGAGGGGACCGAATTTAACTTTAGGGTGGGGGTAGGGCATCAGAGTGTCCCAGGCAAATGGACTGTGTTACTTTCCTTGACTGCTGTAACAAATGATCACAAACTTGGTGGCTTAAAACAACAGAAATTGCCCTTGCCGGGTTGGCTCAGATAGAGCATCAGCCTGCGGTTGGAAAGGTCCTGAGTTCAATTCAGATCAAGGGCACATACCTCGGTTATAGGCTCCTCTCCAGCCCGGACCCTGATCAGAGCTTATGCAGGAGGCAACCAATCAATGTGTTTATCTCACATTGACATTTCTCTCTGTCTTTCCCTCTCTCTAAAAATCAATGGAAAAATATCTTCGGTGAGGATTAAAACAAAAAAAAAACAACAATAAAAAAACAGCAGAAATTTATTCTATCATAGTTATGGAGGCCAAAAATATGAAATCAAGGTGTTGGCTGGCAGGACCATACTCCCTCCAAAGGTCCTAGGGGAGATTTCCTTTTTCTCTTCCAGCCTGTGTGGGCTAGATCACTCTAGTCTCTGCCTCTGTGTTCATATCATCTTCTCTTCTCTTTCTTTGTCTCTTATAAGGACGGTGTCATTGGGTTTAGGGCTCACCCAGGTAATCCAGGATGATCTCACCTCAAGATTCTTTTTTTAAAAAATATATTTTTATTGATTTCAGAGAAGAAGGAAGAGGGAGAGAGAGATAGAAACATCCATGATGAGAGAGAATCATAGATTGGCTGCCTCCTGCATGTCCCCCACTAGGGATCAAGCCCACAACCTGGGCATGTCCCCTTGACCAGAATCGAACCTGGGACCTTTCAGTTCGCAGAACAACACTGTATTCACTGAGCTAAACCAGCTAGGGCACACCTCAAGATTCTTAACAGAGTTACATCTGCAAAGAGCCTTTTCCCATATAAGGTCACATTCACCGGTTCCAGGTGTGTGGACATGACTTTTGGGGACCACCATTCAGCCCTCCACAGGGCCCAACAGACTAAGTCCCTGAAGTTTCTATCCTGAACTCTGAGAGCAGCTCATTTCTGTGTCTCTACTTTAACATGCTCTGTGCTGTTTGCATTATTGTCTTTGGTTTGGGAGATGTTTTCTACCTCCAGAGCAGGCGTGTGTTGAAGGCAAGGACTTGTCTCTGCTAATGATGTGTCCCCCTCCCCCACCACCCTCTACCCCTAGAGCCCAGCACAGTGTGTGCACTCAAAGCACTGAATTCAGCTGCAGATTCAGCATCATGTCTACTCCAACTATTGGGGGACAAAGTAAGGAAGTGACAGGTCTTGAAACTAAAATTAATAAATCATCATAAATGAATTAGACGGCCTATCTGTAGAAATCTCTGGGGGGAATGATTTTGGTGATGCTTCTGATAAGATCAGGGAGCTGCTTAGTTCCCAGTCAGGGGCCCAAGGTGCTCCCCCCCGAAAAGGCAGGCATCAATTTCTAGTGTAACTAATGAACGAGAGGCTGTCATCTTGGAAAGGGTGACATGTCTATCTTGAGGGTCTATAATAACAGAAGTCTCTGGTGGCTGTTTAGGGACGTTGAAGAAGCGTTTGGGATGAATTTGTAATTGCTACTCTGTCATTGTCAGAGGCTCAGAGACATGGTGTCTGCGGTCGAGTGAAAGCTGCACCGCCGAGTGGAGTTGGGATAAAACCCCAAACGTCGCCATATCTCTTTGTCTGTGATAGCATGCTTGCCACAGACCTTAGGGTGACACGTCAGTTTCCCAAGTAACTTGACAGCTGGAGGTGAGGTGACAGGGGTGAGGGAGGGCTGTGCCCTGCACACTATCCATGAGTGTGCCAGTCACCAATAAGAGCAGCCTTCTGTCTAAATTAAATCGGCCCTGTTGGCAGTGACTTATGACTTTGGACAGCAGCAGTTCATTCAGAGTGTGACTGATCCTACAGCAAACAGATAAAAGGATCTGAACTTGGCAGACCTGAGGTAGGTTCCTCCTCTCTTGGTTGTCCCTCTGGGAGGGCAGAGACCCGCCTATCTCTCTCTTACCACTGAGGTTTGCTGTTGGAGTGATTGGGCAGCAAGGCCAGGGGAGGGAATAGTGGCCCATAGGCAGGATCTAGCTTTGACTATTGACTTGGCTGCTGAGGAAAGAGTTAAGTGGGGAGGTAGGAGAGAGAAGGGTGAGGGAAAGCAGACACAAGATTTTATGTGGAAGGATGCTCAGATAAGGTGTCTAATGTTGCCTTCTTTTAAAAGCATGGAGAGCATCTGCAAATAAATCAGACCAGAGACAATAATTCAGCACAGACGCCAGACTCCCAGATAAGCATCGGTGGCAGCACCATCCCAGGGTTCTCTTCAATTTTCTTTAAGATGCTGGGATGCCTGAGACCCATGGGCCCGAGTAGCAACAAGGAAAATGCTCTTGGATTGATAGCTGCATGTCATCTACTTAAACAGCCTAGGGAGAAATGTAAAAAGGAAGAAACCACGCTTGGCTCAATCACAGACACTCTGCTTTTAAGCAGATGCACATTCAATTGCAGACTTTGTTTTTCCTCCAATTAGTCTCCAAATGAGTAACTCACAGTTTCCATTTGCACGGTTCATTTTGTTTCCTAATGAGGTAAATGATTATTTCTTGGTTCAAAGAAAGTCTTTTCAAGGACACCAGACTGATAGTGTTTTAATCCTTTAAAGATGAAAAACTTTTCCTTTTAGTAGTAAAAACAACATTTTGAACTGAGATTCCAAGGTATTTGCTTTTTTCCCCTACCAGCCTCGGTGTGTGGATGGGTGTCATGTGCCTCTCAGGAAACGGTAGAGAGACCAACGGATCCCCTCTCTGGTTACATCTGACCCAAGGGCTGTCAACCCATGGGCCTGTGAGCTGGCCTGTGAGCTTGCCCGTGAGCTGGCCCGTGAGGTGGTCCGTGAGGTGGCTTGGCGATGAGCTCTGCTCAGAGGACGGAGCTGGGCTGGCTGGACGCCCTCTCTCTGGAACTCAAAAGGGGAAATACGGAGACAACTAGGCGGCCAGTAGTAGAATCTGAAGCTGATGAGAAATAGGATAAAAAGAGGCCAATCTGAGAGCCATGATATATCATGAGTAAATAACCCAAAGTTGCAAATAAAAGTTATTCTATAGAAAAAGTCTATACAGACAGAGGTCAACAAGCCCATTGGGAGTGGAAAAGCACATGAAGAAGAGCTGAGTCATGTTCGGGGCAGACACCAGCATGAAAAGTCATGAGCTGGGAAACCATGTGGCCATTCATTCCCGATTATCTTCCATTTTTGGCTTCAAGGGGCCCTGTGGCTCCAAAATGTAACCTACCTCCTTTGCCTGAGGTCCAATCACTTTGCTTGGTCACCCATTTCCCTAGTTCCACGTCAAAGAGCCCCATGGTTAAGACACTATTTTTGTTTATTTTTGATCATGAGTGGAACTTATTGGCTCGGGTAACCAGGGAGTCCCAAGTTGGGAGATTTCAGTGGGCATTTTCCATGGGAGCAGGACCGCTGCCACCTCCGAGAATTCTCACCTGGGACCCTTGTTAGGCTGAGTTCATGGTCACACTGGCTTCTTTTCCTTCTGGTGTGAATGGCAGCAGCTCCTGGGGACTTCTCTCTTCTCTAATTGCTCAAAAGAATTCCTGGAGTTCACTCCAAGTTGCCAGCTAATGGACCGTACCTGTCTCAGCATGGGCCAGTCTCCCCTTTACTTGAGGGGAAATGGAATACCTGCTAAGGAGGAACTGCTGTGTTTACTCAGGTCTTCATTCATTGCACATTTTATGGGTTTGAAACCATCAATGGCTTCCCATAGCAATGAAAATAAAATAAAAATTTTCATCTTGGCCTGGGAGACCTGTGTGACCTGATTCACGCCTGATTCCAGGGCTGTGTCCTGAATCCTTCCTCCTCCTCCTCACTTTGCACTCCATCCACACTGGGTTTGTTTTTCTTATTTTTTCCACCACCATTTATTCCCCATGTACCCTTTAGCAACCTCCCCCCACCCTCCCCATGCAATCACCACATTTTTGTCCTTGTTCATGAGTTCTTTTTTGCTCAATCCCTGCCCCCTCCCAAGACCTGCTCCCCCTCCCCCAACACCAGAGCTGTCAGCCTGCTCTCTATCTATGGGTCTGTCTCTATCTTGCTTGTTAGTTCAGTTTGCTCATCAACATTGAGTTTTTAATTCCTCAAAAGGTCCAATATCATCCCCACTTCAAGGGCATCACGCACGCTGCTGTAGCATGCTCTGCTTGGGACTCCCTTCACCTACTGTTCATCTAGATGTCAGCGTGTAAGCTTAGGCTTTAAGACGAGGACAGGGTCTTGAAGGAAAAGTAAGTAGAGCTAGAGAGTAAAGAAGGGGAGGAGACCTGATCTCGATGAGGGAGAGGCAGACAGGAGGGCTCAGGAATAGCCTGCTGAGCTGGTGAGTGAAGGCTGGCGAGCTCTCATCTGTGTGGTACCTGATTCTCTCACTAGACAGCGCTCCAGAGGTATGCTTATGGGCTGGCTAAATGGGCCAGCGCTATTGTTTCCGAACACCAACGAGAATGTCAAGACTGGGAATGCGGACATGACTTGCCCAGTGTCATCAGGACGAGTCCTCTAGGAAGTGACTCAGACAGGACTAGATCCCAATAGCAACCCCTGGCTCGTGTGCGCCACAGGGCCCCCCAAACAGAAGCTGTAAGTGGATTTGTGCTTCAGGTCCAAAAGGCGAAGAACACCCTGAGCTCCGCTCAAACTGGATGCTCTGCCACAGCTGTCCTGAGCTTTCCACCCTGCGTCCCTGCCCCTTCTATTTGTTCCACCTGGAAAGACTTGCCTTCTTGTCTGCCCAAACCCTGCTCCCTGTTCAGAGGCCACCTCAAATATAGCTTTTAAACTCTGTTTGTACTTTTGTTACGATGCCACCATCTGCCTTATGTTAGGATTATTTATGTACACCTCTCTCCTGTCAGTTAATTCCCTGGAGAGATGAGGTCATATCCTATTTGTATTCATCACCCTTAAAGCACTTAGCACAGTGCCTTGCATATGCTCATGACAAATTACAAGCCTGGATTCTGAAGCCTCACCCCGTGCTCTCGTCCACAGCTGTGTTTCTCACTCAAAAGACAGGGAGCTTGGCTGTCCTCTTGCTCACTGAACAGTGTGGACGAGAAAGCATCTTGCTTGACTTCCAGGCTCGCCTCTGCTGGGGACCAGCCAACTTACTTAGTCTCTCAGCCCTACCCCCAGCCCCTTTAAAAATAAATTGGGAAACCTAAGATGATATATATAAATATAAATTTAGATCCGCATGGACACAAGTATATAAACGTGAACTATTATATCGTTCGACCGTTGCCTCTTGGTGTCTTGGAGGTGTTGGCTGGTCAAACATGTTGATGAACCAACTTCCTGCTCTGATTGGCTTTCTCAGGTTGCTTTCTTTGTTCCAGCTCTTTAGCATTTAAGTGGATGCCTGGCTCATGGTTTGTCAAGTAAATAAGTGCAAGAGAAGGAAACAGAAAATGTACTCCCTCCCAGCACTCCCTATAGTGGTCTTACACCAAACTCTCATGATCCAGTCATCCACTCTGGTTCACCAGGCTGTACACCAAGAAGCCAGCTGGCGGGGACAGGTCACCCATTTCTTGAGCTTGTCTCTTGGCAGAAAGCCCAGTGTACACACGGCCACGTCAGCACCATCAGGAGGGCCTGACCACCCTGTTAAATCCTGGTGACCTAATGCTCAGGCGCAGGCCTGCGCTCTGCCTCGATGGCCTCGTTCTCCGTCGCCCGCTCTGCTCTGGGGAACTCTGTGTTTCCGGGGTGGCAAGGCAGGGCTCCAGAGTGAGGCTTCTCTTTGCCTTTCCAGACAGCAGTCTCCCTTCCCAGGCCACCTGGATGCCTGGCTGGGAAATGTCCTTACCGTAGTCATATGATAACTCTAGAGGCAAATAGAAAGCATCATTAGCTCTTGAAAGGTAGTTTTCATGACACATATGCCTCAGGGCTTGTAAGGGACAATCTGGCCAAGCCTGTGAGTGAAAGAGAAAAAGCGCTTTGCAGATCCCCCTCACGTAGTTTTAGGCCTTTGTTATACTTGTCATTGAGAGAAGAAAAGTCCCTGTGAAACTCCCATAATGAGTTTGAATGACTCATGTTCCTGCCTAACTATTAGAAAGCAGTTTCAGCCGAAACCGGTTTGGCTCGGTGGATAGAGCGTCAGACTGCGGACTGAAAGGTCCCGGGTTCGATTCCGGTCAAGGGCATGTGCCTGGGTTGCGGGCACATCCCCAGTGGGAGGTGTGCAGGAGGCAGCTGATCGATGTTTCTAACTCTCTATCCCTCTCCCCTCCTCTCTGTAAAAAATCAATAAAATATATTAAAAAAAAAAAAAAAAAAAAAGAAAGTAGTTTCATAGACTTTTGTCTGGTCCTAACCTTCATCTTCAAATGCAGAAAGCCTGTCATCGCCAGGGAAACTGTTTGCATCTGAGGATTCTGTGTGACGTTGTATCTACAGCTGACAATCTGATGAAGAGGCTGTGAACGGGAGTCATGAGGTGGGAACTCAAGCAAGCACCGAGGTCACTGCTCAGCCAAGGCGAGGCCCGCCTGTGGGACAGTGAGAGTGGGGTGTGAGGGCAGGAAGGTGAAGAGCTCAAGGTCTGCCTCTCAGGACTATTGGTGTGTGGGAGGCAACCAATCGATGTGTCTCTTCCACATAGATTTTTCTCTCTCGCTGTCTCTCCCCTACCCTAACACTATCTCTAAAAAAAAAAAAAAAAAAAAATCAATGGAAAAAGTATCCTTGCATGAGAATTAACAACAAAAAATAATAATACATACATAAATGAATAAATAAATAAATAAATAAACCCAGAAGGTTGGATAGGTTTTCATGTGTTTTTTTTTTTACCATTTAAAGTTTTCCTTTGTAATTTCTCCATTTAGTATATCTATATTAATGTATTTTAATAGATATCTAAAGAAATTTATGCTCTAATAAGGATATAGGTATTACACTTAGACATACACACACATACACACATATATTGTAGTTGCATGTCATATCTGTTACAAGTATTGCAATTGGTACTTTGGTTTTATTTTATTTATGGAAGATTTTTAAAATAAACTATTGAAAAATTTAAAAATTAGTTAAAACTATCAGTCTTTTTCAAGCTTTACTAAAATATAATTGATAAATAAAATTATAAGATATTTCTTAGGTTGTTTTTCTTTTGTGAAATACTTGGAAAGACTTCTTCCTTCAATCAAGATTATTTAAATATTAACCTATTCTTTTTTCCTAGTTCTTTGAAGTTTGCTTTATTTTGCATTTAATTACATTTGGATTTATTTTGATATAGTGTGAGGTAGGGCTTTTACTGCATTGCTTCATAGATGCTCCAATATTATTAATTGCATAATTCAGAATTCTCCACATTATTCAAAATTCCACCTTTGCTCATACTACATTTTTATATATATGTTTCTATTTTACTGAACTGTGTAGAGTTGGTTGGTTGTTGTTGAATACTGTTATAAGTTGAAGAGAAGAAATGATAAGCTTAGGTCAATTAATTACCAATTTCAGATACCAGATGAAATCCGTAGGCCTCCTTGACAGTCTTTAAAGATCTCCCCCATCTCCTGAGTTGAGTCCAATTCTGCTAAAGACCAGGCCCAACACTTAATTGTAAAATTGGCAGAACTTCATAGAAGGCTGAATTTGCAGCCTCACAAAATCGCCTGCTCCAAAGTCAGAGCTCTAGTAAGGAGACCCTGGGATTAGGGTTGGGGTCTCCTGGGCAGATGCACCTCAGAACTATTACCCCCAGGTTTCTCTGAAACTCCTGGGCCTGCAGGAATGGTCAGTTGCCCTTCGTAGAAAGAAGATTGCAGCCTCCTTTTGCTCCCAACGACCAGGTCTGAACTAAAGCAGACACCATGCCAGATACTTAATAGCTTATTAAATTCTAGCTTAAGAGAAATAACATGGACTTTGAAATCAGAAGTGCATGGGTTTGACTCCTTCCTGTGCTACTACCATGTGACCTGGACAAGTTATTTATTCCCCATGAGCCCCAGTTTCATCATCTGTAAAATAAGAATCATACTAGCCATTTCACAGTATCGTAATGAAGCTAATTATTATTATTATCAAAGGAAGATGGAGATAGGATAAGCTCCATCCCCAGGCATTAAAATAGCCAGCAGAGGTCTATGTAGTCTCACAGAGTCCATATTTTTAAATGTGGCTTTTTTTTGGGGGGGGGGGGGTGGTGGTTATAGAAGTAACAGTTACTTGTTAAAATCTCTGAAAACTATTGAAAGAAATTATTCATGGTCCCAACATACTAAGCAACCAGCACAGTGATTGGCCTTCCCATTGAAACAGTGCATGCAAGGTAGAAACCTGAGTTGTTTGTCTAGCCCTGTCTGGGTTACTTTTACAATGTTGGCCAAGGCACTCCACCTCTCTCTGCCAAGGGGGTGCTGGCTTCCACAGGAAAGAGTAGCTTCCCACCTGGTCACGGAGGGCAGGCCTCTAGCAATCTTACCTCTCTAGAGGCCTGGGGGCAGATTCTCCTAGAGCAGTGATGGCGAACCTTTTGAGCTCAGCGTGTCAGCATTTTGAAAAACCCTAACTTAACTCTGGTGCCGTGTCACATATAGACATTTTTTGATATTTGCAACCATAGTAAAACAAAGATTTATATTCTTGATATTTATTTTATATATTTAAATGCCATTTAACAAAGAAAAATCAACCAAAAAAATGAGTTCGCGTGTCACCTCTGACACGCGTGTCATAGGTTCGCCATCACTGTCCTAGAGTGTTTTATGTAGCTGGTCCAGGAAGAACAGACGCCCTTTCATACAATTAGTACCCATTTGAGGTGTTGAGGGGAACATTATAGATGGGTCTTTCTGCATTAATTTTCTGGCAGTCAGGTGCTGTGATTTCTTTCTTTGGCTTATTGGTATGCATGCAAAATGTGAGCGATGTCTCCTGTTTAATTCTGCTGGAAGTTATCTGATCCCGGGGGACACATGCTTTGACCCTGAGTTGTCTGCCTCTGAATGGGGTTCTTTGATGGTTTCAAAAGGCAATTCAATCTGAGGTTGTTCCAGAATTTTAAAGCATAAAAACCAACAAGTACAGATATGTATGGAAGAGGCATTCTGAAAATGAACTACTGTTTACATAAAAGAGGTGGGAAGAGACTGTTACTGCCAAGGGGATTGTGGTTCCAGGGGATGAATGGGCACCTTTTCCAGGGCAAGACCTACCTCACCTCCCAATCATGTTGACTTGAGCACAGAACCAGCCTGAAGAGCCTGAGTAGCTATATTCTAGAACATTCTCCAAAGCAAATAGTCCCTTGCCTGCATTTATGGCCTCTCTAGCACCATTTATGGCCTCTCTAGCACCATTGCCCTGCAGAAATTAACCCACACACACCCTGTTAACTTGTTCTTCCCTCATGCTTATATCACTCTGCCCTGGGATGGTTTTCTTTGTCTCACCAAATCCTCCCTAACCTTCGAGCTGCCCAAGTCCTTCCTACAAGGTTGGAGCCGGTGTTTTGCACGCCCTGAGCACGCCACTGCCCTCTGAAGCAGCGTCTCTCTCTCTCTCTCTCTCTCTCTCTCACACACACACACACACACACACACACACACACACACACACACGTATACTTTCCTGGCTCAGCAGGAAACAACTAAAATATTCATACTCTAGGGAAGAGCTAACTGGTGATTATACCTCCTTGTGAAGCAAGATTAGGAGCTAAATTCACTTGGGTTAACCAGAGGCACCCAGTCACGTGGCTGCCCAGGGTGCCTTGGTGGGGAGGAGCATGCTCTGGGGACTCCTTTGTCCACAGAACACGAGCCTCTGCACTCTGCGGCCGGGAGGGCCCTCCTGGGTTTCACCCGAGTGCTTGTCTTGTAACCTCTTGTTAATAACGGGGACACACAGCTCACCACAGCAGACATTTTGATGATTTGCCTAATTTGAATGGGCTTTAGTGCCCATGGTACCTCTACCCTCTTCAATCTGCGAAGGGCTGGCAGTCAGCTTTGGGTGCCTGGGCTGAGAAGACAGGCCGGTGGTCGGGCCAGAGAAACTGCACTTCCCTGGGCCCTGTCTTGCTGTCCCCTTGGCCCATCCTTAATCCCATGTTTCCAGGCTGGGCGACCTGTGCCTCCAGGGGACGGGATGGTGCGCTGAGGTATGAAGCATCTTCCTCAAGTACCACTTCTGCTTGGAAAGTAATTTTAAAGATTATTTTTAATTAAAAATATGCATAATATTAATTTGATTAGAAACTATACATTCATTAGAAAAACTTGTATTTCCAAAATATTTTATATCTCCAAGGCCCTGGAGTTACAGGTTTATTTCATCTTTGTTTATGTATTAGGGGCATTCTAAAGGAAAAGCTTTAACAGCACCGATTTAATATTATTCACCTGTTTCTTTTTCTTTTTTAAAATCCTTATTGTTGAAAGTATCACATATGTCCTCCTCTTCCCCCATTGACCCCTTCTAGCCCGCCCCCACCCACCACCCCAGGCCTTCACCACACTATTGTCTGTGTCCATGGGTTACGCATATATGCATACAAGTTCTTTGGTTAATCACTTCCCACCCACTCACCCACTCCCGCCTTCCTTCCGAGATTCATCAGTCCTTTCCATGCTTCTGTGTCTCTGGATCTATTTTGTTCATCAGTTTATTTTGTTCCTTAGATTCCACATATGAGTGAGATCATGTGATACTTGTCTTTCTCTTACTGGCTTATTTCAATTAGCATAATACTCTCCAGGTCCCTCTAGAAGCATAAGCATGCTTATGCTTGGATATGAACTAGTAAGCATTCTTTGGACCAGAAAGGGTTAGAGATAAAGGGTATGACAGAGGAACCTGTCGGGAGGATGGTGGACAATTGGTGGTAGGTGCAGTGGGAAGTGATGCTAAAACCAAGGCCATCTGAGCTGAGGCCAGTATAAACAGTTTACCATGCTTCAGGCACCTCTCCCATGATGCCAGAATGATACAAAGCCCTTAGCCCCTTCCAATATTTAGTTCCATCCCTAGGAAGAGAAATTAAGATTAAGAAGGATGTTGAGAATTTAAAATTAATTGAATTAAAAATTTTTTATTGGGATGATGTTAGTTAACAAAATTATATAGGTTTCAGGTGCACAATTCTATAATACATCATCTGTATATTTGTATTGTGCATTCATTACACAAAGACAAGTCTCTTTCCATCACCATTTATCTCCCCTATACCCTCTTCTACCTCTCCCTCTGGTAATCACCATCCCTTCACCTTTTCCATCCAGTGCCCACAACACCCTTCCCTTCTGACAGCTGTCAGTTTGTTCTCTGTATCTATGAGTCTATTTCTGGCTGTTTTGTTTGTTTATTTTGTTCATTAGATTCCATATGTCAGGGGTCCTCAAACTATGGCCCGCGGGCCACATGCAAATACAAATATTGTATTTGTTCCCGTTTTGTTTTTTTACTTCAAAATAAGATATGTGCAGTGTGCATAGGAATTTGTTCATAGTTTTTTTTTTTTTTAAACTATAGTCCGGCCCTCCAACGGTCTGAGGGACAGTGAACTGGCCCCCTGTTTAAAAAGTTTGAGGACCCCTGCCATATGTAAATGAAATCATATGGTATTTGTCTTTCTCTAACTGGCTTACTTCACTTAGTATAATACTCTCCAGGTCCATCCATGATGTCACAAATGGTAAGATTTCCTTTTTTTTTTTTTTTTAATGGCCGAGTAGTATTCCATTCTGTAAATGTACCACAGCTTTTTTTATTCACTCATCTACTGATGGGCACTTGGGCTATTTCCAAATCTTGGCCACTGTAAATAACACTGTAATGAACACAGGTGTGCATATATTATTTTGAATTAGTGTTTCTAGTTTCTTTAGATATATTACCAGAAGTGGAGTTGCTGGGTCTTAAGGCAGTTCCACTTATAATTTTTTGAGGTAACTCCATACTGCCTTCCACAGTGATTGCACCAATTTGCATTCCCACCAACAGTGCACAAGGGTTCCCTTTTCTTTACATCCTCACCAACACTTGTTGTTTATTGACTTATTGAGGATAGCCATCCTGACAGATATGAGGTGATATTTCCTTGTGGTTTTAATTTGCATTTCCCTGATGATTAATGACATTGAGCATTAATCTTTTTCAATTAGTCTCTTGGTCATTTGTATGTCCTTTTTGGAGATGTGTCTGTTCAGGCAGGTCCTTTCCTCATTTTTAAATTGAATTGTTTATTTTTTCGGTATTGAGTTGTATAAGTTCTTTATACATTTTGGATATTAACCCTTTATCAGATATATCATTGGCAAATATGTTCTCCCATACAATGGGTTGTCTTTTCATTTTGTTGATGGTTTTCTTTGCGGTACAAAAACTTTTTAGTTTGATACAGTCCCATTTGTTTATTTTTTCTTTTGTTTCCCTTGCCCGGGGAGATATATTAGAAAACATATTGCTAAAAGAAATATCCTAGATTTTCCTGCTTATATTTTCTTCTAGGATGTTTATGGCTTTGAATCTTATATTTAACTCTTTAATCCATTTTGAGCTTATTCTTGTGTATGTTGTAAGAAGGTGATCTAGATTTATTTATTTTTTGCATGTATCTGTCCTATTTTTCCAACACCATTTATTGAATAAACTGTCTTTACTCCATTTTATGCTCTTGCCTTCTTTGTCAAATGTTAATTGACCATAAAGGTGTGGGTTTATTTCCAGGCTCTTTTTCCTGTTCTATTGACCTGTATGTCTGTTTGTATGCCAGTACCATGCTGTTTTGATTATTATGGCCTGGTAGTATAGTTTGACATCAGATAGTGTGATTCCTCCAACTTTTTCTTCTTTCTCGAGATTGTTGTGGCTTTCAGGGTCCATATAAATTTTTGGAATATTTTTTGTAGTTCTGTGAAATACACCATTGGTATCTTGATTGGAATTGCATTGAATCCATAGGTTGCTTTAGGTAGCATGGACATTTTAATGATGTTAATTCTTCCTATTTGTGAACATGGTATATGCTCCCACTTATTTATATCTTCTCCAGTGTCTTATAATTTTTCCAGTAAAAACCTCTTTTACATCCTTCGTTAAATTTATTTATAGGTATTTCCTTTTTCTGATGCCATTGTAAATGGGATTGTTTCCTTAGTTTCCCTTTCTAATATTGGTGTATAAAAATGCAACTGATTTCTGGATATTTATTTTGTATCCTCCTACTTTACTGAATTCATTTATCAGTTCTAACAGTTTTTTGGTGAACTCTTTAGGATTCTCTATATACAGTATCACGTTATCTGCTTAAATTAACTGATTTTTTTTAGCTCAGAAAGAGTCAATTTGAGTTTCAAAGCAGAAATGATTGGATTTGTGTTAAACTACAATATTTGTTTTTCTGCCATTAGTGAAAGTGGGATGTTTGAAACTGAGCAAATTCCAATTATAAGAAAAATAACTTTATATCCATGCAAATCAGAGTCCACGATTATGTTAGAATTTACATTCCATAAAATGTTTACTTCAAGTATGCATGTTTATACCAGCTGTGTATCCAGTACATGGGTTTCGGGCTGGTCTGCTTTGCTCAGGTGCTCAGAGGACTCTGTGGTACTTAATGAGAGAACTAGGTCAGGCTGCTGTTCAAAGAGAATGCTGAGATTAAGGCAGGATTTGGCTTTTCTTTATCCTGAGGCTTTGGAAAGAGAGAGAGAAAACAATTCTTATGGATTTAGAAACATGAGGCAGGAAATTTTTCCCCTTAGATATCTGCTGTATTCACCTGTCTTTAAGAAAACCTATTATACTAAAAAAAAAAAAATCAGACTGTATTAGGAGACAACAGAAGAAATAGAGCTCATTATTTGACCTAGAAAATAATTCTTGGTAGTACAAAAGTAGTTTTTTCTTTCCTCAAATTCTTGTTTATGGATCATTAGCCACTTGACAAGAGAGATTGGGAGGAGTCATACTAAAAGTTAAAGCACTAAGGACAAATAGCAAATTGGAGATGAATCATAAATGAAAAAGTATCTCTTGGTAATTGCCATTCATTGAGAAAATATAATTTAGTTTACAAAGTTATTAAAATTCATCTGTTGGGGAGTGGCAGGAAGCTGACCTTTCAGTAAAAGCATTTCTTGTTTTGATATTTTATAAAAAAATGTAGAGAAATCTCTTTGCCAATATAGCCCAGGAATCTGGAATCCCTCCCCAACCTGCCACCTAACTATCACCCTGTGTTGGTTTCAACCTGTAAAGTGTGTAGTTATGCAGGGGTCATATTTGTTATAACCAAGGCTGTTTGTTTTCTATTGAATTTCAGTAATATTTCTGCAGCCTGGAGCTTGCTTACATCTCACCTGTGTCTCACCTGTGTGGCTCTCCTCCCATGTCTTACATTGTTTTTCTGCCAGCACTTCCCAGGGCAGGATGCAACTTGCTTTCAATTAGAGTTCTGAGGACTCTGTCCAACATCCTTCTACCCTAAGCAAAACACAGCAGCTGCTATGCTCACTCTCTCTGTATCCCCCTCTCGCACTCCTCCCTCCCTCCCTCTCCCTCCTTCCCTCCCTCCCAAATGTTATCTCTACCAAGAAGAAGGCACTTGCCTCTGCACAGGGAAACACAACTTCCTCTTCAAAGGGAGCTCAGTTAGAGACCTCTGTGTGCTACTCGAGTGAGCGGAAAGAGCCAGAAGAAGGGAGAGACTGGAGGGAGAAGAAGGAGGATATTGGTGGGGGACAGACTAGAAGGAGGGGGGGATGGGGAGAGGAATGCTGAGGGAATGCAATTAGTGGTACCCAGAGCACAGGTATACACTGAGTGGCTAGATTATTATGACCACCCCATCAGTACTTCGTTGGACCACCTTTTGCCTTCAATACTGCGGCGATTCTTGGCATTGACTCCACGAGATGTTGAAAGGTGATGCGAGGAATCTGACACCATGCCTGATGAATAGCACTGTCCAATTCTGTGAGATTTGATGGTTGTGGAACCAGCTGCCTGATGGCTCTTTTAACTTCGTCCCACAAATGCTCAATTGGATTGAGATCTGGTGATTGTGGGGACCACCTAAGCAAGGTAAAGTCTCCCTCATGTTCTTGAAACCACTCCTGCACAATACGAGCACCATGGCATGGCGCATTGTCTTGTTGGAAGAAGCCATCTCCATTGGGATACGCCCTCAACATGATAGGATGAACTTGATCAGCAATGATACTTAGGTATGTTGTGCTATTCAAACATTTATAACGATCTGGCCCTCTAGCAACTTCAGCGCAAAATTATAGCTAATTTGCCTACAAACGTCAAGTGGTCATAATAATCTGGCCACTCAGTGTATATATTTCCTTCAAATAGGGCAAGGGGCAAATTTTCCTTTGAGAAAGGGAACTTATTTCAATTAAGGAAAATTTCTCAGTGAAGGGGGTAGATGTTGACCTGGCCATTTGACATGGCCAATTAGACATAGTGCTTTTTACAAAGACAGAAGACACTTTGAGAAATCCCCCATTATTGAAACGCATTCCTTTACAGGAGGCTGAATAACGCTCCTGCGTGTGGGAGCAGGACCACTGCACCTGCTGTGCTACTACAGGAAGGGCATCTGCAGGCGAGGCGGTGGGATTTGGAGCTTCTGCTGTGACCTGGTTACTGTACAGATGAGCATCAAGCAAGTACAGTTGTTTTAGCTCTTTGTTCTAGGTTTACGTAACTTTACCTCATGTGGGAGGTTAAGAGTTTGGGGAAATTTTTTTTAAAGTTTGAACTCTCATCTGGCAAAATGTAGCCAGTGAAATTTGACAATTTCAATCCCGATTCTTCTCATTCAATGAGACGTCTCTGAAAAAGCTGAAAAAGCAAACAGGGATGCTTTATGAGGTAGCTGATTAGGCTTGCGATGCCTGTAGGCACTGAGATTTGCGCTGGAGGACCCCTGGAGTTGCCACTGTTTTCAGGCTGGAAAAGGAAGCAGGGAGAGCTAGATTTACTAATCCAGCCGCGTGATTCCATCTGAGGCATGAGAAAACGTGCCTAGATTTTTTTTTTTTCCTGGAGAAAAACTGAAGCTAGTGAATGGGAAAAGCAGGTGAAAGCAGATAAATCCAAAAACGTCAACCACAGTCTGCTTGTCAGAGGCAACGCTGATGGCACGAAGTGTATTCTGGGCGTCTCTCACCTTGCCTCTCTCATTCTTCTTTCCTTGCTGGGCCTCCCCACCCGACCCCACCTTTACTCCAGCCTGATCCTAAGAGCTGATGTCCCCTCATGTCAATTTCCCCTTCTGAGATACCATGATGACAATAATTTCATTTTCTAGACAAAAATTATGTCACGTTGCTTGACAAGAGGTTTACAAATGTATTTATGTAAAAGTCACACACTTTTTATAGTTGTAAATATACATAAATCCTGATTCAAAGTGACCTTTTTCTCATCCCTTCCCCTCACCCCAAGCAGTCACATTCCTTTTCCTTCAGTCCACCAGTGCCACCTAAAATGGAGTGGATAAAAGAATATACTTGGAAGTGCTGTTGGCTGATAACACCTGTTGTGGGTCTTAGTGATGTGTGTGTGTCCGGGACCTCTTTCTTCTTCTGAGATTCCCACTTCCTTCCTTTCTGTGCAGCAGTTTGCTGCCTCCCCCCACAGTCCTATGAGACAGATGAGAGTTTTTATCTTCTAATGACTCTGCCTCCCTGGCCATAGTGATTGGTTCAGAGATAAAAACCTAATCTAAACTGGCCAGTCAGAGTGCTCCCTAGGAATTCCTACAACGATCAAGGAGATAATAGTCTCTTTTCTCTCTGATTTTTGAGGGCGAAAGAACAGAATCCCATAGAAGGCTGTAATTGCTAGTGTCCAGGTTTTCAACTGTAGAGACGTTAAGATAAAAAGCGAACACATCTGAGAGTTAGGGAGAGTCCTACAGTGCAGCCAGGGAAATGTAACTTTGGCAAGCCTCTACTTCCGGTTTAATCGTGGGCCTACCTCTTCGCTTGCCTTTCCTGCAATTTGCTCATCGTAGTCCATAAATATCTACTCCTCTGCTTCCTGGTTTTCTCATTTTTTCCCCCTTAAATATCCATCAAAGTTCTGACTAATATAATTCCACAATGAATTAACCCCATCTAAGAAATGTGTGTTTTTTTAAGGGACATGGCACTGAGATTAATAAAGCCCATTTGCTGGCATACCCGGTAGTGTGGCCATTGGAAGAGAAGCAGTTTGCTCCACCCGGAAGCCTCTCAACTCCCGCCACAGCAGTGCCCGTTGGTGCTGCTCACCGCCAAGCCCAGCCTCGCTATGGATCTGTTTAGCACGTGGAGGCAGCTGAGTTGGTGACTCTCTTCAGAACCGACAGCCATGTCCGGCTGCTTCCTGAGAGTTCGGCCTGCGTTAAGCGGTGCTTCCCTATTTCGCCCTGTGGGTCTGATCTTCCTAACAGCCCTGTTAGGCTTGATGCCACCAGGCCCTGTGGCAGGAGCCTGGGAAAAGTCCTTGCCCTGGCAGAGAGGATGTGACTGCGGGCCAGCCACGCTGGGGTTTCCTCGAGACTGCGCAGCCTTTCAGCTGTGCAGAGCCTGGGTGATGTTCTTTCCTTCTTTTTCCAACGAGAACCTCAGCTGGCTGGCTGTACAGGAAGTTCTCAAGCTTGGGGCCAAGGTTCCTGGGAAGCGCAAAGTCCCTTTTGCCCTCACGTCTTTGAAGCTGACCCCTGGAGGAGCAGGCGTTCCCAGCGTGGGACCAGGAGAGGAGGAGAGAGTTTACTGCGGGACAGATCCACTTGCAGCCACGTGTGAAGACAGTTGGTGGATATGCTTCTTGATCTTCCCTCTGACAGCCTGTTGGGTCAGGCTGGCTTTGAAATATCCTCATCGAGAGTCTGTGTTGACAAGTGACAACATTTCTGCATCTGTTCATGGTGGGAACGAGCCTCATGGAGCATAACAGAAAGTTCCCAGGAAGCCTTGTGCAGCTCTCAGCCCAGGAATGAGCGTGGGCCTAGTGATGGGCCTTAGAAGCAGTGTTGGGTGTGACTGAGGCACTCGGTGGGTGTAAAGTGAGTATCCAGCATCGTGTTTCTAAGAGAGAATAGTATCAGCCATGTAACTTTCATTGAGTACCTGTTATGGGCTATGTGCTCTTCTAACTAGGTTAAGTGGACTCCTCCTAATTCCACCAAGTAGCTACCTTTGTCACCTCCATTTTATGAGAAAATGAAATGCAGAGAATTGGAATACATTGCCCAGGGTTACTGTGGTAGCTCACCTCCAAAGGTGAGTCTTCTAATGAGCCATGCCTCCTGATACCTTGAATGTCTCCTGGCCACTGTGACTCATGCTTGACCATCAAAACATAGCACAAGTGATGTCACGTGAGTTCCAGAGCTAGTTCGTAAGCCTTACAGATCCTTCCTGGTTCTCTTGGAATGATTGCTCTTAAACTTTTCCTGGTTGCCTGTAAAAAGTCTAGGAACTCACCTACAAAAAGCCTAGGAACTCAGTGGGAGGCCATGGGAATGTGTTCTGTTCAGTAGCCCCACTGATCTACCAGGTGGGCCTTCAGATGACCGACAGCATCTGACTGCAGCTGCAGTAGAGACTCTAAGCAAGTACAACCCGGGTAACCCCAGCCACGAAACCATGAAAGCAAATAATTAATTATTGTTTCAAATCACAGTCTTAGGGTGGCTTGTTACACAACAATAGATAACACGAAACACTCGCACAGCCAGTATGTGGCAGAGCTGGGATCAAAACCCCAGAAGCTTGGGTCTAGACCCCTTATTCTCAACCAGTGTTCTACACGGACCCTCCACTGCTTTCTGATGTTCTGTCCTCATGATGAAGATGAGAGATGCACTGCCCCACACAGGCAGGCATGCAGACAGTAAACAGAGTGGGTGTGTGGAGAAGCTGGATGTAAGTGGAGTGGACTATGCCTGGGATTTTGAGTCTAGTTTTGTGACTCAGACAACTTACCACCATTTGGGGTCCTGATGGTGCCAAGGGTCAGGGTCTCAAGTCAGCAAGTGCAGTCAGTTCTTTCAGTACAAATATTTTTTGTCATGTGTCTCTGTGTGGCCATATACTCTTTAAGGTCAAATCTTTTCTCTGTAAGACACTGTTTGACATCTGAAGCAAATGCTCACTGTGTGACATGTTTGGGGCTATGGGCACTGTTAAAAGTAAGTCTTTTGTTTTAGATTTTGACTGGATTTGTATATTTGGATTCATTTAAGTTGAATGTGTTTAGGAAGAGTCTTCATCCTACCTTTATGTGCTTCAGTTCCCTCCTATGTAATATGGGAGTTAAATGAACGGCACAGGGTTCATGCGGTATTAACTGAGATAATGTACGAAGAGTGTTTGACACTTGCTTCATTCAGAGCAGAGAATTCCTTAGATGCTCTCAAGGCCGGACTGGCTGTCCCATCACTTACTAGGCTCCTGTGGGGAGAAACATAGATTGGTGATATAAAAAAAAATTTTATGGGACCAAAGAGGTTCATTTACGTCACCAACTAGTAAGTCAAACTTTTTTTGTGTGCCTCAGACAGGGCTCCTCAAACTACGGCCCTCGGGCCACATGCGGCCCATCGAAAACATTTATCCGGCCCGCCAGGTGTTTTTGCCGCAACTGCCTGTCCTGCTTAGCAGCCGACTTGCCCTGGGCCCACAGTGCGCATGTGTGGAATGTCTGAGGGACAGTGAACTGCCCCCTGTTTAAAAAATTTGAGGACCTCTGGCTCAGAGATAGAAAGTTTTCTATTTGCAGTACTTCTCACTGTATAGTGGACGAATCAAAAACATGATATGACAATTAAGTAAAGAGAACTCGTGTACACTAATCATGCAAGGGTTAGTGTATTTCCTGAGAGTCTGGTTGTAACAAATGTAAAGTTTTTCGACTTTATGCTTGTTGCTTCCATAATTAACCTGAAGAAAACTGTGATGGGAATCCCTGCCAATTCTCTCATGTATGAACAAGCAGTGGAAAGAGAGAATGGAGGAGACTATATTTGAGGGTCCTATTTCAATATTGCCGTATCTCTGCTTTTTAGAGGACTTGATTGCTAAATCCAGCTGTGTAAACCCAGCTGTAGCTGTGTAACCAATCACCCTACGCTCTAGCACAGTAACCTATTATTCTAGGAATAATAAATAACAATTATTCCTTACTGCTCATGGTATCTATGGGTCAGGAATTCAGAGAGGATAAAATGATGACTTGCCTCCCCTTCACATGTCCCAGGACGTGTCTGGAATACTTGACGGCTAGAGACTTGAGTCGTCTGGAGTCATAAGGACTCACATGTCCCATCATAGATGCTGCCTGTTGACTGGGGTACTAGCTCGAGCTGCCAGCTGTGTTGGCTGGAAACACTCATGTGTTTGTTTTAGGCTGTGCATAGGCTCTGCCCAGTTGCCAGGTTGTCATGTTAATGAATCACACTGAGAAGTCCTATGTCAAGACGTGAACCACAGTCAGGGAGGAGCCAAAGGCGTTCAGGGAGCTCCACTAGGGGAGGGGCAGGGAGGAGTTTGGGAGGGTTTGAATAGTGAACCCCCTCACCAGGGTGTCACTGTGGATACTCAATTAGAGAAAAGTGTTGAGACAGCGATTCAGAGCTTCCTGGCATGGAGCGTTCCCACAGTGCTGGCTGCGGCTGAGCCGGTGTAAATACACTCAGTGTCTCCCTGAGCCACGTGGTCTTGCCCACTGTGGGCATCGCTAAGAAAGGGAGGTCACCTCTGAAAGAGGAGGGAGCTCAGCATCAATGGGCTGGAGCGGTCCGCAGTGTCCAGCAGCCGCTCTTCGCTGTGTGCTGTCCCTCAGGATTCCCTGAGGCGGCTGAACGCTGAAAAGACAATTCTTGGTGATGATGAAGGTGCAGTCAAGTGAGCAGATTTGAATTTTGTAATTACGGAATGCGACCAATGTTACTTTATTTTCTTCAATTAAATATATTCCTGCAAGTCATTCACTTATTCATGTACTTATGGTGCTGAGAAAAATTATCCAAAAGTTGGAAAAGAGAAAGAAAAAGAATCAGCTCCCCACATTCATAAGCTGGCCTGGCATTCACAGCGAGGCTATGTTATTCTCCTATTAGATATAAACCATCTCACAGAATTTCAACTTCAGACAAGGTTACTCAGGGAAAATGAAATCAAGGTTACCCTGATAAAAATGAGACAAAACCAAACCAGTTTTAAGCACAGAGAAAATACAAGGTCACTGTGCCATTCACAAAACAGCAAATACCCCCTTTTTTCGACCAAAATGAATGTCTGCTATTTTTTTTTTTTTTTACCATCAAAACATTGTTCTTGATTTCTTTTTTCTCCCTATAGATGTGACTCAGTGAGACACCCAACCATAAAATTGCCCCTGCTCCCTGACAGCGCCCAATCTAGGGCAAACCCTGGCTTTCTTAGACACCTTTCCCCAAAACTTAACCACAACCCAAATCCTGTAATAGTTTCTTCTTCCTCGTATCCTCTTACTGAGACTCCCATAGTTCTCTATGGTGAGCACTGTCCCTCTTTACAGTGAGTAATGAACCCAACTTGTTCAACTCTACATGTGTTCTTGGTGGACTTTGGCTGAGAGTGTTAATAGAATTGAGGCAAAAAGATGATTATGTGAAGTTTTAATGTCATGGGAAGAGAAATCATCTAATGGGTCTTAAAAGATACTTTAACTCCGGAGAATCAATTTGGTACAATTGAGTGAACCATTCTGTAAGCTTAATAAGACATAATAATTTTAGATGACATTTTTCATTTTCTGTAGAGAAGATAACACCAAAGATTCTGGTTCCATTGTCCTGGAAGAGATTGGCCAATTTGACATTTAATGTAGTAGTCTAATTTTAAAATTTCTTTTTTCCATTGACAATACAAATCTTAGTTCTTTAAATTCTCTTGGAATCAATTTTGTAATTCTTTTGGTACCTGCACTAATGCTCATTCTCTATTTGTATGCAAATTAAGTTGTTAACATTTCGAGACTTATACACAGATAGTTTGGACACTAAATGGAATGCTCAAATATGGAATCTCGAAGAAACAAGCCAAGATGTTGCTTGAACCTCACCTACTAACCCAGGCTTGTGGGCAGAGGTGTGAAGTGAAGTTGTGGAGTGGGGAAGGAAGGGGAAGTTGAGAGTGCTGGTGAAGCAGAGGAGTTTATTTCTGACCAGTTTAAATTTTCCCTGGTTCAAATCCCTCTCTCCCCTCCCATTGCCATTGTGCCCAGCCCTGAGGTCGTATCTCCAGCACCACGACTGCATGTCTTGGAGGCGGTTATTAAATCACATTTAGACTGTTCTTCTTTGCTCTAAATAATGTAGGAACTCATCAAATATGCATCCACATTTATACATCTGGGAAAATGTGCTGAGGTTTTAAAAAACGATCATATAAATGACTCTCACAGTGATCTTTGACCAAAAGCAATAAGATCTCAGCTGGGTAGAGAATGAGATGACTTGAAGCTTTACTCCCAAAGGATAGGGTACACTCCCGGCTTCTTAGTTTGTAGAACAGCAATGAATACAAAAGCACAGCGGTTTTCCAGCAGCAAGTAAATGAGTACACACCCAGAGAGCAGAGCTGTGAAACATGCAACTGCATTCCGAAAAGGTTTATTTAAGGGATGTTTTCTATCTTGACATTGTAGAGAAGCTAGCCGTTCTATATCCAGGTTACAAAAAAGATAAATGGCTGTAGGAGATTGGATTCATGGTGACTGGTTCGCCCCCTTACTTTCCTGTGAATGACTGTTTAAAGCAAGTATTTTTACCTATGGATTTATTATCCTTGTAGGATGTCAGAGCTGTACCTCTTATACAAGAGCCTATATGGTACCTTGGATAAGGACTTGGGAGATTTATGATCTAGGTCTATCAGAAACAAGTTCAAATTCTTTTTTTTTGTGTATGAGATTTTTTCTTTCATCTGTACTTTCTTCTGTTGTTAAATTGGGGAACAGATAATCCTATATAATAAAAGGCTAATATGCAAACTGTCCCTACCTCCTGGAGTTCAACTGAAAGTTCAACTGGGAGTTCCTCCAGGGGGCGGGCCGGCCAGACCCCACACATGCATGAATTCGTGCACCGGGCCTCTAGTATCAATATAAGTCAAGCTATAGCCACTCTTCATCTTGTGTAATTTGCCTGGGTCCTGGGGATAATGCAGGCCAGCTGCAGATTACAGTGAGAGGCCTTGTTATTTGCCTTTTCATTAATTTAACAAGTGTTTTTGGGGCCTCATTAAATGCTAGGCTTTGGGGAATGTAATGGTAAAACAATGGTAACTGAGATCAGCAATTTACTGTCCTTATGGAGATCAGAGGGGAAGGATTAAAAGGTAAACTTAATGAAGTGTCTCTGGACATCAACTGGTCTCTAGAGAGAGATTGCCTGGGTTCATGCACCACTTCCGCCCCCACTGTTTTATGACCTGGGCACATCACTTAGTCCATTCAGGTGCTATAACAGAATGCCATCACAGACATTTATTTCTCAGTCTGGAGACCAGGAGTCCAAGATCAAGGCACCAGCAGATTTGGTGTTGGGTGGGGTTCATAGGCCAACTAGTTCAGAGGCCATTGTCTTCTTGTTGTGTCCTCAAATGGTGAAAGGGGCCAGAGAGCTCCCTGGGGTTTCTGTTATAAGGATACTAAGCCCATTCATGAGGTCTCCACCCTCATGACCTAATCACCTCCCCAAATCTCCACATCCTAATATCATCACCTTGGGCATTAGGTTTTTAATATAGGAATTTGGGGGAGACACAGACATTCATTCTATAACAATGTAGGTGGAGGGGGGTGATTAGTAGATTGAATGGGGAGGGAAGATTGGGAACTGTGGGAGCATAAAAATAAGTACTTCTAACCTAGACTTGAAGAAGGGGTACAGAAGGCTTTCTGTAGAAGGTGATAGCTAGGCTGAAACCTAAAGTGCCCAGGAGGAAGCCAGCTCTGTGGGGAGAGGGTCCAGAAAAGGAGCAATGGCCTCTGCCAGCACTTCTGTCTGGGAGAAAGCTGCCCTTCCAGCCCTCGCCATGATACCAGGCAATTTAGTTCCTCCTTGTATGTCCAAGGTTTTTCTCTGGGCTGCTTCCCCAGCATTGGAGCAGGTAAGTCCATGCACAACTCCTTTAAGAGGAGCACCTTGGACTCCAGCAGTCCTCTGTCTCACTCAGCCACAATCCTTACTGGTTTTTACAGCCAGAATTAATGGGGCCTTCTCTTCCTGGCACTGGAATCCTGGGCTGGGGACATGGTGTGGGGCGGGGACCCCCTCACTTCTCAGGGGGGACCTCCGCAGCTGAGATATCCCTCCTGATTTTTATCTGACACATGTGGGTGTGGGACCAGCCTGTTCTGTGTTTCCCTCCTACCAGGCTCGATGTGGCTGCTTCTTTAAATCCCTAGTTGTAGGACTTCTGCTCAGCTAGATTTCAGGTGGTTCTGAATGATGGCTCTAAACTACAGGTGGTTCTGTAGTTTAGTTGTAATTTTGGTGTGATTGTGGGAGGATGTGAAGACCTCATTGACCTACTCTGGGCCACCTTGACTGGCAGCTCTGGTGGTCAAGTCCTCGGGTGACCTTCTCCAACACTGACTAAAGCAGATTGTCCTCCCAGCCCGTTGAAGGCCTGAATAGAACACAAATGCTAACCCTTTCCTGAGTTGGGAAGAAGCCTTTCTTGCCTAACTGCCTGAAAAGTGAGACGTTGGCTCTGTGTCCCAGTTTGGACTGGAACTGGAACAGTACTCGTCCTGGGTCTGGAGCTGCTGCCCTTTGGATGGAAGCTATGCTTTTGGCTCCTCTGGTTCTCAGGCCTTTGGACTCAGACTGGAACGAAACCCTCCAACTGGGCCTAAACTCTTCTCTCTCCAGCTTGCGAGCTCTCCTGTGCATCTTTGGAACTTGCCTGCCTCCCTAGTCACATGAGCTTATTTCCTATAATAAATTCAAATATATATATAGTTTTCTGTGTGCATATATATTTCTGTTTCCCTTGGGAACTCTATGGCAATGTTTAATTGGCCAAAGGTGGTTGGTAAACTGTCTTCTAAGGTTGGGAGACAGGAATTTTTTAAAAAAATATATTTTATTGATTTTTTACAGAGAGGAAGGGAGAGGGATAGAGAGTTAGAAACATCGATGAGAGAGAAACATCGATCAGCTGCCTCCTGCACACTCCCTACTGGGGATGTGCCCGCAACCAAGGTACATGCCCTTGACCGGAATCGAACCTGGGACCCTTGAGTTCAAAGGCTGACGCTCTATCCACTGAGCCAAACCGGTTAGGGCAAGGGAGACAGGAATTTTGTCTTGCTGAACAGACCATGTACGTTGGGGCCAGACCTGGGCTGCTCGGTATTTACAGAGAAGAAGCTGAGCTTCTCTCTCCACTGGCATCAGTTCAGATGCTTTCAGTGGTTCTCAACCTTCCTAATGCCGTGACCCTTTAATACAGGTCCTCATGTTGTGGTGACCCCCAACCATAAAATTATTTTCTTTGCTACTTCATAACTGTAATTTTGCTACTGTTATGAATCGTAATGTAAATATCTGATATGCAGGATGTATTTTCAGGGGTCGCGACCCACAGGTTGAGAACCACTGCAAATGGAAAGTTAGAGAAAGCTTTTCTCAAACTACCTTAAGCAGTAATGTAACTTGCATACTTAGCAGTTCAGCGGTAGGGTGGGCTTTAAGGTGGGTTGACTTAGCAGCACAACTATTGCATCAAGAACCCAGGTTGTTTTCAGTCTACCATCCACAGACTTGGTGCCACTGCAGGCATAATTTCCACTGTAGGACTAATATGGCTCCACTATGAATAGCTCAACAAGGCTACATGCTTCCTTTCTTTAGAGAGAGGAAGGGCGTGGAGGCACAAAGGATGCCACAATAATGGAATGAGTCACTTTTTTGGGACCAATTTAGATCAGAAGCCTACCACTGGACCAGTAACTAATGCTAGAGAAAGGCCATGAGCTGGTTGATTATGTGTAGGCTCCTGAAATAATCACTGACTTGGGGTTACCAGGGTTGTCATAGACCATACCATGGCTCACAGGGGAAGGACATTCACTTCAGGGGAATTTGGAAATTTGTAGTGAAATCTTTTGGTTGCCATAACGACTTGGACATATTGCCATTTTGTGGGAAAATGGCAAAAGATGACAAATAGCCTGTACATCCAGGACAATTTCTCACAGTAAAAATTATTTTATATCCTAAGCAATTTCAAATACCCCAAAACACTAAATCCACTCTAAATATAATTATTGGTAGAATTTTTACTACATATGATAAACAATTTTTAGTGAAGTTACTTGAGATATGTAAGAATAGATTTTTTTAATGGAAAAAGTTTAAGTTAAATAAAAACAATTATGATGGAGTTGCTTCTGGCAGACAAATATTTTGTACTGAGAATAACTAAAATAGTCAGGTAAAATGGAGAAAAAAAATGTATTTGGAGGCATTGGAGGGTTGCTGAGGAAGTGAGAGACTTAAGACTTTATCCCAGAGATAAAGGAAGCTGCATACCACTTCTACCCTCAGACCATTCACTGATTCCTGGCTTGGGGACGAGAATCTGGGCAGAAGTTGAAGGTCCCTTTCATTACTGTTGGGATAGATTTCTGGTTTGCTACTGTGACCGTAACTGGTGTGAAGGGAGCCTGTCCTTCTCTTCCTTCAGTGAACAGTGGCACCTAAGGGCACACCACCAACTCCATGGTGCTTAAGATGATCAAGTACCTGATAGGCTGGCGAGATTGCTAGGTGTCCCCTGCCATCTGGACCCCATCTCCACTTGCCACGGATGACAGTCTGAGTCATTGTGATGCTGTAGCATGCTGGGCACCATCAAAACCCCACTCGTCAACAGCAATGGAGCTCCGGTTGTCATCTGACCTTGACTGACCCAATTTCCGAGGCTCTTCTTAGGAGCACTGATGCTACCAATTGTTTTAGATTTGGTTCCCCCACAAGTGGGTCTTATAAGCATCTACCATTGTGAGCAGCTGGAGTTAATTCTATGGAAAAACTATGGAAAAAACCAAGAACACAGCACTCACACTTCAGTGTTATGTCACCTAAGGGGGGAGGGAACCAGGGTATTTCTATATCAGCTCCCAAGTGTCACTCATGGGGACATGCTTCTAGGGGCTGATAGTCTTTTTCTGGACTGCCATGTATATACAGGTAGAATAGCCTTCTGCAGTTCCAGAAAAGTCCCTCAAGTAGGTAGATTCAAGATGGAAACAGTTAGAGATTGGCCAGACCACAGTGAAATGGCACAGACAGGTTCGCAACACCTGGGAAGTCACAGTGGCCACTTATGCTCTGACTTCAAGACTTTGGTGATAGGAAAGAAAAACATGACTCAGAGCATCCAACAAAAGTTTTTAGAGGAGAATAATGTTTTTAAAGTGGAATAAAGATATTTCTACTCCTCTTCCTCTTAGAAAAAAATCCCACAAAAACAAACACAAAATTTAAGACAAAACAAGGAAAAGAAGCAGTAGGCGCATCAGTAACTCTAAACCAGCAGGTGAGGATGAAGGGGAGATGAAGGAATGGTCCGCTGGCAGCAGGGTGGAAGTCAAGCTCAGGTGCATATGGAGAGGATACTGATGAGACACAAGCCAATCCATTCAGCTGGTTCCCAGAAAGTTTCAGGAATTAGATGCATCAGGTGCCCAGAAAGTGTGAGGCTAGGGGAAGAGGAATGAGTTAGGAAGCTGAAAAGATGGGATTCCTGGAAAGTTTTATAAGGATGAGAACTCTCATTTGCATAGTGAGCGCCTTTCCTCATACCCTCCCTCTGCCCAGCTCTGGGACACTAGACCTACTAGCGGGGGCAGGAGTGAGGCCTCAGGCCCAAAGTTGAGGAATTGTATAAAAGTGAAAAAGTGGAAAGAGAAGGCCTGCTTCCCCAGACAGCTCTGAAACATGAAAGACAAAGAAGCAATAGTAAAAAAAGCAGAGAGTAGAAGAAATGAGAAAGAGGCCCAAGAGATGAGACTTTTTTGGGGATATTTATAAGCAAGATTTAGGATGCTATAAGATGATCAGAAAATAGTAAAGGACTTTTATAAATAAAAAAAAAAATAGTAACATGTAAAAATTAAATGAATCTTCTAGAAATGAGGTTTAAAAGGCTTACAAACAAACAAATAAAAAAAAGAGCAATAAAGGAAAAGAGTTAAAAAAAATTAGAGGACCAATTCAACATTGGACTAATAGGAATTGCAGAAAGAGTAACAGTAAAGATGATTTCAAACATAGGATGTTTTCCAGAAAGTGGAGTGAAGAGGTGGACAACAGGAGAGGTGATAGCAAAGCTCCAGGAGCCCCAGCGTCAAAACGTAGGTTCCGGAAGACGAGCAGGAGGACAGAAAGGAGTTAACATAATAATACAAAAAATGTCCCTAGAACTGAAAGATAAATTTGTTGATTGAAAATGCCTGTTGAATACCCAGTGTAATGAATGAAAGTCACAACACAGGGATTAAAAAGAGATTTAAAAACTTCCAGAGAGAAGAAAAACAGATCCCATACAAAGGCCTGGGAATCAGAATGGCATTGCAGTGCTCAGTACCAACACTGGATGTTAGAAGATAGTGGAAGAGGTTTACCAAATTCTGAAGAAAATGATTTCAACATAGACTTCTAAACCAAGAAAAATTATGAGTTCAGGATGAGGTAGAATAAAAAATATTTCAGGCATGTACGATTTCAAAAATATGCCTGCTAAGTGCCCTATTTCAAGAGGAACCTAGAGGTTCTCTATTAAATTAAAAGCTAAAGGAAGAAAGAGGAAGACAGTGGAGTCTGGAAACTGAGAATTCACACGAGAGAGGCAAGGAGGGGTTCACCCTCACACCAGGCTCGGGCCAGCCAGTCCAGACCAGATCCGGGAGAGGGAGGCCTCCGGGAGAGAAATGGATGCAGTAGGAAATCTGACAGGTTCGACCAAGAGTAAAATCGTTGTAAGCAGCTTTTCAGACGATATGGAAAGAAAATTAAGAAATTTTAAAAAGTAATAACAAAATGAGGTAATTATTAACTCTAGGGAGAAAATTTTGTACAAGGAAGAACCATAATAATAGTTTGCAACTTGGTCAGCATAAGCAATGTAAACGGAGTCCAATAGTGACTTTATCGTGATTAAAAATATCGAGGATGTAGTAAGAGAACTGAAATTCTCTTCTACTGCAAGAGTTAGTCAGTAGATACTGTTTAAAATTCAAGGGAAGAGTATGCATAAGTTATTTAGGAATGTGGAGGTAGTGAGAGTGTATGGACAGCTAAGAGTCAGTGTGCCTCTGAGGAATGAGATGGGGGCGGGGCAGTAATGGTGCTGGGCTCTCTCCTGCCCTGGCCTTGGGACTGCCTGAGTTTACCTGCGCTATTACTTTGCTAGAATGGAAAGGCAGACGATGTGTTCAGGAAGTAGAAACTTTGCCAGCAAAGGCATGGGTGGAGACCAGTGTGATCCCCACTCATTTAGGAACTGTTGAGAGACCCACTGATAAGAGGGAAAGGAATCTGGAAGGGACAGGAAAGTGGAAGCTGGAGTGAAGGCCTGGGCTTTTGAAGAAGGACAATATGGTAAAACATATTTGAACTGATGAAAAGTCTTCCCAAGTTGAATGCATCTCTAATTCCATTCTTCTTCATGCTGTAAAATATGGAAGCCAGAGTACAGCTGGTTCAACATAGTAGCAATTCCAGGTACATGCTGTACCATGGTCTGCTCTAGACAGTACCGCCTTTTCAGGGGCGTTTGGTTCCAGAGTGCTAGTGTTTGGTTCCCGAAACAGCCTCCTCAGGTGGGCGCTGCAATGCGGCTGATTCATCATCTACTAAAGTAGCTCCCACCAGACTTGGGTCGATTGACTTGGTTTGGAATAAACTTTACTTGCCACATTTATCTTAAAGTGTTTGAAGGCATATTTTCCTGAAAGCGCCCTTATTTTAAGAGAAGATTCAGGAGAGTAGGGTTAAGGGACCAAAAGGTGTAAAGGTTAAGTAGTTTGTCCAAGATCCTACAACTGGTTAGCGGTGGAGCTGGAACTTGGAGCTGGAGATGTTATACTGTGAGCCTCCCCAGCCTGGGTTCTGTCCCAAACTGCTCACAGTCGCAGGCAGCTCAGCAAGATGGAGGTGGAACCGTTGAGGTCTTTGGTTCTCTGATTCCACTCCAGCATCTGAATGTCACCCTCGAGCACGGTGGCCTGTGAAGAGTGACAGCACTTAGAAATGCCAACTGTCATAGAAACAAAGGGCCATCTCTGGCACTGCAACACCTGTGTGTACAATGATACATGTCATCATCAGCCATGTCAGTGATTAACCAACAAATGTGGGCCAGGTGCTCTGTGCTGCCCGCTGCTCTCCACCGCTCTGTCCTGAACTGTGGCATCAGCAGACGCCCACAATGCATATTGCCACAGCTCGCTGCCCTCTTGCTTTGCAATGGCAACCAGCTCTGGCTAAAGGGTGCTCTCAGTTTTATGGAGACATTTTCTAGTCCTCAGATCTGTAGGCACTTGGTACAGAGATAGGTAATAAAAGGATATATAAAGGAGCTACTTTGTCATTAGGTGTAATGCCCAACTTATTCATACTCATGATTCTTTGCAACTCACTTGTTCTTAAGACATTATTATTAAAAGCAATTGACTTACATGCAAAAAAAAATATGAAGTTCAAGCACTGTTTTTGTTGCTGTACCCGGGTGGTATCTCGTTTGCAAATGCAGAGAACCAATAATAATATCAGTGCTAAAATTTTTGTACTTCTTTATGGCGTATAAAGTAAACCATGGAATCATTACAAGCCCTCTGTGAGGTAGGGACCATTCCATTATTTTAGAGAGAAGGAAACAAAAGCCCAGAGGAGTTAGAGCGTTAATTATTTATTCATTCAGCACTGTGCAGCATAGCACAGTGTCGGGACCATAGACTTTGGAAGCAGACCAAACTTTTAATTCCATTTCTGGCTATTTTAGTAGCTGTGCAATGCTAGCCAAGTCTCCTAGCCCTACTAAACTTCAGTTTTCTTCTCTGTGCTTTGGAGCCAATCAAAGTATCTACTCATAGGGCTGTAGTGAGAATTAAATGAGATAATTCCTGTAAAACATTAAGCACACTATTTGAAACATAGCTGTTGCTCAATAAAAATGGTGTCTGATATGGCTATCATATTAATATTACTGCTTTTTTTGCCTATGTGTTGGCTATTGTGATAGGCACTGGTGACCTAATAGTAAAATACATCGTCTGGTGTCCTTGCATAAATATTCCAACTAGTAAGTAAAAGAGACAACACATGTTTTCTGTTTCTTACTATTTAAACGAATTCAGTGTTGAACGCATTAATCTCTTTGCAGTGAAGAACATGGAGAAATTCAAAGAAATGCAAATAAAAGCTAATTAGGCAAATGCCGGTGCCTCCTCAGTTGCTCAAAGTAAAAATGTTTTTCCTGAGTTCTGGGCAGATTCCCTTTTCCCTGAAGTAGAGGCCATTCTGATTTCCAGCGGATGAACCCGCCTGCAGTGCAGCTTGTGTGCGCTGTGGCCAGCTGATCCTTTTCTTATGGAGCCTTCACAGACTCCAGGCTTTCTCAGGCAGATGTTGAAATCCAGATCAAAACATTTATCAGGGATGTATTGCAAAGACTATTCATCTTGAATAAGATGCCATGTTGCAAACTGTCTTGTTTAACAGGATTACAGAATAGTTACAGTTTCCATAGAAACAAGACTAACTCCTTTTAATACAATCCCGGAAGTCTTGGAGGTCTCAGAAGACTTGCAAAACATGTCATAGACTGTTAAAACATTGCTTCTGTGACACAGGGAGGGAAGCATTATGGTTCCATCAAGCTGTCCTTGTGTGGCACGGTGCACTGGAAATTTCAGTTAGGATTCTGATTTTTATCAAGAAAGTGCATCTTCCTCAAATATCCACTTCGCTCTTTAAAGCAATATTCAGCAGGCCAATAGTCCCAGGAGTTAAATCCAGACCTTTTTTATACACACTGTGCAGGAAACTTCTAATAGAAGAGTTTTCCAAATGCAAATTCACCTGCTGTAGTTTCTTCATAGTAGACTTGTCATTTTATAGTAATTACACTTTGTCCTTGACCTACAAGGTAGGTAATATAGTTCACTTTTCATTTGCTGGAAAGAAGCAGCAAACCATTGGGAATTTTAGCCATCACACTGCCAAAAAGCCCTTGGACTCAGTTAATTTATAATTCTCTTATTGTGAATAAGAATAAATATATTGATTGATCCACACTATAGGGAAGCTCTGAAATACATAAATAACTTAAAGGGATAAAAAAAATTCAGGCTTCAGTATTTTGATTTTAAACCAAGATGGAATAGATAATCCATTTGAAATGGTCAATTACTATGGACTAGCAATAATAAATTCTTAATGGTGTGATTATAGTGGTAAGACTAGCTCTTGTGATAACCAAAGTGGATACACAGGTAGGTAGAGAGGTAATTAACTAGGGAAAGCAGGATGTTAACATATAATTTTAGTATAATTTTTTTTGTTTAATAGTTAATTCTGGACTAGGTCAATGACGTGTTTGTGAATAATTTTTACCCTTTATTACTATTTTTTTCTCTTTACCTTTGGCCACTTACTTGCTCATTAGTGTCCCATTGAATGACTTTAATTCCCCCATTTTTTCTGTTTTTCAAAGAAATACATACTTATTGCAAGAAGTTATAGTGAAATTCAGTAAATTACAAAGAGGAAAGCAAAGGCCAACCATAAGCTGATTGTAATGGTAGTCTTACTACTTGGGTGTCCATTTTCTTAGAATTTATGCACATATCCTCGCATAAATAAACTTTTTAAAGACCAAAACAGCCATGAATGAAAGACATCTTGGAACTCTCAAAGGAGGGTAAGATTGAGCCGGGGTATAGGTGTTCATAAAACATAATGAAAATGCAAACTTCTTCCTACAAAAGCAATGTTTCCATGTGTAGGAGGCATCTCTATCCCTGGATTGGACGCATACTAGCCAGCATCAGACATACACTTTCACTCTGGTCTATAAAACTTTAAAAACGTCTAGATGAAACATCATTCCTGTTAGGTGCATCTCCATTTGATGAAAGGCCTGTATTTGGAAATATTCAGATGTTTGGTGTGAGAACAACCCAATTTTCACTGCAAAGTTTTACTTCTCCTCTTGAGATTTTCATTCACTATTAACAGTGTTTTAACAACTTTGATTCAGGGCTGAGTGGCAAGGTCAATCAGAAGTTAGAGCAAAGGCCCAGCGGTTGGATGAGGTTGAGTGCCTTCCTTGTAGAACGGGCTTCCACCTGGCAATGGCAGAGTTAACCTCTCGGTCTCACCTGTTGCTACAGGCAGTTTTCTGCAGACCAGCCAGGTCAGTGGTTCTCCACAGAGCTGGTCGGGGTCTTTAGGAAACTTGTGAGAAGGTTTGGTTGTCATATGACTGGGAGTGCTACTGCCATTGCAGAGATCTGAGCCAGGGGTGCTAGACAGCCCGCCCTGTATGTATGCAGAGTTGATACAACAGAGATTTGTCCCACATTCCATGTGGGACATTTAAATATTAAAATGTTATTATTTTATTACAAATGAATTCCCCTTTATTTACCTTTGAATGAGATAGATGCTGGTGACCAATTCCAGCATGTCATAATTTCAAGAGTTTCATCAAAAGGTTGATGAGACTTGGGGACTCAACATGGTTGAGTCACACGTGTAGTCACCTGCATCTGGGAATGGCTAAAGGCATTTCCCCAAACCTGAATAGGTTACATTAAATTGATTGTGGCTGCTATCAGTTAAAGGGCGTCTTAATCTACATGTTATTGCCTCCTACTGGCCAAACACCTGAACAGCCGTAGGCTAATTCCCCCATTTTGACAATGGACTCTGTACTAAACCCTGACCCTTTGAAGTGTATATCTCTTCCTTGCCTCAGGACAAATTGTGTTAATAAAAAGCATGGGGTCCTGGGGACTACGAGAAAACTTAAGACCTTAGACTTAAGATCTTGGATCTTAGCTCCTTTAGCTAAGCTCCTCTGACCCCCAATGCCTTTCAAAATTATATTTAGTCTCCGGATTCATTATTAGTCTCTGGATTCCTATTAAATCTACGCACAGCCCCTTCTCCAGATTCCTGAACCTTTCTTGAAGCTGGGACAAGAGCACCAACGATGGATAGACAGATAGATAGATAGATAGATAGATAGATAGATAGATAGAGATATAGATATGTTGTAGGCAGCGGGAATGGCACCAGGTGTTAAGACTGGTGGGGTTGGACCAGACCTGGGCTCAGCAACCTCAGTACTTGAGTTCTGGCTAGGAAAGAATTCAGAGCCAAGACTCCAACTATAAGAGAACATTTATGTATAAAATCACAGAGGTGGAAGAAGTAATTCGTAGAAGAAATGGGCTGAGGAAACAAGTTGTAGAAGCAGAGAAAAGGCCCAAGGAGGATGGGAGTGAGACGGTGATGGCAAAGTGGCTGGGGTAGGGGGAGATGATGGAGGAAGGGGAAGGAAAAGGAAAGGGAAAGGTGCACTGGGTCCTTGTCCTAAGGGTTTTAAGGGTGGAGAGTTAGGAGAGGTCCCAAGGGAAGATCTGTTTTTTTTCTTTTCTTTTCTTTTCTTTTTTTTCTTTTTTTCCAATATATTTTATTGATCCCTTACAGAGAGGAAGGGAGAGAGACAGAGAGCCAGAAACATCGATGAGAGAGAAACATCGATCAGCCGCCTCCTGCACATCTCCCACTGGGGATGTGCCCGCAACCCAGGCACATGCCCTTGACCGGAATCGAACCCGGGACCCCTCAGTCCGTGGGCTGACGCTCCATCCACAGAGCCAAACCGGTCTCGGCCCAAGGGAAGATCTTAAAAGAATATTCAGCAGAGTCTAGGTCTTCACTGATTGATTGACCAGCACAAGGGCAGGGGGTCATTATCCAATGCAACTGGTCCTGAGGTCAGCCTTGGGGTGACTCGTCTGTGTGTTGCTGCTTTTCTGGGCCTGGAACTGAAATACAATTGAGGCCCAGATGTTATCTCTATGGAGGAAAGTCAGAGGGTCCAAACCGCATGGCCAGCGATATGCTAGGGGAGGAAAGGTCACCCTGGGGGCGAGGTCCCCCCTACAATTGTCCTTTGCTAGGCACCCGGGGCTTTCCACCTGGTGACTTTCTGCACCTGGCCTCTGGTCCTTGCTCTGCTTCTGTCTGACTGCCTACCACAGACAGACAATAGATAAATAGGTAGATAACTTATCTTAATTTTATGTCTGGGGAGTTAAGGGGGCTTTAGAGAATATTGGTTTTGGGGGAGTATTGGGTCTCAAAGAACCGGATCACACACTTCCAGAATAAAAGTGCTCTGGATGAGCACAGGGTTTCATTTTCCTTAGAAACGGAATTCTAGGTGAAAGTGAGTAGGTGAGCCGTTTGGTGAAAATTCAGAGAGAGAGAGCTCCTGAATTAACACTGGGACGCGTAGACTCTGACACATGTCAAGTCTCCCCGCCCCACGTCTGTTGGTTTCCTCTCCTCTTTCCCCCTGAGCGTGAAAAGGACAGCGTTTGGGGAGGGCAGATTTTCCTAAATGCACGAGAGGAATGCAGATCGTGCAGCCTGGAAGCTTCCTGCTTTATGTCTGACACGATCAGATGCTGTCTTGAGGAGGATAAATCTGACAGCAGACTGTTGGGCAATTTTGGATAAGAAAAATCACATCTCCCAGGTGTGATCTAAAAAAAACATGACATTTGCCATTTTTTCTCCTACTTAAATCTTGCTTTTTCCTTTCTGATCATGCTTCCTGATTCTTAGAGCTCTTTAATCCCCTGTCCTGAAATCTCCGAGGAGAGGATTCTGTACACGAGATTATGTAGATAATAAAGTTGAACCTGTGACTGATTTGGGACAGCTCCCAGTGTTGGTTTATCACCTTAATTTCTCAGCTTGCCCTTGGGGCGGCAAATGCAAGCTTGTTTCTTTACTTTCTAGACTAACTCCTCTTTGAGGCCTGCATCCTTGGTGCTGTGTGAATATAAAATTCTACAGCTAGGGATTTCAGGATCTTACCTATTATCCTATGAGAGTATTTTAGAATTCTGCCAACGCGGACTAAACTTCAATTTCTAGCTCCTCTGTCCATTTACATTTCCCAAAAGGCATCTTGTGTCTTTTGCAGGGAGGAAAACATGGGTTGATAACTAGCCACAGTCTACTTTCCTCCTCATTATGTAACAGTTTCAGTGACCATGGTCTATTTTAGAGGCAGTAAAAAGGAGGATGGGCATGCTTCCTGCACCAGTAATTATAATCCTAAACTACATTTCTACCTGCACAAGGACAGATTCCTAACTGACCTCTTTCTGATGTTGGGTTGACTCTTTTGTCCTCTCATGTTTACAAGAAGGAGGTAAACTTTGGAAAACAAACAAGCTCCTGTGAATTTTCCTGATGGTGTTTGTTTTGTTTTTGCAAACACAAAGGCAAAAGCAAAACCAAACAAAAATCACCACTGAGGAGATAAGAGCCTATGGGAAGGAGCCAAAGTTCCAGAGGAGAGGGGGGCAGAGGGCTGGGAAACCAGTTTAAGTGAGACTTCTGTTCCCAATACTGTTTCTATTAGATTAACAAACAAACCCAAGGCCACCCAGTACTTTAAGGCTTTAAACCAAGGCAACTGGGACTGGTTTGAACATCCTGATGTTCATTGGACCAAAAATTCTATCAGAAGTAAAGGCCTTGGACATTCTGGAAGGCCACGGTATACTGAAGTCTGGGAAAGGAAACTCAGTAATACATCACCATCCATCAAATCCTTGATCAGGTTAGATGTCTAGTAAGACCTTGGGCAAGGGCATTGGAAGAGAAAAGGAGGAAGAAAGAGGACAGGAAAGCTCCATAGACAACTTTGCTAGGAAGGCAGGTGGGACTCACCAGGAAATTACGTGAGGGCCCTGACTGTTGAGGGGCAAGGGGACCTGGGAGGTAGTAGAAGGACAACTGACAAGGGGGTCATGAAGGACTCAGCAGCAAACTCCCCCGATGTGTACAGTGCCCAGCATAGTGCACAGAGCACAGTGAACTGACACCACAGATCAGTTCCTCCCCTTTCCTCTCAGCTCCCTCTAAGAGGGGCCTGTCCGGCAGCCTCTGCAGCTGTCCAGGACTTGCACTGGCTGGACCAAATTGTCCTTTGGGCTCCCAACCCTGCTGCTCGGTCAGCAGTCAGCTATAGGACTCAGAGTGATGCTGGCACCACTGCTCTCCCGGCGACTCGCCCACATGCTGTGCGCTGCCTCCAGGCCTCTCCGGCAGCTCCCTGTGTGCCTGCAAGACACTGTCTTCCCACCCTGCCTCTCCTCCCTGGAGTTCCTGTGTCAGGACCTGAGATGCTCACTCTTCGATGACGAATGTACGGAGTTCTTCAATGATGAATGTATGGAGTTCTGTGCGTATAATATAGAACCCGATTTTACATTAAACTGTCTCAAATATTATCAGACTATTTTATCCTAAGGAATTCAGTCTTGCAGAAAGTGTGAAGTTTGGAGCTAGGGTATAAAAAAAAGCCGTCTTCCCTAAGAAAAGCAACTTGGAAATCTCCAAGTTTTGCATTGGGAGGGCAAATTTTGCTTTGGGCGGCCCACTTGCATCAGTGATTATAATTACTGGTTGTACTTACATTGTCCTGATTTTACTTTCTCTAGGGATTTCCTTATTTGGTTTATTATTGCCAGCACTCTTGCTTCAAAAGGAGTACGGATCCTCTTCGACATCTTCTGCCAGGTGTCAAAGTCTTTTCTAAGAGCCCTTTTAAAGTGGCTGCGTGAGTTTGAATGTCCGCACTTATTTTATTACATTGCGGGGAATGACAAAACGGAAATAAAGAGTTCAAAATGCCTTCATTAATGGCATCCTCCTGAGGTGTTGCTTTTCTTTTTTTGAATGAAGTCTACAGAATGCTCGTTCTCCAAGCTACTTATAACCCTGGAAAGGGCTTCTCTGAGCAGCAGGCCCTGCATTCTGACCCCAACCCCAGTGTCCTGGGCTCTCTTTTCCCAGGCTGCTCCTTCCTCCGTCCCAGGTCATGGTGCAGTCAGACAAGGGGGGCATTAAATGCCGCGTTTAGGCAGGTTTAGGCTCTGAGGCTGAGCTGAAAGTGGAGTCTTCCTGGAGTTGGAGATGTGACAGCCACGAAGACTCCTGGGCACCACGGCCACTACATGTCTCACTGGCTGCCATGGATTGGAGTTTTTATGTAAACACTTCATCCAAATGGGTGAGAATATCCTTCACAATTTGTCTCACAGATCCTGTTTCCCTGGGAAAGTCTGTACGGTACAGAGCACATATCTTATACCTGAGTAGGATCCTAAAATGTTCCTCAGTGTCTCCTGAGGCCCCTCGCTCACCAGATGAGTTTAAATCTCTCTGGTGCATAAGAACTTTGGGTTCAGAGAATCTTTTGACAGCTGATGAGCAGAGAGGTGAAGATCCATTAGAAGTATGAGTTCCAGACCTGGCCTAGCCCCGCTGTAGGCCCTGTGGAAAGTCACTCACAGTTCTCTGGGTAACTAGACACTGAGGCCAACAGTGCCTGTCTCACCCTGGAGGACGGCTGACAGAGGCTGAGATTCATTTTTAAGTGCCTCTTTATGGGTGTGCTGCCCAAGCCCAAGCCCATTTTCACGCTCAGGTTGATGAAGTCTGGGAAAACACAGGTTATACTTGGATTGAGAAGTCTGCTCGGTAAGCCCATCCATCTGTATCCTCTTGCCTCTTCTCTGCCTTTCACTTTCTCGTTAGTGTTCCTGTTGAAAAATTTCAACAGATTTTTGCCTTGTTTCATTAGGCCAAGAAGGAAAGGCATTTTTCTACTCATGCCTTCCAGCCATTTATAGACCACATTGAAGACATCCTTGGGGGTTCAGGAACAAAACTCCTTTTTCAGTGTTAGAACAATTATCTATTCCCTTTTCTCTCCACCTTCCTCCCCCAGTTATGCCATTCATTTTTCTGGATAAGGGGTTAGAATCATAGTCTGTGATCCCTTGTTTGTAAAATGCAAGGGCCCTTTGTAATGGAAGAGCAGGCCAGGAATGTTCAGTGGAGGGGTGGGAGAGGGGGTTTCCTCCTTTCTACCACCCTCCCTGCGGGAAGTGGTGTGCAGGCTGTGCAGGCCTCCGGTGTGGATGGGCTCACACTCCTTTTGGAGGTAGATCGGTCATTCCATTTCATCTTGTGCAGGCATCTGAGTAGAATGGGAGGGTTCTAATTATTAGTTAGTGAAGTGACTCTATAGGGCCCTATGGAGCCTGCTTTTAGGGAAAGGAAATTGCCTTTCTTCTCTTGTCAGTTTTTAATAATCTGATGGTTGGCCGACCTGAATTTCTCAAGTGCCTGATTTTGTTGTATATTGCAGAAATGCTTATCTTCTGTTCTTTTGATGTGGTGGGTGGTTCTACACAAGAGGGGAGTCAAAAAGAGAACCTAGGTGGGGCATACCTATCAAAAGAAAACAGAAATACATGTGTATCAATAAAAGAGCACAGAGAAACTCCAGTTGGCTTTGCCCCATATTCATAAAGGAACCTGACATTGTCCCAACTCTCTCTGGGTATCACTTATTTTTGAAATCGTAAGAAATGGTGTGAAAAGTAACATATCACACACACACACACACACACACACACACACACAGTGAGAGAGAAATAGAAAAAGCAAGTAAAATACAACTCAAATGAAAAAAATCAAATTACTACAGAGGCTCATGTTAACTTTACCTGGCTTCGGGTTGACATTCTATCAGCTGCCCTCTGCCCTCTGGTATTGCTGCTTGAGTCCAAACCCTGGCCAGTGATAACATACGCAACCAGCGTTAGCCCGAGAGGGTGGCCAGACATTGCATGTTCTTGGGGACAGAGAGATGAGCACAAGCACTTGCTCTTGGACAGGTGTTACTCATTCTTGAATTCTCCACTTGCTGATGGCTCCACAGGCTGACATCACAGGCAGGACTTTGCTAACATTTTTGGCTTCAGCCAGAGCAGTTTGCTCTCTCTTGTCTGTTTTATATAGTGAGGTCCTATAAAATATTTGGTTTGAAGGAATGTTTTCTGCTCTTAGAACAGGCATGTATCTCATGGCTTTAGGAAAAACATATATTTAAAAATAGCATGTAAGCTCATTTGTTTTCTGAAATCCAAACACTTAAATTCTGGAAGGAAGCTCATTATTTCAAGGTAACCTCTTTAGTGTATTCTTCTGGGAAGCAGAGTATTTTTGTAAGCTTAATGATGATTGCTAAGTTTTTTTTTTCCTGAAAATCCAGATCTTTCTTAATATGTTAAATTTTCCTAAAGGGGGGAGGGGTATGTCTGTAAAGATCCATCAGAGCACTCATGCATATCTCCGACTTCTCCCCTTGCTGTTCCCATGCTTGTCGATGCTCCATGCCTTTGCTTATGATTCTTCTACTTTTCTGAAATAGTGACCTGCCCCTCTGTCTTTGCACACCCTCCCTTTCTGCAGGGCCCAGCTAGGAATTGGCTTCTTTACTGAATTCCTCCCATCGATAGACACTTTGTTTTCTTCTTTTTGGTTTTGTTATATAGAATGGATAGTATGTGGGCGCTTAAACTCTTATTGTGGCTTCTAGAATATTGTGTTGTTATGTATTACTCAACATTTCCACCCGCACAGGAAGAGAGAGGAATTAGTGTCAGAAAGCACCAGTGAGCACCTACTCAGCAGTAGGCAGTGTGGCAGGGGCTGGCCTGCACTTTCTCTCCTGGTGCAGAGCTACGCTGTAGATTCCAGGTGAAAGACTAGCTCCTTTGCTCCTGGGCTGTGTGGCCTTGTGCAAGCTTCTTTGTGCTTCAGTTATTATTTGACATGGAAATTGGAGCCAGTAACCCCATTTGGTTGTTGTGAGGATTAAATTGGATTATATATGTAAAAGATTTGAATACCTGGCACATTTTAAGCCCTCAATATATATTAAATACTAGAGGCCCGGTGCACGAATTCGTGCATGGGTGGGGTCCGGCTGGCCTGCTGTTGGGGGGCAGATCGGGGCTGGCCAGGGGGAGGGGCTGGGGGCAGTTGGCCAGCTGGCCCCGTCCCCTGGTCGAATTCCAGGTTGAACTCCCAGTTGAGGGCACAATTTGCATATTAGCCTTTTATTACATAGGGCTAGTGGCCTGGTGCACGAAATTCATACACATTTAAAGGGAATTAATTAGAGGAAATATTTTAATATTGCTATTTGCCCTTTCTCTATAATAGAAGCGTTAGAGATGAAAGAAAATTAGTAAAATGTATATGAAAATCTCCCTCCTGTCAGAGTCTGGGGTGTGCCGTGGGACCTAGAGTCAAGTCCCTGCCCACCTCCCGCACGTGTTTCGAAAACACAGGAGACCCAGACCCAGCCGGCCCCACCCCTATTGGGTGAGACCCAGACTTGGCTGGCCCCACCCCCATCAAGCCCCTCCGGGTGGGAGGACACGGGTGCAGCCTCAGGTCCCCCAGCCTAGATCCAGGTGTGGGGGCACAGCCTCAGGTCCAGCACTGGGGCGTGGGGGGGGGGCACAGCCTAAGGTCCCCGTCAACTCCTGCAGGTTGGGGGGAGCAGCCTGAAGTCCCTCGCCCTGGCCAGGTGCCATGCAGCCTCAGGTCCCTGCTGTCCGGTCGTGACGTTACGGCGTCTGGGCTAATTTTCATATTCCTTATTATTTAGATAGATTATTACTAACCTAAAGAGCCACCCTAACAGGTAGACATTCTCTCCATCTTGCAGCTGAAGAACCTGAAGCTGGCAGGTTAAAGGAAAACCATTATTGACAAGCACACATCTTTTATACCATCTCTTGAACTCTTCTTAGCAATAACATTGTTTTGCTTTAAATTTATATAGAATTACCTATACCATATGACCTCCTTATATATATTTTTTTTGCACTTCCTATAACAGCTGGCTTAGTGGTGGCAAATTGGTAAAGGCAGCAAACACATGTCAATTAAATGAGGTCATGAATGTGAAAGCATCTGGCAAAATGCTTAAAACTTATTCTGTCAGATGCTATGAAATCCTTGGTGGGAAAGGCCACACAAGCATAATGAACTTGTGTGGTAAGCACACACCTCATAGTGATGAATAGTGCAATGGGAAGACTTAGGTTTTACTGAGATTAGAGGCAAGGAATGTTGTATTAAAAAGGGATGGTAGACCACCGGTTTTCAAATAATTTTTAATTATTGCATTCTTCCTTTTCTCTTGATTAATTAAATCTTTCTTGTAAGTTCAATCAATAATAAAATAGGCCAAGGAGAACTTCAGGTTGGAGTTGGATAGAGGGAGCACATTTTCTCTGTTAAGATCACCCTCTTCTTCCCTTGAGGCACCTCCTCAGAACCTTAGATGACTTCAAGTCACAATCCTATTCTTTATTTTTTACTGTGAAGTAAATGGGGCTGAGAAGTTATTGGTCCAATATCCTAAGTACAAACTCAAGAACTTGGTTCTTCCCACTCTGCCTTTCTGCTCAAGGAGACACATGGTCACCTCTTCTGCTTTGTTGTCTAGGTTCTTATGACTACTTACACTTGGCATAGTGAAGACAAAAGTTACCTCTCTCACTTCCCAAGTACAAGGACACAAATGCAACCAGGCATGTGTCAGAAGCCAAGAGCTTTGACAGGCAGTGAATTGCCAATGCAAGAGTTTTCCAAGGAGACCAAGTTTTAAAAGTCTTTCATTTTAATGAGTGCATGAAAAGAAAAGGAATAAAATGAATATTTAAATTTTTTCTTTTAAAGGACATAATGCATTTCAAGGCTATTTAGCTTAAGCGAGTAGGAATGATCAGAAGGTGACTGAGCCCCTGGTTTTGTGGTCTAATTTTGAGGAATGTTCTTCACATTAATTGGCTCTCCTTGGTGTAATTATTGTACGAGACTTGAAGATAGACAACGAAGGAAAATATGATATGTGAAATAAAGCCCTCATCTGTAAAACCCTAATAAGATCAGGGGATGCCATCAGTAAATAAATGATTTCAATCCTACAAGGTCAGAATGGGAAGTCACAAGCAAGTGATATCCAAGAGACAATAGGAAATGATATTGCTTACTAATCACTAGATAAGCATCTAGTTCCCTCTGGGAGCTCTCTGTAAAAAACTGATAGGGGAAATGCTTAAATCCAGAGATATTTAGTGAGGCCTCCTGAATCAAAGATGGCTAGGTCAGCAGAGCCTGTCCTAGTTTAACTTATCCATGTAGTTATAGATCAGTGGTTCTCAACCTTCTGGCCCTTTAAATACAGTTCCTCATGTTGCGGCCCAACCATAAAATTATGTTCATTGCTACTTCATAACTGTAATTTTGCTACTGTTATGAATCGTAATGTAAATATCTGATATGCAGGATGTATTTTCAGGGGTCGCGACCCACAGGTTGAGAACCGCTGCCCGGGTCTAACCAAACAAAATTATCATCTTTTTCTATATCAATTTTATATTGCACTTCCAGAGCACAACACCAGGGGGGAGGAAGATCTGCATTAATTCATTGCCTCCTGGGATTTGTATTTATTACCTAAAATGGAGAGTCTGACAGAGACGGATAATATTTCAGCAGGGCCACATGGGATAAATGCTTGCCATCCACTGTAAATTGGATTAGGGATATACTCATTATTATGTTTCTAAGTTTAGATTTTAAATAAGCCATCTAATGCCATAAATGTCCAATGAGGAGACACTTGAGGACACACAATTTACCATGTCTGTTGGCAACACTAGACTTGATTAGGTCTCAACTTAGTCAACAATCAATACAAAAAAAAAAAAAAAAAAAGCAAAGCAAAATACTTAGGTCAATGAAATATTCTACAGCACCAAGAAGTACGGTTAACTTGAAAGCTCAAAGGGATAGTAGAATTGAAAATTATTTATGTTAAAAAATAGACAACCTAGATAATCTATTTAGTGTTTTCAGTGAAAGGTTTGAAGGTATGACTTTTATGAAGCACCAGTAACTAATAAGAGAATACGGTCTGGGATAAAGGACAACATGGAATGGAAGGTAGTTATTATGAAGAAAAGAATGCAGGAGCTTCAGTACCTAGGAGCAGAACCAAATTATCTGTACGACACAGAATTGGCAGTCTAGAAAATTTAATCATGAGACGAAAAACTTTCAGTTTCACAGACTAAGTGGGAAAGGAAATATAGAAATAGAGAGAAAACAAAACAATAACAAAAATGGATACATGGGGTGTCTACAAATTTTGTGTTCCTAAATGAGGTTAAGATAGATAGACCACAAGCATTAATATACACTAAAATAGGAATAGAATTTCAATGTAAGTCTATAAGTTATAAAGGACCACTGTTTTCTAGGTAAACTAATGGTAATACATCTATAAGTAGGCATCATAGAAGACACTGAAAATTTCAAGAATAATGAAAAATATTCATGACCATCAAAATGGAAAATAAAGTTCAGTTTTGTTTAAGCAACATGAAGCACGCTGACTTCATACTTTTAAAATAGTACATGCTGGCCATGGCCCATGTGGCTCAGTTGGTTGGGCATTGTTCTGTGCACCAAAAGGTTGCTGGTTCCATTCCCAGTAGGGGAACATGTCTGGGTTGCAGGCCTGATCCCTTGCGGGGAGTGTACAGGAGGCAGCTGAGCAATGGTCCACTCTCACATTGATGTTGATCTCTCTCTAAAAATTAATTTAAAAAGTCTTGAAAAAAGTAAAATAAAATACTACATGCCATAAAAAAATGGGGCAACATAGAGAGAAAGTATCCAGTAGAACTGTCCTTCATTATCATATATTAAGGCAAAAGATATTTCTTAATGTAGTCAAAGCTTTAGCATATGTCAGTTATGGAAAACTGAATGAAAAATAATTACTCAAAGGCATTCTTTCCTAAAAAGATTCTTTTGGTTGAGAGATGAATTATCCAAATCCAAAAATAAAAGTGGAGAAGTCATCAGGTAAGTGTTGAAACAGTATAACTATAGAGATCAGAATAAAAATATTTTAAGTAGAGAAAAAAAATCCAAATGTTTAAAAATTCTTAAAAATGAATAATTGCAGAACTAAACAATATTATAAATAAACAATATTATATGCTGGGATATTACATCAAGTAAAAATGTTCCTTAAAAATTAAGAGAGAGCCCTAACCGGTTTGGCTCAGTGGATAGAGCATCGGCCTGCGGACTGAAAGGTCCCAGGTTCGATTCCGGTCAAGGGCATGTACCTTGGTTGCGGGCAACATCCCCATTAGGGGATGTGCAGGAGGCAGCTGATTGATGTTTCTCTCTCATCGATGTTTCTAACTCTCTATCCCTCTCCCTTCCTCTCTGTAAAAAAATCAATAAAATATATTTTAAAAAATTAAGAGAGAAAAACTTTCAGATAAATAAATATTTGGGACTATTTGCTGCTATCAGAAACAAACCACAAGGAATGGAAAAGGCCGTTCTTTAGGCTGGAGAAAAGTTATCCCAAGTGCAAGGAGAGCACTATACGTGGTTAATATGTGCATTTAAAACATCCACTAAAATACCCTTAAAAGATTATTGATTGCTTAAAGTAGAAATAATGAAAATGTATGGTAGATTTATATTATGTTTAGGGGTAAAATATTTATGACCAACGTGACACAAAGGGCAAGGAAAATAAAAAGTAATTTTACTGTTATAGGTTTTTACACTTGATGTGAAGTGGAGTGATATTGGTTCAATGTAGACTGTGACTGTGATAGGTTAACAATTCATATTGTAATCTATAGAGAAATTATCAAGGAAAACACAAAGAGGTATAGATAAAAGGCCAATAAAAAGTAAAGTAGAATACTAACATACTCAATTAACCCACTTATATCAGTAATTACATTAAGTGTAAATAGACTAACACTCTAAGATATGTTAGACCTATATATGAAGAATCATAAACTATATTCTGTTTATAAGAGATATCATTTTAAATCAAAAGACACATATAGTGAACATGAAAAATGGAATATATGTATGTATGTATATATATAATAAAAATACTAATCTTAAGAGAGGTAATATGGCTTTATTAATTTTAGATAAAATAGATTTCAAGACAAAAAGTGTTACCAGATATAATGAGGGATTCTTCAAATGCTAAGATGTTTTATCTAAAAGATAGATGTATAACTTCCAAACATCTAACTTTTATAAAAAGGTAGCTTCAAAATTTATGGAAAGAAAAATAACTTTACTAATAAAAAATAGATAAATAAACAAAAAGAATTGGATATTTGAAAACTCCTCTCTCAGAAATTATTTGAACAACAAAGAGAATTCTTAAAAACATAAATTTGGAGAAGTCTCTATTCAGGTCCTTTGCCCATTTTTTAATTGGATTGTTGTTTTTTTGGTGCTGAGTTTTTTAAGTCACACGGCTGGCAAATGAGATATGAGAAGAAGCTCAAGGTCACTAATCATCAGAGAGGTGCAAATTAAAACCACAAGAAGCTATCACCTCACACCTGTCAGAATGGCTATCATCAATAAATCAACAAACAAGTGTTGGCGAGGATGTGGAGAAAAGAGAAGCTTCATGCACTGTTGGTGGGAATGCAGATTGGTGCAGCCACTGTGGAAAGCAGTATGGAGTTACTTCAAAAAATTAAAAAGGGAACTGCCTTATGATGCAGCAATTCCACTTCTGGGAATTTATCTGAAGAAACCCAAAACACTAATTTGAAAGAATATATATGCCTCTATGTTCCTTGAAGCATTATTTACAATAGCCAAGATTTGGAAGCAGCCCAGTATAGATGAGTGGATAAAAAAGCTGTGGGACATTTACACAATGAAATACTACTGGGCAGTAAAAAAGTAGGAAACTTTAGCCTTTGGGACACCATGGATGGACCTGGAGAGCTTTATGCGAAATGAAATAGGACAGTCAAGGAAAGACAGGTACCATATGCTTTCATTCATATGTGTAATCTAATGAATATAATGAACTAACAGCAAAATAGAGATAAACACATAGATAGAGAGCAGGTTGACAGCTGGGGGGTGGGTAGTGTTGGGGTGCTGGGGGGGCGGGATGGAGGGATTGATCAAAAAAGAAAGAAAAGAAAAAAACCATGGACTCAAACAACAGTGTGGTGATTCCTGCGGGGAGGGGAAGGGTTGGGTGGGAGGAGGTAGAGGATGGTATAGAGGGGATAAATGGTGACGGAAGGAGACTTAACTTGGGGTGGTGAACATACAATACAGTGTACAGATGATGTGTTGTAGAGTTGTGCACCTGAAACCTGTATAATTTTGTTAACCAGTGTCACCCCAATAAATTCAATACAAAAGAACATAAATTTGTACATTACAGACTAGACTAATCTAATCGACAATTATAGAATACTATATACCCAATAATCATAGAATACTATATACCCAATAATCATATTATTTTCTAGTGCATGTGGAATATTCACTGAAAACATGCTGGAGTGTAAATAATCTCAACAAATGTAAAAGAATGGAAATCATACCATGTAAGTTCTGTGGAATTTTCTAAAATTCAATGTTTTAAAGGATAGCTAGAAAATCTCCAAATATTTGGAAATTTAACAACATAGTTCTAAATAACCCATTGAAATTAGAAAATATTTTGACCCTAAACAGCCAAAAAGACACTGTACACATTATGAGAATGGGAACGAGCGGCCACAGCTTCTCTTTGTTCTCAGCTGGGTATGTGCCTCTGAGGGCACTCAGACTTTTGGCTGCTGTGAACATCTACAAATGACGATGAAGACACCCTGAGTATGGTTTTGGGGGTTACAAACACATTTGAATGAGTAGGTACATTTGCAAATTCTTGGTGAATATTATTAGAAGATCAAAAAACTCTTTTCCAAATCGGTAAAATGAAGCTCAAAAATAAAATTAAATAGAAACTCTAAGAAAGATAAAATATTAGAATTATATAACTCTATAGTTATACTTCATACTCTTGGAAGAAGTTGATCATTTTCTGTTAAAATATAAATCAGCAACAAACTAAGAATGTTTTTTAATATATGCTAAAATTTTTCAGAACTTCTAACCAATTAACGATGACTTAAAACAGAATAAACACACACATCAAAAGATAAGACAGCCCAGCAGGCATGGCTCAGTTGTTGAGCATTGACCTATGACCCAGGAGGGCCATGGTTAGATTCCCAGTCTTGAGCCCCAGTAGGGGACGTGCAGGAGGCAGCCGATCAATGATTCTCTCTCATTATTGATGTTTCTATCTCTCTCCCTCTCCATTCCTCTTTGAAATCAATAAAAATATATTGAAAAAAAGATGAGACCAATTCATAATTTCCAGATATATTTACATTTTTTCCCTTTCTCTCTTTTTAAAATATATTTTATTGATTTTTTACAGAGAGGAAGGTAGAAGGATCAAGAGTTAGAAACATCGATGAGAGAGAAACATTGATTAGTTGCCTCCTGCACACCCCCTACTGGATGTGCCTGCAACCAAGGTACATGCCCTTGACCAGAATCAAACCTAGGACCCTTCAGTCCGCAGGCTGATGTTCTATCCACCGAGCCAAACCAGTTAGGGCTCCTTTCTCTTTTTTTATTTAGAAATCCAGAATAATATACCAAGAAATTATTAAACCGAAAAAGCTTATTAAGGTAGTTGTGTATAAAATAAATATTTAAAAATTCAATTTTCCTATACCAGAAAAATTATAACAATATGTGAAAATGATGCAACAAAAATGGAACTATACATGAAAACTATGTATAATGTAAATGAAGAAAAACACAAAACTTTATTAAGTGGCACAAAAAAACCCAGGTTAAATTTTAAGGCTGAATATTCATCCAAAGTAATCTAAGGGTTTAGTGCAATAGGATTTCTTTTTAAGTTTGCAAGTTTTCTTAAGTTTATTTTGAAGGATAAACAAAAATATCTAGAATAATATTGAAATAAAAAGTATTGATAAGGTACAGTGGAATGAAAATGGACTGATTAATAACAGATTCAATTCCTGATATTGAATAGATGAATAAAAACTACGATAAACCAGTCTTCATTTTTGCATAAATTAGTGCAAAAATGAGAAATTACTCAAAAAAATGATGCTGGGTAATAAATACTAATTTTCACCTTATACTGTATTTCATTATTTGAGGTTCCGAAAGTATTCATTTTAAAAATCAAAACAACAACAAAAAATTGATAGAAGACCAGAATGCAGAAAGAATACTTACAGTTGAATAATCCTATATAATAAAAGCCTAATATGCTAAGTGTCTGGTTGTCAGGTTGTCTGTTCAACCAATCAAAGTGTAATATGCTAATGATATGCTAAGGCCGCTCAACTGCTCCCTATGACGTGCACTGACCATCAAAGGGCAGACAGTCAACCGGGTGACCAGTCACTATGACGTGAACTGATGACCAGGGGGCAGATGCTCTGACTGGTAGGTTAGCTTGCTGCTGGGGTCTGGCCGTTTGGAACTGAGCGAGATGAGCTGACATGCCCTAGAGCCCTCCTGTGGTCCCTCCTAGGCTGGCCAATCTCCCGCATCCTTCCCTGGTCCAGCGATCGTGCACAGGTGGGATCCCTCGGCCTGGCCTGTGCCCTCTTGCAATCTGGGACCCCTCAGGGGATGTCGGAGAGCCATTTTTGCAACAGTGGGACAACTGGTCACTATGATGCACACTCACCACCAGGGGGCAGAAACTCAACCCAAGAGCTGCCCCTGGTGTCAGTGTGCTCCCACAGGGGGAGCACCACTCTGCCAGAAGCTGGGCTCTTGGCTGGCTAATGCAACAGCAGTGGTGGGAGCCTTTCCTGCCTCTGTGGGCCTAAGCTGTCAGTCGGCCATCCCCCGAGGGCTCCTGGACTGCAAGAGAGTGCAAATTGGGCTGAGAGACACCCCTGAGTGCACGAATTTTGTGTACCAGGCCTCTAGTTTAGCAATAAGAAGACAACCTGATTTTTGAAAAGTGGCAAAATATTTAAATAGACACTTTATCAAAGGATGGAAAATAAGCAAAAGAAGAGATGCCCAAGAGCATTAATTATCTGAGAAATGCAAATTAAAATGACAGTGAGATACCTCTACGTAAACACTAGAAGGTACTCTGTGGCAAGGTGAGAAGGCCAGTCTGAGAAGAGCATATAGAAGCTGGAGTGGGGCTTTACAGGCTACATTTGTGGGTGCATTCAAGAAGAGAGTAGTAAGACCAGTAGGTGTTGGGTCATGTTCCAAGACAAGAGGTGGCAAACTATAGCCCACAGGACAAATCTAGCAAGAATAGCAACACACACTCATTTGGAAGAACAAACAAGCAAGAATAATAAGGATATTAGTGAAGAAGAAGAGCAACTCACGAACATAACCCGATTATGTATTAATGAAACAGTGTAGTATACTAGTAGGTGTGAACAGACAGACCAATAGAGCAGAGTAGAAAATCCAGAAATAGATCCAATTACATATAAAAGTTCACCACATGATAAAGCTGGCACTTCAAATAATAGGACAAGATGGACAGTATAATAAGAGGTGATATGATAACTGAATTGTCACATAGAGAAAGATAAAATTAGATCTATTCCTTAAATGCTAACCAGGATAAATTCCCAATGGATCAGGGATTTAAATGTAAAACATGAAGCCATTTAAGACAAGAATAAAATGTGAACTCCTCCATTAGCTGGAAGACGAGAAACATTCCTAAATAAGACAAAATTCAGATGGAGTATGTGAGAAAATTGATAAAGTTGAAAACATAAAAGTAACTTTTAAAAACTAGGCATGGAAAAACACATATAAATAAAATAAAAAGAAACACACAAACAAACCTACACACCAATAAACTAAAGGATGCATTTAGAAATATATAAAAACTAAAGATTAATATTCATGATATATAAAAAGCCTCTGCAGATAGAGGACAAAATGGTGAACACTATGATGGAAAATTGAGCTAGAGAAAGTAACAGTTCACAGGAAAAGAAATGCAAATAGTTCTTACTCATATGAAAATATGATCATTTTGCTCATAATAACAAAAATGTAACTTAAAAGGTGCTCTGTAATTGCACTTCTCAACTATCAGACTGAAAAAATTCAGAAGTTTGACAATTTATTCTGTTAGTGGGACTTTGGAGATGTAGGTAGTTATAGATCCAATATTAAAAAGAGAAAAAGATATATATTTTTTCTTTTTAGCTGTTTAAATCCCATCCTCTCATTTGGTTGAAATACAGACATAATGCTATCCTGTGACAAAGTTTGGAATTTCCAGGTGAGAAATTGGCCAGTCTCATTGAAGATTAACATACCACAGAAAAAAGGCACAATCCCCACAAGCCAGGTCTGTGTCTTTAATAAATGCTAGGGCTCAGTGAGTGTGTGGTTCTGAGTTCTTAAATGTGCTCTTTATCTCAGGTGCTCTGCCCAGGCAAAGAAACAAAGAAGGGAACCTCCCTCCCAGGCAGACCTTGGGCCTGTCAGGTGTGATTTATGACTGTTTATTCTAATCGCTCTATGAGTAATCAATTCTCCCCCCACCCACCCCGACAATATACACTACTGTGTAGTTTTGCCAAGTTTTTAATAATGAATAGAACTGGATTTGGAAATTGAAATGCTGCCAGCCGTATATGTGAGTGTGCATGGAAAGCTATAGAGGAGGCAGCTGTGTCTTTCTTGACTTTCTATTTCCCAACACTTGAGACAGAATAGGTGCTGAAAAAGTGACACTGAATAAATAAAACAGTACATCCTCTGGAATCTTCTTAAAGAATGGTACTAGGTGTAGGGAGCGGCTATAGGGTCAAGCCTCGGACTGACCTGTGGCAGGGCCACAAACAAGTCCCAGCTTGGAGGGCAGAGCCCTCTTAGCATAATTAAGCTTGACCTTATAGTTCCTTGTTTCTCCTTTGTTCCTTCTTAGGTAGCTAATGGGCTGTGAGAGGTGCAGCAAGTGCTGCCAAAACAAGGTGTAAACATGTTGACCACTTCCCTTGTTTTGCTTTGTGTGCTCTGACTATAAAATAAAGCCTCGGCTTGCAGGCTGTGTCACTGTGTCCTCATCCAGGCACAAGTGAACCTACCTATCCCCAACTATATTCTCTTGTCTGTCCTCTTTAATCCTTCACCACCCCTCTTCAGGTACACCCCTAGCCGTGCTGGATGCGGTTCAACTAGGAATGGAGATGCACCAATACCTATCCATTGAAGCTATGGAATGGGATCTCTGGGGGTGTCCCTGCAACCTTGACATGCTTACAATAGCCTTTCTCTCAATTAAGTCAGGACTCTTGGTTGTAAGTGGCACAAATACATTCATTGTAGGCATAAAAGTAGATTTGTTACTGCTCTGGACTGAATGTTTGTGCTCCCACCCCCAACACATATGTTGAAACTCCAAACCCTTTTGGAGATAAAGCCTAAATGGAAGTAATGAAGTCATAAGGGTCAGGTCCTGATCTGATAGGATTTAGTGTCCTAATAAGAAGAGAAGAAAGATGAGAACTCTCTCTTTCCACATGCCTGGGAAAGGCCATGTGAAGACATAGCAAGCAGGTGGCCAAATGCAAGGCAGGAAGTGAGATCTACTAGGAACTGAATTGGCCAGCACTCTAGAAATGTGATCTTAGACTTCCCAGCCTCTAGAACTGTGAGACATAAATTTCTGTGGCTTAAGCCACCCAGTCTGTGGTACTTTGTTATAGCAGCCAGAGCAGACTAATACAGTCATTCATGTGGTAGACTAGAAAATTGCATAGCTCACAGTGTTAAAATAGCTGTAAGAAGTTTGGCCTCAGGGAAAGCCACCAAGACTTGCTATCTCTCTGTCTTTTGTATGTGTTTGTGTCTGCTTTTTCCTATTGAAAGGCTTTCCATGTGGCAGAAAAAACTACTCAGATTTAGACTTGCATTCTCCTACTTCAGCAATCCCAACAGAAAAATGTTCTGAAAATCGTGTCTGAAAATCAATCCCAGAAAAACACTTTGTCACTGCTCAGAACACAGGTTTACAATTTGGGGTAAATCTCTCTTGTTGTGAGGACAGTTGGTATTGACAAGGCCTGGGTCACATGCCCATCACTGTCACTGTGGAGAAGAGAAGCGCCAGGTGCAACCCCATCAAAAACATGCAGAATGGGTTAGTGGCGGTTCTTTAAGGAAAAGGAAGGGTTGATGTGAAAGGATATATGTCCACTCCACGTAGGCTGGGGCAGCCAGGCCTATGAGTTGGGGGAATTGAGCACCTCCAGCAGTGCTCAGCAATTCAGAATCAAGCCATATTTGGACCAGTGTAGCTCTGACGGTGCTTCCCATGTTCATAAAATAGGCTCTGTCTAGTTCCTGAGCCAAAGCTGTTGCCCAGGACTTTGGCTCTGAGTATCTTAACATTGTTTTGCCACCTGGTAGTTACAGAATAGTCACGGAAATGTTAAGTACAGCATAGGGAATATAGTCACTAATATTGTAATAACTATGTACGGTGCCAGGTGGGTAGCAGAATTATCAGGAGATCACTTTGTACATTATGTAGTTGTCTAACCATTGTGCTGTATACCTGCAACTAATCTATATACATAAAAGCCTAAGTGACCATTACGACCGGATGACCGGATGACTGGTCAGTAGCTATGACATGCACTGACCACCAGGGGGCAGATGCTCAATGCAGGAGCTGCCCCCTGGTGGTCAGTGCACTCCCACCGCCAACCTCCTGTGGTCCTTCCCCCCGGCTGGAAGGCTCCAATCAGGGCCGATCGGGACTGGGCAAGACAGCCCCAATTGGCCCTGATCAGCCTCGACTGCCCCCGATATGCCCTGATCGACCCCACGCGTGCACAAATTCATGCACTGGGCCTCTAGTATAAAATAATATTAAATGTCAATTTAAATATAAACTTAAATATAAAGCAAAAACCCCACTGTTTTGTTTCCATAGGGGGCAAATACATCTTTATCACATCTTAGTGTTTCTAGTTCAGTGATGGCAAACCTATGACACGCGTGTCAGAGGTGACACGTGAACTCATTTTTTTGGTTGATTTTTCTTTGTTAAATGGCATTTAAATATATAAAATAAATATCAAAAATATAAATCTTTGTTTTACTATGGTTGTAAATATCAAAAAATTTCTATATGTGACACGGCACCAGAGTTAAGTTAGGGTTTTTCAAAATGCTGACACGCCGAGCTCAAAAGGTTCGCCATCACTGTTCTAGTTCCTCTGGAACTGAAATGACCAGAAATCAGAATCCTATGGTTGGATCTACTCTCTGAGACCACGTTTTTGCCTTTTTGTTTCCTGAGCATCATTTGCTTCTGGATTTCACATTACCATGCTACGTCCACAGTACGTTTATTTGAAAAAACCATTTTCCTCAAGTTAGGCTCAGCGAGGCTGGCTGGTGTCTTGGACTTATTACTGGTGATGACCACGCTGGAGGGGCTTAGAAGTTTGAGTGCAGGGAAGCCCTCCTGACCCTCTTTCAGACCACCTGTCCTGGGCGACTGACATGGTCCCTCTCAGTCCTCCTCCGCCTGAGTTGTCCTCCTGAACTTTATGGCTTTACTTGAGATAGGGAAAAACTCATTTCTAACTCAGATTGTCCAGGGTGTATACAGTGCCCTTTGATCTTCACATTTATGTAGTTTCTTCTGATGTTAGTCATTAGCAAACATGACACAAGCAGAAGCTTGAAAATCATTTGCATAGCGGGGCATTATATGCTTGGACTGTTCAGTCTTGGAGTCCTGAGCCACTAAGGAAAGAAATTCCGCTCCTCTATTGAAAAGACCACGTGAAGAAAGAGAGAGTCCAGAACCGCAGCCCCAGCGGCGGCGCCAGCGAGCCTAAGTACCACATGTGAGAGAAGTCAGCTGGGATAATCCAGCCCCAACAGAAGAAAAGCCAGCTGAAGCCTACCTAGACCGAAGAATTTTGAGAAACAATGAATGAATCATCACCGTCTTAAACCACTGAGTTTTGCAATGGTTTGTTACACACAATAGATAACTAAACACTCTGCTTTTTATCAAATATGGAGATGCCAGTCTTTTGTCTTTGCCTTGCTCTGGTTCCATTCCAGAAGTCAGGATGAGTGCTCACTCATCCATAGATGCCTCTGCTTCAGCTCCCATGCAAGAAGAAGGTAATAGGCTAAGAACCTTCACTCTGCAGTGGGGCTAGAAATATCCGGGTCCATTCTCTGTCCACGGGTGGTGATGTCTGTATGATCCTTTATAAGCTATGGGATGTTGGTTATTTCTTATGGTGGCTGAGAGGATTTGATGCAACGATACACATACATAAAGCATCGGGCTGAGAGTTGACTATCTGTAGCTATACTTCATTCTTCTAAGGTTTTCATTTTCTCTGTGGCCCCAGAACACAGACAACTGACTAGGGGTTTGCAGGTGGGATGACTCTCTATTTCTATCTAACTGACTGAGGATTTCAGACATCTTTGTCTTTAATTTGAAGGGCACAAAATCTAGGGAAGAATTTGTCAAGGATTTTTTTTTCCACCTGATCTCTCTCCATACTTCTGAAACCACATTCCCACCATGTTCTCATAAATGCAATCTTCCTCCGGGCTTCTGCTCCGTGCTCTGGAATCAAGGTGAATCCCTGATCCCCATGCCTGAACTTAGTCTTTTAATATCCAACAAATCCTAAGCACGTGGATTTGGCTATTTTCCCAGCTTTGCTTATGTTTAGCTGGAGTTGTGACACACATTAGAAAATATGATTTTTGACAGATTCACACATTAGGTCTGAAATATGTTGTGGAAAGGTAATTGGCTAATGCCCATGTGATAGCTCTCTCTTCTTTGGGGATTAGACATTGAGAATATTTGAAAGAAAATGAGCTGCGCAATCTGCTGATGAAACTTTTTGCCAAAGGTTATGCTAGTTGCATATACATGCTCAAGTGATATTTAATTAAAAGTTAGAATTTCTAGTCCATGGTTTTTAGAGCATCAGAATTTTTTAATAAAGCTTTCCTTGTACAGATATATTTTCAAGGATTATTAACTAAAATGTAATTAGAAAAAAACTTGATTATTTTGCTTTTTAATTGAATTTATTGGGGTGAATTGGTTAATAAAATTATATAGGTTTCAGGTGTACAATTCTATAATATACCATCTGTATATTGTCTTGTGTGTTCACCACCCGAAGTCAAGTCTCCTTTCATCATTTATCCCCCATATATCTTCTTCTATCTCCCCATGGCTACCCCTTTCCATAACCACCATACTGTTGTCTGTATCTATGATTTATTGTTTTTTCTTTGTTTGTTTTTTGCTTAATCCCTTCACCTTTTTCACCCAGCCCAGCAACCCCCTTGCACTCTGACAGTTGTCAGTCTGTTCTCTGTCTCTATGAGTCAGTTTCCATTTTGTTTGTTAGTTTATTTTCCTCATTAGATTCAACATATGAGTGAAATCACATGGTACTTGTCATTCTCTAACTGGCTTATTTCACTTAGCATAATGTTCTCCAGCTCCATCCATGGTGTCACAAAGGATAAGATTTCCTCCAAATGTACCAGTTTTTTTATCCATTCATCTACTGATGGACATTTGGGCTGCTTCTAAATCTTGGCTATTGTAAAGAATGCTGCAATGAACATATGGGTGCACATATTCTTTCAAATTAGTGTTTCAGGTTTCTTTGGCTATATTTCCAGAAGTGGAATTGCTGGGTCACAAGGCAGTTACATTTTTAATTTTTTGAGGTAACTGTCTACTGCTTTCCACCGTGACTGATTCAAGCTGCATTCTCACCTGCACAAGGTTTCCCTTTTCTCCACATCCCTGTTGCCAACACTTGCTGTTTGTTGATATATTGATGATAGCCATTCTCATTGTGGCTTTAATTTGATTTCTCTTAGTGACATTGAGCATCTTTTCATATGTCTTATTAGCCATCTACATGTCCTTTCTGGAGAATTGTCTATTCAGGTCCTTTGCCCATTTTTTTTAATTGGATTGTTTATTTTTTTGTTATTGAGTTGTATAAATTCTTTGTAAATTTTGGATATTAACCTCTTATTAGATGTATAATTGGCAAATGTGTTCTCTCATTCAGTGGGTTATCTTTTCATTTTGCTGATGGTTTTATTTGCTGTGCAAAAACGTTTTAGTTTGATGCAAGTCCCATTTGTTTATTTTTTTTCTTTTGTTTCCCTTGCCTGAGGTGATTTGTCAGAAAAAATATTGCTATGAGAAATATCTGAGATTTTACTGCTTATGTTTTCTTCTAGGATTTTTATGGTTTTGAGTTTAACATTTAAGTCTTTAATCCATTTTGAGTTTATTCTTGTATATGGTGTAAGAAGGTGGTCTAGTTTTAATTTTTTTGCATGTATCTAATTTTCCCAACACCATTTATTGAATAAACCATCTTTACCCTATTGTATATTTTTGCCTCTTTTGTCAGATATTAATTGACTATAAAGGTGTGGGTTTATTTCTGGGCTCTCTATTCTGTTCCATTGATCTCTATGTCTGTTTTCATGCCAATACCATGCTGTTTTGATTACTATGGTCTTGTAGTATAGCTTGACATCAGGTAGCATGATTCCTCCAACTTTGCTCTTCTTGCTCAAGATTGCTGTGGCTATTTGGGGTCTTTTGTGGTTTCATATAAATTTTTGAAATATTTGTTCTAGTTCTGTGAAATATACCATTGATATCTTTATATGAATTACATTGAATTTATAAATTGCTTTGGATGGTATGGACATTTTAATGATGTTAATTCTTCCTCATGAATATAATATGTGCTTCTACTTATTTGTATCTTCCTCTATTTCATTCTTCACTGTCTTATGATTTTTTGAGTACAGGTCTTTTACATCCTTGGTTAGCAATTACAAGTATTAGTTTAAAATGTCAATATTCCCTTGACAACTGTACCCCTTTTTTCTATTTCAACTATCATCTAAATTTCTGTTGTCACTTTCTTCATGGTGTTCTTTTAGACAATCTTGATTTTAAAGTACTCAATTCTATTAATCTTTCATTTATTTTTAGTGCCTTTTTGGGTCTCATTCAATGAATTTTATTAATTATTATAGCCTTATCATAAATCTTGATAGCTAGTAGAACAAATTTCCTATATTATTCTCCTCAACTATTCTTGGGCCTTGATCCTTTAATGTTAATTTTAGAATCAATTTGACAAGTTTCTCAACAAACTATGTTGAGATTTGATATTGCATTACTCTATAGATTAATTTGGGCAGAATTTACATCTTCAGAATAAATTTTCTATCCATAAACACTGTATATATCTAATTTATTAAGACTTATTCAGTGTTTTTAAGTATATTAAATATATTTTAATATTTTTATCTTGGGTGTTCAGTTGTTGGGTGTGTGTGGTTATGCTTCATAACTTAAATATATGCATTATGTATCAGACATAATCTTTTTTAAATGTGGAAATATGTCTTATTTGGAACCTAACTATTAAAAATGATGGTCAAGTTATTGATATGGAAAGATCCATAGCATATTAATAAGCGAGAAATGCCTTTTCATAGTATAATGTGTTAGGTAAATGTCATTTATTTAAATACATGTAAAATCATAAGTATGAAATAAAGAGATATTTGGACAGCTGTTAAAAATGCAGAGTAGAATAGGAGAGTCATATGGAGAAGCACTTCCAGAATGGTGGAGTAAGGACTTTTGAAAATATGCTCCTCAGAAAAGCAATGATAACACTGGCAGAAATTGTCAAAATTAAATTTTCGGAACTTTATACGTTAAAGGATTGCAACATTTGAAGAGCATTGTTCAAGAAAATCAGCTGGATCCTGGTAAGAACATTGAGCTTTATGGTGTTTTACTTTGCTCTCTTCTACCTCCCTCTCCTTAGATCTGCAATAGCTTTGAAAACCAACACTCGCAATCACAGCAACTATAATATCCAGCAAACTCATAGCTCCTGGAGGGGGTGATATGGGCTTGGAGCTTTCTAACAGCTTTATCCCCCAGAATTTGAAATTCCTTAACCTGTTTTGTAGCTCACTAAAAAGCTCCATTTCCAGGGCTTGTCTTTTGACCTGACTCAAAACTCACTGTATGTGAATAGCCATATCCCTGAAACATTTGTCAAAAACAATCAGCAGCAATTGTTTAACACTGACCAAGGTGATATTATCTACCAGTTGGGGCTAAAAGAGGCATGTCACAACAATAAAAAGGGAAAAAGTTGGGAATAAGATAATGTATACATGGGGCTTTGAAAATCTCCAACGTATTCCTGGGAATCTAGAAGGCCACACATGGATATGTGCATGCCTAGAAAAAACCTGAGAAAGCCCTAATTTTTCATTGATCTTGAGGTTGTGCAAGCAGGAAGTAAAGGCTAAGGAAGAGTTGTGAACTGCCTTCCATAGCATTGAAGGCATCTCCCAACACATTCACAGAGCTCCTCAGCAAAGATTGGGACACTTATTGATCCAAGGTATTAAGGGAAAATCTCTGTCCAATCTTTACTTGGCCATTAAGTTAGTCAAGCAGAGACTTCAGTGGCCATACACAATTCATAGACTTTATAGTATTATTTCAGAAAAGTCATTAAACAAACAACAACAACAAACCCTGGGCAGGGGTATCAGATTTTTTATATAATTAAATAATATGTATCTTATTTAAACTATTTAGTATTAATTGAAAATTCAGAGACATACAAAGAAATAAGAAAGTATAGCCCATACGCAGGAAAATATGCTGTTAGTAGACACCATCCTTAGGAAAATCTGACACTGGATTATTACACAAAGATTTTAAATATGTTCAAAGAGCTAAAGGAAACTATGTTTAAAAAACTAGTGAAAGTGTGCATATATTACAGGAGAAGGTGTTGGGAGAAGAATCTACTTCAGGGAGCCTGATGTGCAGCTTCAACATCCCCGTGGCCTTTTTCACTTGTCGCACTCTCACTGGCCGGTTGGCCAGGGAGGGAGAGAGCGTGAGACAACAATCAGGAAATGTGAGTGGGTGACCTTCTGAAGGTCACTTTACCCAGTTCAGGGATTTACTCTCCATCCTGCCCCAATATCCTTCAAAAGCTACATATTTAGTGTTTCTCCATCTTAAAGTTTTTAATGTCTCAGGGGAGAGCTCATTCTGTGCCTTCTGGGTCTTCTTCCAGTCCCTTAAATGAAGAAGGAAAGGGGAAGAGAAAAAGGTAGAGATATGAGGGTGGGGAAAGAGGAAGATGTGATGCCTAGACCAGTCTCTTAAGGTATTTTAGTATTTTTAGGCTCCATTCCCCTGTCAGCTTAAGTCATGTAGATGAGTCCCTTTAGTCCTTCTCCTCACAGTTCATCCTCAGCTGTCTCTAATTTTGAAGAGCAAACTCTTTTTCTCTAGATGTGAAAGTGGATTTGCTTCTGTGCTGTCTGCGTAGATAGAACTGATTCTGAATATCTAAACTCTATTCAGTCAGAGAGAAACTGCTACTTTTCCAAGCACCCTCTCCCCCTTAATAGAAGGAACCAACCATGAAAACTTCCCTGTTTCCCAAGGGGTACACATGACCCATCAGAGGTAGCCACTGACCTCAGAGCCTCGGAGGCCCCGAGGGAAACAGCCTTCCTTGCTTTCACTCCACAAGGTTCTTCCAGGAGGGAAGAATTCATATCCTGCTAAATGGAACAGGCTAAAACTGCAATGGAAATAAATGGTATTTTCCTGCTTCTAGAAGCATATTACAAAAATAGAAGCTGAAAGTTAAAGGGAAAAACAAAGAATTCTCATCTGCAGTGTGATGAATTGAAATTTCCCTGAAGAATTTTGGTTTCAGGAAAACAATTTTTGCAACTTCCCACACCATCCCGAGAGTGGGATGTTAAAATCCTTAATAAATAGTATTGTTAATTCAGGACAGCTGAGTAAAAAATGTGACTGTCACTCAAGGTTTCCTCTTCCTTGCCATCTTTTGATTAAGAGGCATTTTCTTCTCACCATACCTTAACTCCTTTCTAGCTAACCCACAATTGCCTTGGTCTCTAGGCTAGATATCACTTTCAGTGGTTCTCAACCTTCCTAATGCCGTGACCCTTTAATACAGTTCCTCATGTTGTGGTGACCCCCAACCATAAAATTATTTTCGTTGCTACTTCGTAACTGTAATTTTGCTACTGTTATGAATTGTCATGTAAATATCTGATATGCAGGATGTATTTTCATTGTTACAAATTGAACATAAGTAAAGCATAGTGATTAATCACAAAAACAATATGTAATTATATATGTGTTTTCCGATGGTCTTAGGCGACCCCTGTGAAAGGGTTGTTCAACCCCAAAAGGGGTCGTGGCCCACAGGTTGGCGACCCACAGGTTGAGAACCGTTGGCTTAAGTGGATTAGTATGCCATTTAAAATATTTTGCACAGTCTACTGCAAATTATTTAAAAATACAAGCAATCAAATCAACAAACTCATGACCCCTGCTATTGCTACTAGAAAACACAGTTGCCAAGGGAAGCATGTAGGTTACCAGAGATATCATTTTCACGGTGTGTTTCTCTGCTGTAGCTGGGACAGGTCGGGTAATAGGTTGGCTGAGAAGCAGGGACACGCTCCTCATACCAGGGGACTGTGTGCAGCTGGAATGAACACACATCAGATGAGATGTCACACTTGCAGAAACACTGGAGAGCATTTAACTCCGGCCAGATCTCGGCGGCGTGCGCTGCCTTTCCCTAATCTGTATGTCTATGCGGAGAGTGAATTTATAAAACGCCAGAGTGGGGCTGACAGGCTGACAGCCGGTGGGAATTAGAAAGAGAAGAGGTGAGATTGTCTGTGATATTGGGGCCTGGTGGAAGTGGGGCCTGGTGGACAGGGGCCTCGTATTGCTATTGCATTAAGTTAATGTGTTGGGACAAGGCTGTACTCAGGACTTGGATTGCTCAGTGTTGCCGGCGTGCAGAGAGGCTCCTGCAGCTAGGCCTCTGCAAAATGTAGAGTGCAAGATGCGAAAGGGCTAACCATCCGTTGATACATGCTTTAGCTGTGGCCTTCTAGAGATATTGTTTCTAGCTTTGCTGCCCAGCCTGGAGAGTTACGCACAGTGGGGATTTCAGGCCAGAAAAAGCAGGGGGCTATGTTCATGCAGAGAGAGCTAATTGACCAAGGCCCTCAATTTTGTCCTTCGTGTGGCATCCCTTGCTCTCTGTACGGTAGCCCTTTATCACTTTCCTGGCCTATGTCCTGGATCCTGTCTCAGGTTTTCCCTAGTCCACTGATGGCGAACTATGACACGCGTGTCAGAGGTGACACGCAAACTCATTTTTTTGGTTGATTTTTCTTTGTTAAATGGCATTTAAATATATAAAATAAATATCAAAAATATAAGTCTTTGTTTTACTATGGTTGCAAATATCAAAAAATTTCTGTATGTGACACGGCACCAGAGTGAAGTTAGGGTCTTTCAAAATGCTGACACGCCGAGCTCAAAAGGTTCGCCATCACTGGTCTAGTCCATGCTACCTGCCCCATGGGCCACACACTGTGCTCGGTGCTGGGAATACATATAGAGGTGCCTGTGGTCTCTGCTCATGAGATTTATAGTGTGGGGGGAACTGCAATTCTATGAGCTGCCAAAGACCTGGACAGAGTGCTGGGAGAGTATCAGGCATCTTTTTCTCTAGTAAGCACTATTGATTTTAAATCAAGGGTGGTAGTTTCTTTATCTGCAAATAGCCAGTTAGTTTTAGAGTCCTTTGGTGGGAGGAGTGGTGTTTCTGGTCATCCACAGGCAGGGGTAAGTAAGAATAGTCATTTTAAATTTATACACGAGAGGCAAGGCATTCAAGTCCATATGGCAAATATGTAGTTGATTACATTTTAAACCCTTCTCAACAGATAGCCAGTTATATAAGCATATATCACTCATCAGAAGCAAACACATCTCCAGAACTTAACAGAGGAACTCTAACTTAAAATTTATAACGAACCTCTGTACGTGTATCAATAGTGTAACTCAGACAAATCTTTCCTTGTATTCATGGTTCCCTTAAATGTAACACACTAGGTGCCAATTTCCAGGCCTGGCACCAGAAGCAAACTGAGGAGGGAGAGAGAAAGTCTGGGAAGACCTGTGAGTACAGAGCTGTAACTCCTCTCAAAGGCAGGAACGGAAACTCTGAAGTGTCTGCAGGACACCAGAGTTTTCTTGGAACAGGCTGATTCCCTTTCCAGCCTTCCTAATGGGATTTGATGACTCCTTAAAGGCATTTTTAATTAGACACTCCGATAACCAGAAGACATATGGTGCTAATGTTTCCCTGGCCTTTTACGAACAGAAGCAGCTGGTAAGCAGAACAAAAATATTTTTTAGAGGAACAAGTAAGCCTCAGGGGATAGAAATTGTTATCAGTCAGTCCTGAGGTCTTCTGGCTTCATTCATGTCTTCAACGAGCTGGAGTGGGTGGAGAGCACGCCCAGGGCTGGCTCTGCTGGAGGAGCCTGGCTGGGAATGTGTCACCTGTGATAGTCTCCTCATTGGGCCTATGGGCTCCTTTTGTGACAATATATGTGATTATCATATATTTCTAGGTGCATTGTTCAATATGCAAGTTAATACACCTAGAAACTATGTTTCTAGAGCCAAGACGCGATGCGAGAGGCTCCAGGGAAGGTGGGGAGAGGCTGGTTGCCATTGGCCGTGTGGGTGGGGTGGAGGTGGTAGAGGGTGGTAGGAAGTGGTAGCGGTTGACCAAACTGCCCCTGTGTCTCCCTCTTAGTTCTCAGAAGCAGCTCAATCTCATTTTGTAAACTAAAACCAGGGTGACTAAACTTGGAACAAATCCAAAAACCAAGTGGAATGATTCACAGTGATATTGAGAGGTAATTTTTTTTTAACCAACTAACTTCAAATTATATTAGGCTCCATTTCTGTGGCTTGTTCTGTCTTCCATATTAAGCAAATTCCCAAAGACTTCTGGAACCGTCTCTGTTTCATTTGAAGTCCCTTTTATGATAAACAGATTGCTTTTTGAATGCTGGACATGTACCAGGTATTGTCTAATTTGAGTCTTGTAAAGAACATATTGCCCTGCCCAGTTGGCATGGCTCAATGTTTGAGCATCATCCTATGAACCAAGAGGTTACAGTTTGATTCCTGGTCAGGGCACATGCCCAGGTTACGGGTTTAATCCCCAGTGTAGGGCCTGCTGGAGGCAGCCGATCAATGATTCTCTCTCATCATTGATGTTTTTCTCTCTCCCTTCCTCTCTGAAATCAATAAAAAAATATATATTTTAAAAAAACATATTGCCCTTCTAGAGATAAGGAAACTAAGGCTCAGAGAAGTTAAGGCACCTGCCTTGTCCAGCTAACCAGTGGCAGAGTTGGATTTGAACCCCAGCTTCCTTGACTCCAGATATTCTCTGACTCTTGCCATATTTGGTGGTGGAGGAATCCTAATTGCTGAGATCCTTCCATGATCACACTGTGATCTTGGACAAAGACTGCCAAGGCTGTGTATTTTTAAAAAATATATATTTTATTAATTTTTTACAGAGAGGAAGGGAGAGGGATAGAGAGTTAGAAACATGGATGAGAGAGAAACATCGATCAGCTGCCTCCTGCACACCCCCTACTGGGGATGTGCCCGCAACCACAGTATATGCCCTTGACTGGAATCGAACCTGGGCCCCTTCAGTCCGCAGGCTGACACTCTATCCACTGAGCCAAACCGGTCAGGGCAAGGCTGTGTATTTTAATGCTGCTAAGGATGAGGATACACTTTACAAAGAATTGTGTAATTCTCAAACAATTCAGAGACTGGGCATTGGTCTGAATTTTGTATCCTTGGCAGTAGAGACTCAGGGCAGCACCGTTTAGTGCTCCTGGAAGTTTGACCTGATGGAAGAGAGGGCAGAGTCCAAGTTCTGCTTGGAGTATATTCTCTGACTTGAGTTCTGAAGCTCTATGGCAGCAGTTCTCAACCTGTGGGTCGTGATCCCTTTGGGGGTTGAACGACCCTTTCACAGGGGTCACCTAAGACCATCGGAAAACACACATATAATTACATATTGTTTTTGTGATTAATCACTATGCTTTAATTATGTTCATTTTGTAAAAATGAAATTGGGGGTCACCACAACATGAGGAGCTGTATTAAAGGGTCGTGGAATTAGGAAGGTTGAGAACCACTGCGCTATGGGGAACCGACTGCCCAAGCTCTAACTCTGCGTGCTCTGGGAAACATTCTCCTCCAAAGCTGTTTTATTAAAAATATATTTTTTATTGATTTCAGAGAGGAAGGAAGAGGGAGATAGACACATCAATGATGGGAGAGAATCATTGATTGGCCGCATCCTGCAGGCCCATTACTGAGGATCAAGCCTGCAACCCAGGCATGTGCCCTGACCGGGAATCGAACCGTGACCTCTTGGTTCCTAGGTCGACACTCAACCACTGAGCCACGCCAGCTGGGTCTCCAAAGCTGTTTTTTTAAACATGAGGTGAGAAGTCCTGAAGAGGAAGGTGCACCAATCATTCTTCTGAAAGGAAAGAAGGTTTTAACACCCACTGACAAAATGTGCGCCACGAGGCAGCTGAAATAGATAAAACTGTCACTGATTTCTTTATAACTTGTCTGAGACAGCGCTGTTGGCCCCTTCCCCTTCATCTCTGGTCCAGACAAGCCCTCTGCTCCACCTCCTCAGCTCCTGGAGGAGAAAAGAGAAAGAGCCTTTCTACTCAAGCCCTGTCCATAGAGTGCAGGTTTAGCCCTTACAGCTTCTGCCTTTTCTGCTACGTGACTTTGAGAACAAGTCATCTTGCTGACAATGCCTGGCATATTTTGTATATTTATATGTGATCACAGGCGTAATTCCTGTAAAGGTCTAGCTTCCTCTAGTGACTAATCCCTCACATTTTTATACTGCTATTTATCTGAATGCTTCCAAACACACTGTCTCATTTAATCCTCACATTAATTCTATGCCATAGGCAATATTATCCTCAAATAAAGAGACTGAGAATCGAAGGCCCGTGGTCGTGGAGCTTGTAAGACGCAAAACTGGAATGCAAGTTCAGGGCTGTCTGATCCCAGAGCCTGTGCTTGTTAACCACCACCCCACTCTGCCTTTTACAGACGTGGAAACGAGGGCCCAGAAATGGGAGGCAACCTACCGAAGGGAGAACGAGGCAAAGGCCACGTGACTTATTTTGTTGTTACAACTCTCTGCTTTTCGCTCTTAAAAAAGAAAGTGGCATTTTTTATTATTATTTATTCCTTTATTCGTTCCTTTTACAAATAACCTTTAATTCTGAAACAGTTTTAGATATACAGAAGAGTTGCAAAGATGGTACAAAGAGTTTCCATATGCCTCTAGCCCAACTTTCCCCATTACTAACATTTTATATGAGTATGGCACATTTGTTATGATTAATGAATAAATATTGATGTATTATTATTGACTAATGTCTATATTTATGCAGCTCTCCTTAGTTTTTACCTATTATTTTCTATTCCAGGATCCCATCCAAGGTACCATTCAGTTGTCATGTCTCTGTAGGCGCCTCTTGGCTGTGACAGTTGGGAGAGTACTGTCAGGAACCTTGCAGGATGTCTTTCTATTGAGTTTTTCTAATGTTTTTTTTTCTTTTCTCATGACGAGTCTGTACTTAGGAGGAAGAGCACAGAAGTAAAGCGTCATTTTCCTCACATCATACTAAGAGACATACTGTCAGTGTGATTGCTGTTGACTTTGATCACTGGGCTGAGGTAGTTTATGGCAGGCTTTTCCTCTATAAAGTTGTCCTTTTTTTTTTCTTGCCCTGGATACTACACTCTTTGGAAGGAGGTCACTGCACAGCCCTGTTTAAAGAATGAAAATTTATTCTTTGTTTTCTTGAGGGTACAGCATCTGCCATAATAACTTGGAATGTTTCTGCATGGATTTGATTCTTCTCCCCATTTACTTATTTGTTCAATAATTTACTTATGTCAGTATGGCTTTATGGATATTTATTTGTATTTGACATTAAAGAATATCTAGTCTACCAGCAATAAGAAAGTAGGTTAGTAGAGTCCTGCCTTTCTTTAGTTAAGTGGTAAACATTTCTGGTTATTCTGAAGAGTCAGTGGTGTATCTAAAGGGCATAGTCTTTCTGTGGGCTGTTTATTGACTTATGGAATGTTGACCCTGGCAAGTATCATAGGCATGTTTTATTTCCTCATGAGGGAAAGTACTCACAGCCATTATGGCACCACTGGCCCAGTTTATTTTTTCCTGTGTTCCATCTCTCCTGTCGCCCACATCCGGCCAGATACCGAGGGAGGCCAGAATCTATTCTGTTACTCATAACTGCGTCCATTCCTGGTCGGAACCAAGACAAGCAGCTTGCACCTCATGGCATGCAGTTCCCATCAGGGTGCTCATCTTTGCAGCACAGTGAGGACCAGCAAGCTTTGCTCTTTCCTTTTAAGACACAGAGAGAAGGGCCAGGTTTTCTTTAATGCCCTGTAGCTATTAGAAGGATGTGGAACTTGAACTTTTGTTTTCCCTTAAGTACTTAAGGTGTTGTGTTTTGGCAAGATGAGCCAAATATATCTGGGCAGCACACTCTAGTGTGATTTTAGTACAGATTTTCAAATTAAAATGGTAATAACTTGGGATTTGCACCAGCCCAGCATGAAAGAAACCCATTAGTAAGTCTTGGCAGCAAGAGTGAAATCGTATCCACCTCCCCATGCTGTCCGTATTAATCATCTGCACCACGCTCTGTGCTGAACAGAGGTCTCCTCAGCCGGCTCTAACATTTGCCAGCACAAGAGGAGTGGGACCCTTACCTTCCGCCCTTGCATGGCTTCCTTAGGGAAACAGAGGTCCGTTGCCCCTGACTTGGAAAATCCTCATACACCTGTAATTCTCAGAAAATAGTCTTGGTTTTAAATATCACCATTTGGGTGAGATCGCTCTGCTGCTCTGGGACCTCCCAGGGCATCAGGGATTACTCGCCGTATTTGCTTTCTTGTCTGGTGCTGCTCCAAGACGGAAATTGTTTTGTGTCCTTATTTCAGTGACATAGTCTACCTTTCCGGGACACGTCAAGTGTGTCTGGTCTAGGGAAGCAGACAGCCCTGCAGAGGCGGGAAGCTGCCAAATAATATTCGGTCTCTTGGTGGAAGGCTGTCCTTCACAGAGTGGTGTGGGGCCACCTGGGGCAACCTGCGCAGGGGAAGTGGAGGGTTCCAGCTAACACTAAAGCCAGGCGGCGTAGAGTAGGAGGGAAGCACTGACATAGTAATAAGAGAGATTGGACTTGTAACTGCTCTGTCCCTCATTAAACAAGTGGCCTTGGGCTGTTACTTTACCTCTGTGAATCTGTTTTGAAATGCTTACTTTAATTGATTTCTGTATGCATAACTATGTAAAAAAGGTATAAACAGAGCCTGGAGAATAATAGGGGGTCCATAAATGCTAGGGGTTATCATTCCCATCATCAAAATGTTGTTGTTATATTCTCTATGATTATAATGCCAAGATTCTGAAATCCACGTGGTATGTTCCAACTTTTCTCCCTTTGGGCTTGGCTTCAGTAAGTATTACCTTCACAAGGGAAAACCCTCTTACCCACCATCACTACAGCATCATTTTCAATTATTTTCCATGGTAGGTTAATTGGTTCAGACACATTCTCTTTTTCTTTCTCTCCTGATTTTATTTATGTTCAGCAATGAACATTTATAAGATCATTGGCCCTGGATGTGATGGTGGTCAAATAAAGAAATGGATACTGTTACACGGGGATTGGAAACAGGACCATGACCTCACAACTGTGAGCAGAACTAACTGATCATGGCAAGTATTGGCACTTCCTGGAAGAATGTCTCTAAGCCTGCAGGAGGTTCACTTGTTTTCATCATTGTAAGGTGGTTTCTTTTCCTTAGTTGCCCCATAGCAAAGCAAGCTCAACTCTTTTTATCTATATATATAAAAGCCTAAGCGACCAAACAACTGAACAATCAGTTGCTATGACACACACTGTCCACCAGGGGCAGACACTCAATGCAGGAGCTGCCCCCTGGTGGTCAGTGTGCTCCCACAGCCAACCTCTTGTGGCCCCTTCTCCCGGCCAGCCAACCTCCTGCAGTTCCTCCCCGCAGCCAACCTCCTGCGGCCTCGATCCTCCTTGATAGCCAGCTAGGCCAAGGGACCCCACCCATGCATGAATTTGTGCACCAGGCCTCTAGTTGATGTATACTCTGGTGTGCAGAGATGAAAGCTGCTTTAAGGTTTTACCCAATACATATAGACATAGACATTCAAGGCTCAAGGAAACCTCACTAGTTTTGCTGTCCTAACTACCCTATAATAACTACTTGTGGGCAGTTAGGGTACATTTTCAGGTTTTTTGCTGGGTTGGACTAAAGATATATAAGCATTCACTTGCCATAAAAATGTTTTTGACTCTCACCTAACATTTCTTAGCAACCTCTCCATATTCCTGGCTAGTCCCTCATGTTATCACACTATACCTTTTCTGTGACCTCTGTGAATGTAAGAAACATTCAAACCTGTGAGTTTAGTTGAGCGAAACTGTCAACAATTGCTAGGAAGCAGAATCTCAACGGATTGAGATTATGCTCCAGAGAATGGCAGGTTTTCACTTTGTTTCATACATTACAATAAAAAAGGAGACATAAGTGGGTTACATGAAATCCATTAATGATAGATTGGGAGGCGGGGAGAACTTCTGGAACTGGATAAAAAGTAAAATTATAGACACATGCTTCTTTTACATAGGTGGGTACAGGGTACAGGATAGTTAACAGTCAAGAATTAACATGATAACAATAACAATGAGGGAATTTGTGATCTCTGCCCTGGTGCATCGATTGTGCCCCGAGGGGCTGGAAAAAGGAAAGTTACCCTGACATTCCAAAGGTATGTTATCATAGATGCAAAAAAACAGAGGCTCAGTTAAGGTCAAAGTTGATCTTTGTCAGGGAAGATACCGCCTAAGACACGACTATTAGAAGTCAAGGACGCAGTTGCAGAAAGAGGAAAGTATGCTAGAATGTCAGATACACTAGGAAGGAAGATAGAATTGAGGAAAGGTAATTTATTAGACCACTGGGAGGCTACTGAATACGTGGCCCTCAGAGGAGCAACTTCATAATTATGGTGGAGACAAAAGGCAGAGTGTAAATGAGATAAGGAGTGATCTAGGAGAGTATCTATTCTGTTGTGAAATTTGGACGTGTGGACGAAAAGGGACCACATGCCAACCTGACAAGCTCAGAGAAGGCCTACACAGCAGCCTTGCAAACTCAGAAACATAAAGAAACCACAAAGGAAGGTCTGCAATCAAAAATTTTAAAATTAAAAGCAGTGTATGGCAGGTAGTCATGTCTTCTTACCAAAGGCTCCCAAATCTTTATCCAGATCTTAACTCTCTCAATCTCCTATTCTCTCTATTCAGTTGCTTGTTGAACCTTTTCACCTGTGGATCTATTAGTACCTCAAAAACTTTATATGTAAATTTCTGTCATTTATTTGAAGGGTTTTCAAGTCATGGTTTCCAGATCGCTATTGTTCATAAAAATGCCTTAGATACTAATTTGGGATGGGGCTGATGGTTGTGAGAATGAGCTAACTTGGAGGACTGTTTTATATATGGGACTTCCAAGTAATATTTCATTTTTTTCTCAAGGATTGTGATGCTGAAAAAAATGTTTGGAAGCCACTGAGTTGCCCAAATTAGTCCTGAACTAGTTCCTTTTACTTTTGATTTTTAAATTTCAGTTATTGCTATTGGGAATCACAAACTCAAATGCCTACAGGGGCCAAGCAGGAAAAGTAAATGAGAGAGATTCCCTGAGTCCAAGACAATAACAGCGAGTAGTGGCAATTCTGGTGTACTGAAGATAACTACCTCTAAAGGCCTTCAAGTAAAAAGTTAACTCAGTGGATGAGCCATAAGTTCATATCTGTAAGCTTCATCTTCCCAAGAGTTATACAGTTGCAATCTTTGGGTGGCAATAATATCCTAATTGCCCAGGCTAACCACCTTGGAGGGATTTCTCTCCTTCCTTTTTCTTCCCTGTCCTTAGTTTGCTTTCTTGTCATTGCATTCGTGACCAAATGTAAGGCTTCTTCCTCCCAAGGATTCCCTCAACTGTCCTTTTCACACTGTTGGTTTAACTTCCTTATTAACTTGTTCCTGGGTGTTTTCTTTGCTTTTCCCTCTGAGTTCTTCTACACGGTTGTCCACATTTGCTATGGTGAGAAGCCAGTTACTTCAGCTTGGTTTTCAAGGCCATTCACCTTTCTGCATTATCTTTGCATTTTCACAGAATCCTATATAATAAAGAGCTAATATGCTAATTAGACCAAACAGCAGAATGACCGTCCAGACAACCTTCTGGACAAAGCCAGGGCCACAGAGCTGGCCAAGGCTGCGAGGGGTTTCGAGGGCTGATCCCCTTGCACAAATTTTGTGCACTGGGCCTCTAGTCTGATTATAGTCATCATCTGATATCTAAAAATATCTAATTTATTTACTAGATTGAGAACTTCTACTGTTTCATTTAATACTAGAGGCCTGATGCATGGATTTGTGCACCAGTGGGGTCCCTCAGCCTGGCCTGTGCCCTCTCACAATCTGGGACCCCTCGGGGGATGTCGGATAGCCGGTTTTGGCCCAATCCCGGCAGGCCCGATCCAGACAGGAGGGAGCCCCAATCCCTGCAGGCCCAATCCCCACAGGCCCAATCCAGACAGGAGGGAGCCCGATCCTGTGTGTTGAGCGTCTGTCCCCTAGTGGTCAGTGCACGTCATAGCGACTGGTTGACCGGTCACTCGGTTGTTTGTGGTTTGGTTGCTTAGGCTTTTCTATATATAGATAGGTATGCATTTTTTCAGTAACTACCATGTCTAAACAGGTACTGTTTTAAATGCTCTGGACATAATCTTTATTGTCAGAGAGATCACAGATGGACCATGCAAACAAGTAATTAAGACGTTAAATAATGACTAAAGATATGCACAAAACACTATGGGAGTATAGAAAGAGAAGTAGTGAATTCTGAACAGTTTGAAGAGTCAGTGACAGATCAAGGAAGGACACTAGTGCTGGAGCTTGAAAAAGGTCCCCTTGATGTAGCAGTTCACCAGGATGTAGGAGACAGAAGGAAAAATAATTGTAGGCATTCCAGATGGCTGAAACAGGATCTTTGAAATAATGTTATAAAAGGACATGCAGAACGTATTGGAGCTATATGTCTGGAGAACAGGTAACATATTTGAATAGGGAATGAAATCTTCCTAGGTAATAGTAGAACTCATCTATGGAATTTACAGAGAGAAATTTTGGATTCAATATGATAAAGATGCATAGGAAAAATTGGAAATTAGCTAAATGTCCATCAATATGTAATTGGTTAAATAAATTATGGTACATTTGTACAATGAAATATTATTTAGCCGCTAAAATTAACATTATAAGAAACATTTAACAACATGGGCAACCATTCACAACCTATTGTTAACTTTGAAAAAACAAGTTTCCTAAGTACTGTATTCTACTTTTATCCTATAGATGCATTGATTTCTGAGATTTGTGGTTATGGAATATTTTAGTTTTCCCTCTTATTTATTTGTAGTAAACACCTTTCTACACTATACATATAACACCTTTGTAATAATTTAAAAGGGTATTTTTAAAACAGAAGGAAAAGAATCCCTAATTTTTTATGAAGAGATACATTTAAAAACTTTTTTAGAATAGGATTATAGTTTCTTAGGTATCAAAACTTTAGGGATTAATGGCCCAAGTCAGTTTAATTCAGATGTGAAGAATTAAATGTTGACAAGCAACATATTTGTTACTAAAGGAACACAGTATTCCCCACCCGTTTTCTTGAGGGAAATTTTCTAAGACCTCCAGTGGATGCCTGAAACTGCAGATAGTGCCAAACCCTATACACACTGTTTTTTTTTTATATACACATACCTATGTTAAATTTTAATTTATAAATTAGGCACAGTAAGAGATTAACAACAACAACTAATCTATCTACATAAAACCCTAATATGCAAATAGACTGAATGGTGGAACAATGGACCAGCCGAACAACCGGTCACTATGATGTGCAATGACTACCAGGGGGTGTGCGCAGAACATGGCGGGATGGTGGAGCAGGTGAGCTGGGGAGCCAGACCAAGGCAGGGCACCAGTCACTGTCATTGGGGCAAGCCTCTGGTGGTTACTGAAAATTCTTTGTGCTTAACAAGCTGTACTTGTTTTAAGGATCCACTTTGGAAGGGAGACACCCCTTTTCTTTGTGCTTTATATCATAATATAATCATGTTCTTAAAATCTATTCATCTTTCTCCCTTTTCCTTTCTCTTCTCTCATCTCTCCTTTCCTCTCAGCTCCTTTCAAGGTGCAGAAATTCATGCTCTGGGCCCCTAGTAATAAAATAAAATAATTATAACAATGTACTATAATAAAGGTTATGTGATTGTGGTTTCTCCCCCCCCGCCCCCCCCGCCCCCCGCCCACCTTTCTCTGATAATCTGATACCAAGGTGTCTCCTAAGTGACAGGTGAAGCGTTTACAGCGTGGAGAACGGGACAAAGCGATGAATCACATCCCAGGCACGACAGAGTGGGATGGCGTGAGATTTCATCACCTTGCTCAGAATGACACACAATTTCAAACTTATGAATTGTTTATTTCTGGAATTTTCCATTTAATATTATGGACCATGGTTGGCTGCTGGTAACTGAAAGCATGGAAAGCAAAGCCCTGGGTAAAGCAGGACTGCTGGACTTTGAATGCCTAAATAGACAAAACCCAAGGTAGTTAATTAGACGAAGTGCTGCTGGGGAAGGCTCTCCTCTGGCGCATCGCCGGGAGAGATGATTAAGGATGCAGAAAAATTAATTTTGCATCCAGGGAAAGGTGAAAGATGCCCAGTGATTCATTCAGTGGCTGTTAAGGATGTTTTGGCATCTGAGCTGTAAAACAAAATGCTGTCTTTGTGTGAATGATGTTTCCCTGACGGTTCCCGGGTGGACACTGCTAGGCCCAGGGCTCACCTTTCCCTCCACATGTTCTTTCAGTTGGGGGAGGAGGGGTGTTGGGGGGAGATTATGGATCAATGAGAAGATATTGAAGAAGCTGTACTTGTTTTAAGGATCCACTTTGGAAGGGAGACACCCCTTTTCTTTGTGCTTTACATCATAATATAATCATGTTCTTAAAATCTATTCATCTTTCTCCCTTTTCCTTTCTCTTCTCTCATCTCTCCTTTCCTCAAACCTTTTTCCCTTTTCTTGTCATAAACCCAAATACTGTTTAATGAACTCAACATATCAAGCAGTCCAAAAATTAATTTATTTGATAACTACGCAAAGTGAAGGGGCACAGTCTGCAAGTTTGGGCTCAAAAGCCCAGTGTTCTTAGCTATGGGGATCTTTTCTCTTACACACAGGGAATACTGACAATACTCTTTAGGTACTGAAGTCAAAGGTCTGTATGGTTCTGCTTGTTCTGCACCAGCTTTACAAATATGCTGAAAAGTACACGAGGGCGTGCACTCACATTTATAACTCCTAACTGTAAAAGGAGACATAACATTTATCTGCTCAAAGTTCTCATGCTTTCAGAGTAATCTCTCTAAGCAAATACAATTAGGAAATGCTACTAATAGGCCAGCAGGACAGTAGGTCTTTGAGCTACAAACACTGCAACAGCATGATGGTGTCAGTGTTCAGTGCACAAACGTGTTTCCTGTGGGTCTAAATGCCAATTAGTATGATGTAGGAACTGGCAACACCAATGCGGGGTGCAAATGTCAACATCATTAATTGTTTCTAGCTGTTAATTAGAGACTAGATGCATGACTAGGAAAAACTCTGAATGTCCTAAGTCTGTTAAATGAATGTTAAATAAACTTTCAAGTTCCTCATTTTGATTCAGCAATGGAATTGTCAGTGAAAAATACATATGAACAGAAATTTTATTATTATGTTCTCCTTATTATGTTCTCAATATGTTCTTATGTTGATCTTTTTTTGTTCTTTTACTTAAAAGCATCCTAATTTACTTTCATCCTCACTGGGCATAATAATCTGGTTGAAATATGCATTGAACTTCCTAGCCAAAGGCCAGGCATTCAACACATGTTAGATAATTGGATGCTTCCTCCTTTATTACTTAAATTAGAAATTTATTATTTTAGAGCAGTTTTATCAATTATTTTTTTCATGAATTGTACCTTTGGTTTTTTTTTTATCTAAAAGGTCATCACCATACCCAAGGTATCTTCTAAGTTATCTTCTAGGAATTTCATAGTTTTCAATTTTCCAGTTAGGTCTGTGATTATTATGAATTAATTTTTGTGAAGGATAAAAGGTCTGTGTGTAGATTTACTTATTTTACATGTGAATGTCCAGGTGTTCCAACACCATTTGTTAAAAACACTTTCTTTTTTCCATTGTATTGCCTGTGCTCCTTTGTCAAAGATTGGTTGACCATATTTATGTGAGTCATCAATTTATTGTCTATTATTTGTCTATTATTTCACGAATACCTTAATTACCATAGCTTTGTAGTGAGTGTTAAAGTTGGGTTCAAAACTGTGTTGGCTATTCTGGGTCTTCTGTATCTCCATATAAACTTTAGAATCAGTTTGTCAGTATCTACAAGATAACTTGTGGGGATTTTGATTGAGATTGCATTGATTCTATAGGTAAAACTGAAAAGAACTAATATCTTGACAATATTATCTTCCTATCCATGAACATAGAATATTTCTCCATTTATTAAGGTCTTCTTTGATTTTGTTGATCAGAGTTTATAGTTCTCCTTGTATAGATCTTGTACATATTTTATTAAATTTATTTTAATATGAGCCAAACTTGTTCATATTTTTGGGTGCTAAAGTAAATGACATTTTGTTTTTCATTCCAAATTCCACTTGTTTGTTGCTAATGTACAAGAAAGCAATTGACTTTTGTGTATTAACCTATTGTGTAACCTTGCTTTAACTACGTATTATTTTCAGGAGATTTTTTTTTGTCAATTCTTTCAGATTTTCTACATAGACTATATTCTCATCTGCAAACAAAGACAGTTATTTTTTTCTTTCCAATATGTATACCTTTTATCCCACTTTCTTGTCTTATTGAATTAGCTAGAACTTTGAAAGGAATGGTGAGAAGGAACATCCTGACCTTGTACCTCATCTTAAAGGGAAATCTCCAAGTTTCTCACCACGTAGAATGATGGTACCTATAATTTTTTTTCCAGATATTCTTTATCAAGTTGAAGGAGTCCTTCTCTATTCCTAGCATACTGAGAGAGTTTTGATCATGAATGGTTATTGGATTTTGTTGATTGTGGTTTCTGCATATATTGATACGGATATGATCATGTCAGTTTCCATTTCTTATTTCACTTGCAAAACTCTAATTAACAATAACAATAATGATGGTGTTATAAGCATGATATGTTTCATTGCCCCTGGAAAACTAGCTAGTATGACTTTAAAAATAGTCCAGCATAGTATGTGGATGACTAAAAACCCAACAATATTTGACAACAAGCCTTTCTACCTGTTTATATCTACATGTTGGTCTGCAGTTGTAGACATTATAAAAAGATTCTCAATTCTTATCTCTCTGTCTCTGGATGTAAAAACCATTCCCTCATGGATGTGCCTGAGTTAGGTCTCTAAGCCAACCTTGTTTTATAGAGACCTATAGATATGCTGCATTATGAAAAATGGAAGATCAAGTTCAAACTTTCTCCTAATTGCCCTTGAACCTTTTATTGCCAGCAGCTTCTAAGGTATCCTACACAATGTCATTTCTTTTCATCCTCTTACAAGTCCATTCTCAATATATAACATGGCTCGTACTCCAGGGCATGGCTGAAGAAAAGATATTATTGCACTTATTTGGATAGGAAAACATATTGAGAAAATAACAGCAAGATAATAGTGAGAAAATAATAATGATGTTGAGAAAATAACTAGCAAAAATCTCTTCAAATATTCATTTTTCTTTCACCAGACTAGAATTTCAGATGGAGCAACACATCAGCCAAAGTGCACAATAGTGGGTAATGGCCTATTTCTCTTGGAACACTATTCATGTGAAAAGGGGAGGGGAAATTGAAGGCAAGAGGAGATTGGTCCCCTAGCATAGGTGGAAGAGTGGCTTTAATAGCAGCCCAGACCCCTCACACACAATGAAAGGGAGGGGAGGGGAAAGAAGAGAATGTGAGTATAGGTGCCCAAAGGTGAGACAAGGAGGTCATTATTATATCTTTAAATCTATTTTTCAATGAAATTTGAGTGGGTGCATGAAGGCAAAGAGAACAATTGTGAAAAGGTTATTTTGTAGAGTGGGAGAGTCCATATGTTAGAGAAAAATAATAGGTGTGCCAGGCCATGCCATGTGCCTATTTAAATTTATTGTCATGAATTCAAATGATGAACAGTCAGAACAGTGTTTTCTGATCCTCCACCCATTTTCAGCTACTCAAACAATGGCTCAAAGAAAGTGGCATTTGAGATTAAGCAGCTCTGAGTTTTTTCAAGTTAGGATAACATAGGAAGAGAAATGAGAATGGTTCCCAGATGGATTGTATCAGATGGAAGTGAGAAAGAAAGAAGTGACAGATAATGAAAAAGAAATTGGGGTCAATGTATGAGATGTTCTGATGAGAATAGGAGGTAATGATCAGAGAATGTGAAGCTTAGAATCTAGATTTCAGACCTGATACAGTTATCAGGGGGATTATGGGTCACGAATATGACTACGAAATTGGGTAGCTGAGGAAAATTGTATAAGCAGTGAACTCTTCATGACCATGTATATTCATGTAAACCAAATCTGAAACAGAAATAAAAAGCAAGTTCTCCTTATATTTATTTCTGTGTTGACTCTTCAACTATATTATTAGGTACAATACATCAGAGCTATATACCAATATAGTAAATCCTTGGTCATAGTAACCTTCCAGATGCAGGATTCTGTAGGACTGAACTTGGTTCCACATTTAGAAACAAATGTCGATTCCAATAGTGTCAGTTAATTCCTTTCCAATTCTGTGTACTTGAACTATGTGAAGCAGAAAAACATAGTCTAAGACACATCCATTACTTTACATATCTACCTGTGTATGCGTTTAAACATGCATGTTCTACTCTTTTAGCATATTTCAATTATATAATACTTGAGCTAGATAAGACGCTTGGGTAATCAAATCCATTGGGTCCCTGCATTGTCATGGCTGAGAAACTGTTCCGTGTTTTCGCTACCCTGGCCAGGAAAATTTTGTCTACTATATAAACTGAAAAGAAAATCATGGTTTAAATCACTTTTCAATATTAAATAAGGGCATATAATCTCAATGTACAAGGTTAGCATTGCATCTGGGCACTATTTGGGACCCATGTAATATGCTTTTTAGACAGGCTTCTGCACCAATAAAAACCTCATGGATGGAAGAGTGAATTATCTTTACTTCAACCCTCTCACTTCCATTGAGCACCATTTGATATCAGGCATTGTAAAAAACACAAGACTTACAAAAATAGAAATAAAAACACTTCCTTGTGTTTGTGATATGTATGGCTGTATATGTATGTGTGTATTTAATTTTTATATAAAATAATTTTTTGAAGTTAGTATATGACTGACCATAGATACGTGTTATTGATTGAAAATAAATCATATTCTCCTCCTTAAAGAAGAAATGAGTTAGTGGGAAGAGAGATATGCAAATCAATTATTATAATACTAGTGGCCCAGTGCACAGATTCATGCACATTGAAATTAATTAGAAGAAATATTTTAATATCATTATTTGACCTTTCTCTATCATAGAAGTGTCAGAGATGAAAGAAAATTAGTAAAATGTATATGAAAATAATATATAAATTGATTATTAAATAAACAATACAACATGATATAACAACAACAAAGACACGATATAAAAACAACATTGTTAAAAACAATGACTGATAAATTGATTAAATTTATTCTAATATCTCCCTGTACACCACATTAAGAGTGAAAACACTTTCAGAGTGGTTGACTAATTTCCCTTGTGATGAAGAATTTACAACTTTAACTAACATCACATGCTCTTCGAATTCGAGAGAAAGCAACATATAACTGATCATGTGCAAAAACGGGTTCAGGTAGGAATATTCCTACTCTGTCTAGAGTTTGTCCTTGTAATTTATTAATTGTCATTGCAAATGCTGGCATCACGGGAAACTGTCTTTGAATTAATTTAAATGGGAGGGGAGTGTCAGATGGGGATGTATATCATGCATGCACAAGTCAACGTTTATTTTTAAATTAGAGGCCCGATGCACAAAATTCATGCAAGGGTAGGCCTTCCTTCCCCTGGCTGCCAGTACCAGCTTCTCTCTGTTACCTGAGACCTGGGCTTTCCTCTAGCTGCCAGTAGGCACTGGGGACCAGGGCTTCCCTCGCAGCCCCGGCTTTGTCCGGAAGGTCATCTGAAAGGACGTCTAGTCTAATTAGCATATTATGCTTTTATTATTATAGATTGCCAGTGCCTGTCATATGTACCGGCTGGTCGGTCATACAGTCGTATGGATGTACAGTCGGTCACTTAGCCTTTTACATATATAGATAATAATTGCTATCATTGTGGTTATTATCAAGAGTAGTGGAAACATTGGAGAAAAAGAGTCTGCATCCTTGGGAGAGTTGGGGAACCTCCATAGCCTGCAGCTCTGTTGCTAACTTTTTGAAGGAGTTCATGTACCTGTGGCTGAAGTGGTAATTGCATACTTAGATAGTGAATTGAATGTACCTAAGATATAGGTATACATAAGGTGTTGTAGAAGCTAATATGAAAGGAAGCACCACTGAAGCTGGGTTTAGAAGGATGAGCAAGTGGAAGCAGAGAATATGGTAGAGTTACCATTATCTGTGGAATAGAGATCAGCATGAAGTCACGACTTAGCTTCACCCAGGGCCTGATTTTCCAGTCCATCATCCTGAGCAATCATAAAGCATTACTCCTCCCCATGGCTGGGTATTTAGATTAACCTTTGGCATCATGGCATTCTGGGGAATTTTCTTAGGCTCACCTTTCAAGATTTCAAGTATTTAATGGAACTATTATTGAGAATGACACGATTTAAATGAAAATCAAACACACACATAATTTCCTCACATGTAAGAAACCCTTCTATTATTCATTGGGCATAATACTTTTGCAATGCCATCTAAAATCTTATTATTCATCCTTTACGGGAAGATTAATTCAAAGATTAAAATGGGTGGACACATGAATGAACACAAGCAAGTGATGGAATGCAGACATCTATGCTTTCATGCATTAAAGCGTGATAACTATGGTGCACTGCGATGGATCTTGTAAACACATTTTAATACAAGAACATAAGTGAGATTTGACAAACCTGAGGAAGGAAAAATGTACTTCCTCTTTCTTGTTCTTGAAGGAATCCCCCTCCACAGACTATATGCTCATATAAATGAACGGCACTGTATGTGACATTATGTTGTTCACAGAATAAGAGCATTGTGTGATTTCAAGTTTTAATGAGCCCCCCCACAGCAGTATTTCATACAAAGGGCCTTCCTTTGCATAACTTGTGAGGATTACTTGGAAGACAAAAACTTAATGTGTTCAATGAGCACAGACATATTTTTAAAACACGTTCTCTTCAGGAAGGTCTATAAATATGGATTAGTGTCAACAATAAAAAGAAAGTTTAAGAAAAAAATATTTGAGTTTCCAGGATAAGAGGAACCAAAAGGACTCCACCTGAGATGGAGGGCACATGCCCACCGCTTAAAACCAGGCAGTGGAGTGGGACTCTTTGCAACCATGAACACATAAGAGGCTGCAAGAGACTGCTCTGAACTGATGCCCGGGGCTATCACTGCTGCGGACTGAAGGTTTAAGGAGGCAGGAGAGGATGGACACATTTTTTCTAAGAATCTGAGAAAAGGCATTTGCTGGCTCTATGGCTTGGTCTACAATATTCTCAACATTACCATGGGGTAGTTACTTGAAAAACGCACCCTAACCCCTGATTCTGGGTCAGTGAGTCAGAAGGCGGGTAGAGATAACCATAAGACTAGCTTAGTGGATGGGAGGGAGAAAGAGGAAGAGGGAAGACAACATGTGTTAAACAAACAAATGTCACTTTCCGTTCAAAATAAGGTTGAAAATTAATATCTCCAAACTCAAAAGACAATCAACAATCAGAAGTTGAAATTAACCCAGATAAAATTAATATAATATAGCCTGACAAAAAATTTAGAACAAGTATTTTGAAGATGTTCAAAGGCCAAAATAAAATCTTTTTTTATTTAAAAAGCACCAGAAAGTTTGAAACAAACAACATACAAGAGAAGCAAGAACAATGCATATGAAAAATATATTATTTAAACTAAAAAATGCAATCATGGGTATAAATTCTAACCAGGACATAGAGTGAATTTGACAAGAATATAGTTTCCAGATACAAAGAAGCAAGCTTTAAAAAGAATGGATAAAGGTATGCAAAGCAGATCAAGAGGTTCTGTATTAGTTACATATTATTGCATGACAAATGACCCCAAAACTTAGTGCCTTAGCCCAACATTTATATCTCAAAGTGTCTGTCGGTCAGGATTCTAGCTTGGTTCTGGCTCAGGGTCTCCCAGGAGGCTGGGATGTTGATTGAGGATGCTGTCATCTGAGGGATAACTGTATGATGCAGCAAAATTTATAAAAATTTATACTTTATTACTATCAATTATCCTTTGTTTCCCCATGTTTTCTTTTTTTAAACCCTATTAATATCTAACGTCTAGTTTCCTCGTATACTTCTGTGTGTAGCGTATTTTCCTAGGGTGATTTGGCCCATTTTAAAAAAAAAAACTTTCAATCTTCCTGAGTGCCGAAAATGCATTTCTTATGGACAGAAAATATTATGTCTTTCTCCCCCCACCCCCTAGTCTGACAGTGTTTTTCTTTTAATAGTTCAGCTTTTCTCATTTTCATTATGACACAGGTTTGATCCGGGCTGTCACTGTATTCTGGCAAAATGAGAATTCGTGTTGGTTTTCGATTTGGAAATTGTCAGAAGAACTTCTATTAACTCAAGCTTGTCATAAACAGCAGCAGCAGGAATCACTAATAATATAACCTATCTCAACCACCAGAAGTTTCTCTGAAGTTTTATGGTGTGTGTCAAGCAGGGCTTAATCCAAGGTGAAAAAGGGGAGAGAGAGGAGAGGGAAGAAAATTTGCAATAAATTCTCTTGTGTTTAAAATGATCAACAATGGACATAATTATGAGTTATCAAATTTTTATATACTGTTTATAAAATTATTTGAAACATGTTTCATAAAACTTGAGAGTCATATATTCAGAATATCATTTCCTCAGCTTTATAGAAGTATGTGATATATAATAAGCTATGTCTTTTTAAAGTATATAATTTGATAATTCTGGAATATGCCTAAAACCATAATCACAACTAAGTTAATGAATATAGCTATCTTCCTTAAAAACTATATCAAGCACTATCATTTCTGCACAGAAAAAAAAGACCCACCATCAATAAAATGACAGGAAAACCTACTGTAAGGGAGAACATATTCGTCAATGATACATTCTTTTAGGGGTTAATTTCCAAAACATATAAACTCATACAACTCAACAGTAGGAAGACAAACAATCTAATTAAGAAACGGGCAGAGGACCTGAATACTTCTCCAAAGAGGACATACAGATGGCCAACAGACATGAAAAAATGCTCAAGATCACTAGTCATAAGAGAGATACAAACTAAAGCTACAATGAGGTATCATCTCACACTCATCAGAGTGGCTAACATCAATAAATCAACAAACAAGTGCTGGTGAGGATGTGGAGCAAAGGGAACCTTTGTGCACTGGTGGTGGGAATGCAGACTAGCACAGACACTGTGGAGAACAGTATGAAGTTTCCTCAAAAAATTAAAACTAGAACTGCCTTTTGACCTAGTGATCCCACTTCTGGGAATATATCCTAATAATCCCAAAATACCAATCACAAAGAACATATGCATTGTTATAGCAGCATTATTTACAATAGCCAAGCTATGGGAGCAGCCCAACTGCCCATCAGCAGATGAGTGGATATAAAAGTTGTGGTACATCTACACAGTGGAATACTATGTGGCTCTAAAAAAGAAGGAACACTTACCCTTTGTGACAGCACGGATAGACCTGGAGAGTATTATGCCAAGTGAAAGAACCCAGTCAGAAAAAGACAAATATCATATGATCTCACTAATATGCGGAATCTAATGAACAAAATAAACTGATGAAAAAAATGGAACTGGAAGCATTGATACATGGAACAGACTGGCTGATGTCCGAGGGGAGAGGGGCGGGGATGACTGGATAAGGATGGTGAAGGGATTAGCTAAAGAACATATATGAATACTCTATGGACGTTCGCCGCAATAGTTTGGTGAAGGCCAAGGGAGGTGGAAGCAGGGGTGGGTGGAGGTGGGCAAAGGGGGTGGGGAAATGCGGATACCTGCAATAATGTCAACATTAAAAATAAGAAAAGAGAAAAAATATGCCTAAAACTATAACCACGAATAATTAATGAATATATTTATCATCCTTAAAAATTTCTTCAAGTCCCTTTGCACTCTTCCTCTATGCCCGCCTCCCTCTTCCTCCCACTCCCAGCATCTATAGTCAACCATCACTTGCCTCCTGGCACTGTACATTTCTTCACATTGTCTAGAATTTTAAGTAGGAGAAATCATGCACTCTTATGTCTCTTTTCTGTCACTCAGCGCATAATTATTTTGAGATTTGGTTATGGTATTGTATGTGTCGATATTTCATTTTTCTTGCTCATCAGTATTCCTTTCTATGGATATACAGTAGTCCCCCCTGATTGTGGTTTCACTTTCCAGGGTTTCAGTTACCCATGGTCAAATGTGGTTTAAAAATATTAAATGAAAAAACACAGAAGTAAATAATTCATAAGTTTTAAGTCGCACACCATTCTGAGGAGTGTGGTGAAATCTTGTAGAGTTCACCTGTTGATGGGCTAGTTCCAGTCTTTAGCTATCACAAAGAGAAGTACTAAGAACATTTGTGTACAAGTCTTTGTGTGGACATTTGTTTATATTTAGCTACACGCCTAAGAGTATAATGGCTGGGTCACAAGTTAGGTGCTGTAAGTTTTCTTTAAGAAACTGCCCAACTGTTTTCCAAAGAGTTGGTACAATTGCACATTCCAACAAGGGTATTGCTGACATTCAGTTTGATCAGGCTTTTAAATTTTAGCCATTCTAATGGGAGGAATCTCATGATTTTAATTTCCATTTCCTTAATGAATAATGATGTTGAGCCTTTTTATTTTTTATGTGCTTATGCTCTGTGCATATATTGTCTTTGGTGAAGCATCTGTTTAAATCTTTTGCCCATATTTATTATTAGGTCCTTTGTCTTCTTATTGAGCTGCAAAAGTTATCTATATATTCTAGATATAGGTCTTCTGTCTGATAAATATTGTACAATTATTTTTCTCCCAGTCTGTGGCTTTTCTTTTTATTTTCTTGATATGTCTTTTGAAATATAAAATTTTTAATTTTATTAAAATCCAATTTTTTTTCTTTTATGGTTTGCGTTTTTGTATATTTAAGAAATCATTATGCAAGTGAAGGTAACTAAGATTTTCTCCCAGGTTTTCTTCTAGAAGTTTTATAGTGACAGCTCTTATATTTATATCTATGATACATTTTTATTTAAATTTTGTGTGAGGGTGTGAGGGAAGAATCCATACTGATTACAGTTCTTGCACAAATAATCAAAACTTTATTTCTTTATTTACTTATTTTGCCACTTTCCCAACTTTGTTAAAAATCAATTGACTATATAGGGGTGGATCCACTTTTGGACTTTTAAGTCTGTTCCATTGATCGATTTGTTCATCTTTACATTAATACCATACCTTTTGATTAGTGTGATTAGTGTAGCTTCATGCTAATCTTATAATCAAGTTGTGTAAACTCTTCAAATTTGTTCCTCTTTTTCAAAGTTGTTTTGCCTATTGCAGTTCCTTTGCATTTTCATATAAGTTATAGAATTAGCTTTCAATTTTTACACAAATGCCTGGTGGGGTCATCCTTCAATATTGGATTGAATTTACAGGTCAATTTCATAGCAATATCAGGTCCTCTGATTTATGATCAAGTTTCAGACATCAGTGGTCTTTAAACAGGGGCCAAATGTTGATGGCTGGTATTTAGGGAAAACAATGCAAGGGAAAGAGAAAGGGAACAAGCTAGAGCAGTAAGTAACTTTAATAATTAACAATAATACAGGTCATGGGGTCTCTCAGTTACAGCTCTGACCTGGGTGAGCTGGAGAGTTACTCGGCTAATAGAGAAACCATACTTCTCACTGGCCCTTAGCATGCCTACCTAGTGTTGATTTCTCTACACATTGCAAAAATGATTGCTACTCACTCCTTCTTTTCTACTCTTCCTCACTAACAGCTCACAAGTCTGAATAAACCCTCTTTATACCTTGTTTCCTTTTCCCTGTGGCTTAGTCACAGTCCTTTTGCCCAGGCTCCTAGATCCTGCTACGTCAGGCAGCGGGTCATTGGTTTGTTGCAATTTGGCCACCCAATTTAGGTGGGTTTGGGGCACTCCCAGAATTCTACAGAGACATGTCTGTTCTCAACATCTCTCCTGCACTTGGTACAAACTGTACTGTATTTGAATACTGTCCTTGTCACATTGTGACTCAGAGTTGCAGCTGTCCTAGTTTCATCAGAGATGGGGTAGGTTCTTTTTATTGCTCTTCCTTCCTCCCTCCCTCCCTCCCTTCCTCCCTCCCTTCCTCCCTCCCTCCTCCCTCCCTTCCTCCCTCCCTCCCTCCCTTCCTTCCTCCCTCCTCCCTTCCTTCCTTCCTTCCTTCCTTCCTTCCTTCCTTCCTTTCTTCCTTCCTTCCTTCCTTCCTTCCTTCCTTCCTTCCTTCCTTCCTTCCTCCCTCCCTCCCTCCCTCCCTCCCTCCCTCCCTCCCTCCTTCCCTCCCTTTCTTTCTTTTGTTTCTCATTCTTTTTTTTTATTTTTTTATTAGGGCTTGTTTTAGAAAGGACATCGTAAAGGGAAAAAACACACACAACTAAACAAAACCTTTGTCATTCCACCTTGGTTAACTTTAAGATGTTAAAACCATCTTTCCCCCGCTAGGGCAGTGCTTGGCTGAGGAGAGACAGGAGAGCAGGGATGGGGAAGGGACTTTGCTACAAAGGACTCTGCAGGAATCTCTGTTTTAATCTTCCTGGCAGGACTTTCTCAACATGGCTTCCATCCGTGCCCTGCAAAGATCAATAACTGCCTTATCAAACAGATTTACCAAACATCTTGTCTGTAAGCCAGCCGAGATCAAAAGGATGACAACTTCCAAGAATTCACAAAGTTACAGTTGACATACCAGTGTTCAGGAACCTTCCTTCTAGCAGCTACATACCAGTGTCCCCTGTCCGCTTAGCTCAGACCATTTCTGGCTCTCGTTCTTCAGGCTGGATTCCTTTGTATGGATCCGGTGCATGTTTGCCCTCCAGTAGCCTGCAGTATTTGCATACATTTGCAAATAAGCACCAACAATATTTGCATACAGTGTGAAGAAACTGAAGTTCAGAGTGTTAAGTGACATATTCAAAGATGTTAATTCAGACAAGGCAGAGCCGAGACTTAATTCTATCTTCTTAGCGATAGGTGCGTTTACTTTATTTTAAAAATATATCATATCCATCCCTGTACGGGTGGCACCGTTGGTTGGAGCATTTTCCTGTACACCAAAAGGTTGCAGGTTCAATTATCAGTCAAAGCACATACCTAGGTTGTGGGTTTGATCCTTCCAGTTGGGGTGCGTACAGGAGACAACCGATCAATGTTTCTGTCTCACATCATTCTCTCTCTCTCTCTCTCTCTCTCTCTCTCTCTCTCTCTCTCCTCCTCTCTCTCTCTTTCTTTCTAAAATCAACAAATATATCCTTGGGTGAGGAATATATATGCGATGTTCAAGGATATATATATCCTCCAGTAATTGTCCAAGGATATATATATCCTCCAATAACTGTCCTAGGAGGATTATATTATTTCTTCAGAAACTGACTGAATCAGAGAATCAGTCACTTACCTCAGGTCATACAGATATAATTGTAGAGCTGAGCTAGGACCAGGTCTGACCTAAATCCAGGGTGTTTTTTTGGTGCAAGAGGCGACAACCTAAATTGCTTAACTAGCGCTTTCTTCCTCTCTCAAACCAGCATCTCTGACCATATTTCCTTGGCTATATTACTATTTTTTAAGTCTTGTCTGTACTATCTGCATTCCTCAGATAATTTTGTGAATTAGTCAAAACAGTATAGTTCAGTTTTTCTCTATTATGTCCCCGGGGTCTGGAACATTGTGCCGGCTGCTTGTGAATATTTAAAACTTCTCAGTCCTTTTACTCCCACCAAGGCCGTTTCGGACTTTGAATGAAGCCCATGGAGAAAAACCTGTGCTTACTTATAAACTCTTTATTGACACTGTTCTAAACAGTCATCAAGTAACAGAGATTTGGAAAGTTCCCACCATAACCAGTGCTAATTACTGAGTGAGAGGATCTGGGAGTCAACGGCCTTCTTGTAAATATTGCAGTTTAATTTTCTGACCTTCTTTCAATGTTTACCCTGCCTTGAAGAAGACCGGACTGCTTATTGCCTGGAATGGCAGAATTTTCATGAGTTATCAGAAGTATTACCCTGGTAGGAAGGAAAATTATTTTCTTGAACTCTTTCAAAGGTGTCTTTTGAAAGATGTCCACCTGTATTTGGAGATATGAATAAGGGATCTTAACATTTCATGAACATCAGCTGATTTCAGGCCAGAACATGGGCAGGCCTCAAACTGCAGGGTTACTGGGGAATGTGGGGCTCAGGCAAACATCTTAAACCAAATTCAAACATATTTAATTAAATAACCTTCTATTCAAAACACCTTTGTTAATTACAGTCAAGCGAATTTCAACCTTACAGAACGTGGTTTATGAGATTGCAATGTTATTTGGAAAGAATATGATCTTTTGGCTTTTAAAAGGGAGCATGGATGTGGATAGTACCTAGTGAGTTTAAACTTGTAACATGTGAAAGGGTGAAAGAGAATAAAACGGGGCAGAGAAAAGCTTACTATGCTTAGCAGATACCTTGCAGAAAGCTTGCAGCCTTGAACACCACATAACTTAGATCAGGGGTCCTCAAACTACGGCCCGCGGGCCACATGCAAATACAAATGTTGTATTTGTTCCCGTTTTGTTTTTTTACTTCAAAATAAGATATGTGCAGTGTGCATAGGAACTTGTTCATAGTTTTTTTTTAGAACTATAGTCTGGCCCTCCAACGGTCTGAGGGACAGTGAACTGGCCCCCTGTTTAAAAAGTTTGAGGACTCCTGGCTGAGATAACCAGAAGACACCTGGCGGTGGGAGGAACGAAGGACCAGACCCTCACGTCAGCCAGCCGAACTGCTTGCAGCCAACAATAGCTTATAAAAGTCTCCCCCTTCCTACACTCTCCGCTGACTCCCCTTTGTCCATTCAGCCTGTCTGCACCCGGACGACTGCAATAAAAGCTTTTTGATAAATTATAGCCTCATGTCATAGGTGCGCGATCCCCGCCCACTCCGAACCTTTCAACATGTGGAATCACTTGTTCTTAAGGATTCTGAATGATTTAGGACTGCATTCATCAGTCTTCTTTAATATCCAGTAATCAGGGCAACAATCTTGCCCTTAGCTTGTTGTTTACAACAATGCCCACTGCATGCTGGGTGACATTGTAGACTCTTCCGGTTTGGCCACAGGAACGTTTGTGGGGCATTCCTTCTGAGCAGTGCCCATTCCCTCGATGTCTACAATATCACCTTTCTTGTAGATTTGCATGAATGTGGCCAAAGGAACAACTCCATTTTTATTAAACGCCTAGAGAACATACAGTAGGTGCCTCTCCTCTTTCCCTTTGTGTTGGTCATTTTGGTGCATTACTGGAAGATGGAAGTTCCAGCCAAAAGGCTAGTCTGAATACATGTTTAAAGAGCTTTTGGATATCACAGTGCTGTGAATTAGTGGATGTTAAATTAACTGGACTCATGTGTAAAACTGCCAAAGGCAGAAGGACAACCTTAAAACATCATGAGAAAGTAAAACATTGCCTTTTATAAGAATAAATCAGCCTGGCCGGTGTGCCTCAGTGGTTGGATGTTGACCTATGAAGCAGGAGGTCACGGTTCGATTCCCAGTCAGGGCACATGCCCGGGTTGTGGGCTCAATCCCCAGTGTGAGGTGTGCAGGAGGCAGCCAATCAATGATTCTCATCATTGACATTTCTATCTCTCTCCCTCTCCTTTTCTTTCTAAAATCAATAAAAGTATGTTTAAAAAAATAAAGAATAAAGCAATATATTCAGTTTGATATGGAAGGAATTTGAGAGAGCAACATGCAATGATCAAAACTGGTCTTTGATCAGGACATGAAAACTAAAAACAGTGATTAAAAGCTACCCACAACATCCTTTGCTTTTGTGAGCTCAAAAGTTGGAGACAACCTACAGACACCATATGAACAATATCTGAAAGCTTCCGTCCCAGAGCAATCTGAATTTCAGAGGAGAAATGTTCTTTTTCCCAACAAGATTCCCAGAAATACTTTAAGCACAACAAAGCGACCCACTAACCTTTGATGCTCTCCACAGATTGGGCTGTTTTGGAAAGAACTCAAACGCCGTCTTCTCACGGAAGCCAGAAGTCAACACTTGTTACACAGAGCCGCATAGTCACCTCCTGGCCTTTTCATCAGAAAAAGCCAGGGACACCCCTCCCCCCACTCCCACGAGCAACAGAGAAGGGCAGTCCACGGAATTCCCCAATAACAGAATGACTGAGCAAAGGGGAAAGCAGTCAGGCTGCTTCCGGACTGGGCTGCCCTAGGTAGTTATGGCATATTATCGACCTATGCAATTACCCACACCGTGATTCCTCCTCTCGGCTGTACTTGGGCCTTCCGTTAGGGAGAGTAAGATACTCTCCTAATAGACTTCATCACCACACAACCCGTGAGATGGTTATTGTAAAATGAAATGGAAGCACAGAAAGGTCAAGGAATTTTCCAAGGGCATTTTAATCAATTACTAGTGGTTGAGTTGAAAGATTCAATACCTGGGTCAGTCTGAGGTCGAAGTCTTCTCATACTCCTCTTCTACCCTACATTCCCAGGAGCCTTCCATTTTATTCTCTGGCTCCTTGAGATGTCAACTCTCAGAGCCTCGCAAGGCACTGTTTTCCAAATTAGGGGTGGGGTGGGGGAACCCGTGCTGTTGTTTCTGTTCTGTCAGGGATCAACTCCACCACGGGCTTTGGGGACTTTACTGCCCTCAGGAAATACAACTCCTCTCTCAGCTACTTAGTTAATATCAGCCTTTGATCTTGACACAAGCTCTGGCATTTCCCAGAGTTTTCCTTTATCCACAGAGGTTACTTCAGAAATTCCATTTTTGGATTCAGAATTTGTTTTTCAAGTTGTATCGCTATTGCCATCTCCCTACATTCCCGACTCCCAAAATATCACCGGCTCCTCTCTACCACCGGTCTAAGAGTTAGGCATTTCCACATTGAACCCTGCTTACCCACAGCTGACTTCCAGCACCAGCATTCCTCAAGCAGTCTCCTGTGCACCATTGCCTTTGCAGGAACATAAGGATTATGAAGAATTCTTTTCTAAGTTCTAACAATTCTAGCCTCTTCTTCAGGAGCTACTTCCTACGTTTGTTGCCTCCATGATGTCATGGTGTTCTCCTTTCACTTTCCAGTTCTTCAGTGCCTGCTTAATCATCCTGCATATGAAATTCTCTCTGTTGAAATTACTGGTATGGATTTTTTCTCACGACAATACTGATTGATCCAAGACTCAGAAGCAAGAGATTATAAACTTTTCTCTTTTTGATCTAGAGCAGAGCCATCACAGTTACTCAGAGCAATGACAATTTTGCTCTGGCCGTGTTTTATTTTTTCAAATGTCCAGGACAGATTGACTGGCATATACCAGGGGTCTATTTTTGGTCTAGCTTTAGTAGAAGGGAAAAGGCCAGGTAGTTAAAACATGTTTCATTGGGAGCTGGCCCCAGAGAAAGAAAAATTATAAAAAGGGCATCTACTATGTAATTATGACTTCGGGTAATTAAACAATCCTAAAGGACTGAATCCTTTTGAATCATGAAAGGAAGAATACAGTATTTCATGCAGAATTAGTGTTGATTCTATTGTACCACATTCTATTTTTTTAAAAGAATTGTAAGAACTTAATTAAACTTGCCATTCTATGGATGATTTGATAAATAAGAATATTTCAATTTTGCCAGAATCTCAGCATTTAAAACATCTAGTTTCTGGAAAAGTGTTTATTCTGGGAGAGAAGGAGAAAGGAAGGGAGTGGGAGAGAAAATAAAAATATGAAAAACAAATTAGTTGAGTAATTTGGTATATATATATTACTCTTACTCTTAATTTGTTTATATCTATACTAGAGGTCCGGTGCACAAAAATTTGTGCACTCCGGGGGGTCCCTCAGCTCGGCCTGTGCCCTCTCGCAGTCTGGGACCCCTCGAGGGATGACCACTTGCTGGCTTAGGCCCGCTCCCTGGGGGATTGGGCCTAAGCTGGCACTCAGACATCCTTCTGGCATCCCGGGAGCCCTCGGGGGATGTCCACTTGCCAGCGGGGAGCAGGCCTAAGCTGCAGTTGGACATCTTTAGTGCTGCTGAGGAGGTGGGAGAGGCTCCCACCACCACTGCTTTACTGGCAGCCGTCAGCCTAGCTTTTGGCTGAGCAGAGCTCCCCCTGTGGGAGCGCACTGACCACCAGAGGGCAGCTCCTGCATTGAGCGTCTTCCCACTGATGGTCAGTGTGTGTCATAGTAACCAGTCATTCCCATTCGTTCTGCTGTTAGGGTCAATTTGCATATTACCCTTTTATTATATAGGAGTGCCTGGCCAGCCTGGGTGAGGGGCTGATGACTGCTTGCAGGCTGGCCACACCCCCTTCAGGGTGGGGGTTCCCCCTGGGGTGCCTGGCCAGCCTCATTGAGGGGCTGAGGGCCATTTTCAGGCTGGCCACACCCCCTTCAGGGTGGGGGGGTCCTGCTGGGTTGCCTGGCCAGTCTGGGTGAGTGGCTGATGGCAGTTTGCAGGCTGACCAAGCCCCCCAGGGGAACCCTCACCCCATGAGGGTGTGGCCAGCTTGGGTGAGGAGCTGATGGCTGTTTGCAGGCTGGCCACAGCCCCTTCAGTGTGGGGGTCCCCACTGGGGTGCCTGGCCATCCTGGGTGAGGGGCTGAGAGCCATTTGCAGGCTGGCCACAGACCCTTCAGGGTGAGGGGTCCCCGCTGGGGTGCCTGGCCAGTCTGAGTGAGGGGCTGAGGGCCGTTTTCAGGCTGGCTAAGCCTCCCAGTGGGGACCCTCACCCCATGAGGGTGTGGCTATCCTGGGTGAGGGGCTGATGGCTGTTTGCAGGCTGGCCACAGCCCCTAGCCACCCAAGCTCCCAGTGGAGGCTGGCTGGAAGCAGGTATCTGGGATTTATTTATCTTCTATAATTGAAACTTTGTTGCCATGAGCGGAGGCCATAGTCAGCTCAGGGCAGGTGGGAAGCTTGGCTTCCTCCATCGCCCAGGCAACCAAGCCTCCTGCTTGCTCCAGCTCCATGGCTGCCGGCCGCCATCTTGGTTGGGTTAATTTGCATATAGTCGCTCTGATTGGCTGGTGGGCGTGGCTTGGGGTGTAGCGAAGGTATGGTCAATTAGCATCTTTTTTTATTAGTATAGATATCTATATATCTATATATCTATATCTATATCTATATCATCTATATCTATATCTATATCTATATCTATATCTATATCTATACCTATCTATATCTATACCTATCTATATCTTCAGTGAGGACATACTTAGAGAGGGTAAGGGAGAGAGACAGAAACTTTGGCAACTTTTTAAAAAAAAATATATTTTATTGATTTTTTACAGAGAGGAAAGGAGAGGGATAGAGTTAGAAACATCAATGAGAGAGAAACAATGATCAGCTGCCTCCTGCACACTCCCTACTGGGTATGTGCCCACAACCAAGGTACATGCTCTTGACCAGAATCGAACCAGGGACCCTTGAGGCTGCAGGTCGACGCACTATCCACTGAGCCAAACCGGTTAGGGCTTTGGCAACTTTTTAATGACAGGACAACACTGAACCAACTGAGCCACTCTGACTCAGGCCAGGGTGGTTTTTATATTTTTATGTTCTGTTTGTGTATTTTCAAGAAGCCATTAGTAACTCATGGATTCTTACTCTTACCCACCAAATAATGTTGATACTTAGAAGTATAGTCATGCTGTAATCTAGTGAGTTCTGTGAAGAAAAATGTATAGGAAGTCTAGAATTTATTAGTCCCAAATCATAGAATGTAAGAGCTAGAAGAAATGTTATGATTTAGGAATTCCTTCATTTGGAAAATACAGAAACTCAAATTTAAGGAGGTTAGGTAGCTTGCCTAAGGTTATACAATTTGCTGGCAGGAGATTAGAGACTACATAGAATCTCATCAGTCAAAGCAATCTAAATGTTTGCTAAATATTCACTTTGCTATGTGTTGTGGCTATTTATTTATTTATTTAAAATACACGAATTAATGATATTTTAAAACATAAAAGTAGAGGGAATGACATAATGAACCTTCATGTATCCATCATCCAGCTTCCATAACACATGCTCATCATAATCCATAAACAAAATCTTAATTTATTTCTTCTTGAGTGATCTTTGGTAGTTTGTATATTTCAAGGAATTTGTCCATTTCATATTTTATTGTTCTCTGAACAGATGGAAGATCTATAGTGATGTACCTCTCTCATTCCTGATATTGGCAATGTGTGAATTCTCTCTCATTTTTTCTTTATTGCTCTGTTTCATAGGTCTTTGAGGCACTGTTCATTTTTCTTCATTATTTTGTTTTTCTTTTCTTCAGACTGAATAGTCTCTACTGACCTATTTTCAAGTTTGAGATTATCATTTTTTAAACCAGCTTAGATCTGTTGTTTATTCCCTGTAGTGGATTTTTCATTTCAGTTATTGTAGTTTCAACTCTAGAATTTCTGTTTTTATAAGATAGATGACTCTTATCTCTTTTGTGTATAATTTCTCTTTTTTTCCATTTGACAAGAAACCATTGTTATTCTTTCCTTTAATTCTTTAGGAATGGCTTTCTTGAGTTCTTGGTCATTTTTGTTATGGCTGATTTAAAGTGTATGTCAACTAATTCTAAAATGTGGGCTCCATTAAGGACATTTTTTGTTTTTATTTTACTTTTTGCTTTCCCCTCTCCACTCCCTCTCCCCCCCCAGGAGTGTAGTAAACATTCTTTTTCTTTTCATATCTCATAGTTTTTGTTGAGAACTGGACATTTTAAATCATATATTATAAACACACTGGCATCAGATATCTGTATTTTCCTTGAGTTGGTTGTCATTTCTGGGCTTTTGTTGTTTCCCTTGTTGCTGCTTATATTTTTAGTAACTTTCCTGGACTAATTCTATAGATTCTATAGTCTCTGTTGGGTGCAATTATTAAATTCCTTGCTAGATTTTTAAAATTACAAGTAATCATTTAAAAATTTCAAACATGGCTTTCTAGGGTCATCCTTGGAACAGCGTAATTCAGTGATAAGTCAATAATCAATCAGAAGATTACTTTAAATGCCTTGTCTATATGTCTCCTTCCCCTTATAAAGGGTAATTATCTGAGAAAGCACACCTTCAAACTTCCAGAAGTATAAAAACAGTCTTAGCTTTCATTTCCTACTTTTGCAGGGCCAGACGGTGATTGGGACCTACTTCTTTCTCTGTCCCCTCTCTCCCTCCCCCATTTTCTGGTCATTCACATAGCCTCGTACATATACACAGGAAATCTCATAGATTTTCAAAATTTCCTATGGCCATTTATTTTCCCAGGATTTCCTTTTAAATTCACAATCAGGTTCTTGTTTGCCCCTCTCGAAATCACAGTCTTAGGTAGTATTGTCAGCACTTTGTTATGTTTCTGGTAGGCTTTGGGGCCTGGGCATTTAATTGTTTTTCTTGAGGTGACCTCTTAGTCAAGTCAAATAATCACAATATCCTGGGAATAGAGATTTTCCAGGGGACTGCAAGTTTGTAAAAAACATTGACCGTTTTCTGAGGATAGTGCTTTTAATAGCCTCTCCATTGGCTGCAAGACTGGTGGGTGAGAAAGCAGGGATCGAAGAAGGTAATAACCCCAAATTAAATATCACATCCCTCACTATTTTATCAAGGTTCAGTAGTCTCTCTTGGATAGTCAGTTTTTTTTCCAGTTTATCTATAGCATTGATATATTTTTAGAGTTCTGAAATGATTGAAGTTGTTCTGCCATTACTTTCATTGCTTTCATGGGAAAATTAGTTCAGCAATGTTTTCAATCCATTGTTCTAGAAGTCAATCCACCTGTCTTTTTGAAATATGTTTTGGCTGAATATAGAATTTCAAGAGCTTAGTCCATTGTCTTCTGATTTGCATAGTTTCCGATGAGACATCTATCTTAATTCTGATATTTACTCATTTGTGCATAATGTGTATTTATTTCTCTGCTTTTAAGATTTTTTCTTTTTCATTGGTTTTAGTCATTTTACTATAATTTGCTCTGGGGTGTGTTTGTGAGTGTGTGTGTATGTGAGTGTGTGTGTGTGTGTGTGTGTGTGTGTGAGTGTGTGTGTGTATGTGAGTGTGTATGTGTATGTGAGTGTGTGTGTGTTTTCTTGTTTATTCAGTTCAGAGTTCTTTGTCTTGGGCCTTGGATCCACGAGTTTATAGTTTTTATCAAATTTGGAGAATTTCTGGTGAATATTTATTTATTTTTGTCCCCACTCTTCTTTCATCCTTGGACCCCAATGAAATAAAATTTAGTTGGCCTGTTAATATTTTCCACAGGTCACTGATTCTGTGTTCTTTTATTTTTCAGTTTTTTCTCTCTTCATTTCAATTGGGATAGTGATTATTGCTCTGTCTTTAAGGCAAACCATATCTTATTCTATACTGTTTAGTAAGCCTATTCAGAGAATAATTTATTTCAGATACTATCATTCTCATATCTAGAAGTTTCTTTGAGTCTTTTTCTTTTCTCCCATTTTCCTCATTTATGACATTTTTACATCTTATGTATATGGAGCACATTTAAAATAGCTGTTTTAATGTCTCCTATCTTTAATTTCTGTCATCTTTGCAGATTCTACATCTGCTTATACTAAGTTATATTTTTCTGGCTGTGGGTAATATTTTCTAGCTTCTTCACATGTCCAGTAATTTTTACTGGATTGTGGTCACTGCAAATTATACATTGTTGAGTGCTTTATTATGTTCTTTTGAAGAAATTAGAATTTTAGGGTGTACAGTTACATTACTTTGCAAGCTTGATCTCTTTGAAGTTTGTTTTTAAGCTCTTTTAGGACAGATCTAGAGGGGTCTTTATTCCTGGGCTAATTTAGCCCCTACATAAGCCACGGTTTTTCTAAGATCTCAGGCAACTGTCCATTATATTCACAATGGTCTGTTCTCTGACGTGAATAAAGTTGAACAATTTCCAGCCCTTAGTGAGCTCTGCAAGTTACACATCTAACAGCTTCTTAATAATTCTTCTTTACTCAAAAGTAGTTCTAATCTGGCCTCAGGTGGGTTTTATTGAGGATATATAAAAATCTACCAAAACTCAACAAAAAGAAAATAAACAATCCTCCAAATGCCCAAGCTGTTTGAGCAAACATTTCACCAAAGAAGATATATGGATGGCAAATAAGCCCACTTAAAAGTGCTCAACATTATTACTTATTAGGTAAAGCAAATTAAAAACACAATGCCATACTACTGTACACCTATTTAAATGTCTAAAAAACTGACACCACCAAGTGCTGGTGAGAACTTAGAACAGCTGAAAATATCATATACAGCTTATATGAAAATAAAATAGCACAACCACTTTGGAAAATACTTTGGTAATTTCTTAAAAAGTTAAACATACACTATTATTATCTAGACATTCATACTGAGTTGTTTACCCAGATGAAATGAATGCATGTGATCCTACAAATACTTACCCATTCATGTTTATTTGTAATAGCTCAAAACTGAAAATAACCCAAGTTTCCAGTAGCAGTTGAATGAATAAACACATTGGGCTATATACATAAAATAGAATATTACTCAGCAATAAAAAGGATAAACTATTCATGCATGCAATAACCTAGATGAATCTCGGAATAATTATGCTGAGCAAAAGAAGGCAGACAAAAACAAACAAACAAAAAAGATGTTATGCTGGGCATTATATAACATCCCTGAAAATGCAAACTGGATAGTCATGGTCATACTTACCATATTGTGCAATTTAAATAAAGGACTTTTTCCTTATCTTAGAGAAAAAGCTTCCAATATTTCATCATCAAGTATAATGTTACTTGTGAGTTTGTCAAACATATAAAAAATGTTCAGGTATGTTTTTTCTGTACCCACTTTGTTGAGTTGTTTTTTTTGTGTTTGTTTTGTTTTTAAATCATAAAGGTTGTGGTTTGTCAAATGCTTTTTTGTGCATCTGTTGAGATGATCATCTGATTTCTGGCTTTTATTTTATTAATGTGATATACTGATTTGTGTATGTTAAACTGTCCTGGCCTCCTAGGAATAAATCCTGCTTGACCATGGTGTGTGATCCTTCAGATGTGAATTTGGTTTGCTGATATTTGTTGAAAATTTTCGCATCTTATTCATCAGAGATATTGGCTTATAGTTTTCATTTCCTCTAATGTCCTTATCTGACTTTGGTATCAGGATAATACTGGCCTAATTAAACGAGTTTGAGATTGTTCTTTCAATTTTCAACCTCATAGAGGCTGTGAGCGTATTGGTCCCAGGTGAAAGGGAGAGGGAAACAAAAGGGTTTTGTGGGTCTCTACTCACTAACCTGACAGAGTTGTGTACTTGCTATTCCATATTGTTACAATTTCTCTTCTTTTTCTTAAATCTTATCCCTACCAACCTTTTCTTTTTACCACTCTGTGTGGCTATCTTCCGGGTTTCTCTCCCATATTCACTCTCTACCCTGTCTTTGCCCGAAAATGTTCATCCACCTCAATAGCTCCGTTTCTTCAAATTCAAGTTGAATTTGGCTAACAGGGAGAATCACAGGGGTTGGAGGGAGGAAGCGAGTGAGGGCAGGGCATTTATTCTCCTGGTTCCCACTTTTCAGGAGTGGGGGTGTTGGTTCCTCTTCAAATTATGAAAGGCCACAATGACCCCACATAATCTTTTTTTGTCTCCAGGTTCTAGTTAACTCTCCATTCCCTCAACATTCCAGGGCCCTGAGGGTGAATGGAATCATTATTCCATATGATTTCCCTGATGCCTGCTTACACCTTTGTAAATAGCCCCTTTATTAAACTCTCATCAAATTCTCCAATTTGCGTGTGCCAGCTGTTTCCTGCTGGGACTCTGACTGATACAGGCACTGTGCTCACCATCTTGCTCCCTTCCTCACTCTATTATCCATTCTTTATTTGAAGAAAACAAAGGATGAATGCCTTCCTCTTGTAACAGCATATGTTTTAATTAGTTTTTTTGTTTGTTTCTTTTGTTTTTAGGTTTCAAGGAGCTGAGACATACTCATGCTACCGTAAGTAAGTGGGAGTTTATTGTGAGGTCATAAACAGAAATCAAGAAGACAGTAATTTCTATCACAAAATCAGCCTTTACAGAAGAGCTGAGGCTGCACGAAGTTAGCTCTCAAGGGAACTATAAAGCAGTTCAGTTTCTATTCAGTCGCAATCCCTTTTCACACTCCTGTGAGCACCAGGGCTCCTATACACATTTTTCTAGATTCTCTCTTGACCTTAAGACTCCTTGGGAAATTTAGGGGCCATACGCAAACCTTTTGAATGTATTCAAGGGCATATGATTATGGCTAAGTCCTATGAATCTAGCATCTGCCAGCCCTGGCTTGAATTTTGACTTTACTTACTGTCTGTGTGTTTTTGGGAAAGTTGTTTAATATTTCTAAGTTAGTCCACTTGTTAAATGGGAATAATGACCAGTCTTATTTCATTTGATTCTTGGAAAAAATTCTATCTGAAAAAGATGGGCTGGGTAAAGAACAAATGCTTCAGGATATGTAAGGTACTGCTCCTATCATTTTCATTAGAAACAAAATTGTTTTGACAATGACTTGGGGGAAAAGAAATCACTGAACCCCCAGTCTGGCTGGCTGCCCATGGCAGGAAGATGAGGCTCCGGTGCTACATGATGTGATCAAAGGAGTTCTGTGGACAAGGACTGTACAACGTTGCTGAAATGGGTCCAACCAGGGTCAAGCTCAACTATCGGCAGGGTGCCTTGGGGACTGGTTGCAGCACCAGCTAAACAGGGAGCCCTGGTAAATCTTGCGCCTCAGTTACTAGTTAGGGCTCGTTCACTCCTCCATGGAGTTGGTACTTCTCTTTCAGCTCTAGGGAGCAGACACTCCCATTCATCCCTCACAGCAGTGATTCTACTGTCTCTCCTTTATGTGCTAACAGATCCACATTTGGTCTCTGCTACATTGTGGGTGTTAAAGGTTAGCTTCTAGGTCTTCAATTCTCTGTTCCAGAGAAGGATATGTACAGGTGGTCACCATCTTTCCTACTTGGTGGAACTTTGTTATTCCCTCACCTCCTGGGCTAAGGGACACCTTTGGACTGGCTGCCTTTGGGTCTGGAGGGCCTCCTTATTGAGTTGCTGGCATAGCAGAAACACCATGACTTATGTGAAAGTAGTTAAGAAGGAGACTCTAGGAAGGAGCCCCTTACAAGGAACTTTGCAAATAATAGTTATTTGAGAAATTGGCCAGCAAGGGATATAAATTCTACCACCTGAGTGAATTTTCTGGCATGTAAATTATACCTGATTAAAGCTGTTTGGTAGGAGTGGAACAGAAAAGTCAAATGAAACAGAGTGTGTGTAATGACCATTGGGGAATCATTCAAAAACAAGTATTTGTTGACATCTATGTGTCAAATACCATCCTAGCTATTGAATACAAAATATAAGTAGATATATTTCCTGACCTTCTTGAGATAATACATGGGGTATTGATCTTATTTTTAACTTCTTGGTAGAGGTGCAATGTAGATGGCATTGTAGTGTAGAATAGATTTTGTTTTTCTGGGCATGTGATAAAAAGCCATATTTCTGTATCCTGTCCACCAAGTATAAAATATTTATGGAGTGACACAGTGTGTGTCAAGGAAAATTATGTTTCAGATCAGGCAAGCTTTCCCCCTGGGCTATAATTTCCAATATTGAGTAGAATTACAATTTTGGTGACTTGATATCCCACTGACAATATAAAACTAACTATACATATTTTTTCATTTCCTGGAGATGTCAAAGAAGTAGTTCTTGGCCTCGTGACAATAAAAAATACTTTTGAACTTGTAACTGTCATAGGCATATATCTCATAATTCTTTTCATGGCCTTGGAACAATCTGTTTAATTTACTGTCCTCATAACCCACTTCTTTCCTTTTTCTTTTTTCTTTTTGTTTTATTTGTGGATCTGAGTCGACAATGGGTGAGAGTATATAAGAGGTTTCTGGCTGTTTGGTTTTCCTGAAAGAGCGTTTCCAGCTACACCATCGAGCAGGCAGTCATTCTCACTTTCATTTATGGAGGTGTACATAGTTGATGTTTTACCATATTCACCTGTCACTCAACATCTATTCATTTATTCAGCAAACATGTTTGATACCATTTGTCAGGCTGCGGTCTTGCTACTGGATATACAAATGCAAACTGTAGTCCTTAAAAAAATTACTGTCCAGTGAATGATAAACAGTGTCCTGCACGTGGTCATTCCCTCAAGTTTTGTAAATTCCTGAATGTTATATTATTTCAAAGAACAAATACAATTAAACACAATTAAACACAATAGTTTAATTGACAATATCAATCAGGGGCTTTATTATTCTCAAGTCAAAGATGTTCGCTCTCCTAGTAAACATATCACTCTGTGAGCTGATGCTGCCCACACTTCAGCTAGGAGCCCATGGTTGTACTTCAGCTATAGAATCTGGGGACAAAAAGTATTCTGAGTTAAATTTGGTTAGATTATGTCAAATGATTTATATTCTTACCTACAGTGTACAAACTTGTATTTCTCATACACTTGCCAGTCCTGGATATTATCAGTTTTAGATGACATTGGAAGCTAAGCCCAATGTGCAAAACAGATTTGGGCTTGGCCACCTTGGCAGCAGTGGGACCCAGCTGGGGAGGGCTCAGCACCCTGTCCTGTTGGTTTTCCCTTTTTTTCCCCTCTGGGTGCTCCCTGGCATCTCTGAGGGCTCCCAGGACTGCATTCATCATCGCTTGAAAATCGTGGTTTTTCTAGTTTGTCGTTTGTGGCTGCAATTGGTTGGTTTCTCATGAGTGTAATGACATATCTTTTATGGTACTTGAAGCAAAAATACATGGTTTTGAAATTAACAGTGTGTTTCTTTTGTTAGTAATGTTTGAGTTATAGTGGTATTTAAATATTATTTCTAGTTTTCCAGACACAAAATAAAAAGTCATTATATGCTTTATGCATTGTTTTAAAAAAACTTCCTAAGATTGCAGGAGGATGCCAATAGAGAGCTTTGTTATTTTCAGGGCTCACATGCTACCCTCACTACAAATTCAGCCATGTATGTCATATTGACTCATTCAGGTCACAAGAGAAACAGCTAGCACACCCCAAGAGGAACATCTCTAAACTTAATACATTAGTGTATTCCATTATGGCGTGAAAGGCTTTCCAAAGGACTGATCTAATGTTTATGGAAATATGCATGCTTAGGTTGGAAGACTTGTAAATACCAGGACAATCTCGGGAATGTACAGGGCTCTAAATACACCGCATTAGCTTGGACAAGGGTAGAATGTGGACAGATGTACCAGTGACAATGGATCTTTTGGATCATGCTCTCCACTTACTTTTCCCATAAAGGCACATCCCGAAATTGCACTAAGTATGCATCAGTTTATAAACATGGTCTGAAGCACTGAGATGAGCTGACTAGACATGAACTCTTTAAAAGGTGATAGGCTTCCAGGGCCTCTCAATTTGGGAAAAAAGTGGAAGGGAGAGCAGTAGTGCCCTGCCAGTCCAGGAAGTCAACAGAGTAGCCACTATCGCAGAGCAGTCAAGAGCCTTGCTTTCAGACATAAATGATGTGTCAATGAACCATGGGGTAGGTAGCTCCTAATGACTCCCCTCAGGGTATTTATACCCCTGTGTCAATCCCTCCCAATGAGTGTGGGTTGGGCTGGATAACTTGATTCTAATGGACAGAATATAGAAGAAGTGATGTGATGTCTCTGAGATTTGATTATAAAAACACTGCACTTCTATCTTGGGTACTCTCACTCCCATGGCTCTCCCTTAGGGCTTGAATACAACCTCAACCTCATGAGAGCCTTTGGGACAGAGGTCCCCAACTAAGCTATTCCTGGATTCCTGACTCAAAGAAACTGCTTTTTGGGGAGTTATTTTGTTATTTAAGCTGCTAAATTTTGCCGTTAATTTTTTATACAACCATAAAGAAACAATATAGACTGTTTTAAAAATACAGGTCTGTAGGGAGCTGCTATAGGGTTAAGCCTCGGACTGACCGGTTGGCAAAGCCACAAACAAGTCCCAGCTTAGAGGGCACAGTCCTCTTAGCATAATTAGGCTTGACCTTATGACGCTCCCTAGATCCTTCCTAGGTAGTTAATGGGCTGCGGGAAGTGCAGCAAGTGCTGCCAAAACAAGTGAAACTCACAAGAACATTGTAACTATGGTGACCACTACCTTGTTTACCTCTGGCTATAAAATAAAGGCTCAGCTTGCCTCTGGATCTCTCTCTGTGGCCTCAGCCAGGCACAGGAAGATCCACCTAGACCAGTGATGGTGAACCTTTTGAGCTCGGTGTGTCAGCATTTTAAAAACCCTAACTTTGGTGCCGTGTCACATATAGAAATTTTTTGATATTTGCAACCATAGTAAAACAAAGACTTATATTTTTGATATTTATTTTATATATTTAAATGCCATTTAACAAAGAAAAATCAACCAAAAAAATGAGTTCACGTGTCACCTCTGACACGCCTGTCATAGGTTCACCATCACTGGCCTAGACCCAGCTTATTCTCTTTGTCTGTCTTTTCTTCATCCTTCACTGCCCTCCCTCAGGCTTTTGGAACTCTTGGCTGAGCTGGCTGGGCACACAGGTCCTTTCTATAACATGTAAACAAAGGGGAAGAAAGTTCTATGCTAAATGGTCCTCTGTTAGTAAAACGTCAGGAACCTGGATCTTTGATGATAACTCATCCAACAGAGAGGCAACTCGCTTGGCCAACATAATTGTCACCCCACATTTCAGGATAGCCATCATCACCACTGATTTTACAGCATGCTTAGGCTTCTTTACAGCATCTAAGTAAAGAGTGTTTAACTGACACTACCCTCCATCTTACTTAATACCCAGGTTCCATGAAGCAGTCTAGGGACTGCAACTCTACAGAGTTTAGAGGTTGGTAGTACCATATTAGACATGCCCTATATACTAGCCTCCTCAATCTTCATAGGAGCACTGTGCAATAACTATTGTCATCATTATTTTAAAGATGTGGAGACAAGCAGATGTTAATACACTAGTCCAGGAATCATAGGTAGAAAAACTGAAGAGAAAATTAAAAGCCAGGTCTGCCTGGCTCCAAAGCCAGGGCTCTTTCCTCTTTATTATTCCTCCTCCAGGTGTTGGGCTGACACTCCGGTGAGCAGGGTGCACACAGAGATGATTATTTGGGGTGGAGAGGGCTTCACAGAGGGGTGCAAATTTGAGCTTACGTGTTTTACAGGGAACCCAAGAGACCTGTGAGCAGGGAAGGGCGAGACACAATGAAGCACCAGGAAATGCATCAGTGCAGCCAGGAATGAAAAGAAATTAACCTCATACCATTTGCTGATGGGATCTGACACAACCCTGCCAATTCTAAGATAAAATAAACTGCCACTTACACTCATTTGACCTCCTTCTAGTCCTAATTTATTGTCCTGAGGAGAGATCTTGGAGCAGGAAGTTGCTTCAAATCTAAATACGCATCATCTTTACAGCAAATACTTTACTTACATCAGGCTTTAGTGTGTTCTATTTTGTTAGCCCAAAAATACCAGCAACAGTTTGTAATTATTTCCATTTTTCCCCAAGTGGTTACAATCTTTATAACATTGAATTTAAATAATTATATCCTTCTGGGATTGATTTTTTAAAAAAACATTGTGTGTTAGGCTGAATTTGCAATGTTTCATTTAACATTGCCGAAGGAAAGAACACATATTTAAAATATTTCGAGCTGGAGCTTTACATAGACAAAGAGAAACTTCAAATATTGATTACTAGTTCCACTCATATTTTGCACCAAAAAAATAGGAGGAGTTGCAAATACAAGTTTGAAGCTGACCATTATGGGTAGTAAGAGCATCAGCAGGTGATTCCTCATTGGGGTGACTGTCTCAGGAGTTCTGGAATATAGGGGATCTATGGAGAGTCCTATTTGCATGAGGATATACAAACATGGCTGATGGAAGAACTCTCCAGCACTGGGGCTGAGGGTTTTTTAAGAATATCGTTATTGTTGAAAATCACACAGTTCCTCCTTTTCCTCCCATTAACCTCTTCCAGCCCACACCCGTCCCCCCCCCCCCCCCATCCTGGGGCCCTCACCACCCCATTGTCTGTGGCCAGGAGTTATGCATATATGCATACAAGTCCAGTGATTGATCTTTTCCCCCCACCCTCCCCTGCCTTCCCTCTAAGTTTCAACAGTCTGTTCCTGCTTCTATGTCTCTGGATTTATTTTGATCATCAGTTTATTTGGTTAATTAGATTCCACATATGAGTGAGATCATGTGATACTTATCTTTCTCTGACTGGCTTATTTTGCTCAGCATAATACTCTCCATCCATACTGTTGCAAACGGTAAGAGTTCTTTCTTTTTTATTGCCACATAGTATTCCATTGTGTAGATGTACCACAGTTTTTTAAATCCACTCATTTGCAGATAGGCACTTAGGCTTTTTCTGAGTCTTAGCTATTGTAAATTGTGCTGCTATGAACATGGGGGTGCATATATCCTTTCTGATGAGTGTTTTAGGTTTCTTAGGATATATTCCTAGAAGTGGGATCACTGGGTCAAATGGAAGTTCCATTTTTAATTTTTTGAAGAAACTCCATACTGTTTTCCACAGTGGCTGCACCAGTCTGCATTCCCACCAGCAGTGAACCAGGGTTCCTTATTCTCCACAACACTTGCCATTTGTTAATTTGTTGATGATAGCCATTCTGACAGGTGTGAAGTGATATCTCATTGTCATTTTGATTTGCATTTCTTGGATGATTAGTGACTTTGAGCATTTTTTTCATATGTCTCTTGGCCTTTTGTCTGTCCTCTTTTGAAAAGTGTCTATTTGGGTCCTTTGCCCTTTTTCAATTGGATTGTTTGTCTTCCTTTTGTTAAGTTGTATGAGTTCCCTATATATTTTGGAGATTAACCCCTTATCAGATGTATCATTGGCAAATATACTCTCTTGTTATTTTGATGATGGTTTCTTTTGCTGTGCAGAGGTTTTTATTTTGATGTAGTCTCATTTGCTTATTTTCTCCTTAGTTTCCATTGTCCTAGGAGATTTATTGGTAAACATATTGCTACGAGAGATGCCTATGGTTTCTTCTAGGATTTTATGGTTTCACATTTTACATTTATGTTTTTTATCCATTTTTGTTTATTCTTAAGTATGGTGTAAATTGGTGGTCTAATTTCATTTTTTTGCATATATCTGTCCAGTTTTCCCAACACCATTTATTGAAGAGACTGTCTCTGTTCCAATATATGTTCTTGCTCCTTTGTCAAATATTAATTGAGCATAGTGGCTTGGGTCAACTTCTGGGTTCTCTGTTCTGTTCCATTGATGTATATGTGGAGCTGAGGTTTTTAAAAGAAGTAGTGTGGGGGGAGGGAGAGTCAATGCTGCCTGCCAACTGGTGAACTTGAGGGTTATAGCTCCTACGTTTCCTCTTGGAATCATGGACTTGAACAAGATGTGGTGTTGTGTCCTTTAACAGCCTAAAATGTAAGGGCCAGGCTACTGTTTCTGAAGCCTTGTAAAAGGTTCAGTATTCCTCGTCTGCCTGAGATCTGTGTATGTGGTAGAGGGTCAATTGCAGAGAGGATGGAGAGCTTGGGGTTGGCAAGACCAGCATCTGTAGTCTCAATGAGAGTTGCTGAAACAGTCTGATTTTTCACCATGAAGATCTCATGACCTTAACAACAACGTTCAGGTTCTAGCTCCTGATATCATCAAGCAGCATCAACAGACACTTACACTCTCATTTCCACGTAATCTCCACAAAAATCCCACAAGTTAGAGAACATCGGCTTCATTTGGAAGATTTAGAAACTGAATGGAAAAGGCTAAATAATTCTGTAGTTACTATTTGAGCCTGGTTTGCACTTAGGTTCATCCAACTCATGCTATTAGCTCAAAAATTTGTGAAGAAACATAGCTGTACTCCTGAGATATTCAGACATCCTGGAATTTCAGGAATTACACCCTTGTAGAAGGCTACCCTTATTCTGTGTGTGTGTGTGCATGCACACGTGTGTGTAATAACTTTGATAAATGGGTGGAGCTCCAGGGTATTGTGTGGAAGGCTGAGTTATAAGAGTGATCATGGCAGACATGTGACTAAATCTTTACTGATTTGCAATCTACTTTGCCAACCAGTGGGAAACAAAATTGATTCTCATTAATTTAGTTATCACAGTTTAGAGGGAAATTGACAGCATATTGAACTGTGGTTCTAAATTTTACCCTGAGAAAGCCCCATTCTAAGTTAGGAATGTTTTCTTGAGGACTGTTTGCATGGTATTATTTTTCAGTCAAGTGCAGTTGAGGGGTAGCCATTCGAATTAAGAAGAGTTATAGTTCACGGCAGATCCTATGGATTAGCTGGCTGAATTACATTCGAAGGTCAACTTGAAAGGAAAATTGGAAATGTTGCCACTTGTTTATGCACAGAAGGAATAAGGAACAGCATAAAGGGAGGGGAAGAGAATATCAGGAAAGAACTTTTAATAACAAATTCTTAATATTTGTTGATTTTAAGTTCCTTTTTTTCTAATAAAATATTTAAGCTTTTCATTATCAAAGTGTGTTTTTTTTTGATAGGGAGGATATATTTCTAAATTTATCTGGTTTCTCCTGTTTATATTTATGGCCCAGGAAGAATTATTAATCTCTCCCTTTCTTTCTCGAAAGTGTTCCTGTTGGGGTGATTAAAACTACATGGTCACTCTATTTATTGAACACTTACTATATGCTAGGCCCTGGATATGGACACAAAAGTGAATAAAACAAACACCTATCCTCAAGGAGCTTGTGTTCTAGGGGAAGGTCCAGCCCTCACCTTAAAAAAAAAAGTCACAGAAAAAAAATAAACAAAAGAATTGCAGGGTAATATGAAAGAATCAAGCCAAGACCTGAGCTAATCATTGAGAACGGGGAACACCTTTAATAAGAGTAACTAGAAATAGAACTTCTGAGGAGGAGACATTTAGGCCAAAACCTAAGGGATGAGGAGTTACCCACACGGAGTCATGGGGAGAATATCTCTGGCAGGGGAGTGGCAGATGCAAAGGTCCTGAGGGCCTAGTACTATGACACGTTTGAGAATTTGAAAGCATACAGTGAGGATGTTGTTTAACAGCAAAGAAGATTGATATGAGGTGAGGGATAAGGCAGATCATGCCGAGTCTAGGATTCACATGACAGTAAGAACCCTGGATCATATTCTCTATACATACTAGGGAGCTACTGATGATATTTTAAAATAAATTTTGTTGTCATTTCTAAGCAAAATTTTCTTTTTAAAAACTGTACAGCATTTGTCGTTTGTGTTTTAATACATAAAAATGCAAAAATTAAATGATTTGTAATCTTCCTGCTCAGATAGCCTAATGATATTTTTATTAAAATGAAAGTTTTGTGTTTACATATTTACACACACACACACACACACACACACACACACACACTTTACTTTCTTACTTTGATGCCCTTGCCTTTTTTCCAGTGTAGCCACTATTACATTTTTCTTGTGTTTCTTTCAAAATTTCATGCAAATACTAAAATATTTGTATATATAAAAAAGATCACATTTATTTATGTTATGTACTTTATATTTTCATTTAATAGTAACACTCAAAGAATATCTCATTCTTTTTAAAAATATATATTTTTATTGATTTCAGAGAGGAAGGGAGAGGAAGAGAGAAATAGAAACATCAATAATGGGAGAGAATTACTGATTGGCTGCCTCCTGCACACCCCACACTGGTGGAATCAAATCTGAGCCTGTACCTGGGCATGTGCCCTGACGGGGGAATCGAACTGTGACCTCCTGGTTCATAGGTCAACGCTCAACCACTGAGCCATGTCAGTCAGGTGAATATCTCATTCTTATAAAAAACTGCATAATATTCTATTTTATTGGTGTACAATCTTTCCTTTTTTAATCATCACCTATTGATTGATATTTCTATAGCTTTTCTTTTTGTTATTGTTTTGTCATAAAAACAATGCTACCCAAAATATCCTTGATAATAAATCTTGAGACATATTTACAAATGTCATTAATGAGTAACATTATTATGTGTTTTTAAAAATTAAAAGATTGCTGAATTGTTCTTGCAGAATGATTTCACCAACTTAACACTCTAGGCATGTGAGAGTGCCTGTTTTCCTGCACTCTCCTGAATACTGGATATCATGAAATATTTCAATTCTTTCCTATTTGGTAAGTACAAAATGGTATCTCAATGCCTTTTGAAATGAATTTCTTTGAATTGTGATGGGATTGAGTTTTTGTGTTGATAAGTTTTTATATTCACATCTTTGTGACTCTCTTGTTCATACATTTTAATCATTTTCTACTGGGTAATTATTTTCATTATTGATTTATACAAGCTCCTTGTGAAATGACTAATTTGTAATTAAGAAAACTATGCCTGGCAATATTGCAACAAATATGTTTCCCCAGCTTGATATTTTGCTATCCACAGTTTAGATTTTCAGGTAATCAAATTTATCAAGTTGTTCTTTTTTTTTAAAAAAAATTATCTTTATTGTTGAAAGTATTACAGATGTTCCCTTTTTTCTCTCATTGACCCCTTCTAGCTCACACCTGCCCCCCACCCCAGGCTGTCACCACACTCTTGTCTGTGTGCATGGGTTATGCGTACGGGCATATAAGTTCTTTGGTTATCAAGTTGTTCTTTATGGCACCTAGATTTTATGCCAGGATTAAAAGACCTTTTCCATAAATAAATTATAAACAAATTCAACTATATATTCATCTGAAACTACTATTTTGAATCATTTTAGGCAGAGGTATGGAATTGAGGGAAAAAATGGCTCTGGGGAGACTATTAAGTGGCAATTAGGTAGAAAGAGAACGGGGCCTGGCTTAGTATGGTAGCCAGAGCTCCAGGGAAGTGGACAGTTGCAAGATATTTTGGAGTTTGTGCCCACAGGACTTAATTATGTACCAGATGTGGGTGGAGTCAAATCCAACCCATGGGTTTTTAGTTTCTGCAGTAGGGTGGATGTCAGGTTACTCAATAAAATTAAGAAGGTTGGAGTTGGCAGCAAGGGTGTTTTGTAAAAGAAAAATCTCAAGTTCTAGTTTAGACATGTAAAGTTTGGCATGTTTGAGAGACATCCCGTTGTAGCTGCTCACTGTTAGGTTGATGACTAAATATACTGATCTGTAGCTAAGGTAAGCTCTGACTTGGATGGTATTTCAGTAATGAGATCAACCAGAGAAGAATCTAGAAAACTCTGACACTTCGGTCAAGATAAAGGAAGGAGAAAAAGCCAACAAAATAGGATGAGAAACAATGAGTAGGAAAGAATAGAGAAAACCCTGGAGAGAGTGGTATTGCTAGAGCCAAGAGAGGGGAGCCTATGGATTTTGTGATGGAGGGAGCAGTCAACTCTATGAAAGGCTGGTGAGAAGGCAAGTGATATGAGGGTTGGATTGGTCTATGGCCATCATTGATGTTCTTCATAGAAAAATCTCAGTAGGGTTGTGCTGTGGAAGCCAGACTTGATGGATTAAATTTGGATGGTGAGCACATATTCATGTGTGCTCCCGTTCTCCAACACTCACAACACTATCTGCTTTGAATTTACAGGAATAGTCTCATTATGGCCATTACATATGTTGTGTCTTTATTAGAATCCTGGTTCTCTTGGCGCACCCTCATGTCCCATACTCTAATTATCATAAACACCTGTGCACTTCTTATTATATTAACTTCCCCTTTCTCCTCAACTTCTGAAATGCTTTCACAGTGCCCTCTGAAAATCACAGTCCATTACTGGCAAAAATTTCTGTATCTTAGCCATTTCTCCGAACACCTCTCGTCCCTTCTTGCTACAACAGAAACCTTGCCCGCCCAGAGGACCTTATTTTTCCTGCAGTCATCCTAAATGATGGCTGTTTTTTTTTTTTTTAATTTCTTTACAAAATTATCTTTATTGTTGAAAGTATTGCAGATGTCCCCTTTGTTTGTTTGTTGTTTTTTCCCACTGAACCCCCTCCACCCTGCACCGGCCCCTCCCAGGCCTTCACCACTCTATTGTCTATGAGCTATGCATGTATGTATATAAGTTCCCTGGTTAATCACTCCCCCCTACTCCCCCGCCTTCCTGCTGAAATTCGTCAGTCTGTTCCATGCTTCTATGTCTCTGGATCTATTTTGTTAATCAGCTTTTTGTTCATTAGATTCCTTATATGAGTAAGATCATGTGATACTTATCTTTCTCTGCCTGGCTTATTTCCCTTAGCATAATGCTCTCCAGGCCCATTCATGCTGTTGCAAATAGTAAGAGTTCTTTCTTTTTCACAGCTGCATAGTATTCCATTTTGTAAATGTACCACAGCTTTTTTTATCCCCTCATCTGCTGATGGACACTTGGGCTGTTTCTAAATATTTTCTATTGTAAATTGCACTGCTATGAACATAGGGGTGCATATATTCTTTCTGGTTGGTGTTTCTAGTTTCTTAGGATAATGATGGGTGTTTTTACTCCCATAACCCTAGCAGTCCTGGAGAAGGGATGGTTGCCTTATTTCCTCTTCATCGGTGTTTTCAGACCATGCTCACTCTTCTAAAAATTTCCACCTTTGGCTCTCATGTCATTAGATTTATATTACTTACTATGCTCATTGTTCCTTTCATCTTCACTCTCCGGAAGCATTTCCCCTTATTTCTCCATTATTTGAGCTCCTGCCTAATTGGGATTCTCTAATATGACTCATTATTCTTAGTTTATTTTTTTAAATAAAATTGATCCTTTTAATGCCTGCACTGTCATTCCTTGAAGTTATCTCTTCCAGTGTCCTCCACTCTACCTGAGTAGCTCATTCCCATAGGCGTACCCTAGAGCTTGTTACATAAATACCTGCAACTTTTCCATCATGTCAATGGCATCCTCTTTTCCATCTCATTGCTGTTAGTACTCCAATTCTAACAATTCTTTAGTCCCACTAGAATCACCAATCCATTGATTGGTTTTATCTCTTTTTCATTGACCTTCACCCCTTGATGTCTCCTCTTCCCCTCTTACTCAGCTTATATTTTATGACCAATTATTATAATCACTCCTTTGACTCTCTTAACTGCCTTGTTAAATTTGTGTACATGAACCACAAGAATTCCCTTAATGTTGCTGAGCTCTCTTGCTGTATTTTCCCAGTGTGTTCATTCTCACACTCTCTAGACAATTACTTGAGACCTTTTTTCTCCTCAAACATCTAACATCACCTTCCCCAAATTAAACTCAGCCTATGAATTCTTTTACTTCACTAAAAATTTGAAGCACCCAGACAAGATCTTACACTCTCATTCACACATTTATCCACCTACCAACACTTTCATCAACATTTCCTGCTTTCTCCCTCATTACCATAAATAACATATTGATAATCTTATTTAAAACCAATCTTGCCAGTTGCTTACTATGTGCCTCTTTCACCTCTCTCACTTACTTAACCATATTGCTCCAGCATCTTTCCTTCTCTCACATTATAAAATTTTACTCTTTACTCATCAGCATATAAACATAGCTATTTATCCTTTTTAAAAAAATACAGAAACAGAAACAAAACAAAATCTCCTCCTACAGACCTATTTATTTGCATCCCCTTTTAGAAAATGTTATTTATTGATTGATTTTAGAGGGGAGGGGTAGAGAGAGAAACATTGATTTGTTGCTCCACTTATTTATGCATTTATTGATTGACTCTTATATGTTCCCTGACCAGGGATTGAACCTGCAACCTTGGTGTATCAGGACAACACTCTAACCAACTGAGCTACCTGGCCAGGGCCAGCACCCTTTTTTTAAGGAACTCCTTACAAGTACTGTTTACACTTGCCATTTCCAAGCTTCCCAATTATTCTCTCCTTCTCCCTTAAACCAATTCCAATTCACCCCTACTACTTTACTTAAATTACTCTTCTCATGGTCATCATAACCTTCATATTGCTGAACTCCGTAGTCGATTCTTACTCCTCATTTTAGTTGAACACTCATATAAAGTTCTTTTGAAATCTCTCACTCTCTTCTGCTTCTTATACTTTCTTCATCTGGCCTCCAGCACACCACACTATCCATATTTTCTAATTACAAGTCATTCCTCTACAGTCTCTTTTGGCTGAATCCTCTTTACTCTTTGACCTCTTAATTTTGGACTATCTCATGGCTCAGTTCTCTGTCCTTCTTCTTTTGTTATATGCACTTACTCTGTTGGTGATCTCTGGATAACAATGATTCCCCTTGTATCCCTCTGATCTAGACCTCTCTCCCAAACTCCAGAGATGTATCCAGCTACCTACTTATCACATTCACTGAGAGACTTCCAATTCAGTTGTCCAAAACTGAACTCAATTGTCCTCACAGACCTGCTCCACCTACAACTTTCCTTTTTGCAATTGGGGGCAGCACTATTCCTTCTTGCAGCTTCTCACCCCCGATGATGTTATTCTTTTCTCCCTTTCAATCCCCATATCCAATCTCTCAGGACATAGTTTTGATTCTACCTTCCAAATACGTTCAGGATCAGACCCTGTCTCACTATCCCTAGTGCTGTCATCATTGTGTTTCCCAGATTTTGAAACAGTCTCCTAATAGATTTCCCTGTTTCCATTCTTTCCCAACCCCTTGCTCCAGTCCATTTTTAACACAGCAATCAAAGTAACCCTTAGAACAGCAGTGGCTCCAATTCTTACAATGTCCTCCAGAACCCTGCATGACCTGCACACTCAACCATTCCTTTTTCCTTTTTGACCTCTTTTCTTACTAGTTGGACCTTAGCTCACTCTGTTCTAACCAAATAACTTCCATTAGGTTCTTCAAGTGCTTCAGATATGTCTAAGTTCCTCACCTCCTTCACATTTTTCTTTGAATGTCAATAAGGCCTACCCAGATAACCTATAAAATGACAATCCCTTCCCCTTACTATTCCTATCATCCTACTCTATATTTTCTCTCACATTATACTTAGCACATTCTAACATGTCATTCATAGTTATTTACCTCTTTATTATAACTATTAGAGGCCCGGTGCCAAAACCAGCTCTCTGACATCCCCCGAGGGGTCCTGGATAGCGAGAGGGTGGTTCTCAGGTGATGCACCCCAGAATCAGGCTCCCTCCTCTCTGGTTCTGGGTGCGTCACCTGAGAACCGCAGCTGCCAAGTCACCGCAGCTCAGCATTTCCTGTGTTGAGTGCCTGCCCCTGGTCGTCAGTGAGTATCATAGCTACCGGTTGGAGCATCTGTCCCCTTGTGGTCATTGCACATCATAGCTACCGGTCGGATGGTTGAATGATTGGATTTTTGCTTAGGCTTTCATATATAGAGATTGCTTATTTACTCTTTCTTCCTGTTATAATAAAACCTCCAAAAGGGCAGGGAGCTTAGTTTTGTTCTTTGTTGTATCACAAGTACTTATATTGCCTAGCACATTGTCAATACTCAATAAAATATTTTTGAATGATTGCATAATATTTTTGAATATTATGTTCTCAACAAATACTACATACCCATATACCACATCTTCCATCACACACATATATACACCAAAGTTGTTAAAATAATAGAGATTAAAACCTTAGGAATTGACGTGGAAACATTTCCACTTCTAAAATGTTTCCAAACTTGTTTAAATATATAGTTCCAAAGTTACCAGTCATCGGTAGAGTCAGGGCCCCATTCTTGTGACCAGATACTGTAGCTTGAGCTCTTTCTTAATCAATCAATTCTAATTCCTTTCAAACCCTGTATTAGACAAAGAGTAGATGTTGCATGTACAAAGGCAAAGGAAATTGGCGCAGACATTTATTACTCTGTAAGACATGATCAAATGGGCCTACTTATCATTCATAAGGGTTACTTTGATTGCTGTGTCAGAAATATATTAGTCTCTCTAGGGTCTGTTTACCAAGATCAATACTACAAGCCATAATATCAAAGAATTATGATGGCAACAATGAGAGCTGGAGTGCTTTGATACACAGCCAAAGATGTAGGCAAGTGAAGCCAAAAGAACACTCACTGTCTCTTTTAATATTTCTGATTGATTAAATATGATCAGTGAATTAAGTTCTACCTAAGTTATTTTGTTAACCGAAAAGGCAGAAAAATGAATAGTATTCAACATTGTGAGTCTGTGATTAAACTAACCCAAATGGTTCTGGAAAGTTGTATAGAGTTGACAATACTGCATTATCCTCCCCTTTAAAGAGGCGATGATGATGATGATGATTTGGTGGTGACAATGACAATGATAGCTATATTGATAGTGATGAGAAATAATTCAGTTCTGATAGCTAGATACCATGGTATATTTAATTATTTCTCATATGGTCAAGAGAGGCTGTATTTTCTTTCACACTGTATTTGCAGATTAGACACTGATTTATTATTTTTTAAACAAGTTTGGCAACATTTTAGAAGTTTTGGAAATGATTCCACAACAATAAATAAATGAATTTTTTTAAAACCTTTGGTCTTAAATTGGGATAGCGAGCGGGGATAAGTTGGTAGGGTTTGTACACAAAGTAAGCAAAGACCAGGGCTCAGTCAACTTGTTGCTTTGCACATTCCCAAAGCTGAAGTTTATCTTAGAGTATTGATGAGGTTGCACCTGGTTGTGACACTTCATTTGAAATAATTTGAACATCCTGCTATGGGTAAAAGTGAAGTGAAAGACTTGCACTTGAATAGAGCTCTTCCAAATTCTGAAAAACCTACCATAATTTTAGTTCAGAGTTGAATATTTATGTATCCAGAATTTTACTGATCACAGAACTACATTTTATTTCAGTCTTAGTTACTAACACAACTGCTTCTTAGGTAAGGCAGGTTTCAGTTTCAGTTTGAATGCCTAAATCTGTTTTACAAAGCATCTTGAACAAAGGATATGTTAGTCAGGGTTCACCAGAGAAACAGAACCAAGAGGATGCGTGTATATATTTACATTTAAAGAATCAGCTCATGCAATTGTGGAGGCTAAGTCCCAAGATCTGCAGTTGGCAAGCTGTGGACTCAGAAGCGCTGTTGGTGTAGTTTCCGTCTGAAAGTGAACAGGATTGAGACTAAGGAAGAGCTGACGTTTTTGTTTGAGTCTGAAGGCAGAAAACCCCCCCAAAAAACAATATTCCAGCTCAAAGCAATCAAGCAGGAGGAATTCCCTATTATTTCAGGTTGGAACGGGTCAGCCTTTTGTTCTAATCAGGCTGATCAGTTGAGGCCCACCCACAGTAGGGAGGGCAATATGTGTTACACGTATCCCTAAACACCCTCAAAGAGACACTCCTAATAATGTTGCACCAAATGTCTGAGCACCCATGTCCTAAGTCAACTGGCACATCAGTTAACCAACACAAATTCTTGCCAACTTGGCACCCATATGCATCTTCTTAAACCATTCTTAATCTCCAAATGAAGATGATAACAAGGTCATAGTTCTGCCTGTCATAATGCAACAATCCTACGTAGGGGTGCAATGTTATGGACTGAAATTGGTCTCCTTCTGCCCAGTTCATCTGCTGAAGCCCTGATCCCCAGTGTGGCTATATTTGGAGACAGGGTTTCTAAGGAAGTAATCAAGGTTAAATGAGTTGTAAGGGTGGGGCCCTGATCTGACAGGATTAGTGCCCTTCTACAAGGAGACACTAGAGCATTTTTCTGCACTTTTTCTCTGTGTGAACCCACCAAGGAAAGGCCCTATGAGTAGGTGATGAGAAGGTGGCCATAAGCAAGTCAGGAGGCAGCCCTCACCAGAAACCCGAGAGGTCAGAACCTTGATATTGGACTCCCACCCGCTAAAACTAAGAGGAAATAGGTTTCTGTTGTTTAAGTCACCAGATTATGGTATTTTGTTATGGTGGCCCAAACAGACTAAGACAGAGGAAATCTATGGACAGAGAGTAAATCAAATCGTCAAGCTTCTTGATATTAGGGAGTCTTTTTTTTTAGCAGCACATTCATTGCAGGTTTCATGACATATTGTTAAATGATATTAGTTATTAAAGAACAGCAATGAGAAATGGAGAAGTCCTTTCTGAGCAAGTGTTTCTATCTGTACATTGAACAAAACAGAAAGTGAATAAATGAGTGAATCATTTAAAGTGAATAGTGAGCATTTATAAAGAAAATAGTTCAGAGAAAAAATTGAAGGTATATTCACATTGTATTCACATGTGCAGGGGTGGGGAAAAGTAGGATTACAGTTGTGACAAAAGTAAATAATACAATAATTAATAAATAATAATGCAAGAATAAATTCTCTATTTTCCATAGTCACAACTGTGAATCTTCTTCTGCCCACCCCTGTGTATTTAGCAAATTACTCAAAATAAAGGTACAACAGAAACGACTTTAATTATCTACCAGAAGAGGGTAGTTACATAATTTATGGTTGACCTCCTCAGTGGAATCTAACATGATAATCCAACATGAGAGCTATGAATGCCACCTGGAAAATGTTTATCATTTATATTATATGAAAAATATACAATGTATTCTGCTGTGATTATACTTATGTAAGAGTGTGCATGCATATTAATAAGACCTCTCTATTTGTTTCCTGGTAATTTTATACTAATAGTGCTTTTAAAATAATGTTTAGAATAATGTTTACTTAATGACATAAGGGCCTCAGAGCTGCCAGTATCTATGCTCTACAGCCTGTCCTTCATACTCTTCACATGGGTGATAGATCCCTTTGCTCTAAGGAGCCAGATGGCACGCATACATCAGAGAGGTCTGAGCTTGACATCCATTTGATTTGCACTAAATGTTTGGTTAAACATTTTTCTACTCTGAATCATTCACATTAAGAGCACAGTTTTCCTTTTTTCCTCTGCAGAAGCTTAAGTGATACTGAAGGGAAGGAAGTGAGGATTAAAATGATTAAAGATGTCAGATGGAAGAAAACTTTGAAAAACTAAAACTATGTTTGGAATCATAATCCTTATTGTTAAAGGGACAATCGTCCACTTTAGCATCAGATTATTACTTCTTAGCAAAATAATTTCCCCACACTACCATCCTTTCACACTTGTGCACAGACTGCTTTAAGTGCTTCTAAATGGCTCAATATGTCCTTGGCGTTTATTGACTATAACATTTAAAAGGGCATTAGATGTCTTTAATGGCCATTCCAGCACCTTCTTGCAGGCTGCTGTGATTGTCTAAAAGAGAGGTCACTTGGTGCCTGGCATGGGCTTCAGTCCGTCACTGCCACAGGGATCTTTCAGCTGAGGCTTAGGGGCTGGACAAGGAGACGAGTTAGAGGTTTATGGAGAACATGACTAGACAGGTAACACAAGTCCAGACCGCGAATGTGCCAAGTACACACCAACATTATAGTCTTTAATATCTGTTTATGTAACAAAAATATTCTGTCTGCCCGAAAAGAAAGCTGGAAAGACGTTGGAGAGAAAGGATGATAAATTTTAGCCTTTCTTCAGAGACTCTTGTATCCATAGAACCTATTTGTCATTTTCATAGATTTATAGCCTAATTATTTCTTTGGCAAAATTTCCTCCTCGGGAACATTTTCTTTCAGATATTCTGACATTTTTCTATCTGACATTAAGGGGCTGGGGAAGGGAACTCCCTGATGTTGTACCTCCTGGACAGCTCAGGCACCACGCCAGGCCCTTGGCACATGCACTCAATCGATCATTAAACAAATATCAATGAGTTCAAGCATCAATTCAGCTGATATTTAATTAACTTCTGTTATGTTCCAGGCGCTGTTCTGGAGCTGGGATACGGTGGTGGGCATGACAGACAAGGCAGCTTGGAGAAGGGAGCATCTTCTTTATACATTATCCATTGACAGGCACTTAGGTGTTTCCATACATGTTCATGAATAATGCTGCAAAGACATTGGTTTTTATTTCCTAATAAGAGTGGGAGGCAGTTTCTACAGGAGCATCTAGGGATAGGCCTGGCAGGGAGGCCAGAATGGGATGTGCATGGCCTTATGGTCAGACTCTCTGGAGAGAAAGCTGCAGGCAGATGCTACAGGCGCTCTTTCAGCCACGGTATCTGTGAAATTGGGGAAAGACGCTGTGCTTCAGCTGGATGGGCAGTAGGGGTGCCTAGTTCCAGAGGACTTGCTGAACACAAGTGTGAACACTTGTGGGCCAACAGCTGCTGAAATGTTGCATTATTAATATTGATATTATTTCATCTAGAGCAGCTGTTCTCAACCTGTGGGTCGCGACCCCTTTGGCGGTCGAATGATCCTTTCACAGGGGTCGCCTAAGACCATCCTGCATATCAGATATTTACATTACAATTCATAACAGTAGCAACATTACAGTTATGAAGTAGCAATGATAATAATTTTATGGTTGGGTCACAACTTGAGGAACTGTATTTAAAGGGCCAGAAAGTTGAGAACCACTGATCTAGAGGCAGACAGGTGGATGCGACTTGGAAACAATTAAGCATACTAGTAAGTCAAATGTTTCCTGGATTATTCTTTGCTACTAACTGTAAGCTGTCCCATTTAATAACAAATATTTCTTTTTTCTTTGCAGGGATTAGAATCAAGGTAATAGGTAAATTAGATGTCTATACCAGTTTTAAGAGACATCCTGATGCCAGAAACTTTAAAATGTGGAAGGGAAAATGTTTCTTTAGGAATAAGAAGTAAGGTATACAATATGGCATTCCAAATATAATAGCATATTTTATTGGCATCAACTCAATTGCATCACTTTCCAGCAAAAGCTTTGGACTCAAAGATCTATCTGGGCTTGTATCTTGGCTCTTGATCTGCTCTAAGTTACTTAAGGATTTATTTAGGCTCCCTAAAGCTCACTTTTCTCTTTAGTAAACTGAGACAATAACCTATATATAAAAGGCTAAATGCCCACCTGACTGGTAGCTATGACATGCACTGACCACTAGGGGGCAGACGCTCAACCCACGAGCTGCCATGCCACACACTGGCCATCTACATATATAAAACCCTAATATGCAAATAGACCGAATGGTGGAGCAACCAAAAACTGGTCCCTATGACATGCGTTGACCACCAGGGGGCATGCGTGGAACATGGCAGGCATCGGCTGCAGTGGGATGATGGAGCAGGTGAGAGGGGGCACCAGATCAAGGCCAGTCACTGTCATCGGGGTGAGCCTCTGGTGGTTACTGAAAATTCTTTGCTCCTGCAAGCCGTGGTCCTGCCTGGTGCTCACACCTGCTGCTGGCACCTGCCCTGCTCACACCCGCTGCCAGCGCTGGAGCCGCTGCTTGCACCTGCTGCCAGTGCCCGACACCGGACCTGATCCCTTGGCACCGTCAACAGGTGTGAGTGGCGGCTGCCACCCCGATCACCCCTCAGGGATTCTCCGCCTCTCCCTGCTCCTGAGGAGCAATCAGGACTGGCAGCCGCTGCTTGCATCTGCTGCCGGCACTGGAGCTACTGCTCATACCCACTGCTGGTGCTGGGCCCACTAGCACCTGCAACCAGCGCCAGAGCCACCACTCGTACCCACTGCTGGCGGCCAGCACCGGTCCCGATTGCTCAGCGACCTCAGAGGCTGCTGGCCCTGATTGCCCCTGAGGGCTTCTCCACCTCCCCCTGCTCCTGAGGGGTGATCGGGGCAGCAGCTGCCATTCGCACTTGCTGATAGCGCTGGCCCTGCTTGTACCCGTTGCTGGCGCCAGCCCCAACTGCTCCGTGCCATCAGCAGGTGCTAGTGGGGCTGGTGCCATCAGTGTGTGGGAGTGGCAGGAATGGGGCTGCTGGCAGACAGGGGACTGCTGCATGAAATTTGGGCACTCGGGGTGGGGAGTGTCCCTTAGCCCAGCCTGTGCCCTCTCGCAGTCGGGAGCCCTCAGGGGATGTTTGACTGATGGCTTAGCAGTTGGACATCCTTAGCACTGCGGAGATGGAAGAGGCTCCCGCCACTGCTGCTGTGCTCGCCAGCCATGAACCTGGCTCAGGGCTTCTGGCTGAGCGGTGCTTCCCCTGTGGGAGCATGAAGACCACCAGGGGGCAGCTCCTGTGTTGAATGCCTGCCTCCTGGTGGTCAGTGCGTATCATAGTGACCAGTCGTTTGCCATTCGGTTGATTTGCATATTAGCCTTTTATTATATAGGATTCTTTTATTTTTGTGCAGTAAAAAGTAAAGTTTTACTGATTACCAAATCACAACTTAACAAGAACATTAACATTTGGAGAAGGATATCCAGGCTGCAGAAGGATCTACTCAACAAATCATATGAATACTTGCTGAAAAAGTGAAAATAATTCGCCGTGAACAAAGCAGAAGTGAATTGATAAAGAAAAACAGCATAATTATTAGCTGAAAAGTAGAAGTACAGTCATGTATGGAAAGTGGGTATGTAATTTGTTGTGTGAAAACTTAGATTTTTAGAAGGTAATCAGTTCCATCCATGCTGTTGCAAGTGGTAAGAATTCCTTCTTTTTTTACAGCAGCATAATATTCCATTGTGTATATGTACCACAGTTTTCTAATCCATTCATCCGTTGATGGGCACTTAGGTTGTTTCCAAATCTTAGGAACTGGAGAGCATTATGCTAAGTGAAATAAGCCAGTCAATGAAAGAAAAATACCACATGATCTCACTCATTTATGGATAATAAAGACCATTATAAATTGATGAACAAAAATAGATACAGAGGCAGAGCAGCATTAAACAGACTGTCAAACTACAGTAGGAAGGCTGGGGAAGGTTGGGGGGGATAAGAGATCAACCTAAGGACTTGTTTGCATGCATATAAGCATAACCAATGGACACAAGACACTGGGGGGTAGGGGAGGCCGGGGGAAGGTCAAGGGGAAAAAAAAAGGAGACAAATGTACTACTCTTTGTAATATTTTAAGCAATATAAGTAAATAAATAAATAAATGAATAAATGAATGAATGAATATTAAAAAAAAGAAGGTAATCATCCTCATGCACTAATGACCGGAAATTTAAAAATGAACAAACCTTTATACATTCTTACTCAGACCAAGCTCTGTTGACTCTGATCTGGTCACCATTGCTTTTTCTGACCACTTACTGCCTCCCATTGCTGTTGCTCATTTTCAGCTTTGATCTCAATGGAGGGAGTGACAGTAAGACTTGCTGAGTTCAGTGCCTTAGAAAGTTGAAGCTAGTAGGTTGCTCTGACATAAGGTTAGCATGATTTGGCTTCTTGGATGTTTTGGTGGCCTCTAAACAGCCTTTATTTGGGGCCTTTCATGTAGTGATGGGAAGAAGCAGGGCATCTCTTGGGAAGAAGAAATTGAATAGTGGCTGAGGCAGGCTTAGTCTTTGCGCTATTAATCACCATCACTAGAATGTTAGAAAATTCCCTCTAATCGCTCAAGCTACAAGCTCCTTATCTATAGAAAGAAATTAATGAGTACAGTGCTGGAGCCGCATATAAAAGGGTTATTTTCATCTGGGTCTTATCAGTTTGACAATGTGCTCGAATGAATGGCAATGAAAGAACAAGGCTTAGAGTTCATAGTATGAGTATCGTGATGTCAAGATTACCAGTGTATTCAATACGGCCTTCAAAATAGCAGTGTCACTTGTGATTGACTATGAACACTGAACCGTATTCTTCAAATGCAAAACACGGGCCTGGCAGAGCCTGCAGATGCTCTGTAGCAGAGCTGGTATTTCATCTGTCTCATTAGTAGACCTGACCCAAATGTAGCATTAGTATAGTGCTCTGTGTGAGCTGATAGAATACTTAGTTTATTCATAGTTGTATGTCTCCCTCTGTCATATGTTTAACAGGTAAGTTGCTCTGTAGGTGTTGCAGTCCTGTGATGGGAACAGGTGCAGGTGTAAGGAGCTCGCAGAACAAAAGGCAAACACAAAGGCAAAGGAGAAACATTAGCAACCTAAGGCTTGGGACTGGGGAAGCTTCATCGTAACTGTCCCACAGCACTGCTCATGTGACGTTGGCCACGCTAGTTTCATTGCCACAGGCAAGTAGCTGGATTAATCTGCTTTCTGCATGTGTTCCATTGTTGACCTGTCACATTTGCAAGAGTGGAAGGATGCAAAATGTGGATCAGGAGCTTATATGTGCCAGATGGGAGTGTGTGCTGTGGTCTCTCCTGACTGCGGAAGAGCCTGGCTTAGAATGTTCCTGAGTTACAAAAACATCTCCTCATTACCGTGTACAATTAATTACACAGCGTATTGTTTGCTGTAAATAGCCACAGATTTGTCTTCAGTTCGATTTTAAAAGGCTTACTCTTTGCCTAACAAAGCATTAATTCCTCCCACCCCCCAACAGGGATGTGTTAGAAATGCAGATACTGTCTCTCCAAGGGAGATGTGGCACAATCCTGACAGGACACTGGTGTTTTTAAACAGTGACTCCTAGTTACAGATTTTCCTCTTTTTAATCATTAAGGACCTCTTTTATTCTTTAACTCTGTCAAGCATACCATATTTTGAAAATTGTTGTTCATCAAGCTGCATGTACTAAGTAAAATTTCTTCCCATTTTAATTAATTACAACACCTATAATTCAATAGTTCTGATCAATTAACACAATTATAGCCAAGAAAGAAAAAAATGATGTAGTCAGGTTTTTGTTGATTTTTTAGAGACAGTGTTATTTCCATTAGTTATTATTGAAAAATAATGAGAAACAGATCTACAACTTTTTTTTATCCTCACCTGAGGAAATGTTTATTAATTAGAGAGAGAGAGGAATAGGAAAGAGGAGAGAGAGAGAGAGAGAGAGAGAGAGAGAGAGGAGAGAGAGAGAGAGATTGGTTGTCTCCTTTACATGCCCTGACCTGGAATCGAACCTTGGTATACAGGAGGACACTCCAACTAATTGAGCCACACAGCCAGGGCTACAACTTTATTAATTCCTTCACAGTCCACTAGGAATTCAGGTACTTTATAATAGACAACTTTGAATTACCAATGTCCTAACATCATATAGCTGCTATATTTTTATTAGTAATTATAATTACAATTGAAATAAATAACTTGTTATGCAGATATTTTTGTATTATCTTATGTAAGTCATCAGAATAATTTCCTCAGATAAATATGTTGTTCTCCCGTATCACATAGCTGTTCTGCGATGTCAGCTTCAAAATCAGGCTCAAAGCTCCCTTTTCAAACATTTTGGTCATGCACACTCATTCTGTAAGGTTTGAACAACTCTGCACTCCTTTATGCATTTTAAAGTGGATATGTAAAATTTTTCATTACAAGTTTAAATAATTTCAAATGTAAAGTTTCCAGCATATTGTAAATATTTTCATTTTAACTAGAAAACTGTTCCACCAGTCTTTGAATGTGTAAGAATTACACCCACGTGTAAAATAGAAGTCACACACACACGCACATACACACACTTAGAATGTGTAAAATATGTAAAAAATATCATTCATTTAAAAATATATATTATTCATTTCAGAGAGGAACGGAGAGGGAAAGAGAAATAGGAACATCAATGATGAGAGGGAATTATTGATAGGCTGCCTCCTACTGGGGATGGAACTTGCAATCTGAGCATGTGCCCTTGACCAGAATCGAACCTGGGACCCTTCAATCCGCAGGCCGACACTCTATCCACTGAGTTAAACCAGCTAGGGCTCATTCATTTTTTAAAAAAGAAACCCCTAGTTAATTTTATAGCTGTATTTAAATATGTCACATACCCAAAACGTCGCTTAAAGTATCTAATTCAACCCTGAAAGAGATCTCATACTCATAAGCAATCAATCTCAATCACTGCTCCTCCAGCCCTAAGCTGTACACAAATCCACTTCCCTCCCCAGTTTTATTGGGATGTAAGTAATTTATAATATTGTATTAATTTAAGGCTTACTACATAATGATTTGAAATGTGCACATATTATGAAATGGTTACCACAATAAATTTTGTTAATACCTATCACCATCCACAGTGACACATTTTTTTCTTGTGAGAAGAACTTTTAAGATCTACTCTCTTATCAACTTTCAATTATACAATACTAGAGGCCTGGTGCATGAATTCATGCCCGGGTGGGGTCCCATAGGTTGGCCTGTGGGGATCGGGTGAAACCCACAGTCTGTTGCTGCCTGCAGCTCCTACCTGCCACTCCCACTCATCCCAGCCCCACTGCGCCTGCAGCGGGCTGGCGCCCAGTCAGTTATGATCAGAGAGGCTCATGCTGCTGCAACAGTGCACACCAGCCATGAGCCCTGTCTCTGGCGCCCTCCCAAGGGGAGTGGCCTGTGGGAACAGCCCTCCAACATCCCCCAAGGGGTCCTGGATTGCGAGAGGGCTCAGGCCAGGCCGAGAGACCCTACCGGTGCACGATTGGGGCTGGGGAGGGACTGCAGGAGGGCTCCAGGGCATGTTCGGCCCCGTCTTCCCCAGTCCCGATTGGGGCTGATCAGGACTGGCCAGCCAGGGAAGGAAGTGGGAGGTTGGCCAGCTGGGGAAGGACTGTGGGAGGGCTCCAGGGTGTGTCCAGTCCATCTCTCTCAGAACCAATCGGCCAGACCCCAGCAGCAAGCTAACCTACTTGTCGGAGCATCTTCCCCCTGGTGGTCAGTGCATGTCATAGTGACTGGTTGACTGGTTGACTGTCTGCCCGCTGGTGATCAGTGCACATCATAGTGAGCGGTTGAGCAGCCTTAGCATATCATTAGCATATTGCGCTTTGATTGGTTGAACAGTCAATCGGTCACAGGACGACCGGACACTTAGCATATTAGGCTTTTATTATATAGGCTAATATTGTGAACTATAGTCACCATGTTGTACATCACATCCCTAGATCTTACTTATTTTAAACTAGATGTTTGTATCTTTTGACCCCCTTCCTCTCCCTCCACTCCCTTACAACTACCAATCTGTTGTCTGTGTCTATGAGTTTGTTATTTTTTTTAATGATCTCACATGTAAGTGCGATCATACAGTATTTGTCTTTCTCTTTTTGACTTATTTCACTTAGCATAATGCCCTCAAAATCCACCCATATTGGCACAAAGGGCAGGATTTTCCTCTTTTTGATGGCTGAGTAATATTCCATTATATATATTTCTAAAGATATATAGCTGGAATTGCTGGATCATATGGTAATTTTATGTTTAACTTTTTGAGGAACCTCCAAACTTTTTTTCTATAGTGGCCTTACATTCCTACCCACAGTGCACAAGGATTCCCTTTTCTCCACAACCTTGCCAACACGTGTTATCTTTTTGATGACAGCCGTTCTAACAGGTGTAAGGTGATATCTCACTGTGGTTTTACTTTGCATTTCCCTGATGATTACTATGTTGAGCAACTTTCATGTATTAATCTACCTTTTATCTCTATAAATTTGCCTATTCTGAATATTTCATATAAATATATATGTGGTCTTTTGTAACTGACTTCCCCACCTTTATTGAGATTATAATTGTCAAATAAAAGTATATATTTAAGGTACACTGTGATATTTTAATATACATGTACACTGTGAAATGATTGCCACAATCAAGCTGATTACCATATCCATCATTTCACACAGTTAAGATTTTTTTTTGTATGGTGGAAACACTTAAGATCAACTCTTTCAGCAAATTTCAAGTATACAACACAGTTTTTATTATTAACTATAGTTATCATACTGCTCATTAGATTTCCAGAATAATCCTTAGTTAATTGATCAGTTTATTTATGAGAGTGATTGTTCAACAGTATTATTAGGGATAAAATTTAGTGATGAGAGCCCTAGTCGGGTGGCTCAGTTTGTTGGAGCATCATCCCAAACACCAAAAATATTGTGGGTTCAATTCCTGGTCAGGGAATATACCTGGGTTGTGGGTTTGATCCCTGGTCTGGCGTGTTTGAGAGGTAACCAATCAATATTTTTTTCTCTCTCTCCCCCTTCCTCTCTCTCTAAAATCAATAAATATATCCTTGGGTGAGGATAAAAAAATTAGTGATGAGAAATTTATCGAAATTACAGCAGTATTGATTTGTCTTGCTTTGAGATATCCTACAAAAGACAATTAAATGCATTAAGCTGGTAAAATAAGAATACTTTTTTATTCCAAAATTATTACTTTTTTTAAAATAAAGATCAGAAACACTACAGTTGGAGGAATCGAAGATGGCGGCATAGGTAAACACCAGAGACTGCCGCCGTGGACAACCACTTCAAAAATACAACTAAGTCGGAGCGGACATCAACCAGAACCACGGGAAGGCTGGCTGAGGAGAGTCTCTTCAACTAGAAGCAAAAACTACAGCATTCCGACGCTCAGCGGAGGCGCAGTGTGGAAAATTTAAAGGTACAGCGGTGCGGTGCGCGAGTGTCGTTTTCAATCAGGAGCGAGTCTCAGACTCTGGGCTACAGATCCGGGCGAGTCTCTAGGGACCCAGACTCAAACGGGAGAAGCGGGACTGTCTGGCTACGGCCCCTCCGAGGTTTGCAGCGATTGCTGGGACAGAGAGGCAGAGCCTCTGGGGACGGACTGAGAGCGGCCATAGCTGCTCCCTCCCCCCGCCCTGTTGAGCCTGCCCCGCCCAAACCCTGCGCACAGCCATTTGCCGATCGCCTCAGGCAAGGGCTGGACTAGCACCTCCCCTGAGGACTGAAGTTTTCCCACAGCTGATTTCCACAGCCAGTCGGCCTGGTGGTCAAATCCCTCTAGTGTTAACTACAACAATTAAGGCTTGGCTAGAACAAGACTGCGCACAGAGACCACAAGGGGGTGCACCAAGAAAGCATAAAAGATGCGGAGACAAAAAAACATGACAGAAATGGAGGATATGGAGCTAAGAATCGCAATTTTGAGGGCTTGCCATAAATTTGTGCAGAGCCTCACGAAAACTAATGAGACCCTCGATGCTACGATAAAGAAATTAGAAAGTAAGCATACACGGACTGAAATAAAGAATATTATACCCAATAGCAGACCAGAGGAGCACAAGAATCAAACCAAAGATTCGACAAAAAACACCCAATTGGAAAAGCAAAATGAAAAAAGAATCCGAAAGTGTGAAGATAGTGTAAGGAGCCTCTGGGACAGCTTTAAGCGGACTAATATCAGAGTCATTGGAGTGCCAGAAGATGAGAGACAGCAAGATATTGAAAACCTATTTCAAGAAATAATGGCAGAAAACTTCCCCCACCTGGAGAAAGAAATGGACTTACAGGTCCAAGAAGCGCAGAGAACCCCAAACAAAAGGAATCCAAAGAGGACCACACCAAGACACATCATCATTAAAATGCCAAGAGCAAAAGACAAAGAGAAAATCTTAAAAGCAGCAAGAGAAAGAGGCTCAATTACCTACAAGGGAATACCCATACGACTGTCAGCTGATTTCTCAACAGAAACTTTGCAGGCCAGAAGGGAATGGCAAGAAATATTCAAAGTACTGAATACCAAGAACCTACAACCAAGATTACTTTACCCAGCAAAGCTATCATTCAGAATTGAAGGTCAGATAAAGAGCTTCACAGATAAGGAAAAACTAAAGGAGTTCATCACCGCCAAACCAGTATTATATGAAACGCTGAAAGGTATCCTTTAAGAAGAGGAAGAAGAAGAAAAAGGTAAAGATACAAATTATGAACAACAAATATGCATCTATCAACAAATGAATCTAAGAATCAAGTGAATAAATAACCTGATGTACAGAATGAACTGGTGACTATAATGAATCAGGGACATAGAAAGGGAATGGACTGACTATTCTTGGGGGAAAAGGGGTGTGGGAGATGCGGGAAGTGACTGGACAAAAATCATGCACCTATGGATGAACTCAGTGGGTGGGGAGTGAGGGTGGAGGGTGGGGTGGGAGCTGGAAGGAGGGGAGTTATGGGGGGAAAAAAAGAGGAACAAATGTAATAATCTGAACAATAAAGATTTAAAAAAAAAAATAAAGATCAGATGGCTACCTCTTAAGATATGGGTATTTTAGTACACTTACATGTCAATTTATGATTAATTAGAAATAAAAATATAACATCTGTGAAAACAAATGAGTAAATATACCATTTAAATATGAAAATATTACCCAACCTACAAAGGACTTGGGTATGATATTTCAGGAACCTATTTTATTGCGTTAAGTAAGAGTACCTGTCTTTCCCCAGGTTTTTCCATTTACATTAGCTACTAATGATAGTACATGAAAGGGATTCTTGGACCATGTGGTTTTATGTCATATCAATGATACAATAAATTGAGTATTGGGTAATGTCACTTGAAGAATGTTCATAATTCAGACTATCTTCAAGATTAAATTTGCAGGCCACTTTGACACATATCCAAATACAGGTATTTTTTTTTTAACTTGCTGAAGCACCTAATTTAATCAAGTTCAGTTATATGGTCATATATGAGTAGTTCTCAGTTTGATAATTATATATGGGTAGTCATGATATTCAGAATCATACTATGGTTAACTATTTGAATTAGAAAAACATATATAGTGTGAATTGCATAAAACAAGTTTATTTAGCATTGGAAGGCTAAAGACATTTCTAAATGCATTTCCAGAAACTGCTGTGCTTTTACTGCCCAAAGACAGTAAAAAATGCATTTCTCCACTTAATTTTGAATGTAAAAAAAGGAAGTCAAAGAAATAAATTACAAGTTTACTTTTTATCTGAATGTCACTGATCAGCATGAATTTTTAATTTTTTTGCTAAAATGCCTCCCTTAATAGCTTTGTAAACTGTCATTTGCTCAAAAATTATAATGGTAGTAGAGATGGTAGAACAACATCATTCTGTTCTTCTTGAGTGGTCTAACTTTCCCTACCCACTTCCCCAAGATTCCTTTGAGCTTTCTTACTTCTGGTTTGCTGAGGAAGAGGAAATTACATGAGGACTTATTTTAATAGCACTGGTCTTCTGTGAAAATTATACTGAGAGCAGTGGTTTATTCAAGGAATTCAAAGTAGTTCACAAACCCCTTGAATGTCTTTATTATGTAGCCAAAGAATAGGACACCGTTCACTCAGTGGCCATGTCTTTCCCTTAGCCCACTTTCTTTTGGCCTAAACATAAGTATGAATAGTCTCATTTTTTGCCTATAGTTTCAAAAACATAATAGGACAGTGAGAGCCTTCAGTTACACTTTCCTGGACTACCACAAGGTGGGGCTAAATTTTAAGTAGAAAGCTATTTTTGTGATCTGAGCAAGCCTTCCCTAATTTTATTTTGCTATTGCTGCTGCTGTTGGGGGGTGAGGTGAGGTGGTGATTTTCTAAGAATGTAAGGCTTACACAATTTAATTAGTAATTGAAATATTTTACAATAACTCTGTACAATATTTTACAATATTTCTTCTTTACAGAAGATGTATATACTTTTTTTTTTTTCTTTTCCCAAGTAGTGAGTTTGAGTATTTACTATATAGGTACCCCAAATTATTGTACTGATTATGATCTGCATATATGACATAAAATGATGCTTTAAAAGAGAGTTTTATAGCATTCCATAAGATAAAAGAACTCTTCCTAGCCTTTGTTTCTTTCTCCCTTGCCTCCCCACTCCTACTTCTTTCTATTTCGTCTTCTTTCTACCTTTGCACTGTTCTCCAACTTTTACCAGATGACTAATATGCTAGGACATTTTTCCATTTTCTATTCTTCCTCCCACCTCTGTGACTGGGGAAGATGGGCTACCCATGCTAAGATAAAATGAAGTAATTTTCTGAGTTGGAAAGAGTGTGTACCCAAAGAATTTGGGATCTGATGATCTGATATTATGTGCCAAATATTGATACAAATACAATTATATTGATAATTATTCGTTAATCAACTATTCATAGAGAAATGGCTCTGGGCCAGGTGTTAAGTATATATTAGTTAAGAAGACATACACAAATTCTTTCCTAATCAAGTTTTTATAAATGCAGATAATACATTTTCAGTTGAAAGTCCCCTTATGCCCCTTTAGCTCATTTTGAGTCCATTTTCCCTGACCAGCCCCTGTCCCCAGTAACCATTCTGATTTATATCCCTATAGATTAATTTTGCCTCTTCTTAAACTTTATATAAATGGAATGTACTTTTCCCTTTTTAAATAAATCTTTATTGTTGAATGTATTATATATGTCCCCTTTCCCCCTGTTGCCCTCTCCCACTCCCCTCCCCACCCCAAGCCTTCACCACCCTATTGTCTGCGTCTATGGGTTATGCATATACCTATATGAGCTCATTGGTTGACCTCTTCACCCCCTCTGTCTTCCCCATTTTTTTATGTATGACTTTTTTTCCACTCAGCATATTATTTTTGAAGTTTATTCATGTTGTTAGGTGTATCAATAAAGTGATTCTTTTTATTGTGAGTAATCTTCTATTGTATAAACACACTACAAATTGCTTGTCCATTCTATGATTGGTGACACTTCTGTTGCTTACAATATTTGACTTTCATGAATAAAGATGCTATGACCTTTCTTGTACATGTTTTTTTCCACAGACATGTGCTTCAATTTCTTTTGGTTGCATATCTAAAAATGGGGCTGCTGGGTCCTAGTGTAGATGGATTTTTAACATTACAAAAAATTGCCAAATAGTTTTCCAAGATAGTTATACCATTTTATACCCTAAAGAATAGCGTAATAAGTTCCTAGTTGCTCCACATACTCAACATTTGGTACAACCTGTCTTAATTTTAGCCATGCTAGTGGGCATAAAATAGTATTTCATTGTGAGGATATTTATTTATCTCAGTTATGAGCAATAAAATAGATCTCTGGAGTCATGGTGGGAAAAACTGGGGAGATCAAGAGTAAAAAGAGGACTCTTGGAGAAGAAAACAAAATAGCACTAAAAGAACACTGTGTGTGAGGGGATCAGAGTCTTCCATGCTGAGCAGCTGTCTAGGAAAGCGAGGTAAGGTCACTGAAAGTGCAGGTGGGAGCAGGGAGAGACCTCAGGAATGTGGTGCATTTTGCTGTGTACAGCCCAAATGATAGCTTAGGCTTTATAAGGAACCTACATGATGGTAGAATGTTTACATTATGATAGTCCAGAACCTCTCCTTGATCTCAGTCTTATGGGATCTTAAAATGTGGGTCATGCTCTATTAGAGCACTTAAACCTTGTTATCGAAGACAGTCCATCCTGAAGAGTACTCTCATATTAAATATACCACTTATGGATGGGACTTCTGGTTCGAGACCTTTTAATCATAGCTGGAAAGGGGATGTTATTTAGATCTTCTGATAGTAATATGAACACAACGCCTACTAAAAGGGAATGTAGAATTTATTGGTACTATAGGTAATTTGGCAAACTTTTATTGGTCATAGATATGATAGAGTTAGTATATTTAGAACTTGGCATTAAAAAAATTTTGCATTGCCCTAACCAGTTTGGCTCAGTGGATAGAGCATCAGAGCATCGGCCTGCGGACTGAAGGGTCCCAGGTTCGATTCCGGTCAAGGGCATGTACCTTGGCTGTGGGCACATCCCCAGTAGGGGGTGTGCAGGAGGCAGCTGATCAATGTTTTTCTCTCATCGGTGTTTCTAACTCTCTATCCCTCTCCCTTCCTCTCTGTAAAAAATCAATAAAATATATATTTTTAAAAACTAAAAAAAAATTTGCATCACTGTGGTTACTTTTTAAATTCAGCATTTTAAAACTTGGGAGCCAACTTTATAAAAAATAAAAAATTCATGAAGATAATAAAGAGATCCCATATACCCCCTCATCCAAATTTACCTAATGTTAACCAGCTTATATAAACACTAGAGGCCTGGTGCACAAATATTTGTGCACTCTGGGGTGGGGGAGGTGTTTCCTCAGCCTGGCCTGTGCCCTCTTGCAGTCTGGGACCCCTCTGGGGATGTCCACCTGCTGGCTTAGGCCTGCTTCCCAGGGGATCGGGCCTAAGCTGGCAGTCAGACATCCCTCTGGCAGCCCGGGAGCCCTGCAGGGAGCAGGCTTAAGCTGCAGTCGGACATCCTTAGCGCTGCTGAGGAGGCGGGAGAGGCTCCCGCCACCACCGCTGTGATGGCAGCTGTCAGCCTGGCTTGTGGGAACGCACTGACCACCAGGGGGCAGCTCCTGCATTGAGCGTCGACCCCCTGGTGGTCAGTGTGTGTCATAGAGACCAGTCTTTCCCAGTCATTCTGCTGTTAGGGTCAATTTGCATATTACCCTTTTATTATATAGGATGGTGCATTTGTTAAAACTGAAAAATTAACATTGATAAATTCCTACTAACTCCTGAGATCTGTAAGAATTTCTTAGTCTTTTCTTGTTTTTCATGATCTTGATAGTTTTAAAGAGTCCTGGTCAAATATTTTTCAAAAAGTTCCACAATTGACATTGCCTAATGCTTTTCACATGATTAGATTGGAGTTATGATTTTGGGGGACAAATACCACAGAGGTAGAGAGCCCTTCTCATTCCATCATATTAGGGTGACATAATATCAACATGACTTATTACTGGGGATGTTACCAAATTTCTCCATTGTGAGGTTACTATTTTTCCTGTTCTACTTTATTTTTTGAAAAGTGGGAGGTTTGAGTCCCATCCACACTCAGCATGTGTGTGCCTTGGTATGGGAAAGGGGAGACTGGAGATTAAGCTCCATCTTTTGGAGGGAGGAGTAACTACATATATTTTTGGAATTTTTCTGTAAGAATAACTTGCATCTTATCTTCATGCATTTACTTATTTGCTAATTTATTTGTATCAGGTATGGGCTTATGGATATTTATTTTATACTTTGGGTTATAGTCTAATAATACACTATTTTTCTTCAAATTCTTACAACTTTGGTCTTTGGGAGCTCTCAAAGGAGTTCCAGTGTCCTTTTGACATACGTACCCCTATTTATTTATTTTCCATTTTAATGCTTCTTTACTTTCTAGCACATCTAGAAGATGCTCTAGACCAGTGATGACAAACCTATGACATGCGTGTCAGAGGTGACACGCGAACTCATTTTTTTGGTTGATTTTTCTTTGTTAAATGGCATTTAAATATATAAAATAAATATCAAAAATATGTCTTTGTTTTACTAGGGTTGCAAATATCAAAAAATTTCTATATGTGACATGGCACCAGAGTTAAGTTAGGGTTTTTCAAAATGCTGACACGCCGAGCTCAAAAGGTTCGCCATCACTGCTCTAGACTCATATTTTCTTTGTACTAGTCCTAGAGTCAGCCATTTCTCCAAGGATTCTGAATTCCTTTTATTGGAAAATTATCTTGGTTTTGAAACCAAGATCTGAGTACTAAGTGTACTTATTGTTGGGGTGTCATTGCCTCTAGGCTCTCTCTAAATGCAGAGCTATGAAATATGTGTATGCATACCAAAGATATATAGGTATTTATCTATCTATCTATCTATCTATCTATCTATCTATCATCTATCATGTATCATCTGTCTATATTAAAAATACCACAGGGATTATCCTACACTTTCCCCTTACTTATTTGTAATTTCTTTTTCTGATAATAAGAAACCTAAATCCTATTTATCTAGCATTTATTCACTTACTTTTTCAATCTTAGTAAGTATATAACATACTTCCAGAATTGTTCATGGATACTCCTATGAGAAACAAATTCGCTAACTAGCACACTGTGTTCATGTACATTTTTTGGCTTTTAGTCTTACAGGTTTCATCAAAACACCATCTTCCCAAGTTAATTAGGTAAATTCCTCTTTCCCTTTCCACCTCTAATGAGGTTATGTCATACATTATAATACAAATGAATTCATATGCCAATCAACTTTGTATAAAAAGGTATATTTTTCTCTCTGTTGCTGTTCCTTTGTTTAGCACTGTAAGTTGTGATGGTCTATGGATACCCTTTAAATTTTGAAGAGATTTTAGTAGTCAAAGCACAGTTTTCAGGGGTAGACTATCTGGGTATGAATTTGAGGACTGGCTTGTATAGTATTTAAAGTTCTCTATGAAATCTAAGTTATATTATGGAGTGTTTTTTAAACAGAAGAGAATTTTTACAGTGGCTTAGGAAATAAATTGACATGAAATATAGGGCATACCAATACAAAAGTCAAAAGATATGATGGAAAATATCTACTCCATGCCAGATATTTCTCCTTATAATGCTTCTTTTGGTAGACACGGGTGCTAGAGACTTGACAAATCATTGATAGACCATCGAGCTAATTTTTCAAGTGGCTGAAAAATTATGTTTTGATGTTTATTTCTTAGGACAGAATTTATTATTCTTTATCTCTCCTTCCTTCAAGATTTTAATCTGAAAAAGTACTGCCATAAGTACTTCTATCACAAGTACTACTTTCACTAATTATTCAGACTACTCCTGTAATTGCTTGCCACATTTTATCATTTTTACACTTCCATATTTAACTACAGTCATGGGTTTCTTAATGATGGGATATATCCTGAGAAATATATTGTTAGGTGATGGTCATTAAGTGACCATCATAGACTGCAAGTACACAAATGTAGCCTACACACCCAGGTTACATGGTATAGCCTATTGCCATAGGCTACAAACCTGTACAGTATGTTACTATGCTGAATACTGTAAGTAATTATGTAAGTATTGGTGTATCTAAACATATCTAAGTGTATAAAAAACAGAGTAAATATACAGTTTAAAAGATAAAAACTGGTACACCTGCTACAGGGCACTTACCATGAGGCACTCAAGGACTGGAAGTTGCTCTGGGTGAGTCAGTGAGTGAGTGGTGAGGCCTAGGACATTGCTGTACCCTCCATACACGGGTCACACAAGGCCTCCCCCTGCTTCTTTCTGTCAGTGTCAGAAATAGAACATTGAACTGTCAATGCTGCTCCACACACAGGGATTGGGCTGGATTGATTGGAAATAATCAAGGAGCAACTGGCTGAGTAAGGCACAGATCACCAAAATAGTGACTGTCAGGAGGGAGTGAAAGGTGGCCTGAGGATCAGTAGAAACAGGAAACCAAGATGCAGAAATGAAGAAACATAGGGGGTTGTCATGGTGATTTGGTTTTGGCTGGTGCATGTTGGTGCAGTGGTCAGATTAAGGAACTTGGTGATAGTCACACAAAAAAAGAGGGTGTGTAACATGGAGGTGGTGTCACACTCAGAAATATATATTGTTAATCCTCACCAGAGGATATTTTTTCCATTGACTTTTTAGAGATTGGAAGGGATGGGGAGAGACAGAGAGAGAGAGAAACATTGATGTGAGAGAGACACATCGACTGGTTGCCTCCCACAGGTGCCCCAACTGGGACCAGGGATTGAGCCTGCAACCGAGGTAGGTGCCCTTGACTGGAATGGGACCCGTGACCCCTTCAGTTCACAGGCTTACGCTCTAACCATTGAGAAAAACTGGCTAGGGCAGGATTCAATTTTTTTTTCTTTGGAAGTTTGTTTTTGGTTTCATTGACTCTATCTGGCACAAAGGGCTCTCTCTGGCATTGAATTGGTGGAAAAAATAAACCTTATCTATGCTTTACAGCATTAAACTTGAAAATATTTCCCAAGTACAGGGTCAGGCTGGCTCCACACTATCACAGAAAGCTTTTACTAAAGTGGCAGTGGCACTAGATACCCGTTAAGGTAGCTCTTGTGGACCTGTGTCCTTGCACAGGGCCATCGGTCCTCAACATAGAATTTACATAATGTCCTCGGAAGACCATCAGCTAGTCTGGGAGGGCTCTAGTGCCTCTACGTATGTAATGCTGGGGATATCTCCTCTGTGCTTAAATAGGCCACTGGCTGACTGATTGGGAGGTGATCTGTCAAAATTAAGGTCTTATGAGTGAGAGGGACTCTATTGCCATGCCCCAAAGATATTGCTGCTGCGAGAGAAAAAAAAATCCTCCTGAACCACGTATCCTTACATTTCTTAGTGGAAATTCAGCTTCCTTATAATCTTATGGAACCATTGTCATATATGCGGTCTGTTGTTGATGAAAACATGTGGAACGTGACTGTATTTTTCTTTACCTAATTAGTCCTGATATCTTCAACAGTTAAATATCACCACCCATAGCTACTTTTCCACTTTTCTTTAACCATCATCCTAGCTGGTTAAACCAGATACAGTTGCTTAATCCTGTTTTAATACTGCCTGCTTTACTCCTAGTATTAAGGTCTTCAAGACATCCACTTCTTTTTTTTTCTTCTCCTTTTATAATTAATCTTGGGTATCTGAGGGTTGTACTCCTTACCAATTATTTTTTAAATTTTTACTGCTATGAACTTAATGTCTTTTCTATACATCTCTCTATATTGTATGGCTTTGTTCTTCTTCTTATTTTTTTTCTCTTCTACAGATTCTTATTGTGCACATGTTCAAACTCCTCTACTCTCCTATAATATTTGACTGGATAACCGGGCCTTTATTTGTTGATTATCATTTGTTGGAGTAGTTGGGGGATATGTATTTATTTTATATTATCTCCATGTGGAAATAAGAGTAGAGAATAAAATAGTCTATACCTGATAGCTCCAACTCATTGCAAACTGACTTCTAGTCGTCACTAAAACTACTCTCTTCAAGTTTCCCGAAGATTTCTAATTGCAAAACCCTAAGAATATTTTCCATTACAAATGGCATTATTGAACTACTTTGCCATGTTTAAATATTGAGTCCTACATTCTGAAAATTCTTTGGCATGACATTCTTTTAATTCTTTCTAGGCCTTGTCACACCATTCTCTCTCCCATCTGAAAGCTGTCCTTCTTAGATGTTGGTGTTGCTCAAGTATTTTTGTTTGCTTTTATGTTCACTATATTCTCCCTATGTATGTTTCCTGTTGCTGATATAACGAAGTACTACAAACCTAGTGGCTTAAAACAACACAAATTCATCCTTTTAGAGGTTTGGCGGTCAGATGTTGCAAGACCAGTTTCAGTGGACTCAAGCCAAGGTGTTGCAAGGGCTGGAGGTGATGGGGAGAGGATATGTTTCCGGTCTCTTCCAGCTTTTAGTAACTACCTGCACTCATGGCTCGTGGTCTCCTTCTCCATCTTCAAAGCACATCACTCATATCTCTGATTCCGTCATCACCTTCTCCTGCAACTCCGATTCCCCCTGCATTCTCCTTATAAGGACCCCGTGGTTACAATATTGAGTTTCCCCAGGAATCCAGCAGAATCTCTGTATCTCAATTCTTTTGCTTTAACCACATATACAAATACCTTTTTGCCACATAAGGTAACATTCATAAATTCCAGGCATTAGGATCTGGAGATCGTTATTCAGCCTGTCACACTCTTGTGACACTCCTTCATTCTTAAGTTGTGATGAAAACCTCAATGCTCATGATTTCTGTATCTGCTTCTCCTACCCAGCTTTCTCTCCTGCCTTCAATATCCCCATGTCTAATGCTGGCTAGACATTTTCATCTGGATCTACTTCAAATTCCATTATAAGACATAGACCTTATCGTCCTCACCGTACCATTTCCTCTCCCTGTGCTCTCTGTATCAGTTAATAGTCTCCATAATTGAAACATGGGGTCATGTTGAAAAATCTCACCCCTCCCTCAGTTCCTATACTAAATCAGTCATCATGTTCAGTTAATTAACTTCCCTATATTTATCTAATCTGTCCCTTCTAATGCATCTTTACTTTAATTGTCAATGTCTTCTTTTGCCAAATAGGATGATAGTGTTTAATTCTTGTGAGCCTATTGCATCAACTTCACAGATGGAATTGAAGCATAGGGAGGTGAGGACCATGTGCAACATAGCGAGAGAGTTGGGATTTAAGCATTGGATCTGGCTTCTTCTACTGCCCTAGTTAAAGTCCTTGTACCTTTTACGGGTTCCTCAGACAGCCTCCTAACCATTTTCCTTGAGAACAGTTCTGGCTCTTTGCGTCTATTCTTTATGTCGTAGTCACATAATCCTTCTGATATACACGGCTCTCTGTGATCTGAGACCTGTCTACCTCTGATTACCATATTTTGCTGAGCCCTGCTTTAACTTCACACTCCAGAAATTTTGAACTCATATTTCTTGGTGTACTAACGTTGTTTTTCAATTTTGTGCCTTTATTCCGCCTGACCCACTACCTAGAATACTCTGCCTTTAACTCCTCTGTCTTCAAAGAACTATTTATTCTTTAAAACTCAGCTTAGACATCTTCACTTCCAACAAGGTCTGTACACTTCATTTTTAAAAGCTCTATTGCTGAATCCTGGAAAATAAAGACTGTATTATCCTCCTGTCTCTTCACAATACCTAGTACAATGCCAAACACAAAGTATTACTCAATAAATGCTTGTTGAATGAAGGAATACATTAATGTATATGTTGGTTTTATTATATTTTTCAATAAAATCATAAATATTCTTTGTGTCTTCTTCATGGGTCTTTAGACAATAATCATAGTAGAGGCAATTACCAGCAATTACCATGTGGAAGAAAAGCAAACGAAGTCTTTTTGTTGTTGTTGTTAATTCTCCCCTGAGGATATTTTTCCATTTTTTTTTTTTTTTTCCTAGGGAGAGTGGAAGGGAGGAAGAGAGGAAGGGGGAGGGGGGAGAGAGAGAGAGAGAGAGTCAGTCATCAATGTGAGAGCGACACATCGATTAGTTGCCTCCCACATGCACCTTCCTATCAACTGAAACTGGGGATCGAACCTGCAACCCAGGTATATGCTCTTGACCAGAAATTGAACCAGAGCTCCTTTGGAGCATGGACCAATGCTCTAACCATTTAGGAACACTGTCCAGGGTCTAATTCTATATTTTATATGGATTTCTGTCTTAATAAAAAATTGTTTTATGCAAAATAATAAAAAAAAGAAATCATGAAATTAATGTTTAATACTAAAAAGAATGATTTCATTACCCTTAAGAAAGTATTTTCTACTTTTCTCTGTTCAAAATAAATAAGTTAAAGGCATAATGAAGAAAACATATAAAGGATCATTATTCAAACATAAATTCCTCATAACTAATTAGTGATACTAGTAAACTTCCTTCTTGTTTGTATATGTATCAAATCAAGCATGAAAGTACCAATAACTTGTTCCAACTTGTCAATTTTCTCAACAGCTATATGTCTATTTTTTATCTCACAAACTGGGTGCTAATAACTTTGAATAAAAAGAATTGGTTTTCTTTGTGAAAAGAACATGCAGCTTTGTTTGGAAGTGGATCTTGCCACAATCTAATATCAACTTGTTATTGATTGCTGTATTCCAGTGAATTTGAGTGACAACATAGCTTTGCCAAACATTTGCTCATGTTTACTTAATTCTCAAATGTATAAAGGATATCACAATCAATTTTATACATTTACATTAGTTTTTAGTGATTAATATTGACTTCCTTTAAATCTGGCCAGATTTTATAGAAATTATTTTATGCCATTTATATAATGAGAATAAGCTATTGTCATGGACAATAGTTTGATAAAGGCCAAGGGAGGGGGAGGTGGGTGGAGGTGGGGAAGGGGGGAAAAGGGGGACACTTGCAACTATGTCAACATTGAAATTTTTAAATTAAAAAATAAGTAAATAAACTGCAATAATAAAGCTTTACAAACATAAAAAGACTAAGGTATTATTTTTTTTGCTAATGGAAAACTACCAATAAAAAGCAAACAGCAAAAAACAAAGGTGTTCATTTTTGAAATAGGACACCACCTAGAGCAGGGAACAACTGAGGAAGAAATGCTGCTACACTAATCGGAAATCAAGGACACTGAGAAGCAATGACCTCATCAGCCTGGAGACAATTAACTTTAATATGGTTCATTACATAATCTGAAAATATAAGCATAATGTAAACCATGAAAAATGAAGAAGTGACAAGAAGAACTATGGAAAGAGAACAAGTCGAGCATTTCTCCTTGGTAGCTTTAATGCTATTTGAGTTTTAAAAATACTGTAGTTATCTTGTTAAAAAATTTTGGAAGTAATTAATTATGATATTTGAGTGGGGCATTTGCTTTTATTCTCTAACCAAATTATTCAAACTACTTTTTGATGAATTTAAAGTTGCAGGTAGTGGCTACTGCCTTATAAAAATGGACAGTGACGATGGGAAATTTGGGACATGACTCTTGATTTCAAAACCTCTTTTATTTGTTGTCTCGTACAAAAGTACTGAGCACTCTCAGTTGTGGTGTCTCTGAACGAAGATGCCATTTGTTAAAATGCTCAGTAATATACTCATCTGTGCTTTCCCTGAGATGCTCTTCTTCATATTGTGCAGATCTAGCCATTGCTTCAAGATCATTCCCATCTGGTCATTTCAAATCCTGCCTGTCCATTCCTTTAGGCTGGTCTTAGTTGTAGGATTGTATTTATTGCTGACCATTTGAGTCATCTTTTCAAATCTCAGTATCCACACAGTCATGTCTCTCTTTCTCTATCCTCCTTGCCTCCTGGACCCCCTGGACCTGGCCGACAGCGCTTTCACAGTATATAATTGTTCTGGCTCACTAACTGATGAGAAATTCCCGACAGCCAATCATTCTAGTTTATGTGGATGAACATTCTCTTTTGATTATTGAAAATAAAAGGTAGCAAGCTCAAACATTTTTTCTGGTATAAAGGGGCAGTATATTAGATTTAATGTCAGAGTACATTTAATGTCAGAGTACATTACTCATATTTGGTATGAGTCAAGGTGGGATGATTTATCTTGCCCAACCTGGATTAAAATCCTCTTCACTGAGCCAATCAAGTCACAGTCTTAGGACACCAAATGAAGGATGTTGGGGCCTCTTTATTAAGTACAAGGACACATCTGGCCCTAACATAGAAGTGGCACTTACTAGATCTTTTTTTTTGTCCCATTAAAAAATAGTTTCTGTAGAGGGTAGCTTTTCTTTGTATTGATGTATTAATGACTGATGTGCTTTGAAAATCGGCCATGTTAGACCGAAAGAAGGTGAAATAAAGAGGCTGATGTATTTTATTGACTTCGATTATATTTTTGGATAATATTATAGGTAGATAATATATAGCAGGTATGTTCCAAATTTGAATGATATAAAAATGGTGTGTGTGTGTGTGTGTGTGTGTGTATGTGTGTGTGCGTGCTCTCATGTGAAGTGGGGGAGATCATGAAAAGGCTACATAGCTAAATTTTCATGGTATGCAACTGATTTCCTAAACAACTGAGGCAGTTGGACCTGCTAGTTTATGTTCCTGGGACTAATGGACTGTTATTGGATGGGTAGCTTTTTTGATCTGTACAACACTCTTTTCATGTCACTTCTCAGGTCAAAAGTTAAAATGATTTTTTTCCCAATGACTGCCAGAGAAAGTCCATCTTAAGGCCTTTTGCAATCTGGTCTTTATTTTCTTATTCTAATTTCTCATTATTCCTCAATACACATTCTCTGATTGAGATTGGATGGTATTCCCAGTATATCCAAACACAACATACTCTCTTCCTTCTCCATGCCCACTTCATTCATTTCTATCCATTCAAATTTTACTCATTTTTCAAAGACCAATTCAAATTCCATTTTCTTAATGAGGAGATATCTGAAGTTCATCTATTTTTAAAAATATTATAATACTTATTTTCCATATGACATCTGATGTGGTACTATTTTGTAATGCTATTTAATTTCTGATATTATTTAACTTCTCTTATGGTTATTAGAGTGTAACTTTTCCAAAGGCCGGGACCATATCTGATCTTTATAATATCCACTTGTGCTTGGTTTAACACCAATCTTTCAGTCACACACATATGTGTTGAGATGAATGGATATGGACGAATTAAATTAGCCACGACGAGTATGTGTAACTGGATCAATAAAAATCTATTTTTACTACCTAAGAAAATAACTCAAATGATATTTTCTACAAATAATGAGTTAGACTTTTCTTCCCTCCCCAAGGGATAGTCTTTCTTAGAGACAGCCTTCTAAAATAGAACTACGAAATGAGATTTTGCAGTGCTAAGGGCCCAGCTGTGATTAACTATGTGCCAATGGACCATGGACAGGTTCCTCAATCTTTGGATGCCTTTGCTTCTCTATCAACAAAATGCAATAAGGTACCTTCTTTTCCCTGCTTGAAAGTAGAAATCATAGGTAATAATGAGTCCTACCCTTGCCTTTCTTGTTATTTTCAAACAAAGAATAGTTATCAAGGTTTCAGGGTCAAACAACTAATCAAACAGTTCCAATTATTTAAGAATTAAATACAATATTATTTTCCACTTTACATGTATTTTCAAATGCTACTAAGTTGTTAGGATATACATAAATGCATATTAAATTATGTGGGCGCAACCACCATGTACATGGAATTGTTAGGTATTTCTCTTGGCTAAGGGTGCTGTTAAAAATTAGTTAGAAAACCTGAAAACCAAGAAAATGTGGGAATTTTCTTCTCTGAGATAAAAGTGCAAAAACCTTAATGGATGGAGCAGACACACGTGCAGTTTATGTTTGCATAACCCGCAGGGAAACACAGAGTCCCTGTTGGGAGCTGGGTGTAGAGGACTATAGGTACATGCTGCTCATTAGGAAGCAAGGATTCCTCTACTTACTAGTATGTGGCCCCAATAAGATCCTGTGCAAATTGTAGAGATGGAGCATTTCCCACCATCTGTATCCAGTGGTGGTACAGATGCCTGTCCATTTTTGTATACCAAGAGAACTTTATGACCATTTTGTTCACTGTAAGGAGAACTGAGAGAAATAGGTAAACATGTTTTATCTTCAAGGTTTCACATCTTTTGGTGGAGAAATGTTTAGGATTTATTTTAGCACACACTTGTGTTTTTAAGTTTGAACTAATCTATTTATTGCTGAAGTCACTCATTTCAATATCCATATTGAAAGTTTTTCCAGAAGTGATTACAGCATGAGTATAAATTGTAATTTGTTTTTTTAATTTCTTGCACAGAAAAATTTTCCTATTAATTATTTTAAGGGATGTGAGTACATTGCCACTTAATCATGATTAGGAACATTTGGTTAATGTTTATTTTATATCTAGTGACAAGGGTACAACATTTTATTCTTAATGTTAATACTTTTAAGAATTCCAATATTTGTGTTAAAATTGAATTTTAAAAATAGATTCTTTATTTTAAAATAATGATTAAGTAATAGATTGCATACTGGTGACAAATTGAAAATATGTAAGTAAATGTCTATTAACATTAACAAGGTTACATCAAGACACTTATCGATACTTCATGCTTATTATTGTTCACTGTCAAGCTCAGTAAGTTGCAGACAGGAGGATATAATTCTTTTCTATAATATAATAAAGCAGACAGAAGAATTAGGTTATGAAAAGACAGGGAGATGCTGAACATCTAACCAAATATAATTGGGTTGAAATTTTTCTTTTTGATCCATTTAATTCTGTGGGCCATGTTCATGGTAGCTTCATCTAAGCAAAAGACTTTAGGCGGCTATGGAAGGGATTTGCAGGGGAATTGCATTCTCAGAAAGGACAGGGAGAAAAAAGAGAAGCTCACCTTGCAATGTGCAAGGGGACATTTTTCTAGATACAAGCTATGTCTGAAAGAAAATGGATAACTCCCCAAATAGAAAACTTATAAAATATTGGGGATTGGTGATAGCCCAGAGATTTTACCCAACCCTTTTAAATGAGAGAAGAGGGGTCTGCGCCCCAAAGAGGTTAGGTAACTTGCTTTTGGTCTTGTGGCCAGTTATTAGCAGAGCATCTACTGCCAAGTAGAGCTTCTGCACAGACCAGGGCTCTTCCCAAGCCACTGTGCTCCGGGGAATAATTCCAATATGTTAATTGTGTGTGCGATATTTATTGGCAATGCAATAAACAGCTGACGTTAATTAATCAGCTCTTGTTTCTTCTCTGTTTTTAGGACATTTGAGGACAATTACAAGAGGCAGGCCGGAAGCATGTTTCAAAGGAAATAACATGGACTTAGGAGTCAGGCCTGGAATTCTGACTAATATTTATCAGCTTCATGACCTTGGGGAAGGCATTTTAAATCTTTGTGCAAGACTTTTCATATTTGCAAAACTGGAAAAATACGACCTATTATGGCAATGTAAATATTAAATGAAGCAACAAGTAAACAGGCCCTCGTCCATACTAGATTTCTCAACAAATGTTACTTTTACTTAAATAGATTTGGAAGGCAAAGGTTTGGAAATAAATTGGAAAGCAAAGGGTTTGGGTGGAAAGAAGTATTTAGGAAAATTATTAAAGGCTACAGTGGACCACATGAGAGAACATGGCTATTATTAGACACATAAAGACAATCCTGTGCACAGAGAAAGGCACAGTAATCTTCCCATTTAATCTCCACCTAATTCCTGAAAAAGAATCCTAACTTCAAAAAAGTGTGTAGAGAGCTAATGATGCTGAAGACAAAAAAGTTGGGAACAGTAGGTGGCATTGACTTACAGGGCCTCTCCTCAGAGGAGGATGGATTTCCGCAGTGCGCGGCTGAGATTGCAAAGCCACATATGGCCACTTCAAGTCAGGTAAGGAAGAGAGTATTGTCTGTCAAAGGCACCAAAAGATGCTGACTACTGTCCCTCTTTCTAGCTTTCTTGGACATGGTGACCTCAAAACAAGGCAGCCCTCCACTAATTCACAAGAATCTTTCTCATTGTACAAAGTCTATCAAGTGTTGCACTGATTTTATTGTTTTTCTCTACTTCCTCCTTGCCCCTCCCAACTCTTGTTTTGATTAACAAGTCCCCGGTCCCTTCAGGATGGTTTTGTGATGAAATATAACCATCGAATGATGAGTTGCATTATCTTCCATGTGCCCCTTTATATATGAACAAAATAGTTGATTCTTCTCATTTTGATATTTTCTTTACTATTAAGTTTTCCTTACAAAATTATGCAAGAATATAAAGCACAGTATATCTACCCTTATGTGTTCACAATCTCTCACTGAGAAAGTATGTTTGACCTGTTTTAAATAGAGAATATGAGAAAGTGGGAGGCAAAGAAAGATCTCCAGGAAACACGGACAAAGGATTAACTTGCAGGGGAGGAGTAGGTGTATGTGTGTTCATTTCTAGGTTAGGGATCCACAAAAACTTGCCCTAGTTAAGAGATCACCAGCTATTATATTTCTTTAGAAGAACTTGCTTTAATGTCACATGTACAGCTCCCGTGAGTTGCCAGGTTTATGTAAAGATGGACTAGGAGGAGAGTCCCTCATTCTCAGGACATCAGGCAAGAACTCCGTTCTAAAGTACGCTTATCAGATGTTGCAGGTTTTCCTGCTGGAGACTTAGGTGGATGGAAACAAATTAGGAAAGAGTGCAGAACTCTGAATTTGTAAAGAATTTGGGGCGTGAGGACTGCTTGTAGTTTTTACTTGAATTTGACAGAGGTGAATTTTCCCTAACTACTTCTCTGGGAAGAATGAAAAACAAATTAAACAAGCCAACGTAAGGGGCAGGAGTTCATAAATAGCAATGCTGTCTGTGAAGGTAAGGCACACACGACAACCGATGTTTTATGTTTACAGGGGAAGCAGTCACCCTCTTTATTAAGGTGGAGGAACTACTCTCTGAAGGAGTCCTTCCCATTGGGTGATCAATCTGAAGTGAGTTCTCAGGTGCCCTCGCCAACTTCACAGGCAAACCAAGTACATTGGGAGTGGGCTTTAAGGAATGTATTGAAGCACAATACCCACAGCAGAAATGGGCTTGTGGGCATGCATAGGCAAGTTTCTTTTTCTAACATCCCAGCAGAAACTTCATTTTCCTAAAGTGTTTGGATTCCTTTTACTAGCTCCAAGGCTTACACATTTTTTTTTTAAATGGAGCATAGGTTACTCCCATTGTCTCCCTTTAAAGACGTTAATTCAAATATAGAACACAGCGTTCTTCCTATCAAGAGCCTTTGACCCCGCTCCTGAACGAAAACACAAAGGAAGCCCTGGCAACCCTGAATGCAGACGATGGATCGTCTCTTGCTAGGCCTCCGTTTATTTATAGTTTAAAAATTCAGTGGGAAGATCATGATCAAAGACAGGCTAATTCCTACAGAAAGCTCTAGGACCACTTCACTTGGCGAGATGCTATAACGAGTCTTTGATTCAAATGGTTCACATGAGGCAAAAACGTCCGGTAGGTTCAGAGTTTTTTCTGGCAATAAACCTCCAGAGTAAACAGGAAGACTCTGGGGGCCTCTTGTAAATTTTAGGAACAAATTGTACTCATTGCTCAGCACTCAGTCATTTTGACTTGGAGACAAGAGTCAGAATGATTAGAAAAAGTTTGGGTTTTAAGTTCAATGTAAAGGTTATTTACCGTAACCACACAGAACATTGTGTGTGTGTGTGTGTGTGTGTTAGCAGTTTTTTTAAAAAAACATATTTTATTGATTTCAGAGAGGAAGGGAGAGGGAGAGATAGAAACATCAATGATGAGAATCACTGATCATCTGCCTTCTGCACACCTCCTATTGGGTTTGAGCCCACAACCCAGGCATGTGCCCTTGACCAGATCAAACCTGGGACCATTCAGTCCACAGGCCAACACTCTACCCACTGAGCCAAACCAGCTAGGGCTGTGTTAGCAGTTTTATTAAAAGAATGTGAAGGGCCTAATGCTATTTAATACCCTTAACAGAAGCTATAAAGTTGTGTGACTATAAAGCACTTGACAATTACATCATCATTACTAAGACAAGAACCAAGAACTCCAACTTATTATGCCATGATCAATACTGCACAGCAAGAATTTGAGACAGTTTTCCCAAAGTTGGAATTGTGTAATTTTCAAATGAACCATCCTTTGTATTTCAGAATAAAAGGCCAGTGAAACAACAATTGACTACTATTCTTTATGATAAAAAGTATAATTGTGTCTGATTTCCAGTGGAAACAAATGCATATAGATGTAATGGGGAAATCAACAGTAGATAATCACACAATGATAATAATAATAATAATAATGATAATAATAATAAATAGCAATTTTAGAAGAGAGGCCTGAATTTCCTCTCTAGAGGAGAAACTATGCAGTTAGCAACTTACTCAGCAGGCTGAGAAAAGACTATGTATATATATTTAAGTGTAGCATTTTTAAAGAGATTTTTTTCAATCTTCATCCAAGTATATGTTTATTGATTTTAGAGAGAGAGTAAGGGAGAGAAAAAGAGAGGAGAGAGAGAGAGAGAGAGAGAGAGAGGGAGAGAGAAAGTTAGATGTGAGAAAGAAATGTCAATTGGTTGCTTTCCTTAGGGGCCACTACTGGGACGAACCTGAAACTTAGGTAATGGAACCTTTAGGTGTACTGGACAATGTTCCAACGGAGCCACACTGGCCAGGGCCACGTTTTTCATGTCTTTAACTCCTATTTAAAATCTAAGAATCAGGCATATCTCTGCATCAATTTGAGTGTATTTATCCATCATATAAAAGGGAATCTCAAAAAGCATTCATATTTATTTGGGCCCTCATAAATATTTGGGAAGGTTTAGAGTTAAAAGCAAATGGGGTTGGGGTAAGAGCACAGCTATGTGTTTTGTTTTTTTCCTTAAACACAATCCACAAACTCATCTGCCTTCACCTTGGAAGGACCGGTCCTTAACAAAACAAAACAAAACAACAACAACAACAAAAAACCAAAACGCTTTGGCCTTAGTGTCATTAGGGGGCTAAAGCCTGAGCCCTGAACTTTTCTTTCCCGGGAAGGGAAAGGTGGGGAGGGTGCTCATCTGCTTCGTTGCGGAGGGAAGCACAGCCTAGGACCCCTCTTCCAGGACAGTCTTATCTGCCCCTCGCCCCCCCCCCCCCCCCCCCCCCCCAATGTCAGAACAAGTCTGAGGCTTTTCTGGAGCCAAAGCAGTGCTTGGAGCGGCTGCTGGTCTGCAATGAAGCAGCTCCACCACAAACTCTCAGCAAGAGCTCTGCTCGCGCGGTGACGCTTCTCTCCTTGGGCTTGGAAAGCCTTTCTCCCACTCCCCTTAGCTTTCCGGGCAGCAAGTGCAGCCAAGTGCAAACTGATCGTGCATTTGGCGCTAAGAGCCTGGAGAAGGAGGGGCATGGGATCACTCTCCGGGTTCTCCCCAGCCCGGTCCTAGGTGGTGGAGTCTGCAGAACTGTCCCCCAACCCGAGCCGCAGCTGACGCGGCCGCAGGTGGCACGCGGAGCTGTCCAGCACCAGCGGGAGCCGGGAGCCGGGAGCCGGGAGCCAGGAGCCAGGAGCCCCGCGCGCCCGGCGGCCCGACGCTCCGCCGCCGCGCTCTCGCCGGAGCCGAGCGGACGCCGTCCTCGTTCAGCGCCGCCCGCCCGGGGCTCGCTCGGAGCCACGCGGCCTCCGGGGCGGCGAGCGCGGTCCCCGCGAGCTGCTTCGGCAGAACAGGTGCCAACATGTGGCCCCTTTCCTCCTCCTCGTGAGCGTCTCATCCCGAATGGGTGGGCTGGCCCGCTCGGCCTTTCCCCAGCTCAGAACTTCCTAAATAAAGTCCCAGGAAGGCGGGAAAGGGCAAAGATGGACCGTAACCCCCACTTGGCGCGCACGGGCTTTCCCTGGGAGGATCCCCTCCTCTCTGCGCCCCAGCCGCCTCCTCCGCGGGCGAGGGGTAGGCGTTGGGGGCGAGGGCCTGCGGTCTGACCCGAACGACGGTGCACTCCCCGGAGGAGGAGACCGTGGGAGCGGGGAGGGCGCACGGAGGACGGCCGCCAAGTGTCCTTGCTGCTCCTGAAACGTGGCGACAGGCAAGGCAGAGACTCCCCATGAGTGCGATGGCGACACGTGATCCAGGCGGAGGGAGGCTCGGGGGGTGGTGGATCGAGAGAGACGGAGGGGGGCGGGCTGCGAGGAGAGAGGCGGGAGGAGAGGGGAAGGGGGGCGAGCGGGGCGCGCGGGCGGTGGCAGCCTCTGCCTCCGGGACGCACGGGCCGCAGCCCTCCCCGCGAGCCGCGCCGCGCGCTCACACACTCGGGGGCTCCCCGCGAGCCGGAGCGCGGCGCACGGCCAGGCGCCGAGGCGGGCGCTGAGGCGGCGCCGCGCGAGCTGCAGCCGAGCCGGCGGCGGCCCCCAGCCCAGCCCGGCGCCGCCGCCGAGCCCGGGCCCCAGCGAGCGGCGGCGGCGCCCAAGTTCCCGCCATGAGCTGCGGGCTCTGCGGGCTCCGCGGCTCCGGAGACTCCCTCCCGGCTGAGCGCGATCGCGGCGCCCCGCGGCCCCGACGCGCCTAACGCCGCCGCTCGCCGGTCCCGCTCCCGCTCCCGCTCCCGCTCCTCCCGCCGCCGCCCGCGTCCCGGCCGCCGCCTCGGCCCCGCCGCGCCGCTAGCAGCATGTCTCGAAGGAAGATTTCGTCCGAGTCCTTCAGCTCCCTGGGCTCCGACTACCTGGAGACCAGCCCCGAGGAGGAGGGCGAGTGCCCGCTGTCCAGGCTCTGCTGGAACGGCAGCCGGAGCCCGCCCGGGCAGCCCGAGCCCAGCGCGGCCGCCGCCGCCGCCACGGCCGCCTCCGCCGCCGCCTCTGCCGCCGCCGCCGCCGCCGCCGGGGCCAGGAGGGCGCAGCGCCGGAGGCGGGTCAACCTGGACTCGCTGGGCGAGAGCATCAGCCGCCTGACGGCGCCCTCGGTGAGCCGGGCGGAGGGCCGGGCGTCGGGAGGGGACGGGGATCGGGAAAGTTGGCGCCGGGCGAGTCGGGCGTGCGCAGAGCCCGACCGCTGGGGGGCGGCCCGGCCTCACCCCGCCGGCCTGGGGTTCCTGTGGCCCTGGGCGAGACCCCGACCTTTGGGCCCTGGGGCCGGGGGTTGGGGGTGGGGGGCGTTAGAACACGCCAAAGGAGTGAGACCTCGCCTCCGGGTCTCCGGACTCGGGGGCCTGCCCGCCCACCCCAGCCTCTCACCCTCGTGCACCCTGACGGCCCGGGGCTCCTTCGCACCCACCTGTTTTCTTCCTCCCAAACTTTCCCAGGCACTGTGCCCGCAGATCCTATTCCCAGGCCCTTCATCTCTGCTGTCCCCAAGGGGCGCCTGCCCCTTCCAGGAAACGCTTCCTCTCCCTTTTCCCACACTCTTGTTCTTGGCCTGACCTCCACTGACATCTCTGAATTCCAGGGGCTATCTGCATTCTGGGACGCATCCCTTTTCTCCAGTCTTCAGGCACTGGCTGTCAGATACTTGTTGAGTTGCCTTGTGATGAAAACAAAAACAAAAACCCCTCTCATTTCTTTCCCCCCACCCCACAGACTTTTTTTCCTTATTCACTGAGCACGAGTAGCTCAACCTTCTTCTCTGGGCAGCTCTGGTGTCTGGTTTTCTAAACCTCTCTGGTATATCTTGCACCTGTGCCTCACACCTTCTCCCTGTTTCCCCTGACTTCTCCAGTGCTTTTTCACTCATTTTTTTTCGTACCTTCCTTATCTTAAGACCTTCATACATATCTGTTGAGCGAGCAAATGCCTTCCTAGCCCTCGGAACTAGTGCTCACTCAGGGATGACTGTATCAGCAGTTCCAGGGGTGCCAGACTCCCCTGGTTCCAGGCGTCCTTCCAGAGCACTTCTGCTCAGTCCTGCTCAGCCATGTCAGCCACCCTTGGCGTGGCCCAGTTGCAGGAACGCCAGACCTGTGTTTTAGTCTTTCCCTCTGTGCGACCTCTGCTTGGAAGGAATTCACCCCATTGCAGACAGAACCAGAAAAAGATGCAGTGTGAAAGCCCCATCCCACCTTTCATTCCCACCCTGACCTTGGACACAAGGACTTCAACTCCTGACAGCACTTTGACCTACTCTTCCTTGAGACTTCCATTTCTCTGAAGTTTCCACAATGAAACCGAACTTTGATGTTGTTCGACTACTCTTGAGTCTCCTTGTGAAAGTCCTCTTGCAGCTGATGGTAGTCCTGCAAATATCCCGGTGGCCCTGGCATTAATGGGGCATGATCTTTTCCTTGAACCATGTCACCACTCTTCGGTCATCTTCCTTTTCTTGTATGTTTTCCCCTCACTCACCTCTCCCATATGATTCATTCATCATTGATAACTTAGGAAACAAAACTCAAAATGGGTTGGCTGCTGCTTGCTGCTCTTTACTGCAAGTATCTCCCAGAAAGTGTAATTTTAGGAACTATGTGATGTTGTTGAACCTGAGTCTTTGTTAAAGGAGCCCAGAGATCTTGTGCATCTGTAGCTTTGTGTAAATATCTAAAGCAACATTTATGCCATATACTAAATCTTTAGTACAATAGATCCATATCTGAATACAATGATTTTACTAAAGGCAATGGTTAGTTTTGGGGGAATTTTTCTTAAATAGTCTTGGAGTTTTCTTTTTACTTAAGAATCAGAATTTGCAAATATGTAAACAAGCAATGGCAGTGCCCCTGGTAATGCTAATTATGTCTACGTGAGGAGTAGATAAAAGTAACAGAACACAGGGTTTACTACAGGAACAAGAGGGAGGAAGTACTCTCTGATTTTTACCTTTATAAGTAAAATTTGAATGACACTGGCTTTCTGCTGGATAAAAGGAATGCACCAGGTAATGGTTTTTAGGGTAAGAAATTTGAAAATTATCATGGCAATCTAATCAATGCAACAGCTATACGTACTTTCCATGCTGTAAATCTCCATTTTGAAAGCTGAGAACACACTGGTGAACATAGCGTAAACATTTTCCACATCATAGTATATGTATAAATAAATCTCATTGGCTAACCATGTTGCCAATAGACTTAGTAACACAAAGAAAACAGAGGTTATATTTTAAAGCAGTAACTTGTTTCTGTGGTTGCCTCCCCCCACCCCGTTTTCTGTTATTTGGTGAGCTAGAACGTCGCTTCAAAAAGTTCTAGTAGATTCATTCTCCTACGTTGTCAGGATTCTAAACTTCTCTGGAAACACTTGAGGAAACAGTTTATGTTCTGTCTTTTATTTCTGGTTGTTTTGATTGTTATGAGCTGTCTTGCATTTGTCACAATATACTTCGGGAAAAACTATATTTGCTATGGAAGCTCTCTTCTCCGTTGTGGGTTCATCATGGAATGTTGTCCACTGGAGATTTATTACTCATTCATAATAATTTGCAAGTAGGAAAATGGAATGATTTTAATAAATACTAGCATATTGTCCACTAATTAAACTAGTTGTTTGATCAATGGGATATTCAAAGTCTGGTTTTTGATACTTTAAAGTCATTTTTAGATACATTGATGTTGGACTTAAAGATTATAACACATTATACCAGTTTAATAATAAAAAGTCAATTGAATTGATGAAATTTAAAAAAATTCCGGAATTTAGGAGACCTGATTTTCATTCCTTGTGCCTTGGACAACTAAATATTTTTTATAGCTCCGTCCATATCATTTTAACTCTCTAGGATCCTTCTCATTTGTAAGGTATTATACTTAGGGTCCCTCCTTATTCTGGGATTGTAAGTATAATACCTTACAAATGAGAAGGTATATATACAGAGACATGTAATGTATTATCAAGCTTTTGATAAACTGCCATAATGACATATAAAAGAAAAATAAGCACATATTATGAGTTTTAAATTTTTGAGGGAAGTAGATTACTTTCTTAAGTAGGACATATTATGAGTTTTAAATTTTTTAAAAAATATATTTTATTGATTTTTTACAGAGAGGAAGGGAGTCAGAAACATCGATGAGAGAGAAACATCGATCAGCTGCCTCCTGCACACCCCCCACTGGGGATGTGCCCGCAACCAAGGTACATGCCCTTGACCGGAATCGAACCTGGGACCCTTGAGTACCCAGGCCGACGCTCTATCCACTGAGCCAAACTGGTTAGGGCTGAGTTTTAAATTTTTGAGGGAAGTAGGTTAATTTCTTAAGTAGGAGCCTCAAAGCCATATTTATTCCACCCAATTATTAAACAATATTGGAGGACCTACTATGTGGCAAGTATTGTGCAAAGCACGGGCAATACAATAGCCAGGAAAAGAAATTCCCAGTCTTTGACCTCATGCGACTTCTTTAGTTATACCCTTTATTTTAATGAAACTGTATTGAGGGAAATCACAAGAACTCCAGTTGTCCTGGGGATGTCTAGGATGAGGTTTACTTACCATCCACTTTGGGTAGTTTTGTTTACTGTGAATCTGTGGAGTGCAGCCATAACCATAAAAACAACCCTAAAGTCCTGACTGCAGGTGCATAAATCACCTATTCTGTTATTTGTCTTGAAGTCACTTACCTGGGAACACATGTGGAGAAACAGCTGGGGATTATACGTCAGGGGTGGATTTAGTAACCCATTTATTTCGATTTTATTCTTATAAATGAGAGTTGCGGAGAACGCTTTCAGTCTGACATCGGTTTTGGGTTTGCTGGTGTCAGCCTGTCAGTGAAGATATTGGGACCAACTGGAGGGCTAGGCTTCCCTGGTTTTCTTGTCAGAGGACGACTGGCTGTTACAACATTGCAGGTGGCTTTGAAGACTTCAGAAGCTACAGAGCAGAATGGCAGGAAGAAAAGTGACAGAACTGGAAGGATGACAACGAAGGGGAGGAAAGCTACTGACATAGGGAATAGTCCAAGGAAATGAGAGAACAGTGAGCAAAGACAAAACTGAAGGGAAGGCTGGATTCAAGCAGCAAAAAGGGAAAAATGGTTTCACTATTTTTGGAAAGGTATTATATTGATGCAAGCCTGTGAAAAAGTGAAAGGACATAAAAATACATATGTAGCCTCCCCTGAAATTGAATACTAGTAGCTTTCTGACATGTGTAAACTTTTAAAAAAGCCTTGAGAGTGTGGGTGTAACTGGCATGTAAATGACGGAAAATATATGAAATATATTTGTGAGGTGGGATATTTGATAAATTTTATCTTAATTGAAGTTTTTAAAATCTGGGCTCAATTTAGCTAACAGAGTTTGAGTAACAGATTCTTTGCAATTAGAAAATTAGAGAGAATGTGTTCCAGTAGTTTAATGTTCTCACATTTGTAAAAAATAGATACTGTAATCTGAAATCAGAATTTACTGACCATTTGTTGCTTTCCCTACTGCATCCCTGATCCTGGAGAAAGAAAGTGGCAGAGGTGAAAGAACAAGGCTCAGAGTTTATCAGGGGTTTGAATAACTCCCTGCTGAGCCCCTTTCTGAATGTGAGCCCCGGTGAAAACCAACTCTTATCTTCTTAGAGCCTTGCTTTCCTATTCTGTGAAATAGGAATAATAACAATCTTGTAGATTTGTTGTGAACAAGGAGCAACGTTTTTTTAAAACTCCTTGAACTCAATACATGATAGTTTTGGGCCGAGATCCATTACTTTCAACCAAATTTGAATGCCTCCAAATGATCTAAAAATGTCTTCTCTCTCAATAATTTACTTGCTAGTAATCTTTGAAAGAGTTCATAAGTTAACGGATGTCATGTACCCAAGAAAGAACAAAACGTAATAAGAAGGAGTTTATTTTGTTGACATTGCCCAGTCAATCCGTTAAAAAATTAGTACTGGAGTCCCTTTCAGCTCCCTGGCTATGACTCTTGTGTGTATGTAATCATTGCAGATTTGAACATTTCTGTCAAACTGCAGAGTGCTTTGTGACAATATGGAAACCGCTTTTACAAGTTTTATAAGAATATGTACAAGGATATACATATTTGGTAGAATGTAGGTTATTTCACAAAAAATTGTTTTTAAATTAGAAAAAAAATTGGTGAAAGAGAAATTGCTTATTTCATTTGCCTGAGAATGTCAAATGTTCTCCATTCATTGCATTCAAACTAATTTGTACATATGTTCAAAGGTTTAGGCGGTGAGATGCAGCAATTACCCTGCTAATGGCATTTATGTTTTGTGTACAGTGATCTAGTCTTGTTTGGCTACCAGCTCAATTGTTAGATCTTCATTTTAAAGCTAAATTTTGACAATGGGAAAATAACATCCACAATTATTAGTTAGTTCGTAATTGATCTACCTTGAAGAACTCTGAGCTGTGTGGGAAGTGTGTTCGAGTGCTGTTATGTCTTTTCCCCTCAGTATCATCGTTGCTCTTTTCATTCACCTTTGGTTTGTCCTGTTGTTTCTGTCATATGGAAATTAAGGTAAAATTTAAAAAAATACATATTTTATTGAAATATTATATAGTAAAATAAATGCATTATTTCCAGATGTATGCATTCTTCACCTATGAGTTTAGGGAGAAGGTAGGATGACACCTTTTGGAACTTCACACACCTCTAGAAAGAAAAAAAAAATGAAGTGCATAGGCAGGGAAAATATTTGCAAGGCCTTTCTGGTGACTGGGTTTTCTTTATAAGCCCTTGCTTATTACATGAGCCAGTGATGTAGCTCAAACTTTAAAGTTCCTATTTTTAAATCCTGACTCTAACCTCAACACTCTTAACGGTTATGTCATACTAGAGGCCTGGTGCACGAAATTCATGCACTGGAAGGGGCCCTAGGCCTTGCTGGCGATCAGGGCTGATTGGGGCCTTCCAGCTGTCAGCCAGGGCCTTCCTTCGTTCTGCGCCACCCCCTGGTGGTCAGCGCATGTCATAGTGAGCCATGGAACTCCTGAGGGGGACAATTTGCATATTAGGCTTTTTTATAGAGAGCTAATTTAGCATAGTACCTAATGGGTAATCAATAAAATGCTTAGAATAGATGAATGGGTGTTTTTGTTTAATCGTCTTCTTACACTTGCCATTTAAAGCAAACCTTCAGAATGCAGCTGTGCTAACAAGCAGATGGGGTAGTATCCTCCTCCTGGTTTTTGTTAGGTGGCCCATTTATATTTTAAGAAGTTAGGTACATGAAATGATTCCTTCAATCTCCTCCAGTCTCCAGTCTGCTTATAGTGTCTGCACAATTCTCTCTCAAATGAGAGGGAAATGTTTGTCAGCAAGTGGGCTACTGTTGCCAAAAAAGCATTGCTAGGAGATGGAATGACAGTCTTCCTCCTCAAAACTCACTTCAGGACAGAATCTGAAGATCTAGAATTATGTACTGTAAGCTCAGAGCACCTCATAACATTGCCAAGTCCAGCTTAGGGTGACTTAGGAAGTAGGGGAACTGCAGATATCCCAGAAGCTGGAGACTTGTGGGGCTGTGGTGAAGAGTTGAGAAAGAGTGAACATTCTTATGAAAACAACAGCGAGGAAATCACTTCCTGATACAGGCTGGATTTGAGACTTATTAAACAGTTCTTCATTTAAGTAGTGGTTATCCAACTCTAGTGAACATAAAAACACCTGAAGAAAATGGTTAGAATCAGATTCCTGGGGCCCTCAGCAGGTCTGGTTTGATAGCTCTGAGGAGGGGGGAGGGGAGGGACTTGGACTTTATAGTTTAAACAAAAGCCCACCTGGTAGCTAGGACCCCACAGCCCTACCTCAAGGACTGGATTCCACACCTTCAGGATCACTGATCTAGACTCCAGTGGACAGTGAGCTCTGCAGACTGAATTTTTGGAAAGAATGGTCCTGGACACGACTCCTTTGAGGTGACTGTATCCAGGTGAATTTTTGTGTTTATAGGGACAGAATAAAAGTGGTGCCTGGGAGCTACATCCTATGGTTGTGTCCTTTGTGTTCAAAATAATCATATTGATTGTGTGGCAGAGGAGTTCGGGGTGTCGTGGTTTGTGGTTTTAATTACTTGTGGACTCTGTGGCTGTTTTTCCTGAAGACGCTTTGTTAGCTCCCCTAAGTTTACATTCAAGGTCACATGCCATTGCTTAGTGTGCTAGGGCCCCTTCAAATAAACTATTAGAAAATGTGGAGGAGGGCAGAGGAGAAGGGAGAAGGGTTATCTTGAGGATCCTGTGACAGGACCACCAGCCTTTGTGTTTTTCAGAGTGTTACCCGTACAACATTTCTCAAATGCTCCATCTACTGGTTCATCCTGAAGCAATAACTTGTTCACATGCCTACAAAAAATTTCTTTAAAAGGTGAAGGAGAAAAAAACAGATCTGGATGCCAGGAAAATATATATATATATTTTTTTTTACTAGAAAGGAAGCAGTAGGGGATTCGGATATTAGGTGAATAGAGCTACCTATCAAACCTTACTAAAATATAATACCAGCTACTCATCTCTACATCCTTAGCCAGTTAGTCTTTCTCTCATTCAGTGGATAAAAGTTGAATTCTCCAAAATAAATGGTGAGCCGACATTTGAAGAATTTGCATTTGCAGAGAACTCTGGAACCAGTCTATCAAGAGAGGAGGCCGTCTGCGTGGAATTCCTGGTGGTACCTTAGTTGCAAGTCCTTGAAGTCTGATTGACTCCTTTTCTATTCACTGTACTATATTTGCTATGTGTGGCTCTGCTGTGCCCAATAGAGTAATTAAAAATGTCAAAAAACATGCTTACATTCTTTGTTGCTTTATGCCTATGCTTCTTCATGCATGAACTCTCCAATTTAATATCGGGGAAGAATGGTTTTTCTGATTAGTTTTGTGCACAACACACACACACACACACACACACACACACATTCTGTTTTCTCTCACTGCAGTTTCCCCTATAGAATACTGTTATTGCCCACATGTCTGTATTAGGACTTGTGTTGTACTGTGATTTTGGTTTATTCTGCCTCCTTATGACAGATTTATGCATGTCTATATCTAGTAAAAAGTCTGATTTATAAAGGCACTCAATACATGCTTGTTAGGAGAATGAATAAATGAGTGAAAAAATCCTTGTGTAGCTTGTGATGTATTAGTAATTCTTTGTAGGCTATGATGATTTTGTGCTGACATATTTAGTTGACTATTTTAACTGTTCTATTTGTAGCTTTTTCTTAGACACAAATAAGAGTAAATATAGTTGTAAAATTATTTTTTAGAATGCTTCAGGGTTTGAAAATCTTCTCATGTTGAGTCTTTTATTGGAGCTTCACAATAATCTCTAGATTTTATGCCAGTTATCTCTAACTTTGGTAACCATGATTATCTTAAAATGCTTGTAGTCATAGTAACTATTTGGGGAAGCATATGTGCTGACACAGTGCATTCTAGCTCTTAAAGATCAGATGTGTATCTCTGGAAGATATGGAGATGGTATCTATACCATGCTGTTTTGTTCATTATTATTTCAATGTATAAGAAATCTTTGTTATCAAACATTATATTAAATAAGAATCTCAACAAACCAGCACATCCACATATTTATCCTACAGTAATCATTATAGACATAATAATGGTGTTGGAGGGATGGAGTCCTTGGGAACAGTGATAAAATTAGAAATTGTTGCTTTAAGAAATGGGTAGGAATAGTGACCAGGAACAGGTAGAAGTATCATTAGGTATTTTTTTGAGGGCCCAATTGAGGTTGGAGATAATTAATTTGTAGCCTAGTCTGAGAGGATGAGTATGACTTGGAGAGGTATAAAGTGCTGAAGGTATTCATTGTATATTAAATGGCCTATCTGTCAGCTTGAACTTCAGGTGTTTGGGGGGAAATCCATTGGAGCAGTGGATGATGTCTTGGGAAATAATGAGAGTGAATGTCAAATGAAGCAGACTGTAATATTCGAAAGCATTTCTAGCCTTCCTGTGTTGCACACAGATTTGATATTAAGCTTATTTAATGTATATCTGGGTCTTACTCTTTCACTATTCAGTTAATGCTCCTAGAATAGCTCATTGACCCCCCAGGCCACCCCCTTCCGCCAAACCAGAATCGATAAACTGGTTATTAGTTAGTTTTTGAGAAACTCAATGCAAATTTCTTGATTAGTGTTTACGTTATGTTTTCAAAGTTAGAACAGAGCCTTGAAAAATTAAGGCTACTCAGTTATATCATTCAATGCATTATTTATGGGCCTTAGTTGTTACACAATGAGTTTCCTTGGCTCAGATTTGGTAGTACATTGCTTCTTGAAAATAAAGGAGCCTATGGGATTCAAGTAATAGGTGGCTACCAAAACATTTCCTATTGTATTGGAGAGCACAGCTGATATTTTCTTATCCAAAATGGTAAAAAGTCGTTCTGGTTAATCAGACATTCTGACAAAGTATACTATCTCACATGTGCAGTATCAATTTGTGAGTAGATGAAATCCAATAAAATACACTTAAGAGTTAAGCACTTTTCAGTTTGTGAATCAGTGTTTGATCATCCCAAAGTCTCTCCTATGTGTGTCATTGATGCAGTGTCATTATTATGAGTCTTAGCTATCACTGGGCTATAGGTGTGTGGACATCCTGGTAAGTGGAGTGTTTTAGATAATCAAATGCTACATAACAGGAGTTTTTTTTCTACATAGAAACACTGAGGAACTACATGGTTCTGGTGGTCTGAAAGAGTTAATGTGCATACTTGATTACTAATACTCTACCAGGGAGTCTCTTAGGCAGAGGGAGGCAAATTAGGAATGGAATTTAACAAAAAGCTTAAAACAACTTTTAGAGATCTGTGCATAATTTGGTTAATGTGATTGCCTTGTTTTCTTGAAAAATACCCGTTCGCATATGTGTGTGTGTGCAGGATGGGGGCAGATGCTGCAGTTCAATAAATGTCGCATTCTGATTTTTGTTTTAATTTGACTTTGGGGAAATAACTTTCCTGTCTTTGTTTCCCCGTCTCTGAAATCATATATAATCATACTAATCTCTCACTCCTGGGTAAATATGTAATAAAATGTGAACAGTGAATCGGAGACATTGTGTTTACTGTTATTAATTTCTTCATTGTGCTGCTATGCTGATTCCTTGAGGACTAAGGTCTTGGTTAGGATTCCTTTCCTCTCTACATTCTGGGAGAATAACGGGTTTTGGAGTCAGACACTAACTCCTGTGCTATCTTGCGCATTCTTGGATAAGCCTCTCTGAGGCTCAGTTTCTTTTCTATAAAATGAAGGTAATAATTTATAGAATTATGAAGATTAAAAGTATACTGCATAGCACAGTATTTGGAATACAGTAAACAATTAATTTTGGTGCCTTTTTCTGACCCCTTATCAGTTATCCTACAGATCTGTATATTGGTTATCACATCTCCTGATACTTTATCTCCAGCCACAGTCTTTGGGGAAACCTCCAAATATTTCCTTCCTTTATAGTTCTTGTTTAGCATTCTTGTGCTTTTCATGGAAAATATGTTCAACATTTTTGGGTGTGCAACATCTTAGGATTATAAAATCTCCCAGAAATTTCTTCCCAGAAATCTTAAAAACAGATGTGATCTTACTGGTTACTTATTTATTCACTCAGTCACTCCTCACATGAGTTCATTCGGACAGCATTTATTTAGCAAGTGAGGATTTACTAATTCACTCAGTATATATTCCATATGCATTAAACACACAAAGTGGACATTCAAACAAAATTTGATATGGTCCTTTCGGTTTTAAGAAATGTAAAATCACATTTTAAAAATTACCAAATAATGTGTCTAACGGCTATTTCAACCCTCCCTCTGCCTCCCTCACTCGTCCTATCTTGACCTTTCCTTATTTGGCATGATGTGGAGGACATGTGGACAAAGGAAGAGCCTGTATAGAAAAAGACCTGTTGAAACTGTAATGATGATGATGATGATGATGATGATGAGGAGGAGGAGGAGGAGGAGGAGAAAGGGGTGAAGGAAGATAAGAGTGTTGATTTATCAAGCCTTACCATGTACCAGGCAGGGTACCAAGTGCTCTAGACATGGTATTCCATTAAATACCCACAACAGTAATGCAGGAGTAATGCCTTCCCATGGTCTATAAGGTGTCAAAAGCCTACCTTTCTGACCTCACCTCCTGACACTCTAACCTCCGCTCACAGTTCTACAGTACACTTCTTGCTCACACCAGGCAAGTGTTATCTTGCCTCACTTTTGTCCCATTCCCTGTGCCAGAAATGCTCCCTTATTCCAGTTTCCCACATGGTTGGCCCTTTTGTGGCGTTTAGATTTCTGCTCAGTGTCATCTCATCACCGCCCCCCCCCGCCCCCCCCGCCAATTATTCTCTCTCACATCACTGTTAGTTTCCATCATAGCATTCACCCTCAGACGGTATCTATTTACCAGCTTGCTTATCTATTACCTGTCTCCCCTCACTGCAATTTAAGCTCTGCACGAGCAGGACCTTGTCTGGGTTGCTCACAGTGGTCTTTGCGGTGCCTAGAAAAGTCCTGGCTCGAGGTAGGTTCTTAATACATCTTTATTGACTGAATGAAGTAGAGTCATTTTGAGAGAAGTCTTAGCACTTGGACAAGAAAGAGCATAATTAAAAAAACACAGACACATAGGGTGGGAGAAGGAAAAAATAACATGTTAGGTAAGTACTATGGACCCAGCATTTAAGTGTTTTTATAATATGTTTCACTGGATTTTCAGAATAATTTTATGAGTCAGAGAAGTCAAGTAACTTGCCTATGATCACAGCTAAAGAGTGATAGAGATAAGATTAGAATCTTGGTCTATGTAGCTCCAATCTCTGTATTCCTTCTAGTGGAATTATATGTTTCAAACCCCTGTGAGTGTGGTGGACATTGTAGTGCCTAGATGCCCCTTTAGGAATGAATGACTTACCTAGATGCTGGGAATACTACTGGCTGTCACCCTCAACTGTCAGTCTCTTCCATGTGTTGCCTGGGCTGAAGGGAGTTGCCTTGCCCAAGGTCATGCCCCTTCCAGTGACTGATCAACATGGGGATCTGAAGGCTTGTCCCCAAGCAACAGTTCAGCCAACTCTGAAGTAGAACTCCATGTAGGGTCAGCTGAGGCCCTCACTGAGGCTGCATCTCAGGCAACTTCTCCCTCTTTCTAGTTCTGCTTCTTCTATACTCTTTCCTGGGTATGGATCCCAAGAGCACCTCCTAATAAGCTTTCTGCATGCTAATCTTTTCAGTCTGCTTCCCAGGGAAACCAACTTGCTGTAGTGATTTCGAGAACCATCATGACATTAAGAGAAGTGCAGAAGGCAGCACCCAGAAGGTGGCATTTGGAAGAAATATAATGATAACCTTGAATTTGGAGTTTTTGAATTTAGGTGCACATGGTCAGCTCTGGACTTTGAGTTCTCTGAGGGCTTAGTATTACTGGATCACTAGCTTCAGCTCAGTGCCCATCACATGGTAGGCAGCCACTCATTAAATAGACTGTTGAAAATTTGGGATTGGAGTTGGGGTAAGAGCTTGTGGAAGTAATAGCTAATAGCTTGAAAATTGACAAGCTCTCAGAGTGAAAGAGAGAAATCTAAGAACAACAGAGGTTTGAGAAGCAGTACACTAGCACATAGAGACCCAGAAGAATTCAGGTACCAGGATGCTTTTTGGTTTGCTTGTGAGGGTGGGAGGTGGCTGGGGAGAAGCTGGGAGCAAGGCCTGTAGTGGTTGATATCTGGGAAGTAATGAGGACAATTTAAGGATGGCACTCTCGAGCCCAGCATGAATGAGGTTGCTGGTGGCCTCAGGAAAGCAATGCCAATTCTGCATCTGAGGTAGAAAACTACTTAACAAGGTTCAAAGAGGATATATATGATGAGTCAACAAAGGATATGATGGGCATACATTTCTCATCCAAGGTGTTTGGCAATAACAGTAAAGAGAGATATTTGGCAGGCCTTCTGAGGCCACATCCAAATTTATTAAAAAGGTGGAGATTGTGTGAAGGTGACAGAGTAGTGAGAAGAGTTGGAGATGGATGAAATAGGTGCCAGGAAAGGCGAGGGTATACAGTGTCACTCTTTCACTGCTTTCTCTGTACCTGGGGAATGCCCTATGGCATCATAGGAGTATAGAGCAAAGGCAGCTGTCAGGGGTTGGTTTTTAAAAAAATATATATTTTATTGATTTTTTTTACAGAGAGGAAGGGAGAGGGATAGAGAGTTAGAAACATCAATGAGAGAGAAACATCGATCAGCTGCCTCCTGCACACTCCCCACTGGGGATGTGCCCACAACCAAGGTACATGCCCTTGACCGGAATCGAACCTGGGACCCTTCAGCCCGCAGGCCTACGCTCTATCCACTGAGCCAAACCGGTTAGGGCGAGGTTGGTTTTTATTTACACCGAATTGATTATAGTCTTGTCTCGATTTTATCCATATATCTCAGTGATGGGTCAGTAATTTTGATATCTAATGGTTGTGAAATTTAAATTGCCTTGCGATTCACCGGTCTCCAGGTTTTCCACTATGCTAGCTGTGCTGACGATGGGAGGTCAAATGAGGCCAGACATGTCATTCATTTACCAGCCAAACATTTTACATTCCCCTTATAAAATGGACATTTTTCATTTGTATATTCCATGGCAGATAGCTGTTAGATTGTCTCATCAGTCTGAAAACTTCAGGTTTTCTCTGACCCGTCTACAGACAGGACTTTATAAATGGAACACCATGTGGAGGGAACTGTTTTTGATTTGTGCTTTGTATTAGCTTTCTCTCTCTCAGTGTGCAAGGTAATTTGAGATGTCTATTTTAAAGCCATGACTCCTGGCCTTACACTCCCTGTGTCCATATGACTTTGCTTAGTGTTAGAGCCCTTTTGCACTGATGGAAAGGTCACTAATGGAAGGATCTCCGGGGGCATTAGGAGTAAAGTGGCAGGACTGCACTTTGTTGTTATGTGGAATATATTTTACACAGTTGAAAGGTGGTGTGGAAGGTAAAGTGAGGCCAAGCAGGATGTACACAATCAAATGCAGCTTCTTGGCTCCCTCCCTTTCCTTTTCCGGGTAAATTTTACCTAATTTCATTAAGCAAGGATTTACGTCTATTTTATTTACTGCCACGGGCAAGTCTGCTAGTGCCTGGCACATAGTAGTTGATCAATAATTATTAAATGAATAAATTTAGAGTGAATATAAAGATATTTATTCTAACTATACTATACAAATAGTGTCAGAAACAGATAAGGTGATACATACAAATGCACTTCAGAAAAATAAAAGCAACAGTAGTAACAAAAACAAAGTAGACAAAACAGAATGTACAGATGTAAACAACCCATTATGTCATATTATTTTTATTCCTTCGTCATATATATATAATCCATCCACTATGCACGCTTGACTTTACTGTGTATTGAGCCATAATGCAAGGTCTATGGAGCAGAAAACGGCTGTTGTCATCTGCAGAATTTAAGAACCAAGTGCTGGCTGTTCCTTAAGTATTCTTGTAAGCATCTATACCAGTCAGTTTACATTACATACTAGGAGGAAATAAGTTTTTCCTACATGATCTAACAATATTTTTTTTAAAAATTCAACATTAGTTCATTAAACAGATATTTGTTGCTGTCCTTTTCTGTGCCAAGAATTTGAGATGTCTCAGTTATATGGGGAAAATACTTATAATCCCTCCCCTCCCCCATTTTTTTCTTATGATTTGTGTTGCAAACATTTTGGGAATGATATTTCAGAAAGATTTTATCTTGATTCTAACCTCTTTCTTGATTTTAACAAGATTTAACATTTGTTAAAATCTTCCCAAGAGAAAGCAAGAACTTTTGGAAGAAAAATTTACATTTTCCCAATAGCAAAATTGTGAGAAACCTATAATAACTCAGTGTTTCTGTAGACCTCAACAAACAAGAAACATATCTGTAGAAACCCTGTTGTTCAAATTCTTGACTCTATCTTCCAAATTCATTTTTTCTTGTGTGATTGGTCTAATTTGTGCATGAGAGATATATCTTGATTTTTTAATGTCTTACTAAATACCTAATTTTCAACTGAAGGTATTTATGTGTGATTTTTGTTTCAGGGATGAAAGGATGCAGGGGTGCTTACAAATTGTGTTTTTATAGTACTTGTAGACATAAACCTGGGTTTATTTTAATAGCATTTTGAAATCTATCTGTCATTGATTATATAGGGCAGAAGATAAATGATTCTGCCATTGGATTCTCAATTTAAAAATGCCATCTAATAGAAATCTGGAGTAGGCATAATTACTCTCATTGTTTCTCTTTTTAAAATTTGCCACAAGTAATAAAAATGTGTTTTACCTCTTTATAAAGAAATCTGCCTTCAAAGGCATTTGTTGTAAGGAGTGATAATAAGATGATTGTATTGTAAGGGAACAAAGACTGAGGGGAAGAGTGAATTTTAGCTACAGACTATTGTAATTCCATTTGAAGCTTCAGACAGATATGAGGGAATTTCTAGCACGCAGCCTAGAGAAGAGAAATTTATTGTTTCCTTCTGATAAAAGATCAATAAAGCTTTGTTGACCTGACAGTGTTTGTAAGCTATAAAGACTCTTTGTGTGTGTGTGTGTGTGTGTGTGTGTGTGTGTGTGTGTGTTGTTAATTTATTGCCATTATACATATGTTTAAAAGAAAACAGTCTTTCATTTTGTTCTGAATTAAATTCTTTTTCCAAAAGTGTGCTTGTCAAGTACTGCCCTAACTTTTCTGCAGAAGAGGATCGGATGGGATTTGTCCGTAGCTTGCAAGAGGCTACCTAGTGAACTCTGGTGTGGGAGGCTGCTCCCTGGCTCTTTAAGCATTTGGGTAGTTCTCTCCTGATTCAGCTGCATGCTTGGGATGGGAGTTGGGAAAGATGTAGGAAATACGAGACTAAATTAAATGGTCAGTGTAATTTTTCACTATTGGCCTAGCATTCTTGACTATTGGGTTCAGTCTAGGTCTCAACTATCTAGTTAACATAGATATTAAATTATTTTGATTATAGCAATGGGATATATGATCATGATGACGATAATTGTAGAAATCAACAATTCCATTGGACATGTAATTGGAAAAAAAATTTACTTACAGGTTACCCCCAAGAGATATAATCATTTTTCAAAGAATACATATGAATAAGTCACTTTCAAATATGGGCCTACAAAAAAGTTACCACAGTTAAGCTATAAAATGAGTCTGCAAATATAAATTTTAAAATGATATCAGACTAATAACTTTGGTCATTAGATAAGGAATTTAGCTGTTTTATGTGATTTATAAATCAAATCAAGATGTAACTGCCTGGAAACATTTTAAAAACCTAAAATAACAAAGTTTATTATTTTGCTCTTCCAGAGTAACAGAAGCGAAAGCAAAGGCATATAAAACATTTTATACTAGTTTAAACTTGATATGATATAGGTTAAGATTGAGGAAACATTGTAAAGTGGGGACATTTACCTCTGATAGTCCCTATTTTCAGTCTCTCCCTCTCTCTCTTAATTCCTATATCAAAGCCTCATGCCACATAAAAATCTGCTATGAGTCTCTCTCATCAGACAAATTTGGACAGTGTACATTTTAAATACTTTATCCTGTTAAATTATTCTTGAAAAATACCTCCTTTGATGTTAAGTAACTTTGCAGGAGTTGAAAATAAGTTTTTTTGGAGAAGATTGGGGGATGAATGGGGTGGAGATAGCTCTCTTGGTGCTCCTAAAATCAAACCTGATGTCTGGCCCCACAAGGCTCTGACATACATGGTTAGTTTATGAAAGTGGTTATGTCTGGGTGCTTCTCCGGCAGCCATCTGGAGTTCTCTGCAGCTATAATAAATTAGCTAATGTTCTTGATCTGTAGGAATAACACAGATATATTGGGAGATATAAACAAAAAAATATACAACACCTTTGACTACGTGGCATTATATTTATTATTAATTTTTTTATCATAAACTATTTTCTGCTGTTCTAAAGAACTGTTACTACTTCCTTAGGGTTCATCCTATATAATAAAACCCTAATATGCAAATAGATCGAACGGTGGAACGACCAGTCGCTATGATGCACACTGACCACCAGGGGTCAGAGGCTCACAGCTGGCGAACACAGTGGTGGTGACGGGAACCTCTCCCACCTCCATGGCAGTGCTAAGGAGTAGCGAGCCGAGCGGTAAGGAGCAGTGAGCAGGAGGGCGGTATAAAGCGAGGGGTCCAGGACTGTGAGAGGGTGCAGGCTGGGCTGAGGAAACCACCCCCCCCCCCCACCCAGTGCATGAATTTCGTGCACCAGGCCTCTAGTTTTAAATAAGGCTCATAAGACTAAATGAGACTGATGTTGTCCTTATGTTTTATAATGCTTACAGATTCTAGAAATTTTGCTACTTACATGCATAATTCAGGAATTAATATGCGTTGTGCCACTTTTGGATGCCCCTGTACTAGGTTTGCGTGGGAAATTCCGTTAAGTGCCCTTATATATGCAATAAAATGAAAATGTCTTTTAAAAATGGAAAAAAGAGAATAATGTCCAATCAGTACCTTGTTCCTAAGTATCATGTCATTAAAATTCCCTGTTGTTTGGTGTGAATGGGTGTACCTGATTTCTGAGGGTCAACAGTTCACTGATAGCTATAAAACTGAATTGCAGAGCAAGAAACTTAAAACTGTGTAGTATTCTAGACAAAATTTGAGAAAAATCTATACTGTACCAGAAATTTCCCTTCCTCCGTAGGCAGCTGTTCCCAATATCACTTCTTAGGCATGTTCTTTCATGTCCACTTTTCCCAGCTACTAACTTTCCTTTAGGCAATGAGACAAACAAATGGCCAAGAATGTTTGGCCAAGAATGGCCAAGAATCCTTTATGCAATGTTTCATAAAGGATTCCCCTTCCTTCTCTTTCCTATGGATGCTCTCTCTAACTGCACCTTCCCCCCCAGCCCCACCCCCTTTCATCTCTTTTACCTTTGTTCATTCTATTGTCCAGTGGCCACTTTGCTCAGAGCTATATACCCTAGCTGGTGACTAGAGGTAAACATTTGGTTCTGACGTGAGCAAGTTTGGATGTCTTTTGTTAGAGTTCTAATATGAACCCCACAACAATTCACATTGTAATGACCTTTTTAAAATGATAGATGGCTTATTTTGAGTAGTTTTTAGTGTAAGCAGATTTGAAGAGAATTTTGAAAAACCAGGGGCTTTCACCAACTATATTGTCTTTAACCCCTGACAACGTAAGGCATTTTTCTTCTTAACTTTCCTCACTTCAGGGCTGTGAAAAAATGATGTGCCTACCTATACTTTCCATGCAGAAGAGCCACAGGCATTGAATGGTACCTGCTTGGAGTTTACCAAGCATGTTTTAAATACACATTATCCCACCCTGATTCACCCAGGAAATGCATGCTGTGGCAGGACCAGGATTAATTATAAACTCAACTTAAAGATAAGGAAACAAAAGCTCAGAGAGGAAGGGTAACTTGCCCAAAGTCAAGAAGCTAGTAACCATCTACATTTTGGAGCCTCGTTCTCCTGTTTCAGGTCCTAAGTTCTTTCTACTCTGACATATCTCTCGACATGTCCATGAATTGTTGCATCCCAATATACAGCATTGTTCGGGGTAGGCTCCCTATTTCATTTCCCATATGTTTCCTACTTTGTGACTTGCTAAGAGGTGGTAGCAATATCCTGTTGGTTTTTTTTTTCTTGTTTTAAAATATTTATCTTTATTGTTGAAAGTTTTACAGATGTTACCCCCCCTCCATTGATCCCCTCCATCCCTCCTGTTGGTTTTCTTGAATTTTACCTCCTCTCACCAACTGTTTAGTTCCTGACTGTGCTATAAGTCCACACAACACAGACTTGTGTTAGAAATGACAAAGGTCTTTTTCTCCATCAGACTCTGCCTCTAGGCTGACCTAGTTTGCCTTTCCACTGTCATGTTTGTATGCTCCAGGCTCCCATGATGGAGGTAACTATGACCAGATAGACAAACGCCATCATCACTGCCAACATCTGAGCTTATGCTGCAGAATCTGGGAAGAGCAATGATGTTACTTGTACATAGTTTGCTTTCTGAATATGAAAGAAGTCATTATTATCATAGAAATAGTTACATGCATTAAGGGTCTATATTTCTCTTCATAGATTGTATATAATTGTGCACACCCATTCATATACATATCTAATAAATTATTAGAAGAAACAAGGAAGTAATATAATAGTTACTGTTTGATGGATTAATACCTAGATTAAGAGATGTGCTCAGAGTTAAGTGACAAAAAAGGTACGACTTTCCATGTCATGTAGTACTAGTGTTCTGCTGCCTGCATGTTTTTGTCCTGAAAGAAGTGTGATTATCTGAACCTCAGCTTAGGAAAGTCGTGCATCATAAACACTGATGGCATGGCAGTCCTTATCTGCCGAACATCTGCCTGGTAAGCACCTTTCATATTCATTTGGACCACCCGATTATAGTCAACACTCAATCTTATTATTTTAGACCCTCGTCGAGTTTTATCTTCTAAGAGAGGTTGAAACAGAGCTGGGCAGCATCTGAGACCCTTAAACTCCAAGTATTTGTGCTGGTCATGGTCCGGAGGTAATCAGTCTCCTAGCCACTAACTGGCTAAGCAAAATGCCCACTGTTCTTTGGTTGGCATCTGATGACAATGATTTACATTGAGCAATAACTGTGAAATGAGGCTGATTACTCAAAGTCTGCACGGTCAGCGCTTTCTTACCTGTTCATGAGGAACCAAGCCATAATCAAAAGTTTGCTTTAATCCAGTTAGAGTCGAAGCAAAACGACTCTCATCCCAAATTCTTCAGTGCACTGTAGAGGGCTGTCTGATGGCAGGGGAGGCCTTGCGCATGAGCGGTGGCACTCCACGTCTGTTTATAAGACTCCCTTTTTAGTAAAGATGGTTGAAGAATTTTCCTAACATTAGGAATAATCTTCCTCAATGTGACAGAGGGCCAATATCCCCCTGAACAGTATTAGATGCAATGTTTCATAAAGGATTCCCCTTCCTTCTCTTTCCTATGGGTGCTCTCTCTAACTGCACCCCCCCCCCCATCCCCAGCCCCACCCCCTTTCATCTCTCTTACCTTTGTTCATTCTGTTGTCCAGTGGCCACTTTGCTCAGAGCTATATACCCTAGCTGGTGACTGGAGGTCGTTCTCTATCACCCAGTTACAAATTATTGTTTAAGCAGTGTGTTTAGGGTTCACAAAACATTTCCCTGTTTTATGTGTTAATTGTATATTTTAACTGTCAGGCAGAAATATTACTTCCTTTATTTCTGGGCTCTGGTTAGGAAACACTTCACTCTTGCTCCCAACTACTGGAAACAGCAGGGAATTCTTTGGAAATGCTGGAGTAGAGGCCGCAAAGGTGTTTTAAAAGGCTAGACATTATTTCAGACATGAAGGCTGTTGCTATCCTGTGTGGTACTCCAGAATCGAAAAGACACTAATTAGCTTTGCAGCATCTCATTGGCATCTTTGGGCTGTGAGGCAAGCCGGGCAACAGTCCTAAATGTTAGACATGGGCAGTTTATTTCAATTTAACAATTTTTTGACTACTTCCTCATTAAGAGATTCCACCCCCCCCCCATAGGATCATCACATGACACATATTTGTATAATACTTTATAGTTTTATTTCATTTTGACCTTATAGCAACCCTGATAAATAGTATGCTAGTAATTTTTCTATTTTATCAGAAAAGAAATTGAGGTTCAGAAAAATAAATGGCTGCTTCCCAAAATCACACAAGCTAGCCAAGATGGCTTCTTTTCAACTGTAACCTTTTCTGCCTCTGTGAGGATAGAACATTTCTGTTCAGAGGAGCAGATTAAAAGCTTGGCCCTGGGAGGCCCTCAGACATAGATGAGATCCATCCATAGACTCAGACGCTTACCACTGAAGTGACTTTGGGCAAGATTTTTAACTCCCCTGGGTTTCGTTTTCACGTTTATAAAATTGGGGTAACACCTTCCTCTCTCATGGGATATTTATGAAGATTAAGTGAGTTGCTGCATGTAGCATGTTAGGCACAACTTAATATTGTTGACAGCTGCTACAGTGTTTGATCCAGGAGGCTTACCCTTATTTCACTCTGCATACAGAGTCAGCCCCACGCCACCTGTGAGATTCTGCTTGGTTTAAGGGTTCAGGACCGGAGCCATGTCCCTTCAAATGTTTGAAATACAGCAGGACTCATTTTCCTGACAGTGTCTACAAGTGATACCACCTTGTCTCAAAGGCAGTATTTGTAGTCAGACGGCCGAGTGGCCACGATGATCAGTGGAGCGAGTTTCTCCTGAAGTTCTCCTACTAAGAAGTTAATGATGATACTAGAGCTATTTAAATAACAATGACAACATTGATACATTGGGGAAAACAATTTTACATCATTTTCATATTCATTAAAAAAACAACACAAAAGAAAATAAGAGATTTCGGGTAGATACATGGAAGAATTTCCTCATAGTCACCAAAGTGCAAAGTTACCAACGTGAGCAACAGGAGACCGCGGTCTTGTTGGCGGTTCTTCCAGCTGAGGCAAACCACTTTGACCTTTCTGAATCTTGGCTTTTTCCTCTGTAAAATGTGGATTTGTGGGTAATGATATTTGAGACTCATGATGTTCATGAATATCTAATAAGTAAAGGAAAAGAGAGTGATTTGTATACTGTGGTGTTATTGTTTTCTGGAGTGCACTGAAAACATCAGGTATTCTTGGATGACTTATGTGTGCTCTTGTCTGAAGGTAGGTAAAGGATTAATAAATAATTAACTCTTTGGATCTATTTCAGTTGAAGGAATGTATGTTTTCAGTTTAAATTAGTATTGATGGTATTAAGTCTTATATCAAATCAAATTCAATGGCTGTTTTTAGAAAGACATTAAAATAAAATTAGAAGAAAATGCTTGGAAGGAAAACACATCCGTTGTATAGAAATACTTAATTACCATATTGATTATACGTTAAGTACATTCAGTTACAATAAATAATTACAATGATAATAACCACTGGTCTTTGATAATTAGAACATACTTCTAATAAGACCAAGGTTATCAGTTTGAATCCCTTTATGGGTCAATTAGCATGATATCAACCTTCACCCTAAGCTCTCATGAAGTCACTGAGATGTATACCCATGTTCACAAAGAGAATAAAGTGGAGATTAGATTGAAATCATGCAGATGTTCAACCAGTATGGTAGAGGAATTCTATATTGTAATTCTATATTGTAATGCATCTCTAGCTTTTATTTTTTTCCTTGTAACAGTTATTATTTTTGCATTTCATAATTCATTATCTGGACTACTGATAGTGACAGAAAAATGGTAGTAGGTGTTAACTTCAGTTCAGCAATCTTGGTACTTGAGTTCTGGCTAAGAAAGAATTCAGAGCCAAGACTCAAACTATAAGAGAAGGTTTTTCTAGAAAGTCACAGAGGTAGAAGAAGTGAGCCATAGAAGAAAGGGGCTGCCCTGGCTGGTTTGACTCAGTGGATAGAGTGTTAGCCTGCGGACCGAAGGGTCTGGGGTTTGATTCTGGTCAGGAGCACATGCCTGGGTTGTGGGCTTGAACCCCAGTAGGGGGTGTGCGGGAGGCAGCCGATCAATGAGTCTCTCTCATTGATGTTTCTGTCTCTCTTTCCCTCTACATTCCTCTCTGAAGTCAATAAAAACATATTAAAAAAAATATGTTGAAGAATTATTCCATCTAAGGAAGAGCAGCACGGATACTAGCCAGAATAAATGTAGAAGTTAAAAAAAGAAGAAGAAGAAATGGTCTTAGAGAACAAATTACAGAGGCAAAAGAAGGGCTTAGAGCTTAGGAGAGAGAGATATGTGCCTTGAGAGAGGAAAGAGGGAGGAAAGGCTCTGGTAAAAGAGAGAGAAAGAGCATGTCCTGGGATGGGGAAAGGCTCAGACCTGCTCCAGAGAGAGACCATCTGGGTCCTCCGTCCTGAGGGCTTTTATTTGAGGCCTCAGGGGGAGGATCCCAATAGAGTTTTCATCAGCTTTCCAGGTGTGTCTCCTTAGGGAAATGGTCTCCATTGATTGGTTAGCATCAGGGTAGGGGGTCATCAGTCACTGCAGCTGGTCCTGACATCAGCCATGGCATCCCTCTGTCTGGTTTTGCTGCTCTTCTGGTCCTGGAGCTGAAACACAGCTGAGGCCTAGATGTCATCGGCAAGGCTTGTAGTTTGCCTGTTGCTAGGCACCTGGGGCTCTCCACCCTGGTAACCCCTTTGCACCTGGCCCATCCTTCCTAGTCTCATGCCCATCTAACTGCCTACTACACTACCAGTTTTGTTTGGCAGAGTACTAGTGTCCATCACTTGAAATGGCCTTCCAAGTTTCCTGAAAGGTGGTTTAATTACCAGTCTGTTCTGACCCTCTGTGTACCAGGGCTGAACTTTGCAATGCTTTACTTCAAAACAACCCTGAGAACACAAACTTCTTTTTTTTTAAATTTTGTTTTATTGCTTAAAGTATTACGAAGAGTATTACATATGTCTCCTTTTCCCCCCAACTTGACATTTCCCCAGCCTCCCCTACCCCCGCAGTGTCTTGTGTCCATTGGTTATGCTTATATGCATGCATACAAGTCCTTCAGTTGATCTCTTACACGGCTCTCCCCCCCCCCCCCCCCCCCCAACCCTCCCCGGGCTTCCCACTGTAGTTTGACAGTCTGTTCAATGCTGCTCTGCCTCCGTATCTATTTTTGTTCATCAGTTTATAATGGTCTTTATTATGAGTGTTTTTCAGATGGGAAAATGGAGGCATTCCTCTTCTCCCCCCTCCCCCCAATGTTCCTTACTCCCAGGTGAAGAGATTTGGGCTAATTTTATAAAAAGGTCAATAGCACAGCTGGGTTTGAAATACAGAGGTCCTGACTCAAAGTTCTATATTTAATTTGCAGTCTGGTGTTTTTTTTCCCCTTTTGGTTTATATGTAGTAAGTTTGTCCAAAGGCTGGGAAAATGAATGAATGTTGTATCTGGATATTTAGCAAGATTAATGATTATTACAATTACATCTCTTTCAGAAGTAATTAATCTGGTTGTTTGAATTGACTTATTATTTTTCCAGTTTTATTAATAATACCAATCATGTAATTTGATCCATTGGTGTCTAAGAGCTAGCCACAAAGACAGGGTGTCTATCTACCATTATAATTTTGATCACTTTAAATGATGGAATTTGGCATATCATGTTCTCATAAGAAAAATGCTTTTATGTGGTGGAGAAAGTGGAGATCTTCATCTTGAGGCTTGGAGGATGATGAGAAAGGTTCTTTGCCCTCCAATTTATCCCTCACAGATAAGCCTATTTACCCAAATTCCACCATCAGTGGTTCAGACCATCTTACATAATGTAGAGAAGCTCATTCACACCATCATCTGCCTTAAGGAGTGAGGATTGACAGCTGGAGGAAATGGAGGCATGATTGCTCCTGAGTGTCATCTGAGATCAGTGTACTAAGGGGATTTGAAATTTTGTTGAGGGAAGGAAAGAGAATATACAATAATGATTTGGGAGTTCAGATGTGGTGGCGGGGATTCGACTTATCAGAATGCACCTTAAATACAAGTCAGCACAAAATTGAATGCTGATGTCAGTGCAGCAGAGTGAAGTAATTGTGAAGGACATTAACACTACGGTGTCGGGTGAATTTCCCGCCAAAATATAAGATGGCGCAGGCAATTATTTAGGTTTCCCGCGCAAAATCAGAGTTAGTTTAAAATGCCTATATCTTTTGAAGTATGGGTTCGAAGTATGGGTATGAAACGGTTCGCATACGCAGGTAGGTATCTTTGTGAACGGCAAACAAACAAATATTTGGTAATACGCAGTTACAATCGGCCCGAGTTTACACGTTTCCCGCACTCCAAGTGCTTAAAAAAATCCTATATATATACCACAAGCAATATAGTTATTTGTTTATCTAACAAATTTGTATTGATTATAAGCCATTAGTGACAGCTAATAAATGGAACTGTGTTGAATTTAGCAGTTATGTGTGAACATCTCTCAGAAGCTTACTTCTCTTTCCTTTTTTTTATATGAGAGAGGCGAGAGAGAAAGAGAGAGAGAGAGAGAAAGAGAGAGAGAGAGAGAGAGAGAGAGAGAAACATTGAGTGTGCCCCAACTTGGGATCAAACTTGAAACCTGGGTATGTGCTCTGATCAGGAAGCGAACCTGCCACCTTTTGGTGTACAGGATGATATACACCGGCCAGGGCAGAAGCTTACTTCTCTTGATATTTGGATAAACTACTCTCAGTAAGGCTGACTTATTCAGGAATGGTTTATGGAGTATTACTCTTGGTCATCATGTTTATAGTACCTAAACCCTGATAATACATGAGAAGCAATCCGAACCCCAGACTAGTTGAACTGGAAAATTTGGGAGTGGCGCTCAGGTATTGGTATTTCTTATAAGCTCCCCTGGGGACTTTAATGTGAAGACAGAATTGAAAACCATTGGCTTAGAGCATTAGTAATTAAATATATATCCATATCATTTAATTTCTGACACTGAAATATAATTTTCTCATATTTAAGTAAATATAATAACATGGTTATTTATAGCTATTTCTTTAAAGGTACACCTATTGTTTCCATTAATTCTGTAGCTTATGGATGAACTAGAGGCCTGGTGCACAAAAATTTGTGCACTGGCGGAGGGGGAGTGTCCCTCAGCCCCACTTGTGCCCTCTCACAGTCTGGGACCCCTGGGGAGATAACGACCTGCTGGCTTAGGCCTGCTCCTGGGTGGCAGAGGGCACGCCCAATCCCTAGGTGCAGCGCCTGGTCGGGCTCAGAGCAGGGCCGATTGGGGAGTTGGGGCGCCGGCCCCTGTCATGCACAGAGCAGGGCAGATTGGGAGGTTGCGATGCCACCCCCAGTCATGCTCAGGGTAGGGCAGATTGGGGGGTTGTGGTGCCACCCCCTGTCACGCACAGAGCAGGGCCGATCAGGGGGGTTGGGGCTCCGTACCCTGTCAGACACAGAGCAGGGCCAATCAGGGGGTTGGGGAGCTCCCCCCATCTCGCACAGAGCAGGGCCGATCAGGGAGTTGGGGAGCTCCCCCCTGTCATGCACAGAGTAGGGCCGATAGGGGAGTTGGGGCACCGCCCCCTGTCACCCACAGAGCAGGACGGATCAGGGGTTTGGGGTGCCACCCCATCACCCACAGAGCAGGGCCGATCATGGGGTTGGGGCACTCCCCCTGTCACACTCAGGGCAGGGCCGATGGGGAGGTTGCGGCTCTACCCCATCATACACCAAGCAGGGCCCATGGGGGGGTTGGGGAGCTCCCCCCTACTAGGCACAGAGCAGGGCGGATAGGGAGGTTGTGGCCCTGCCCCCTGTCACACACAGAGCCGCAGGGCGATCAGGGGGTTTGGGTGCTGCCCCCGTCACGCTGCTCCAGGGGCCAGGAGGCCTTGCGGCTCCGCTGATCCCAGTGCTGGGAGACCTTGAGGCTCCGCTTGACACGGGGGCAGTGAGGCCTTGCTGCTCAGCTGATCCTGGTGCTAGGAGGCCTCGCTGCTCCGCTGATCCCGGTGCTGTGAAGCATCGCGGCTCCTCTTGACACAGGGGCAGTGAGGCCTCGCTGCTCCGCTGATCCCAGTGCTAGGAGGCCTTGCTGCTCCGCTGATCCCAGTGCTAGGAGGCCTTGCTGCTCCACTGATCCTGGTGCTGGGAGGCATATTACCCTTTTACTATATAGGATAGAGGCCTGGTGCACGGGTGGGGGCCGGCTGGTTTGCCCTGAAGGGTGTCCTGGATCAGGGTAAGGGTCCCGCTTGGGTGCCTGGCCAGCCTGGATGAGGGGATGATGGCTGTTTGCAGCTGGTCACACCCTCTTCAGGGTGGGGGTCCCCACTGGGGTGCCTGGCCAGTCTGGGTGAGGGGTTGAGGGCTGTTTTCAGGCTGGCGGGCGACTGAAGCTCCCAACTTCTCCTTTTTTTCTTTTTCTTTTTTTATTCTGGAATTTATTTACCTTCTATGCTGTCACTGGAACTGAGAGCTGGCTTTAGCTCTGAGGCCCGGCTCTAGCTCTGAGACCTCAGCTGCTGAAAGCAGTTATCTGGGTTTGTTTGGGTTCTATATTTGAAACACTATTGCAACTCCAGCTCGGCCGGCTGGCTGAAAGCATGGAGTTTGTTTAGCTTCTATAATTGCAACATTGTTTCTTAGAGTGCAAGCTCAGAGCTGGGCGGCGGCAGGCAGGGAACCTTGGCTTCCTCCTTCACTGGAGCAAGCAAGCCTCCTGTTCGCTTCAGCTACCTGGCTGCCGTCCGCCATCTTGGTTGGCAGTTAATTTGCATATCTCGCTGATTAGCCAATAGGAAGCATGTTGGAGGTACGGTTAATTACCATGTCTGTCTATTATTAGATAGGATATATGTTATAAAGCAGAAGTGAATTTTTTTTTATTTTTTAAAATATATTTTTATTGATTCCAGAGATGAAGGGAGAGGGAGAGAGAGAAACATCAATGATGAGAATCATTGATTGGCTGCCTCCTACATGCTCCCTACTGGGGATTGAGTCCATAACCTGGGCATGTTCCCCTTCTGGGAATTGAACTGTGTTCTCTTGGTCCATGGGAGGATGCTCAATCCACTGAGCCACCACAGCCAGGCAATTTGTTTTTAAATTACTTGTGGAATTTTTGTTTGCTTATTTTTGGCAAGATGAAGTGTTGTATATATAAAAATGGACATAGAGACACAGAATACTAAAGGTGACAGGGACCTCAATGCATCTAGTGGGAAGAAGACACACTTAAAGCTAGTTCTGATTTGCAGTTACTTATTCACTTACTAGTTGTGTGATCTTGGGATATTCACTTAACCAATAGGAGCCTCACCTTCTTCATGTCTATAAAATTTTGATGAACGTGTACCTAGTATGATGACAACTGTGTTTCGTGCTGTGTGCATACAACACCCCCCCCCACACACACACACAACTTGTCTCCCTGTCTCCTGCACGCACACACACACACACACACACACACACACACTGACACACACAACTTGTCTCCCTGCCTCCTGTACACACACACACACACACACTCACACACACAACTTGTCTCTCTGTCTCCTGCACACACACACACTCACACACACAACTTGTCTCCCTGCCTCCTGCCCGATGGGTCCCCACACCGTCTGGTGCAGATGTCCAGAGCAGGGCCTGACTGTGTGGGAGCCTCCACATGGCTGTCTCAGCTGCAGGGCCAGCTGCTGGGAACTGCCTCCTCCCACTCCTCAGGGATCACTTCTCTGACCCTGTTGGGACTGTTTCATGGCTGGCTGTTTGGATCCCATGACCTTTCATGAGCATAACATTTAGTCTGTGGAGGTCAGTTACTGCTGGCCAAGGAGTGTGAAGCTGTTAATGAGGCCGGAAATGGAGATGGCTTCTTGTTGCCACAGGATGGAAGCTTTTGGGCTCCTTCTTTTTGAGCCCCAGACAGTGTGTGTGCAGGACACAGATGGCTGTGTTCTCTTTCCAACTGTCTTCTTATCCCTTGCTGCTTTGTGTTAAGTAGGGACAATAAGACAGTAAGAGGCCACTATCTAAATCCTAGTTTGGGGGAAGCGGAGAAAAGTCACAGATCTGCTGGGTTTTCTTTTTTATAAGAACAAAGGCTTTTGTCTCCCACTCTTGTTTCTCTGCTCTTCCAGCACATGGCCTTGAAATTATGAGGTCACACTGCTCTCTGGTCGCACATTCTTTGTGTTCCAGGAAGGAGGTTCATGGGTTGTTTCTTATTAGTTGTAAAGCATTAAGGCCCGGGGTGCTGATCTTAGCTGTGGTGCTTCAATGTCCTTCCCATTTATAGACCTGGCTTTAGGTCTATCCTCAATCTTAATTTTGAGAATTCTGCTTTTGTCACCCTCTCTCTAGGCCTGATCTGAGTTTCACTGAAAATATTTTAAATGTGGCTGCCACTTTTCTATTTTTTTCCCGTTGTCTATTGGAATGGGCACCATTTTCTCATTGTTTGCAGGAATGGTGGGCCTGTTGGTTTTTTTAGGTGATGAGTATCTTGAAACATTACACTTGTGGGGAGAGTGCCTTCCACTGGATTATGAGACGTTGAGAGCAGGAGCCATGTTTTCTAGCCGATTATGGTGACAACCAGTATTTATTATGTACCTACTGTGCACCAGAGGCTTTAAGTATTTCCATTAATTCCCATACAAATAATGTATACATAAAAAAATCACATATCAGAGAGGTTAAATAAATTGCCCTAGCTAGTGAGTCACAGAGCTGTATTTTGAACTCAATTTGACCCTAAATTCTCTTTTCAAAATCATCTTTCTAAACTCATTCTTGAAGAAAAGGAAAGACACAGATGAGAAAAACAGAATCTCACCCTTTAGAAAGTTGGATGGGAATGTGGAGTAGAGGACAGGTACGGAGCTGCATTCTTAAGGAAAAGAATAGTAGAAGGTCTGTAGGTTTGCATAGCCCTTGCTTTCCCTGTTAACCTACACTGACTTGCATCGCTGGCATACATAGACTCTTAATAAATGGACCCTATGACTGTCAAGGCAGAAGTCCACCCTACGGAAGGCTTTGGTCCACAGGTAGGTCTTCACTTCATGCTTTTTTATTTAGATCAGAGAGATCCTGAGATTATGTGAGGATATCTGTCTTTCACTGATAAAGCCATGGGTTGAGCGATCAGGCAAACTCTAGAGAAGGTTCCAGTGAATCTCCACTATTTGACACTCTGAGGAATCAGGTTTTTGTTAAAGTCATCCTTGGCTTGCTGAAGATCAGGGGCAGTCAGCCTCCATGCTTGTAGCTTAGACCATCAGAATGTGCCCACTGGCCTGGCAAGCAACAGGAAGTACATAAATGCTCTAGCAAGTCGAAGCTTTGTTCAGTGTGCTCAGAGAACATTTTCCTTTTAATGTATTTGGGAACTATAAGTTTAACTCCTCCTGGGGAGTAAAAAGTAACTGCTTCACATAAGAAAAAAAGTCATCTCTTTAAAAGGCTTAACTCCTTTCACAAACATGCACTTTTTAAAACCTGGGAAATTCCTGGTACTGGGACACAAAAAAGTCCTTTAGTAAAAATGAGGTCATTCTGGTCTTAACTGGCCCTGTGCACTCTCTAGTTCCTGCTTTCTGCTCCATGTTTTGGGACCAGAGGTTATGGGGAGAATAATCCCCCTGTGGATATTAACTGCATTTAGGGCATGTTGCCAGAGAAAGTTATCTTAGCTCAGAAACTGCCAAACCAGTGCAAGAGGCCCAGCTCCCAGGGGTACTGAGCCGGTGACTGATAATGACTTGGTTTAGGTTGGCTGTGGGGTGGATTTTTAAAGCACACTTTTCCTGTGCTCCAGGATTGTTGTGTCTGCTTCATCCTCCTTAGATTTCTCAGCAGCTCCATTGCTTCTTGGTTCAGGAATGATTTTTCTTTCCTAGATACATTTTATTTACTTTGCTTTGATTCTGTCCCGATGAGTAGAAACATCTGCGCCAGTCTGAAGCCTCACGTTCATCTTTTTTAACCTATTGTACTAGTAAATGAAAAACAGCCGTTGAAAGAAGCTGCCCTGTATCTCTTTCTTTGAACACTCAGAGTCTGATTCCTCCTAAAATTAGTTTCTGAATTGGCTTGGCAGGGGTGAAGATTGTGTGTGAGGCCTTTGGTTTGCTCCGGGTAAGGGTTCTCCTAAGTGACAGTGTAGAACATCTCAGTGGATGCTCTTGATTTAATTGAAGCTCACTTTTTTCCTAGCTTTCACACAGCCATTCCCCATGAAAGAGGATGTTGATACTTTGAAGAGTGTTAGGGAGTTAATTATATCTATTCTGGATGTTTTCATAACAAGGTGAACATGGAAGGGGTTCAAGTGAACCTTGACAACAACCTTTGTAGTCTCCTCCAAGTTAAATATTATTGAGATGGCCACTTTGAAAGATTGGGGATGGGAAATAAGTTGATATTTCTGAACTGCTTCTTAGGTACCAGCACAGTGCTAGATTCTTTCCGAGGTTACCCTTTTAGACTTGTCTAGGTTCTTGTCGTTTAGTTAGTGGGAGCCCACGAGGTCATCTAACTACCTTGCTGTCTCACATCTTGAAGAGTCTGTGTCAGAGTCATGATATTCCCTAAAACTCATCCATCACTATAATGGATCAATATTTTGATAAACATTTGATAGCTTTTTTCTGCTTGATTGACTACAACATTTTATTATTTTAAAATTTACACTTTTGACACTGAAAATTTGGTTTTTATCTTAACTTGTTAATAAGATGTATGTTCTAGGATCTTAGTGTCACTTTTATGGCTCCAAGGGTCTGAAATTCCAAGTTTAGGCTCTGTTGCCTAAATAAGTCTAAGAATCATTTTTTGATCTGAGCTTAAGAAACTCTCTTTTCAGCTGGCATGGAGAGGAGGGGATTATAAAATTTGGTCAGGAGCTGTTTAGGTATTTGCTTCAGACCCCATTTCTTGTCCTGAGTACTTGTGGTCCCTCTAGGAGGCTCCAGAACCCTTGTTTGGAATCTCTTGGATGGTAAGGAAGTCAGGCTTGCCCTATGCATGACCCATGTTTCTTCAGTACATCCCCTCCCACTGCCCCTGGGGCCTAGGTTTATTATAGGCAGCCAATGAGTGTTTTATTGAACTTAATAGCTGCTACAAAATAATTGGGAAAAATATGGCTAGGAAATGCTATTGTATTGGGAAATTGGGAAATTCTGGGTAATTACCGAGTGCCTCATATTAGTTCCTGTGGGGAAAATACATGGCAAAATGCATCATGGGTTAATATTATAAAGAAAAAAAACCTCTTATGAGATAAATCAGAAGCTACATATCTGCCTATGATGCTCAGAATGGGAATGACACTGATTTGCTGGTAATTTATTATTATTATTATTATTATTCTGTAGCCTCAGACGATTCAGCAAACTCTCAAGAGGACATTGCAGTATTATGAGCACCAAGTTATTGGGTAAGTAAAAATGGATTTTGGTCATTACTGGGGCAAATTAAAGATAATTACTCAAGCATAGCAGTTGAGCATGTAGTTTTCTGCCACCAGGTCAGCTTTATTTCATAGGGGCTGTGCTCTCAGCATGGAGGGTGGCTCATGCGGGACCCTGGAATGACTGCCTTAGGCTTATTTGTGTTTAATCCTTTTAAATAAAATTCCCTTTGGTATTACTTTTTATTTTTTCTTCTTCTTCTTTTTTGTTGTTGTTTTTATCCTCTCATTTTCATCCATTTCATTTCATTTCATAATTTTGCCTTAGTAATGTGCTAAGATTTAATGGTACCAACTGAGATGCTTTAATCCTTCAGTAAAGTTTACTCAAAATTATTACAAGTTTAACAACAGTTCAGTCAGAGTATTATTTTAGCTAGAGTCACATACCACATTTTTATCTTTTATGCCCCGTTTGTTGACATCATTGTGATACGGTGTAAAGTAAGACTTGAGGCCAAAAAACATTTCAGGGCTGCGTAGAACTTTTAAGTAACTATCTCTTTTGTAGAGGTTGATGATGATAATAATAAAGCAAGGATTAGATGTCATTATTAAATGAGATAATTTCAATGAAAGGATTTTGTAAATAGAAAGCTCCAAATGAATGAAAGATATACCTTTCCCCCCCTTACCTCTTTAAAAAATTATCTTTATTGTTGAAAGTATTACAAATGTCCCTCTATTTTCCCCCGTTGACTCCCTTCACCCTGCCCCCCACTCCCAGGCCTTCACCACACTCTTGTTTATGTTCATGGGTTATGCATATATGCATATAAGTTCTTTGGTTAATCACCACCCCCCCCCCCCAATGTGTCTGGATCTATTTTGTTCATCAGTTTATTTTGTTCATTAGACTCCACATATGACCTTTGATTGGTTGTTGCAGGAAGCAGTTGGCAAATACAAAATCCTAGATTTACTTTCCGATGCAATCTAGCTATTCAAATTAAATTCATTGGCATTAGGAAGGCATATTTGTAATTCACCTTGTTAATATTCTCTATGTGCTACCATGATTTTTCTTGGTAAGTTTTTAAGAACTTTTGAGGAATTAAGGTTCAAATCCTGATACCTCTTGACATGCTTTTGGAATCATTGAACATTTATGGTTACTAGTCATTTCCATGGGGATCAAGGATATATATATTTTTTCTATTAAGGTGTTACATAATTTTTTTTAAAAAAACAAAAGGGAAGAAACTTAGTAGAAAAATAACTCCATACCTAGTACGATGCCATATACTTGAAGTGCTTGATGATTATGTTGTCATTTCAAAGGGAATTGCTTTGAAACTTTGTCATATCAATCCTCAAGAGTGCCTCACTAGGAAAAACACATTATTTAAACTCATGAGATGGCTTTTAGTTTGAGGCCATTAGGGATTTTAAATGGTTTAACCTAATGGAGATAAAGAATGTAAGAATGTCAAATTAATCTCTCTCCACACATTCTAAATAAAACTTAATCACTCTCATTGGATATGCTGCTTTCTAAGTATGGTGTTGGATTAAATTTGTCAATATTCTTAGATCAGTTTCTAGTATATGGTAAGCACTACATATTTGCTGTTGGGTTTATTATCATCATCATTATTAATATTTGATGACAATATTAGTAATCAAATGCAAATTATTTTATGGAGTTATGAATGCCCTTTCTAATGTGAAATCAAATAATAACTGATAAAATAGTCCCATTTGTGAACTAAATTTTGTCTTCCAGGCAAATTGGATTGGGAATCTTGTAAATTTGATCAAATAGATAACTTGACTATATTACCGTTATCAGCAGAAAATTTATATTTTGTTTTTAAGATGGAGTTGTCTTTTATCTAAGTTACTGCCTCAACTCTCCCTTCTCTCCATCTGTGTAGAAATAGCCTGTGGTGGTTCTTTGTTCATTGCCTAAATGTCCTTTCTAGTTCTGTTTAATGCGGACACAGTATAATGAAAACAGACAGGGAATGTGACTCCAATATAAAGAGGTGTCCTGATGTCCCACTGGTTCCAAATAGACCTGTTAGCATACTTCTTACGTGGGTGCTGGCTGCCTTCTGAGAAGTTGAAGTACCTTTGCTCACTGCCTGTATTTGTACTCATGCCCATGAAGACAAAAAGGACGAGTTGGAAAATAGTGTTATATTTGCTTTTCTTGACTTTCTCCTTCCTTTCCTTCAGTCATGGCTTCCATGTCCAAAGCCCTCCTTTGCCTTTTAGACTTCTTTCTGCTTCCTTTCTCTTTTTAGTACTGAGAAAGGAGGGCATCATTACCACTAACATTTGGATTTACATGTATTCACACCAAGGTGTTGTTCCTCTTAAGAAAATACACAGGAAGGCTTTTTATCTCTAACTGTGAAAAGGAATGTTTTTTTTCTTTTCTGTTTTAGTTAAAGTGATTTCAGGTAGCAAGTGCTGGCAAGTATTATTTTACACATTCCTGGGGAGGTTAGAGTGGGGAATAGATGCTTTTCCTAATTCCTGAAATGGGGCTTTACCTAAGGCTTGTCTTGAGGTAATTCAGCTTTTAGGTGCCTTGGGGGTTGGGGTGATGAATCCAGAGGATTGCAGGGAGTAGGAGCTAGCGCCCTTCTCAGTTTCTTAAGCTAGCCTCTACCCACTGACCTTCCCACCCTCCCTTTCCTCTCCTTTAAAGCTCTGCCCTTGGACCTGCTTTATTTATTAGAGCTCCAGGATTGCGTGATTCTGCCTCTTGATGAATTCATATACCAGTAGCCTATAGACATCCTCGGAGGCATTTTTAGTCTCTAAGACCTAGACTTGAATACAGGGAGCAGCTGTTCAAAGGATCACACAGATGGAGGGATGGGAGGGGGTAGAGGATGGAGCTTCTCATTAGGGAGTAAGATAGCCTCTGTGCAGCTCAGCAACTTTATCTTTAAACGTTTGCTCTGCTCCTTAACTTATCCATTCACTTTTTCCTTTACTTATTCATAGACATCATTCAAGTTGGAAAATGAACACTAAAATAATTTATTCATGTGGTGTGATAAATCTCCTCCTCTCCACTGTCACCATCCTCTCTCAGAGGCTCCCATCTAGTTTTTTGGTATCTACTCCTGTCCCTTAACACTGTATTCTCACCGCAGCCGAATGACTAAAGAATTAGGTCATACCATTTCCTTTAGACCAGTGGTTCTCAAGTGTTAACAGGTATCAGAATCACCTGTCAGATTTGCTGAAACTCAGATTGCTGGGCCTTGCCTCCACAGTTCCTGATCAGGTTGTCTGGGAGAAGCTCAAGAATTGGCATTCTTAAAAACATCTTTGTTTGGAAATACAATTCAGATTTATTAATCACTTGTGTCTGAATAAAACATAAACACATGCAAACAACTCTACTTTGTTTTTATTGTCACACTGCCTTGTTTTTATTGTATTTACAGCATAAGATTCATATATTTTTTAGGTGAGATACCAGTATGGGAGGTCTTATTTATTATAACTCAGCCAAAAGAGTTGGCATGTCTGAGTTCCCAGAGGGATCACACTTTGAAATCCTGGCTTTGAACCATATCAAGACTGACTGTGATCGGATAAAATCTGAATTCTTTCTGTGACCTGTCTCTGCATACCTCTCTGATTTCATCCCCTTCAACTCCCCCTATTTCACTCCGTTCCAGCATTCAAGCCACCTGTCGGTATCTCAACTATACCAAGCTTGCTCAACCTCCAGGCCTTTGCATGCACTGTTTCATTTTCCTGTAATGCTTTGTCCCCAGATGTTTGTGTAGATTATTCTTTTTATACATTTAGGTGTCTGTTTAAATATAATATCTTCTGAAGGACCTTCCTTGACCACCCAATCTAAAGTGGCCCTCCATCCTCTACCTCAACCTCCAACTCTGATCATTCTTTATTGTATTACTCTTCATTATTCCTTTTCATAGTGCTTATCATTAACTTATATTATCTCACTTATTTTATTATTTTGTTATTTATCTTACTTACTTTTATATTTCTGTACCTTTGTAAATGCTTGGTACATAGCAGGGATTAACCATTTTGTGGGGGACAGTGAGGAAGTGTGAATAAATGAATAAGTTGCACCCTAGAGGTATATACACAGATATGCATATAATGGATAAAAGAGTAAATTATGCTTTGGAAGGAGATGTAAAATGAGGGGTGGGAACAATTTCTGGGGCCCAATAGAATTCTAAAATTATAGTGCTAGTAGTCAGGACCCTTTTCCTTACAGCTAAACTACCTTGACTTATTTGCATAGTTTTCCATTAACGCTTAATGTTCTGCCCCTGTGTGTCAGATTGATTTTATGGTACCTTTTGATTACTGTATGAATTCCACACAAGCATGCTCACTTGGATAGCTTCTTGCTTGTGTAGCATAGTTGTCTTCTCCTCCCTCAACCTAGAATGAGAAAAGGGAGCATTGAGTGTACACGCTTGTGCTGTTTTAACTCAAGCCTCTAGGGAATGGACTAGGTTTTTGGGCCGCATCCGGCAGAAAGAATACTGAGAAAAAAATGGGTAAGTAGGAGATACCAGGGTCCCTCTGGGAACAAAAAGGAAGTCAGGATGGAGGAAAATCTGCTTTGCGATGACATTTATGGCTGATGTCATTCTTGATACTGTCTTCTGCCCTTCCTTCTCTCTGTGCTTCTTTGTTGTGTAGTATAGAGCAGGGACTGAGAAAATGTGCTTTGGAAGCAGGCATACCAGATACATCAGACTTAAAAGTCAGGTTCTACCTTTGATCCTGGGCAGATTAGTTAACCACTCTGAGCCTCACTTTTCTTATTTTTAAAAGGCTAATAATTACAGGGTTGGGGTAAAGTTTGAATAAAATATTAATGATAATGATGTGTAAAGTCATATAATCATATAAAGTAGTACAGTGCCTGGTACACAAGGATAATCTATTCATTTGTTGAATTGTTACCACCATTAGTACCTGACTCCTATGCACCTCAGTTTTCATTGCTACATCCTTCCCCTGTCCTCCTTGAGCCTTTAAAGTTTGGAATCAGTTGTTTAGCATCAGGAGCTAAACATAAGCATGCCCCCCTCATGTTCTAGCTACCACTTTCTTCTTGCAGAGTTTGGAATTTTTTTAACCTAAATTTCTGTCTCTGGAGTGCCTAACCCGACTACTGTCACTCATGTTTGTTTATACTGCATTACTCCTACTGGTCTGTAGCTCACAAAAGTGGGTTACTATGACAGTGTAGACAAAGCAGAGATTTATTTAAAACTATGATTGGAAAACACATGATAATCACTCTTTTTAGTTTTTATGTTCATTATATATTTTAACATGAAAGTATAAAGAAATATGTATTTCGAATGATGCCATTAACTTTTTTTTTTTTGCCAGAATTAGCATTGTTGTGCTAATACCCTGGGTAGGACTGCTGCCAACCTCATATTGGCCTGGAATGCCATTTCCTATAGTCATCTAAAATTAAATTCTATTACTCCAATCATCACTGTGGGCCCTGTGTTTGTTTTATACAGCCAACCTTCTGTTCTCTTTTCCTTTTGACAATTGGGTGGGGACTAAGCTAGAATAATTTCAATTGAACATTAGAAGTAAAATTAGGAGTGGGTGAACTCTGATTATTCTGGAAACAAACTTCGATGGTATTACTTATGCTTCCGTGGTCAGATTTTGTGGTTGTAGATTTTTTTTAATCTAAAACATGATCTAGTGTTTTTATGTATTTACAAAAAATAACTATCTTATGGAATAAAAACAAGAAGTTAGATGAAAGCTAATATCTATTGATTGCTCCCTGTGTTTGAGGCAATACATGGGGCACTTTACATCTGTTATTTTATTTAGTCCTAACCATCTATTTCACAGAACCATTGTATAGATGAATAAATCGAGGCTGTGACAAAAATATTTGAAAAGGGTGGCACTTGCCGAAACCGGTTTGGCTCAGTGGATAGAGCGTCGGCCTGCGGACTGAAAGGTCCGGGGTTCGATTCCGGTCAAGGGCATGTACCTGGGTTGCGGGCACATCCCCAGTAGGAGATGTGCAGGAGGCGGCTGATCGATGTTTCTCTCTCATCAATGTTTCTAACTCTCTATCTCTCTCCCTTCCTCTCTGTAAAAAATCAATAAAATACATTTAAAAAAAAAAAAGAAAAGGGTGGCACTTGATTTAAAAACAATACTTTCTTTGTCTATGTTTAACACCCATGTTCCCCTTTCCACCTTTTATTGACTGATTACTGCATTCTAGAAGGTATAGTATGCATTTTGCGTAACTGTTTTTTTGCAGTCAGATCTCAGTAAAGTGTGCAACCATTAAACCATTTTACTTTTTCTCTCCAATCACATCGAACATGTTAGCATGAGTCCCCTTCAATATTAGCGTGGGCACATCACTCTGTTTTCCAGGTACATTCAGGGAGTTTAAAGTCCACTTCAGACCAATTGAAATCTTTAATCTCATGCCCCATCTCACTCTTATATCCCTCTGTGCCTGGGCCAGGCTTGGCCAAAGCAGTGCTGAGCGGATGTGATGTGGCTAGACACTCCAGGCCACTCCTCCCTAGGTCCCGTTCTCTTCCGATGTGTGGTGTCAGGTGAGAATGGACCGGAAAACCTCACTGGCTGTTGCAATAGTCCTTTCTTGGCTATGATGTCCTCAGTGAGGTGCATGGATGGGCCCTACTTTACTTCAGAGGCCCCTGCCCTGGACCTGAGGCCTGCACGTGTCACTCAGTCTTGCTAGTGGGATTCCTGCCCCGGCCACTGTCTCTAGGTTGAAAAACAGTGGATGGAACATCAGGCTTGCCTCTTTTTGTGGCATCTCCCTAATCCATGGAAAGCTCTTTTTTTTTTTTTTTTTTTTGCCTTGCTGAATGGTGGGACTACAGGCTATTCCCGGTTTGGCTCTCTTTCTTTTCCACTCTCTCCGGAAACTTCTTTCTCTACTCAGTGAGGCACAAAGGGATGGTCCAGAATTCCTCAGTAGATGTCCGCTGAGGAGTGAGACATCCAAGCCCCAAGCTCTCTCAGCAGCTGGGCTTCCACAGGGAGCACCCCCCTGCTCTCCTTTCCTCATGGGGGAGGGGAAAACAATAACAAAGCTCTCTTCCTAGGCCAATGGCTCTTCTGAGAATTTCCTTTTCGTTTTTGCATATCTCTTCGCTTCTGTCAGATGGTGGTGGGTGACAGTGGCAGTGGCTCTTTAGTCATTTCTGAGCTTCTGGAGACGTCTGGTCTCCTTGGCTTCTCTTTTGGAATGTGGGAGCTTTGGTGCCTTAGCTCTAAGTCAGAGCCTCCGGAGAAGTTCCAGTCAACATCTGGTTACAGCATTCTGCCATTCCGTCCGCACAACAACCCTAGGAAGCATCCCCATTTTATGAGGGAGGAAAGTTAGACTAACAGAGATGAGCTTACTTGCCCCCAATCTCACAGATAGAAAATGGTAGAAAACGTGAAGGGGCACAAGACGTACACAGTTTCAGTTATAAAATAAGTCGCAGGGCTGCCATGTGCAGCACAGGGAATCTAGTCAATAATATCGCAACAACCTTGGATGATGACAGATGGTTGCTGGACGTAGCATGGTAACCACTTTGTTACATATATTAATGTTGAATAGCCCTGTTGTATACCTGAAACTAATATAATATTACATATTGATTTTGTTAATCCAAAAAGAAAATGGTGAGACCATGATTGAAATTCTGTCAGCCTCCAATTTGTTTGCTTATTATCCAAGCACCACGCTGTCTTCCTGACTGTCTGTGATAGAGGTTAAGATGTATTTGCTTTCAACACAGTTGGTGCCAATGCACCAAATTAGTGGTGTTAATTCTTTCTCTAGGCAAGTTCTGTATAGAAACAGGTTACCAGCAGCTATGAAATACTCACATAAGGAAACGCTAGTTACATAAAGCTCATCTACCTTCTGGTTTTCCTCATTTATTTTTCGCCCAAACATAGCTTCCTTATTAATGATTGTCTCCAGTTCCAGGTCCACTCTGCTAATGCTGATGTTAATGGTGGGTAATGTCATAAATTATGTTTTAAAGGTTCAGTTATTTTAAAATGTGATTATGCTGAGAGCATAGACCACGTGCATTTGTGCGTATGTATATGAGTGCCTTCGCAGATGCTCTGACATTTTTCTCCATATGCTGATTTTGTTTTCTTCTTAGTTATAGGGATGCAGAAAAGAATTTCCACAATATCTCCAACAGATGCTCCTATGCAGACCATTCCAACAAAGAGGAAATCGAGGACATCTCGGGAATTCTTCAGTGCACTGCTAATATACTCGGTATATTAACTATATGTCTATATGGTTAGAGAGAATGAATGAGGAGAACAGGAAAAGTAAAGGTGTGAATGTTTTATTTTCTACTAGTGTAAGTTCAGTAGATTGAACCTATGGCAGATTGAGACCTTGTCTTCAAGTGATTTAATTCCAATACTCCTGAAGATGTGTAAGTGGAAATTATATGTGGCACTTACCTGGAGATTGAAAAACATTGTAATAAAAATACATTCCAGGGAAACTTTTCTAAGTATGCTTACCCTCAACTAAAATTGAGGATCTTTCTGTCCTCTCAAAGCCCATATGCTATTATTTCTGTTATGATTACTCCACTATTTCTGGGAGGCTCTGGTTGTGGCTGGGAGAATAGGTCATGGGTACTCACAGTGGACTCAGAGGCAGTGGGCAGGTCATCTCCTGAGGTCTGTGTGCCCTGTGTGGTAGTATGTGTGTCCATCTTAAAGATACTAGTATTTATGACAGAGGTGCTATTTTTGGGTGCTCCCCAAATGACTCAGGGGTGCTGTTGTAAACTGCACTTCATCATGCACTCAGCATCAAGGTACCATAACGAACCACACTATCTCACTATAATCTGTGCTATTCTTGGTGTGTGAGACCTATGTTGTGTTATATGCAAAGTAGATACCACAGCAGGAACACATCTTGCCCTAATGTCTTACAGAGGTTTTTAGTGAAAAATAACCTCTTTCAAATTTTTTTGAACCCTCCTTTTTCCTTATGACTGAGACAGGAATCCATGCAGTGGTGGCAGGGCAAAAACTCATAGTGACTGACTCCAGGGAGAGCTCAGAATGACATTTCCCTCAGAGTCAGGCGAGAGAGACTGGGGGAAAGTTGTTTGCCCGATTTTCTCTCCCTTTAGAGTAAGTACTTTCCCTGGAGACATCCGAGTCCCTTTCACAAACAGATCCCAGATGACTTCCACCCAGATTTTTCTAAACATATCTGACTCCTAAAGGTAGATATGGCTTTTACACTCAAGCTGGGACTCCAGAATCCATGACTACATTTTCATCCGAGGTAACTTTGTAAACACAAAATATTGTACTGAGAACATGGAGATTTTGTGAGGGGTGGCATATAGATGTGTGTGTAGTTTGTCTATAATAGCTGCAAGACAGTGAAAAGGAAGGCCATATATATACTTACCTCAATCTTAGTACAACTGTGGGAATGTTGTGCCCCAAGTAAATCCTATTATTGGAGCAGATGAAGGATGAGAATAAAGGAGGAGGGACATGGGCTGTTCACAGTTTTCTGATTTTGTATTTTCAAGGACTCTCCCATTATTAACATCTTTTTCTCTGGACACATTGTGATTTTCAAGGGGTGGGTGAGATAATGCCCCACTAAGAAGGATGTATCAGAATCTTGGCTGAGGGATGTTTAGTATTTTTTTAAAAATATATTTTTATTGATTTCAGAGAGGAAGAGAGAGGGAGAGAGAGAGAGATAGAAACATCAATGATGAGAGAGAATCATGGATCAGCTGCCTCCTGCACGCCCCCCATAGGGGATCGAGCCCACAACCCAGGCATGTGCCCTTGACTGGAATCAAACCTGGGCCCCGTCTGTCTGCAAGCCAATGCTCTATCCACTGAGCAGAACCGGCCAGGGCACAGTATTTTGGAAAGTTGCTCTTATTCATTTATAAACATTTCCTTGTACTTCACATCTCCTTTTCTTTTGCCCCCTACCTTGAGAATCAGTGGTTTAGAGAGAGAATGAGGTGTTCAAGATAATAAACATATAAGGAGTACTAGTGGCATCTGAACCATGACTTGCAAGCAAGTATGCCGAAGTCCACAAAGAAACCGAGGTCAGACAATTTGGCATGGTAACCACCAGGTGACACTGTGGTCCAGAGCAGCTTAGTTGCCCTTCAACAGTAGCCATGAGATACAGGGTAAGTAGTGAGTGGGAAGAACAACAGGTCCTGTGCTACCTGATGACATTAGGGAGTGAGTAGACTTAAGCTAGGTACTTATAATTTAGAAGATGACTGTATATCAGGTTTTGGATTTCTGTAAATAATACGTTTGTTCTAGAAAAGAAACACTTCCCCCTCTATGTAATCACGGGTTGTTCCTAAACTGTAAAAAGTGCAATCTTGTAAAATTTAAGTTTCTGACGAGTAAAACTAAATGCCTGCCACCTGTTGACCAGATGCTGGCCTGGATCTAACAGGTAATTACGGGCCTACGAGATAGCTGTTCTCTTTTGAATAATGTCCTTTCATAACTCTTGAAATATTGACTCTCTGAGGACAAAGGTAACAGCTTTACTGGTCATATTCACTGGAAGCTTTGTGTTTTCCCCCCATTTTTAAAAAATCTATTTGAGAGAGAGAGAAACAAAATATAAATATATCATTTTGTTGTTCCACTTTGTTTATGCAATCATCGGTTGCTTCTTATATGTGTCCAGGGATTGAACCCATAACTTAGCATATTGGGACGATGCTCTAAACAGCGGAGGCACCCAGCCAGGGCTCAATGAGACTTTTGTTTTTAACAAGTCATTGAACTATGATTAATTTTGGTTTGCTTAGAGTTTATCTTTTTAAAAAATTACATTTAAATTCTCTTGTGTAATCATTTATGAGCATGCAAGAGTTGATTAACTCACTGGACAGAAAACCACTACACAAGAGAGGAAGTTTTTTTTGTTTTGTTTGAATGTGGGGAGTTTGCCACGGAGAAATAGTTTCAACCAGTTTAGGAGAAATTTTGATGTTTGGAAACCTTCTTTGTGGATGCCAGCAGGCAGTTTTCCAACCCTATGATTTATATTCATTACCTTTGGGGAAAGTGGTTCGAACATTGGTGGGATTGGGAAATACATATTTTTCTCACCTTCTTAACCTAGAAATGGTAGAGACTAGAAATGTGTTTGCTCACTCATCTCTATGTTATTTATATTTCACCTATTAAGGAAAAAGCTTTAAAGTCATAGGTCAGAAAACATGATCAGAGTAGCAAATTTTACTCTTTTCAGAGGGACCATCTCTATTGATTTACTATACTCCTGTAGATAGTTTGATTATTTATTGGCTCTTCCGGTTGGAGTTTGAATCTTGTGGTTGGCATGGAATAAGGAAGAGGCCCCTGAAGAGAGGGAGTGAGCTTGCTACAGAAGGCCAGTGGTGCCTCTGTCCTGTGTTTGCACAGTCCCAGTTTCCCCAGGACTCCCCGAAAAAGCGCATGCACATTACAGAGCGGTTCATGCCTGCTGCTAATGGGAAAGGACTTTTTCCAATCAGCGAGATTTTCACCATTTATTTCTCTTTTGTTGGCTTAGAAACCGGTTGTTGCTATTTCTGTCTCATCATTTACAAATTAGGGATATTAAGTACAGACTGCTCCCTGTCATCTATTCGCCTCATTTTGGGGCTCTGGCAGTCGCTGGGATAATGCAGTGTAGCATCCTAACGAGGCTTTAAACTCTGGGGAAAGGCTGTACAAAGAAAGATGGTTGTGAACCGTGCCCTCCCGGATAAAGGCTTTTAGTGTTAAATTTATTGCTTTATTTGGTGGACGTCTTTTGCATACCAAAATGATCTCCTAATTTTGGTTGTCTGGAAAATGTAAACCTTTCCCAGCCATAACCTACAAAACTCATTTTTTAGCTCCAGTTAAGTAGTAAAAATGTATTTATGAGCTTGTGAGTTGCAGCATTGAGCATTTTCTTGGGAGATGTAATGGTTGAGTGCTACAATGAAGCCTCTATGATAAAGCATGAAAGGGTGCCACCTGGTACTGTGGTGTGGATTTAGGTAATATTGTGGGGAAGAGCTAAGGGAGAAGGATGATAAAATGCATAGCTCCCTTTGCCATCATGCAATTTAAAATAATCAGGGGTGATGACTATTTCCGTTATAATGTTACTAAAGGGGTGGTGGGTGTTTTGGTATAGCATCAAGAGCTATGAGTTGGAGGAGATGGTGTAGGAAAAGACATTCCACACTGGGATAGAAGTGAGATCTCTAGGTAATTTATTTGCTGATGAAATGTAGCAAACTAAGGTTTGATATTTTAATAGGTATGAGTTATTTACTAAGTATTAACAAAGCATAGCCTTATACTGCCCTTGTTAAGTGTGTTTTCTCTCAAAATAATCAGGAAGGACATGGATTGTGAAGGAGTATTCATTCAAGTTGTCTGTTTCGCAGGTCTTCTGTGAGAGTGGGGCTTTGTTGTCTCCAAAGACTTAGCATGTGTAAAGTCAGAATCCCAGTAATGTTGTCATGGGATTATTTGTTGGGAAGGTGAGGAGGAAGGAGGAGGTGACCATTGGGGCTTCTACCTCATAGTATTTTCCTGGACTCAAGGACTCTGAAATACTATGAAATCAGAGCTCTCCACAAAATGCCATAGATTCTAAAATCATGAGCTGGTCTGGAGCTTTACACTGTTTGTTTTTTTATAAGCAATAGCTTGTTGCTTACGTGTTAACTTGTATGTACTTTTTGGTTTTATTGTGATTCTGAATGTGCATCTAGAGCCTTTTAATTGGCCATAAAACTGAAGAATTAGCCAGCCTTACTTAGGGTTAAGACTACCTTGGGGTTTTCGTAGAATAACTCTTAATCATATAATTTTTTAGTGAGCTGGAAAATGTTTAACATATTTAGCACCTTGAAGGACTACTTGGTGTAATAACCATTTACTGGCTTTATTGAGGAATTAAGATGGGTAGCAACAAGTAAATTCTGCCAGTATAGTTTTGTTCCTATAAGTTGGTAAGTGATCATTTTTTCTCTTTCATTAAAAGTAGACAAGGTCAATAGTTTAATGAGATGAATTGGAGTTAAGGTGGTTGGGAGGCCCCTGGTTTATTAACTGATTTAATAATGGTATTACAATATAGTGGTTTGGAGCAAAAAGGAGCCAGACGACTTGTGCTGAAAGCAAAGCTCCACTGCTTATTAATTGTGTGAACTGGAATGGGTTATGTAATCTTTCACACTTCATATTCCCAATCTGTAAAATGGGGGTAATATAATTCCATACCTCCTAAAGTTGTTTGGAAAATTAAATAATTTATATAAAGTATTTATATATCATGAAGCCTGACACATAACAATATTTCATAAGTGTTTGCTCTTATTATTGAATATTCACAGAAGAATGTTTTCATAATACTTGGGAGGTCAATATTGCTCAGGTTTTTAGGTGAGGAGACTGATACTGAGAGCCATGAACTTGTTAAGTTCCTTTGTCAGTGATGACAAGCCACAAAAAGCAGGAATTAAGCCCACGTCAGTCTGATACCAAACCCTGCTTTCTTTTAAAACATTTTTTTTTATTGAGCACTACCTGATTTGGCTCAGCGGATAGAGCATCAGCCTTGGGACTGAAGGGTTAGAGTCTAGTCAAGGGCACGTACTTCAGTCACAGGCTAGATCCCGCTAGATCGGGGTGCATGCAAGGAGCAGGCAGCCAATTGATGTGTCTCTCTCACATCGCTGTTTCTCTCTGTCTCTCCCCCTTATTTATGTATTCATTGATTCTTAAATGTGCTCTGACTGGGAATCAAACCCACAACATTGGCATGTAGGGATGACACTTTAACCAACTGAACTACCTGGCCAGGGTAAACCCCACATTATTTCCACTACTTCATGCTACCTTCCAGAGTTGTTGGAAGGTGATTGACTTTACATGACCACTCTAAAGCTAATTATACAAGTCTCTCTATTTCTCTCAATTATGAAAATTGTCATGATATTGCATTTTACTTAGCTCATTACTATTTCAAATATACCTCGGAAACTTTTTATATGTGACCAGTAGCACCAAAAATGTTTAAGACTGTATCTCATTGGTATTGAGAGTACAATTTCATTGTAATTTGGATCATTTTCAGTTTAGAGACAGGGGGCTTGTAGGAGGCACCCAATGGATGTTGCATTCACACATCAATGTTTCTCTCTCTCTCTTCCTCTTCCTTTCTTTAAAAAACCAATAAACTAAAAAAAAGGAAAAAAAAAGAAAAAGAAAAGAAATGATCAAAGTGTATTCCAAAATGGCTGTACCATTCTCTTCTTCCTCTCCAGAAACTGGTGTCATCAGATTTTGGATTTTAGTCATTCTAATAGATATGTGTTTTCCCTTTTAATAAACAAAAATAGTACCTGCTATCACCTTAAAATTTCAACATATGCAAACTATAAGAATGTTGTTTTACTGTTTTCCATTCTGGGTGAATTTTCAAGATTTTATGACTGAATTTATACACTGCTTAAAAATTTATGGGCAGATTTTTAGCATAAATAATTCATGGTACTGATAAGTAGAATCTTTCTCTTTGATTTGGTAAAAAAAAAAAAAAAATAAGTTCCCAGAATGGAGTTAGTCAGCATTATACAGTGGGAAATAAAATCTCTTAGGAATTTGGGTATCACTTCGAAGTGATATGACTTGTAATCCTATTTGTTGACAATGTTTAAAGTATAAGACACCACGAGCAGTCTTTGCTAATATCATTATTTTCTCCTCGTCCTCAGCTTGCCATGGTTTAATTCCTTTCAACACTATCAGTGGTCAGTGAGCCAACTCACTTAACTAAAACTCTCATAACAGGTTTCTCAAGGCTCTTAAAAATCTATTATTGCTCTTTTATCAGGAGATCATATCACTTCTTTTTAGTATCAGAAAAATTCTGGGGAAAATTATGTCTGACTTAGAAGAGAAGAAATGGAAGCACAGATAGGTCAAGCTGCCTGTGTTGGGTCACACCATTAGCTGGTGGGAAGGCAAGAAGACTGAATCTCATGGAAGGGTCTGCTTCCTGACTCACTGAACCCTTGACGGAATCTATTACTAAAGAACAGTCATTATTTTGTTTTGTTTTTTTTCTCTGAGTTAGAAAGAAGTTTATTCTTTCCTTACTATGTGAAATGATTGTGGGTCCATGTAATTTCACATGTCAAACTCGTAGCTCATTTCTGTTGCCATCTCATAGAATAAATTCATAGTGATTTGGCACATTTGCTTTTTAACTTAAATACTTTTTTTTATTTGGTTTTTGAATCTTTTAGCTTACGTGAACATACCACCTTCCTTTTCCCCCTCACTTTTACCTTTATATTTGATGATTGTTATTCATTAAATTACTCATTTCTTGCCTGCGGGTTTAATTTTTTTTTGCTGCATAACTCTAATTTTGACTCAACTATACATTTTAATAATGTGCTATTTATATGTCCTGCACATTAATGAAAAATTTAAGTAAGGTTACAGTTAAGTTCAAACATCCTAGGTTTTATGCTAGATGAGTTGTCATTCTTATTAGTCTTGAGTTTAGATCTCCAATTCAGATGTCCAGTCAATTTAAATTTTTTTTGACAGCATTTCTATCACAGTCTATTTAATGAATTTGGTGAGTAGAAATTTATGTTTTCCAATAAAGATGCTTTTAAAATTAAGGCTTTTATATATGGTACATTCCCTTTATTATCTCATTGGCAGTCTGTTTTTTAAAAGTAAATATAGTGACCTCTCTTGATTTGTTTTTCATGAACCCCATATGAAATATTCCCATATGTTTTCTTTTCTATGCGGAGAGCTATGGACGGTTATGTATTGTGTATGATTTTTCTAGGTGTTTCAGAATTCTTCTTTCCTATTTTTATTACCAATAATAGTAGGTAGTTAGGTGTTCAAATGTTATATAATTGAGGCCAAACTTCCGATTTCTGGCCTAACAACAGATAATGCCCATTCCCCGCCCCTCCCCCCCTCCCCCCCCCCCGCCCCCGCCGCCCTGTATTTCTACCATGTCTAGTCTTAACTTTAAGATGAGAGATAGTAATTTTCTTGCCAGAAGAAAGAAGATGTAGATTTCAAAATACTCATCAGAATTTTATTGTATCTGTGTGGGCAGCTTGCACTTTGCTATCCACCACTGTTATGGTGAAGACTCAGTTGGGGTAGGTGGAATAGACATAGAGAATGGTTGGGCCTAGAAGGATCAGGCTTCCCTTCCATAGAGAAGGGGAGTCAGAAGACCCAGCTGTGAGTCCCCACAGAAGAGAGAAATCATGCATGGTATGAGGGACAATGTCATTTGAAGTTAGGGGAGTGTTGGTTACAGATATGAAAAGAAACCAATAGGACAGACATAGTAGTCGTTTGAGGAAAAAACAGATGTGATTTTCATAAGCAAGGATGCTCAAGTAATTTCTGACCCATACATACTGGCCAGGATTGAATCTTGTCCAGAGCTAGACAACGAAAAGGAGAGGAAAAGCCAACTCTGAAAACATCAATTTTTATTTTAACATTGATGAATTTATGCTTTTGCTCTTCTAGAGAGATTTGTTTTGCATTATTGATTTGAATCTTAATCCCAGAAGAAATGATCTCTTCTCCAGACCATAGAACAGTGGATTCCACTAGTGATTGTATAGTAAGATTGTTTAGAGACATTAAAAGCAAAAACAAAAAAAACCCACAAAAAAACCCAACAACAAACAAAAAACTGAGGCCTGTAGACACTATATCCAGATATATGTCTGGGTTAAGTAGTAGGAATTTTTGTTTTAAGAATAAGCTTTCCAGATAATTGTGATATGACTTATACAGCCATGACCTGCCACCTAAACTCCTGCTAAAGAAGTTCTAGTTTAATTCTTAGGGAATTCGGTACCAAGTTACATTTATTGGAACTTAAGGTTCTAGAGCCTGAATTATTGTCTTATTTCTGAGGAGGGTTGCTTGCTGCCTGTACATTACTCAGTTCTTTTTTACTTATTCCACTTCCGTTCAGGACTTTTCGTTCTGCATCTGAATTCCAAACAGGAAGTGGGGCCCTGCTTCCGTTCAATGTCCTTTATCTTCCTGACTCAAGCTAACACCTCCTGCTAGATACCCTGTGCTCTAGTCATGCTTTTTTTTCTTTTTGGCCTTTCTTTACATCTTTACCAAATCTTAATGTTGAGGACTCATGATTTAGACTGCCACCTTCTAAACCATACATTTATGATATAATTTTTTCTTTCTTTCTGATTTTCTCCTGTCTCTGCATAAGTGGGCATATCTAGTTCTGGGATGATCCCTCCCTTTTTCTATCCAATGTCATTAACTTTCACTGACGTGTGGCAGATTGTTCAAGGAATGTTAGGAATAGTGAGTCACATGTAGTTTTAGTCCAATGCAGACTTTTTTTCTCTCCACAGTTAGGCCCAGAAATCCTATTAATCACCAGAGGACAAATTTAGCCTGGGGGTGGGGAGGATAAAGTGAGCAATAGGGTGAATTTGCAGCTGCTGTGGGGAAGGGAAGTTTATACTTGCCTGTGAGCTTTCATCAAGCGGAGTCCTCGTAGGGTCTTTACAGAGGAAGTCAAGAGGGATTTCAGCCGACAACAGGCAGAGCAGTGATAAATGATCCGAATTCTCATGAGTTACTCTACTGAGTAGTTAGTGCCCAGGAACATTTTGACTGAAAGTACCCCAGATCGCCATCATTTTTCCATTTTTCATTCTGTTTCTCCAGATTTCATGTATCTCCTACAATATTCTGACATCTCCTTCACCTCTTCATTCACTTCTAGCACTTCGGACTGTTTTTACCTTTTTTTAAATTTGTTTGTTTGTGTTCATAACTTTTACTTTTCATTATTTCGATTCTCAATCCTACATGTGAATAAAAAGGAACAATGCAGATCTGCCAAGCATTTAGAGGTTCACTTCTCTTAATTTGTTATCATGCTTCGCTTTTGTGCTATATTTGAGCTGAATTTTTTAGATGGCAGATTTAGTAATCAAGAGGTTCTAACATGTTGCAGATCTTGAAAGCTTCTTTAGTTTAAAGTTCTAAATGATCATTGGGGCTTTAGCTGGGCTAAATTTTATTGTTGTATTACTATAGGGAAAGGTTTGTTAATCCAGAGATGTGTGTAGAGAATGTTTGCCTTATCAAAGAAACACTTTTCAAGTATTTAATTCCATAAATATAAATATTTCTTAAGTATCTACTTTTTTAGGTTCTGTTCTAGGGATCAGCAGAGAGAAAAGCAGGCAGAAAGTGGGAAGGCAGACAAAAAATCCACACAGATAACAAAAATGATAACGTCAGAGTGATATGTTCTATGAAGAAATGGAATGGAATGGAATACAAAAGAGAGTGGGAAGGGCTTAAATAATTATGTTAATGATAATTATTTTTAATTCACTTAAGCAATTCTAATAGGATTTCTGCATGACTATAGTGTTTACATTGTTTCAACGGTATTTCTGGGTTCAGAACTTTAGGGGTGAACTCTTTTTTACATGGCGTTCACCTGATATGGAGGAGGTTGATGAAAGTTCTGGTTTTCCCACTGATGTCTGAGTAGCAGTTGCCTCAAGAAGGAGGCAGTGATGCTGGGGTTGGACAAAGTCCTATTGTGTTAGTCCATTTCATAAATGTTTTTGGAGTACCCTCTGTGTACCAGGCCTGTGCTGGCGCCAGAGATTTGACAGTGGGTATGGCAGACGTGTTGTCTATTATGCCCTCTCAAATTCTCTGTGTGTGTGTGCTTGTATGTGTGTGTGTTGGAGAGAGAGAGAGAGAGAGAGAGAGAGAAAGATTATTTGATTTTTTTAATAAATGTTTTTATTGATTTTTAGAGAGAGAAGAAGGGAGATGGAGAGAGAGAAACATCATTGTGAGAGCAAAACATCGATCCACTGCCTCCTGCATGTCCCCTACCAGGCATTGAGCTTGCAGCCTGACCATTTGCCCTGGCCAGGAATCGAACTGGCAATCTTTCAGTGCCCAGGAAGACTCCCAACCAACTGAGGCACACTGGCCAGGGCTAGAGAGAGTGTGTTTTTAAATACTATTACTGCAACTTTCTTCTGAGTTTGAAATTATTTCAAAGTAAAACATTTCTAAAAATTGCTGAATAAAATTTATACTTAAAAAAGATCATAAATCCAAAGGGAATTTCTATTTCTACTTAGCCACAATAAAAAAAAAATCAAAACTAAACTAAACTAACAAACATAAATGAGTTTAAGAGCTTGTAGTCTATTTTTATACTTGTGTGTCTTTTGCTTTTTCCAATATTGTCCATGAGGGCACCAAATTCTGTATAATCAGTGTTGGTTGGAGTCCATCTATGGAGTGTATTTTCCTCAAGTTTTGTGGTCTTACATCTGATCTGATTTAGGGATATGTGCCTTGAAGATGAAATTAGAATAGTGTCTGAACGTAGTCCCGCTTTTCACAGGGTATTGCTATCAGAATAGACGACTAGTCCCCCTATGTTCTATTTGCACATGAAAAAATATTGTTCAAGAACGAGAGCACGCATTTCAAGACAATAAAATAGTAAAACAGCTTCCTGCTCTTATTGCTTAAATTACCTATTTTCTTCATCCTATAGCAAGTGACATCTACACTACAACATCTTCCTTTCTTCTTGTAATCCCTTTATGTTCCGGTGTTTCTGTATTTCCCAAATACTTTTCCTGAAATCAAAAGCCTCATCAATCATTGACATCAGCTCTTCTGCCTGCTCTGATTTTTTTATTGCTTCCCTGACATTTTAAATACCCAGGGTAAATTATTTTTCACAGTCTGTCATCAGTCATTAGGTGATGTTGCAGTGTGCTGTAAGAGTGCTTCTATATTTAGTAGCAGTGCTTTCTGCATCTCTGTATAGCAGTGTGTGCAGGTAGTTACATAGAATCTTCACCTGAAGCAGGGCACTACACCAAGTAGCTGTTTAATTTGTAAATTGAGCTAATAGGAGTTTAAAGTGAACTGTTCAGAAGATGATGGAAAACCACGTGACTGCAACTATATTTGTTAAAATTATTACTACTGCCCAGATTTTTAATTAATAATAGGTCAGAGCATCAAGCACATGCTAGATAATTCATGTCCCCTCTTGCTGGAATAGACAAAGTATCATTTAAGAAATGGTTTTCATTTTAGACACACATTATCACATTCTTAAAACCTTAATTGTTGTATAGAAATAATGAGTTTTAAGTGAATGATTCTCAAATTGCAAACTTAAGTTTAGGATCATAAGCAAACATAAGAGGCAGATAAATGTCACCTCAGGTTCGCTCTCTCAGGTCTTGTTAACTTCGCTGTCCCACCCCCTCAGTCCCTGCACTCTCTCACATACACACTTTCATGCTGTCATGGGCTTCAGGATCCTGATCATTTGGGGAAAAAATCTTTAATTAAAGGATGGGATGAATCTAGTTGCTAATGGGAGGCAAAAATCCTATAATGATGATATTCACAAACCAAGGTCTCTGCTTTTACAATGTTTAAATGTTAAGGAAGTATGAGGTACTTATAGGATGTAATAAATGTTGGCATTACCACTTAGGAGCTTGACTGTATTGGCTCATTCTTATCTTATTTATATATGTGAAGTCTTTGGCTAGATCTGATTAGTGAAACAGGGATGTTAGTAGTAAGCTTTACTGGAGTACAGGATCTGAAGACAGCAGAATTCAAGTTTATTGGCTCATCCTATATAATAAAAGCCTAATACGAAAATCAACAGAATGGTGGACCAACTGGTCGCTATGACGTGCACTGACCACCAGGGGGCAGATGCTCAACGCAGAAGCTGCCCCTAGCCTGCAGGCCCCAGGCTAGCCAAGGCAGATGCCAGCAGGGGCCACAATCGCCCCTCTGGTTGCCACACAGATTGGCCCTGATCGCTGGCCAGGCCTAAGGCCCTACTCATATACGAATTTTGTGCACCAGGCCTCTAGTAGTTCATAAAGAAGATTGTCCATGCTGTGAGATTTGCACTTAGAACAAGCTTACTTACCATAGTCACAGGCTAAAAAAATAATCTCAAATGTCTATTTGCCTTCTAGGGCACCAGGCCAGCCATTTCACTGTTAGTGGGATAGAAAAAACAAACTATGTTGACCTTTGACATCCTTCTGGAAGCTAGAAAGGAAATAGCAGCAATGTTCTGACAAGGCTTGGGAATGAGCTGAGAAAAGCCAGCATAAAAAAAAATTAGGACTCTTTTCTGGTCCACACTAAAGAAGTACTTTAAAGAGAATGTGGCATCCTTCATTGTGTGTGTTTAAGATCTTACAGCTTTGTAACATCTTTTCCTGTCAAGGACGGGAATTGGTTGACCTTTTGGGTAATGCATTTTTGTTTGCTTTCAAATATTAAGGAAGATCTACCATATAACCTTTTGTTTTCTTTAGGAGTCATAGAGTGGCGGGAAAGTGATAAAAGTTTATGGGAAAAGGAAGAGCTCCAAGTTTAGACAGTTATGCTTTAAATCTCTTTTGGGTCAGGTAGCCCTACGCTTACCTATTAAGATATGTATAAGAATAAAGTAAGTATTTGGTGCAGTTTCTTTTTTCCTGCATCTGCATTCTTTCCTCCCTCTCCTCTCTAAGTGGCATGCCCTCCTCGTTGTTCCCTCTGCTTATACCTGCTCTCTTTTGGGGATCCCAGGGTAGGGAATGTGAGCGACAGGGCACAGGTTGGAATGAGCAAGGTTTGCTCACAAGGCATGATTGAGACCAGCCTGATTTGAGAAACGATTCTTTTTAAAAAAAATAGGTTTTTATTGATTTTAGAGAGAGATGAAGGGAGAGGGAGAAGAGAAACATTGTTGTGAGAAATATCGATTGGTTGCCTCCTGTATGCACCCTGACCAGGGATTGAACCTACAACCTGCATTTGTGCCCTGACGGGGAATGGAACTGGTGACCTTTTGGTGCACGGGACAGTACTCCAACCCACTGAACCACACTGGCCAGGGCCTTGAGAAATGGTTCTTGCTGTGTCATTTTAAGAGAGGTGAATGGGAAAATAATCTTATTCCTGGATCTGCCAGGGCTTTTCACTAGATGTACCATATCCAACTTAACGACCTCCTTCCTCTTCTGCCCCAAATGTAAAGATTTGGATTTTCACTAATACCTTTTAGTTCTGACACCCTCTCTGTAAGTTTGTGGTGTGTATTTTGGTATGATAGAAACAAACTTCGTTTACTCTGCTCTAGTTGACTCTGAGTGCTTTTATTAGTTATAACTTAATTTTATTCATCTGTAACTCTTCCTCCTTATTCCCTCTGCTGCCTTCTACATCAAAGAGTACCTGACACATGCTCACATGTGCTGTCACTGTCGCCATCACTTTGCTTTGGAGTGGGAACCATTTAAGAATTTAATGCCAAGGGCTTCTCACTATCCAGTCCATATTTTCTACATTATCTACCTTTCTACATTAATGAGCACCCTTGAGTTTAAGTTAGAATTTAAAGCAACCTTAATATTCATTTATTCATTCATACATATACTCAACAAATATTTCTTTTATAAAGGGTGCTGACCTTATGTAGGTTCTGAGTTTTTGAGCCACATACAGTAGAATTATTGACAAAGTAGACCATTCTGTAGACCATTCTGTTCTCTCCAGGCCTCTCAAACATCCTAATCTGAGTCTTGAGTCAAAGACACCAAAATACATAAAATAATCTGTCCTAATTCCTTAGTATCATGATAGTGTATCTTACTATTGGACCTATGTTTACAGTCTATAAAGCCTTAATAGACTGAGGACCTTCCTAGCTTTATCTTAGTAATGACCCATACTTCAGATTTTTTTAAAGGAATGATTCAAAACAGGAAGAAGAAACATCAAATAATGGCTTGGTGTTTACTGAGTTCTCTTTATACTGACAAAACATTGGCAACAACCAACAGTCCAACTATAAGGAAATGGTCAATTAAAATATGATAAATCTGCTTACAAGAACATTAAGCAGCTGTTTCAATGAGAAAATATTTATGATGTTGTCATAGCTCTGGTTCCCCAGGAAACACTGAGATTGAGATCTGTGCTCGGGAATGCTATTGGACAGTGTCCTCAGGACCAATGACCCAACCAGGCGAACCGGTTAACTTTGAAGGCTTGAGACAGATCCTTTGTGGTTTGTAGCTCCACCTCTTGAGTCATTCTTTTCCACAAAAGGTAGCATGTGTTCTCAGTTTAATAGTTTTACCAGATTGTTTCCCCTGGAGGATGAGAAGTAAGTAGAATGGGAGAAGGAGAAGTTGAACTGCTGTGTGATGCAGTCACAATGGTCTCAGCTGATCTTCAGAATCGCCCCACCAAGGCAAGGAAGCCTCATCTTTGTATTACAGCTCACCACCTCCCAGTCTAACCATCTTTGGATGGAGGCTGCCTGGGGGAGGGATCAGGATATTGGTCCAGGCAGCTCTCTTCAGCTGAAGGCAATTTCCAGAGCCAGATGCAGCCTAGAGCCAACAGCTTCATACACTCCCAGCATAGACTAGAGATGAAATACTACACGAAAGCGAAAAAGCCAACACAAAGTGTTTGTGTGTTTATGACTGCATTATGAACCAACTATGTAAGACATGTGTGAGATGTACAAAAGCTAGGAGACACAAAAAGAATGAACACAGTCCCGGTCGGTGTTGTTCAATAGTTAGAGTATCGGCCCACACATTGAGGGTTCAATTTCTGGCCAAGGGCATGTACCTTGATTGCAGATTTGCTCCCCATCCCTGTTTGGGATGTGTTAGGGAGGCAACCAGTTGATGTGTCTGTCTCACATGGATGTTTCCCTCTTTCTCTCTCCCTCTCTCCCCCTCTCTCTGAAAAGCAATGGAAAAAATATCCTCAGGTGAGGATTAACCACAACAACAACAAAAGAAAATTAACAACAAAAAATGAACACAGCTGTGTTATAAAAGTGAAAGAATTCGTAAGAACATAACCCTTTCACCAAATATACCAGGAAGCCAGTGTCCCTTGTAATAATGGGAGAACTCAGGTGTATAGTGTCTCCTTCTCTCCCACTTTTAAAATATTACTATTTTATTAATTCTTGCATGTCTCAGGCTTTCTCTTGTGTCCTATATGCAGAATGTGTCTGGGTGTGGTATGACAGACATAGCCTATGAGATATTAACATACAAATAGTGGCTGTACCTGAGATGCTAGCTTCAGCAATTCCTAGAATGGCCTCACCATGAAGCAGGTGGTTATGCATTCAGTTCCTACATGTGCCATTGATACTTCCCCCCCCCCCCAGTATTAAATTGCTGCCCTACCCAGCTCAACATAATTTATCTATCTATCTATCTATCTATTTATCTATCTATCTATATATCATCTATCTAATGTATATATCTATGATCAAAGGAGCTGGATGTGAAAAATGTGAATGAGCATGATAAATAAATCAAATAGGAGACTAGAAAATAGGAGCTTGAAGTGTACTCTCTAGTGATGGGAATAAATACCAACATCTATTTTCCCAAGTTAGAACACATGCACACAAGAGACTGAAACCCGGACATAACCACATCTCACATTATCTCCTCTTAGCTGAATCAGATCTCCTAGAGCTCTACTGCTTTCTTGTTTCCTTCCAAATCATAATTTGTCCTAAATCACACGCACTGTCTGTCTACTTTCTAATGTACCCATATTTTTTATATATCTCTATAAAATTGTTCTTTAGAGCTGCCTTTAATGCATTTTGAATTAGTTCTTTGAAAACATAAGGTGAGAAGACAGAGGAGAACATGGAGCTATTTCCAGGAACTTTAAAGAATGTCCTGTGAGGAGAGCAGGTGGATTTGTTCAGATCATCACAGAGCATATAAAAGAATGAGCTGACTGAAGCTGTAGGACGAGGGCTTGCCTTGATGGAAGGAGGGAGGAACTATGTGATCACTAGAGGTAGTCAGTCTTGGAGAGCAAGCTTCAGGAGTTCCTCAGCTCAGGTGGTGTGTAAGCAGAGGGTGGATGACTGCTGACGAGGCCACTCTGGTTTCAGGGAAGTGGAGCTGAGTTACCAGTGAAGTTCCAGTGTGTTTGTGGACTTCATGTCTTAACATGTGAAATGCGTTTCTCTCTTAAATAGACGTAGAGTCACGTGCTGTCATCCTCCAGAAGTATAAAAGTGTTCAGACTGATGCTTGTGAATGCTGTAAATGCCATCAGATGCTACTGAATTACCCACATCATGGATGCATGATGTTGCACTCATTTCTGTTACACATGAAGTCTGATGCTGTTTGGCTAACGAAACACATACAGGGGTAGGAAAAAGTAGGTTTACAGTTGTTTGTCTGAAAAAAGACATGATTATTACAATAGCTTTATTAACTCAAAAGAGTGTCACAATGGCACAGTGGTACTCACAACTGTAAACCTACTTTTACCTACACCTGTATTTCAGGTCTTTGGCCAAGTATTTATTACCTAATGCAATAGGAAAGTCTTACAAAATTTCAGATTTCCATCATTTTAATTTCTTTACCACAACACAATTTTTATTCCAAAATCTAATCCTCTGTACAAATTGGATAGAGGCATAGCTCCCAAGACTGGGTTGGAGCAGTTGAGGAGTGGGAATCTCAATTCAGCCACTATAAAAAGCGCAACAATTAAAGAGTCATTAGCAGTGATTAACAGCTCTGAGTAAACCCTGAGGATTCATCCTTGTGGAAATTATGCTCTCCTGCAGCCCCTTCTGTGGCCTCCAATTTGAATAGGACTGGTCATCAACAGCAGAGGCCAGAATCCATTTGTTTATTTGCATAGTAATTCCCTCCCCTCCCCTCTTATCTATCAGGTAAAAGACTGACAAAAGGTGCATGTGAGAGAAATGCTGAGTGCACATCTCTTTAGGGAGACTGAAAGCCTGTGAGCCACTGCCATATTTTCACACTGTGGCCGATTGCATTTCAGAAGCAGGGGCCAGGTGTGGGCACAGGGCTGAGGCTGGTGCACCTGCAGTTCCTCTTTGTAATTAGCTCATATCTGTGCGTTCTTTGAATCTGCACCACACTGCTGTTGGGCTGTTGGCTTAGTGTCTTCCATAGTAACTTGCCAGGGTGCTGAGGAAGGAAGGCTGGGCAGTGTGATCAGCTCTTAGTCACCTGATGGGTGGCCTGCTTCTGACAGCAAGCACAGCACAGAGCTCTGATCAAGCTGCCTGATTATACTTGAGTCTGTCCATTTTTTTTCCTGTTATTCCCTTTTTTAAATTGAATTTATTGGAATGACATTGGTTAATAAAATTATATAGGTTTCAGTTGTACAATTCTGTAATACACTCTCTGTATATTGCATTCTGTGTTCACCACCCTAAGTCAACTCTCCTTCCATCACCATTTACCCCCTATACCCTTTTCTACCACCCCCACCCTCCTTCCCCTCTGGTTATCACATTGTCTAAGGTTTTTTCTCTTTTGCTTAATCCCTTTAACTTTAAAATATATATACTTTTATTGCTTTCAGAGAGGAGGAGAGAGGGAGAGAGAGAAACATCAGTGATGAGAGAGAATCACGGATTGGCTGCCTCCTGCACGCCCCACACTGGGGATCAAGCCTGCAACCCATGCATGTGCCCTGACTGGGAATCCAACTGTGACCTCCTGGTTCATAGGTTGATGCTCAACTCCTGAGCCTTGCTGGCCGGGCAATCCCTTTACCTTTTTAACCCAGTCCATACCGCACTCCCCTCTTACAGCTGTCAGTCTGTCTTCTACTTCTGAGTCTTTCTATTTTGTTTGTTGGTTTATTTTGTTTATAGGATTCCACATATGAATTATAGATGTATTTTTATTGATTTCAGAGACGAAGGGAAAGGGAGAGAGAGATAGAAACATCAATGATGAGAATCACTGATTGGCTGCCTCCTGCACTCCCCTCCTGGAGGTCGAGCCTGTAACCCAGCATGTGCCCTTGACCAGAATCAAACCTGGGACCCTCAGTCTGCAGGCTGATGCTCTATCCACTGAGCCAAACCAGCTAGGGCTGTACCATAGCTTTTTTATCCACTCATCTACTGACGGGCACTTGAATTGCTTCCCATCTTGGCTATTGTAATTTAACTCTGCTGTGAACATAGGGGTACACATATTCTTTCGAATTAGTGTTTCAGGTTTCTTCAGATATCCCCCGACATGGAATCACTGGGTCACAAGGCAGTTAAATTTTTAATTTATTGAGGAAACTCCATTCTGCTTTTAATAGTGGCTGCACCAATCTGCATTCCCACCAACAGTGCACTAGGGTTCCCTTTTCTCCACATCCTCACTAACACTTTGTTGATTTATTGTTGACAGCCTTTCTGAGAGGTATGAGGTGATAATCTCATTGTGGTTTTATTTTGCATTTCTCTGATGATTAGTGGACATTGAGCATCTTTTAATATATATATATATATATATATATATATATATATATACACACACACACACACACACACACACACGCACACACACGCACACACACACTATTGGCCATCTGAATGTCCTGTTTGGAGAAGTGTCTGTTCAGGTTCTTTGCCCATTTTTTAAATTGGATTGTTTGTGTTTTGGTATTGAGTTGTACAAGTTTTTTTTATATAAATTTTGAATATTAACCCCTTATTAGATGTGTCAGTGAATATGTTCTCCCATTCAGTGGGTTGTCTTTTCATTTTGTTGATGGTTTCCTTTGCTGTGCAAAAACTTTTTAGTTTGATGCAGTTCCATTTGTTTATTTTTTCTTTTGTTTCCCTTGCCTGAGGAGATATGTCAGAAATAATATTGCTATGAGAAATGTCTGAGATTTTACTGCCTATGTTTTCTTATAGTATTTTTTATGGTTTTGAGTCTAACATTTAAGCCTCTAATCCATTTTGAGTTTATTTTTGTGTATGGTATAAGCAGGTGGCCTAGATTCTTTTTTTTTTTTTTTTTTTTGCATGAAACTGTTCAATTTTTCAACACGGTTTATTGAAGAGACTATCTTGACTCCATTGTATGCTCTTGCCTCCTTTGTTAGATATTAATTGACCTTAAAGGTGTGGCTTATTTCTGAGCTTTCTACTCTGTTACATGATCTATGTCTGTTTTTATGCCACTGTCATGATGACTGTGGCCTGTGGTACAGTTTGATGTGATTTCTTAAGATTGCTGTGGCTATTTGGAGTCTTTTGTGGTTCAATATAAATTGTTGGACTATTTGTTCTATTTCTGTGAAATATGACATTGATATCTTGATAGGAATTGCATTGAATCTATATATTTCTCTGGGTAGTATGGACATCTGAAATATGTTAACACATTGTGCACCAGTAGTTTTATTGCTAGCTTTACCCAGTGGCCAGATAAGTTTCTATTGACCTAGTACAAAAAACATTTTACAAAGTATCATACTTTAAGAAGATATTAGCCTTTAAGAACATGTAATAAAAAACTTCATAATGCAGTGGGTATTTAATTTTAAGGCGTGCCTTTAACATTTATGTAAAACACTGTGTAATATGAAAACACGAGAATGCTTGTGACCCATCCACAATGTGTTGTCTTCCTATCCATGAACATGATATAGGCTTCCACTTATTTGTATTTTCTCCAGTTTCTTTCATCAGCATCTTATAATTTTTCAGAGTATAGGTCATTTACATCTTTGGTTAAATTTATTCCTAAGAGTTTTATTTTTTGATGTAATTGTAAATGGGATTATTTTCTTAGTTTCCCTTTCTGATAGTTCATTATTGGTGTATAAAAATGCAACTGATTTCTGGGTATTTATTTTGTATCCTGCTACTTTACTGAATTCATTTATCAGTTTAGTAGTTTTTTGATGGAATCTTTAGGGTTCTCAAGTCTCTTGATTTCTTAGTTCTCACATCTGGCTGTTTGTTGGCAAAGAAACAAGAACTCATCAAATACTTAGCATTCACACCTACTAAATGTTATTTAGCACAATTTTCTCTGCATCTATAAAAAGCTCTACCAGCAAGTACTGAAGTGTACAAAAACCAGCAATGGAAAACCTACACATATACATACTATGTGAGTATATATATCTACTCTATATATTATATAATTATATCATATGATCATATTTTATATATATATATAAAATACATGGACATATGTTCAGACACAGAGCTGTATTCATTTGTTGATTCATTAATTGATTTATTATTTTATATATTCATTCAAAAAATTCACTGTGTCAGGTATTAGGGTGACAAATTGTGATCTTCATTTAGCTTCTCAAGTGTACCATGTTAGTTTCTCTTTCAAGACCTTTGCATAATGTTCCTTTGGTCTGGAATGGTTTTCTTTCCTCTCCTGTCTCCTTGCTGCCCAGTTGACTTTTACTTATATTTCAGATATGTCACTTTTTAAAAGGAAACCCTTTGATATAGTAGATTACATTAGACCCCTATTACATTCTCATAGCATTCTCCACCTTATCATCACACTTGCCATCAGGTGTTTTCTGGAACAGTTGTGGGATTATGTGTACATTTATTGGATTTTCTGTCTTTCACCTACCTCAGGAAGGGTGAGACCATGTCTATTCTGATCACTACAGTGTGTCCAGTGCTCACACTGAGACTGATGCAGAGCAGGTGTTCTCATATTTTTAAAAATAAAGAAATGACTAAGTGGTGGATTTCTGTCTTCAAAGAGGTTACGTCTGTTTGAGTGGGTGAAGAAGCCAGAGGCTATTGTCTGATAAATGCTAAGGTGGAAGTAATCACAAAACGCTTTGAAAGCCAAAAGAGCAGAGGCATCTATCTCTGTCTTGGAGTGTCAAGGAATGATGTGCATGATGAGTCTAAGCCAGGGGGCCTCAAACTACGGCCCGCGGGCCACATGCGGCCCACCGAAAACATTTATCCGGCCCGCCGGGTGTTTTTGCCGCCGCTGTCTGTCCTGCTTAGCAGCCGACTTGTCCCGGCCCGCAGTGCGCATGTGTGGAATGTCTGAGGGACAGTGAACTGGCCCCCTGTTTAAAAAGTTTGAGGACCTCTGGAAGCAGATAACTAGCTAAGTGGGATAGGTGGGAGAACAGAATTCCATTAAAAATCAAAACCAAACACAAAACTGGTATGTACAGAAGCCTGTAAGTGAGAGAGGTAGTGGGGCATGTTCAGAAAACTCCAAGTGGTTCACCATGGCTTGTGCAGAGATGTGAAGTGGGGAAACGGAGAGATGAGATGGGCCCACAAGTAAATGGTGTATCAAGCTCTGCGGAGCTTGGGCTTTTTTCTTAGGGCAAAAATGTCCTCATTAGAGGACATTAAGCAGAGGAATTTATATGATAGGATTTATGATTTTGAATGGGTGTGTAGAGAATGTATTGCAGAGAGATTGGAAAGAAGATTAATTAGTTAGGAGGCCTTTGAAACTAGACTATTGATCATAATGGCCTAAAACAACAAAGTGGTATTTGGGATAGAAAGAATAGCAGAATGTCACAGGAGTGCATCACACACACACACACACACACACACACACACACACTTTTACTAAAATAAAATTATATTCTGTATATTGTTCTGACAGTTTTAACTTAATTATATATCTTAAAAAATCAAATATATCTTTATGTCTTTTATTTGCCAGTCTTGGTTCAGGCATACATATACTCTCCTAGACTTTGCTAAAATATTTATTGTTCAGTTTTTTTACATTTTAAGCTTTTAATTGATCTGGAATTTTGTTGTTGTTGTTGTTGTGAGATGGGATTTAATTTTATTGTTTTCCAGATGGTTAGTTAGTACCAGTTATTAAATAAACCATTCTTCCTCCATTGAATTAAAATACAATTTTGTGACATATTAAAACTTACATGCACAAATTTACTTCTGAATTTACTTGTTCTCTACTATGACTCAATAATCTTTGTTCATATGGAAATAAAAATTTTAACTATATTATGTTATATTTATTGTAATATCTGGTTCTTCCTTAGTAGTCTTCCTAATCAAACATTTGGGGATATTGTAGGCATTTATTCTTCCATGCAAATTTAAAATTACTGTATTGATAATACTTGTTGAGACTATTTTGGTAGAATTGATATTTTTACTAGAGGCCTGGTACACAAAATTCCTGCACTGTGCAGGGAGGGAGTCCCTTAGCCTGGCCTGTGCCCTCTCGCTGTCCGGGACCCCTCGGGGGATGTCCACCTGCCCGCTTAAGCCCACTCCCCAGGGTATCGGGCCTAAGCTGGCACTTAGATATCCCTCCTGCAGTCCGGGACCCCACCTGGGGAGAGGCCATGGGAGGTTGTGGTGTCTTGGTTGCCCCCGTCCCACCTCTGAGGAGGCGCTCGGACCACGCCGCCCCCTTTCCCTCTGCCTCTGCAGAAGGGGCAGTGCTGGAACCATGCCCGTATGCCGCCACCTCCCCTGCCAATTCCGTGGAAGGGGCAACGCCAGGACTGAAACTTGGTCTGCACCGCCCCTTCTCCTGCAGCCTCTGCGGAAGGTGGGGTGACGGGACCACCATGGCTGGCCTGGCGGTGCAGGCTCACTGGCCCCGCCCCCTGCCCACTGGTCGTTCCGCTGTCCAGTCTAATTAGCATATTATCTCTTTATTATATAGGATGATGTAAGGTCTTTGCATCTTAAAATATGGAGTTCTGTATATGGAATATTTTAAGATGCAATAAAATATGGAAATGTGTTCACTCTTTGTTTTCTGTGTTAAGATTTAATAGTTTTCTTAATTTAAGTATTATGCCTTACTTATTAAATGTTTTGCTATGATTTTAAATCTTTTGTTGCTATGTTGAATAGAATATTTTCCCATTTATATCTCTTGATCTTTACTGCTAATATACAGAAAAGCTATTGAATCTACCTATATTTATTTCATATTAAACTATAAACTACATTTTCTGATCAATTCTAGTAGCTTTTTTTTCTATAAAATATATCTTTAAATGTTTTGATCAAAAAACAGCAAAGCAATAAAATAGATATTATAAACGTTTTGATCAATCACAATCAAAAGCAAAGCAAGAGTCTTAAAATTAAAAGGACTTTCTAGGTTTTCTAAGTGTATAGTATTTTATTTTCATAGCTTATAGCATTTGCTAGAATCTTCATATAACTTCCCGTGTTACAGGTGAAAGGAACAATTTTGTAAAATTTTATTTTGAAAATTACTTGTTTTTTTCCAACTGAAAATATTTTCTTCTTTAAGACTAAGTAATTTTTATCTCTGTATCTTAGTAATTTAACCAGATGTATCTAGATGTGTGTGTGTGTGTGTGTGTGTGTGTGTGTGTGTGTACATGTTTACCAATCCTGGCTGGAACTGGTGCTCTTTCCACCAGCAGATTCAAGATTTTCTACATTTTGGGAAAATTCTCTCTGTTAATGGTTTATCATTATTTCTCCATTGATTCTGATTTCTCCTTCTAGATCATGCCGGTTTTAGAGATTGCACTTTTTCATGAGTTGTCTTACTACGTCTGTTTGTAGTCAACAGGAAGATTGCAGACAAATATCTGTAATTCCAGGGAATACCTACTATTTTATAAGTAAGGTGCAGGATATGCTTTGCTATTTGAACTGAGTGTTGGAGTGTACTTTTCTGATGCTGTGCTTTTTAGTTTAGATGTAATTCTTGGGTGAAAAAAAGTATTCCACAGTCCTCAGGGCTTGGCTTCATCTCCATTATGCCATGTTTCTCACTGTTGAAATTATATCCTATGTATATTTTAAAGCATATCTTAGCATATCTTCAAAATATAAAGACTGTAAACTTAATCATTACAAATATTTTTGTGCCAGAAGCACTTAACTATGCTTTTAATAATACCTATTCCTTTGGGTATTAAAAAATTAATCTTAAATATATTAGAGGGTTTTCCCTATTACTATGCTTAGCAAATTCATTGTTAGATCAAAACTATTAAAATCCTATCTTTTTTGTATCTGAATATGTATCTGTTATCTTAAGCATCTAATCAAATTTTAAAAACTATGAAGGACAATCAATTTTAGTTCACGTACATTTAGAAATGGGTATATGACATATGCTCTCTTCTTCTTTGGAGTGAGACAGAGATGCCTCAAATGCAATCATAGGAGGGAAAATATATACTCTAATATAGTAGAAAATCCCTGTTCAACCCTTTATAGATTATGAACAAAATTAATGAGGATTTTTATTTTCACTATTATCCTAAAACTATTACTTATTGAACTATAAAGTACTCTAAAACTACAAGGTTTTACCTCACTTCTCCAAGATTCAAATGAGACTGTAAGGGCACATCAGATTCAGAACAGCTTCCTTTAAAATTACAATTTGGTTAGTGGAATCTCTATTTAACCGGTTCCCTTTGTATTTTATATAAATATATAATTATATAATATATAATATGTAATATTTATTTATTCTTAAATCTCCTCTGGGAGGCAGAGACCAACTTCATACATTTCTTTGTAGACTGGCATGACACTAGAATAATATATCAAAGGTAGTTGGCAAATGCCTAAAATGTTTCTTGACAAATCCTGTATGCTGTCACTTATATGTAGAATATGAAAAAACAAACTCAGAGGAACAGAGAATAGAGTAAGTGGTTATCAGGGGCTGGGTAGCTGGGGGGGATATTGGGAGATGTTGGTCGAAGGCTACAAACTTCTAGTCAGAAGATGAAGAAGTTCTGGGGATCTAAGGCAGGGCACTGTGATTATAGTTAACAATAATGTATCATACACTTGAAAGTTAAGAGAGTATATCTTAAATGTTCTCACTACAAAAATGAGATGGTAATTATGTGATGTGATGAAGGTGTTTGCTAACACAGTGGTGACATCATTTTGCAATATATGAATAGCACATTAACACATTAAAGTCACATAGTGTTATATGTCAATCATATCCCCATAAAGGTGGAAAAAATAATTGTTTCTCTAACAAGATAACCATCTCCTTAAAATATTGAAATCTCTTCACAGGTTGAACTTGAGATATAGTTACATTACTTAGATATTAGGTTGATGATGCTTAAGTAATTAATAAAAAATAATTATGAAGTGTCTACAGAAGTGAGTAGTTGGTAGGTATTCAGCTCCTTGGTTGAAGTTTAAGGAACTTGCAGGTACAGGTCTTTCTTTTGCTATTTTCCCATGTTAGTGGAGACTGATGCCCTTGTTGGATGATAAGTATGATCTCTGGACCAAAAAGACACTAATTTGCCTCTTTTATTAATAGATCTCCTCTAGAGGATCCAGGACCCCAGATAGCACTATAACTTTGGTGCCATGTCCCTCTATATTCACTTAGTTCTCAATGAAGTCAGTATTTCCATTTCTGGTCATTCTGGTCTTTCTGGTCGTTTGTTTGTAACAGTCTCTTAGGCTTTTATGTATATAGATCTGCATGTTCTTTTCTTGATGGCCTTTGAACAACCACTTTTTCTGCAAGTTTCCCCTCAAATATTATTTCCCCGAGGAAAGAGTCAGATATTGTTTTTATTTAAACTCCTTACTGAAGGACATGTTTTTTATTGATGAAAGAGAGAGGGAGAGAGAGGGAGAGAGAGAGAGAGAGAGAGAGAGAGAGAGAGAGAGAGAGAGAGAGAGAAAGAGAGAGAGAAACATTGATGTGAGAGAGAACCATCTATCAGTTGCCACCCATAAATGCCCTGACTGGGGATTGAACCTGCAACCTGGGTATGTGTCTTGACGGATTGAACCTGCCATCTTTCTGTGTACAGGATGATGCTCTGAACAACTGAGCTACACTGGCCAGGGCCAGACATTCTTTTGATATCACTTCATAGGTACTCAAGTGCGACACTGTTATAGCCCAATCACATTGTAATTTATTTATCTGTAGGGGCTCATGTGAGAAAAGAATGCGTTTAGTATCTTTGTATCCTTAGATGGGGCACAACTGTAGCTTTAAAGACTTGATTTTAGTTATCCAACAAACACTTGGATGAATGTATAGTTTCTATGAATGAAGTCTTACTCTCCATCTGCCAGGCATTATGCTGATGACAGGTATGCCGACATCAATGGGATAAGGTCATGGAGCTCAAGAAGTGCCCAGTGGGAAGTCAGATGGATAGCAGATGAGGGACAACAGTTTCATGTCATGATGAACAGACTGTTTCATTTACAGTTGAAGTATATCAGCAGTTAGGCTACTCATTTTTTTAAAGAGGTAGATTAACAGTAATTTAAAATTCTGACTTCTAACTTACTCATTAATAAAAGCAGTTTTCTTATAAGTTTGTCTCTTGAGGAAGTCTTTTCTTATAGACCTAAATGTCAAGCTGCCATAGTGTCTTGTGAAAGGTGAGCACTGTCTATATGTTTCAAGAGATATACTATACGTAGGGGGTTTGCATTAGTCGTAGGTGGAACCCTGGGAGTGAGAACTGCACTAGTTGTCTGAGCTGAACTACTTTCTCTGTACTTTCTACATTTTGAGATAAAATGGAAGTCTTGGCTACTGATTCATAACGTATTTGCAAAAGTTGAAGGATCTTTCCATAGTTTTAATTTTTTAAATTCTAAGAATTTTTCCTTTTCTGATCCTGTACAGTTTAACAATTGTAAGATCAAAAAATATTAGTTAACTAAATATTGTGGTTTATATAGAATTACCAAGTATAGCATTTGAGTGTAATATTAAGCATGATTCAGTTTTTCTTTATTGATACAAGTCACTTTTACATTCTAGTAGGCCTTGGTGCTATTTGAGAACTAGCAATTCTTGTACCTTAAAGTCTAAAAATGCTTTTTAAGGCAGCAGGATTTTAATTGAGAGTGCTGGACTCACAGAGTAATTTTGTTGCCTCAGGTGAATTGACTTATTTTTCTGGAAGATTTTTTGGGATTTTTGTTATTGGAAGTAGAACATAAGCACATAAGCTTATTGTATTATATTTGTACCTGTGTTCTTTATTTAACCATGAAAGCACTTTTAATGTTATGAAAAAATGCAAGCTAGAAGAAATTATAATTTTCTTTTCTGTGTATAAAGACCCTAAGCCCTTAAGATACAACTCTTCAAAATGTAGAAGCAATCCACGGATTATTTCCTGTGGCACATGAAATTTTGTAGTTCAGCAAATATAGTCAGGTTGTAAGAAATTTTATTTATTCTGAGTTTAGTTTTTTAAAAATTTATTTTATTGTTATTTTATTGCACATTTCCCTCATTCCTCCCCCTTTGCCTCCCCTCTACCCATCCCCTAGCCGATCCCAGGCCTTCACTTGTCTAGTGTCTGTGTGTATGGGCTATGACTAACTTTTAATTCTTAATCTCTTCTCCTTTTTCAACCATCCACCCCAACACCCATCCCATATGTCAACCATCAAAATATTCTCTATAGCCCTAACTGATTTGGCTTAGTGGATAGAGCGTCAGCCTGCAGATTCAAGGGTCCCAGGTTTGATTCTGGTCAAGGGCATGTACCTTGGTTGCGGGCACATACCCAGTAGGGAGTATGCAGGAGGCAGCTGATCGATGTTTCTCTCTCATCGATGTTTCTAACTCTCTATCCCTCTCCCTTCCTCTCTGTAAAAAAATCAATAAAATATATTTTTTACTATGAACATCGGGGTGCATATATCCTTTCTGATTGGTGTTTCTGGTTTCTTGGGATATATTCCTAGAAGTGGGATCACAGGGTCAAATGGGAGTTCCATTTCCAATTTTTTGAGGAACCTCCATACTGCCTTCCATGGTGGCTGCACCAGTCTGCATTCCCACCAGCAGTGCACAAGTGTTCCTTTTTCTCCACAACCTCTCCAGCACTTGTCGTTTGTTGATTTGTTGATGATGGCCATTCTGACAGGTGTGAGATGGTACCTCATTGTTGTTTTGATTTGCATCTCTCGGATGATTAGTGACTTTGAGCATGTTTTCATATGTCTCTTGGTTTTCTGAATGTCCTCTTTTGAAAGGTGTCTATTTAGATCCTTTGCCCATTTTTTGATTGGATTGTTTATCTTCTTTTTGTTAAGTTGTATGAGTTCCCTATAAATTTTGGAGATTAAGCCCTTATCAGATATGATGTTGGCAAATATGTTTTCCCACGAGGTGGGTTTTCTTGTTGTTTTGTTGATGGTTTCTTTTGCTGTGCAGAAGGAAACAGCCTAAGTGCCCATCAGTAGATGAATGGATTAGAAAACTGTGGTACATCTACACGATGGAATACTATGCTGCTGTTAAAAAGAAGGAACTCTTACCATTTGCAACAGCATGGATGGAACTGGAGAGCATTATGCTAAGTGGAACAAGCCAGTCAATGAAGGAAAAATACCACATGATCTCACTCTTTCATGGATAATTAAGACCATTACAAACTTTTGAACAATAATAGATACAGAGGCAGAGCTGCCTCAAACTGATTGTCGGACTGCAGTGGGAAGACCAGGGAGGGTTGGGGGACTGGAGGGAGGGGAGTAAGAGATCAACCGAAGGACTTGTATGCATGCATATAAGCATAACTAATGGACATAAGACACTGGGGGGTAAGGGAGGACAGGGGCTTGTTAAGGGCAGGGGGGAAAAAGGACACTTATGTAATACCCTTTGTAATACTTTTAGAGAAAAATAAAAATTAAAAAAAAATATATATATATTTTTTAAAAAAATGTTCTCTATATCTATGAGCCTGTTTCTGTTCTGCTTGTTTGCTTATTTTGATTTTTAGATTTAATTGTTGATAGATATGTATTTATTGCCTTTTTATTCATCTTATTCTTTTTAAAAAATTATTTTTAAAGTATATTTTTATTGATTTCAGAGAGAAGGGAGAGGGAGAGAGAGATAGAAATATCAGTGATGAGAGAGCATCATTGATTGGCTGCCTCCTGCATGCCCCCTACTGGGGATCAAGGCTGCAACCTGGGCATGTGCCCTGACTGGGAACCGAACCATGACCTTCCTATTCATAGGTCAACGCTCAACCACTCAGCCACACCGGCTGGGCTATTTTTCTTATTCTTGATCTTATATGTTTTTCTTCTTCTTTTTAAAGAAGACTATTTAATATTTTATGTAATACTGGTTTGGTGGTGATGAACGCCTTTAACTTTTTCTTGTCTTGGAAGTTCTATATCTGACCTTCAATTCTAAATAATAGCTTTGCTGATTAGAATTATCTTGGTTGTAGGCCCATGCTTTTCATCACTTTGAATATTTCTTGCCATTCCCTTCTGGCCTGCAAAACTTCTGTTGAGAAATCAACTGACAGTCATATGGCACTCCTTTGCAGGTAGCTAAATGCTTTACTCTTGCTGCTTTTAAGATTCTCTCTTTGTCTTTAACCTTTGGCATTTTAATTATGATGTGTTTTGGTGTAGGCCTTTTTGGGTTTGTCTTGTTTGGAATTCTCTGTGATTTCTGGACTTGTATGTATATTTCTTTCACCAGGTAATGGAAGTTTTATGTCATTTTTTCAAATGGGTGTTCAGTTTCTTGATCCCTTTCTTCTCTTTCTGGCATCCTTATGATGCGAATCTTCGTTCACTTGAAGTTGACCCAGAGGCTCCTTACGCTGTCTTCATATTTTTGGGTTCTTTGTGCTTTTTGCTATTCTGATCTGGTGTTTTCTGCCTCCTTATATTCCAAAGTCTTGATTTGATTCTCAGTGTCCTGTACTGTTGAATCCCTGTAAATTATTCTTTATTTCAGTTAGTGTATTCTTCATTTCTGACTGGTCCTTTTTATGTTGTTGGTGTTCTAAGTTCCTTGAAGTTCTCAGTAAGTTCCTTGAGCATCTGTATAACCATTGTTTTAAACTCTTTATCTGGTAGTTGTCTTGCTTCCACTTCATGTATTTCTTTTTCTAGTGATCTCTCATATTCTCTTATTTGTGACATGTTTCTTTGTCTCTGCATTTTGGCTGTTTCCTTGTGTTTGCTTCTATGTATTAGGTAGCTCTTTTATGTCTTCTGGACTTGGTAGAGTGGCCATGTGTAGTAGGTGTCTTGTGGGGCCCAGTGGCTCAACCTCCCTAGTCACCTAGTTGGGCACTCCAGGTGCACTCCTATGTGAGCTTTGTGCACTGTCCTATTGTAGTTGACCCTTGGTTGATATTGGCATCAGTGGGAGGGATTGACCACCAGGCCAATTAATTGTGGGGATTGGCTGAGACTACAGTGGAATAGCTGCTGTGCACGAGCTGATCCTATGGAGCAGGACTTGCTTCAGTGGGGCTTTGGTACTCACTGAGTCTGCCCCTTGAGTGTGTCACTCGTGGGGGTGGTAGGGTTGTGATCCTGCTTGGTCAAAGCTGACCACCAGGTGCCTTGGTTCTGGAGCCTTCCTTTGCCCTGCCCAGGGCCACCAGCATAAGGTACAAAACAATCTGAAGATGGCTGCTACTTATATTGGGCTTGGAGGTGCCCAGGAGAGACCAAGCTACAGACCAAGGTGGGCTGCCGCTAGTGCTGGGCCTAGGGCATGCCGAGGCCAGATGCTGCTTGTTTGAGAGATTTTAGTAAAGTCCAAAGCATGAGACAAGAGAGGCCAGTTGTGTAGAAGAGCTACTGGAAATGGCTTGGATGAGCTTGCAAGTAGGGAGGAGCGGGGTCTCAGGAAATCACCAAGGTGGGGCAAAAATGTCAGCCAGGTTGATGGATATTCAGATATAGTGCCCTGCCTGCCAGCTCAGTGGTAGGGATGGCTCAGCAAAGAAACAATGGCCTCTGACAGCACTTCTCTCTGGGAGAAAGCTCCCTCTCCAGCTCTCACTCTGATTTCAAGCAAGTTAGTTCCTCCCCAAATATACCAGGTTCCTTTCAAGCTGTCACCCCAGTGCTGGAGGTCAGAGGGAGTATGTCTGAGTAAGGCCCTTTAAGAGGGAATTACCTGAGGCTTGCAGCCTCTGTGTCACTCAGTCACAATCCCTGCTGGTTTTTACGGCCAGAAGTTGTGGGGACTTCTCTGTACTGAACCCCTTTACTGCATGGCTTGGTGTGGGGCTGTGACCCCTCACTCCTTAGGGAAACCCCACAGCCAAGATATCCCTCTTGATTTTAAACTACCACATGAGGGTGTGGGACCAACCGGTTTGAGATTCCCACCCTGCATCTCTGCCCCTCCTACCAGTCTTGATGTGCTTCTTTTTTAATTCCCTAGTTGTAGGACTTGCATTCAGCTAGATTTCAGGTGGTTCTGAATGATAGTTGTTCTGTATATTTCAGTTGTAATTTTGATGTAGATGTGGGAATTGGTGATTACCATGTTTACCTACACTGCCATCTTGACCAGAACTCCTGAATTTATTTTTCTTTTTAATTTTTAAAAATTGATGAGAGAGAGAGAGTCAGAGATGTGAGAGGGAAACAAACATAGATTGGCTACCTCCTGCATGCACCCCGACCAGGGATTGAATCTGCAACCTGGGTATGTGCTCTGACCTGCAATAAACCTGCAATGCTCAACCACTGAACAACACTGGCTGGGCCATAATTAAAATTTTTAATAGTGGCAAAGAACATTATTGTTGAAGGGACATAAATTTAATTGGTATTAGAATTTTTTAGTGATGGCCATGTAAAGATTTGGCATAGGAAGAAGTTTTAGTGAAGGAATTTTCAGGCAGATAGTAATCAAATCAGGAGAGCATAGTTTTATAAGCCAAGAGAGAAGGGGGATTTATGAGGAAGAGATGATCAGTAGAATCAAATTAAAGGAAAAACAACAAGGTTAACCAAGAAAAGGACAAAACAGTATGTACTGGTTTAAGTAATTATAATGGTAGTTTCAATGGAGGAGTTGGATCAGGAGCCAAACTGCAGTGCATATCATCTGTCTTGTTTTCTCCCACACTGGCTAACTGGACAGATAAATATTATTCTTATCAATTTTGGCAGGTATTATTGTTAGTGGATGCAACATATGCTGAAGGGCAATCTTGTAAAGTGACAATGTTACATGAGTGGTGACTGATGTTTTTATTTTAATAGGTGACTTTCTCAGCTAGCTTTGAACATCAATTCTATGAAACTAAAGTTAATGTAAAATGCTTCTTAATAAAGGAACTCTTTTTCAGTTAGATTTTGACTTCTTTTAATTTCACATTGATTGTAAGAACTTCTTTGTGAAACTGGCCACTTACTTGGCTACCAAAGTTTTAGACTATAGAAAGCTCTCAAAAAAATATTTGATGGTTTTGTTTTACTCTATTTGTTAACTAATATTGTTGACTGTGTTATTGCCTCACTCCTTAAAGCATGGTAGGTGGGGACAACAAACCAAGCCGTAGATAGTTTATTCTGCTCTGCACTCTAGCAGGGCACTACTAAAGTATTGTCTAATTTCCAGGATCTTTTTATACAATGGAGTAGACTAGGCAAGGGAATATTAATACACTAGCCGCCCCATGCATGAGATTCATGTACAGGTGGGGTCCCTAGGCCTTGTTGGTGATCAGGGCCGATTGGGGCCTTCTAGCTGCCAGTTGGGGCCTTCCTTCTGGCTGCTGGCTGGGGCCTTCCCTCCTGTGGCACCTCACCTTGGCCGGCCCCGCCTTCCTGCCAGCAACTGGCTGTTGACTGGGGCCTTCCTGCCAGCCGCCGGCTGCCAGTCAGGGCTTTCCTGCTGGCTGCCAGTTGCTAGCCAGGGCCTTCCTGCCGGCTTCTAACCAGGGCCTGCCAGAAGTGGGGAGGGATCATGGGAGGTTGGCTGTGGGAGTGCACTGACCAATAGGGGACAGCTCCTGCATTGAATGTCTGCCTCCTAGTGGTCAGTGCACATCATAGCAACCGGTCATTCTGGCATTCCGGTCGCTTAGGCTTTTATATAGTATATAGATAAACTACATGTATTGATTTTTGCTGTTGGGAAGGAGAAAAATCCTCTATGCTTCTAGGTTCTTCTGGCTGGTCTAAGAATTAAATGGCCATGAGACAGATTTACAGAAGAAAAAACAACTTAATTACATATGTACTGGGGCTCCATAGGAACATGGGGCCCAGAGATGGTCAGCAATTGGGGCATATATGCCATTATGAACTAAGAAGAGGGGTAGAAATCTGCTACTTCAGAGGGGAGGAAGGCAGTTCACATGGAGATGAATAAACATATGTTTATTGGGCCATGAGTAGACAATGGGATACAGAGAGGACTTTGGTCTCTAAGCCCTATCACACCTAACTTATACTCTTTGTAGTCATCTCTGGTGAAAGCTCTTTCTAGGCTAGGCTGTTTATCTAAATTCTCTTAGGCAGTTAAGGGGGAGGTAAAAAGCCCTTCCTGAATCTTTTGTTTCTTAAAAAGAATCAGCCTAAAATAAACTCATGACGAAGAGACATATTTTGGGGTGGTAAATTCCTGTTTCCCAACACAGCCAAAATCAAAGGAGAAGCCATAGAGTGAGTCTAATAGAAGCTTTCTTCGTGTAAAGAAATATTTTTATTGATTTTCAGAGACAGAGGAAGAAAGAGGGAGAGAGAAAGAGAAACATCGATGTGAGAGTGCAACATCAATTGGCTACCTTCTGCACTCCCCCTACTGGGGATCGAGCCCACCACAGGGGCATCTGGCCTGACTAGGAATTGAACCAGCAACCTTTTGACACACAAGGCCCAACCAACTGAGCCACACTGGGCAGGGCAAAGCTTTCTTTAGCATACAGATTGAACTCTTTTATATGTATTCCTCTTTGGACCATAAATTCCCTCCTTATTTTGCCTCAGATCATCCTGAAGAGTGAATCTACTTGATCACATGTGCCTCTGTTTCTAATTACTACATAATACATTGTGTGTGTGTGTGTGTGTGTGTGTGTGTATGAATTTTTCATTATAATTGCATTACTATGAGGTAGAGTTCTTTTTTTCCATAGCATCTAGGAATAAATATGAACTTAGAAAACTAAACAAAGACCTTTAACTCTATCTGCTCAGACTTCTACTCCACTCCTGGCTGTTCTTACCTTTGTTACAGGTGAAAGAATGCAAACCATTTCACAGTTCTGCCATTTTAAATTTCTTGTTTTTGTCTCTCCCTGGGGACCTATAGGACTTCCCCCGAGACTGCTAACTTAAGTCCTCTATTTTCCCTAGATAACCTGACACATTTCCTCATATACCACAGATGCCCTTTCTGGTTGATATTTACCACTTAACAAATGAATTTTGATAAGTAAGATGGCATATTGGATGGACATAATATAGAGCCAATCTTATAGTTACCTTTATAAAGATCCTTTAACAATGAGGGAAATCATTAAGGAAAAGGTATTATTTGTGCTAATTACAGCAAATGGAGTAGGGTGTTGAAAAGAAAAGTTAGATTAGCAGCAAAATTAAAAAGTTATTGCTCCATGCGCTGGGGGAGGAATGAATAGGTGAAACAGAGAGAATTTTTAGGGCAGGGAAACTACTCTGGATGAGACTTTAATGGTGGACACATGCCATTATACATTTGTCATAACCCAAGGAATACAATACCAAGAGTGAACCCTAATGTAAACTCTAGACTTGGGGTGATAATGTTGTGTCATTGTAGGTTCATTGATTGTAATGCATGTACTGCTGCAGTGTACTATGTTGATAGTGGAAGGGGGGCTTGTGTGTAGAGGGGAAGGGGGGTATATAGAAAATATCTTTACATTCTGCTCAATTTTGCTTTGAACTTAAAACTATTCTAAAAAATGAAGTCTGTTTAAAAACATACAAAATAGTTTATGCTCATTAACATGTTAGAACCATCCAGAAGATGAAATGTGCTTTCTCTGACTCAAGATGAATGAGTTAACCTATTTGGGAGATTTGTCTACCTCTCATGTTTCACTCTCTAGCTATGTCATTTAATAAGTACTTAAAAGCTTTAAATTTAGTTGTTTATATTATTCTTCACTAACATTTGCTTCCCATTTACCTCTAGGATTGAAGTTCGAGGAAATTCAAGAAAGATTTGGTGAGGAGTTCTTTAATATATGCTTTGATGAGAACGAGAGAGTCCTTCGAGCTGTCGGTGGCACGTTGCAGGACTTCTTTAATGGTTTCGATGCTTTGTTGGAACACATTAGAACTTCTTTTGGAAAACAGGCCACTCTGGAGTCACCATCATTCCTATGCAAAGAGCTCCCTGAAGGTGCTCTCATGCTCCACTACTTCCACCCTCACCAGATTGTGGGCTTTGCGATGCTGGGGATGATTAAGGCCGCAGGAAAGAAGATCTATCGGCTGGATGTGGAAGTGGAACAGGTGGCAAATGAGTTATGCTCTGATGGCTCAAACCCAGGCAACTGTAGCTGTCTCACTTTTCTTATCAAGGAATGTGAAAATACTACTATCTCGAAGAACCTTCCACAGGGAAGCTCCCAAGTCCCCGAGGACCTCAGAATTAGCATCAACACCTTCTGCAGAGCCTTTCCTTTCCACTTGATGTTTGACCCCCACATGGCAGTCCTTCAGCTGGGGGAAGGCCTGCGGAAGCAGCTTCGATGCGACACTCACAAAGTGCTCAAGTTTGAGGACTGCTTCGAGATCGTTTCTCCGAAGGTGACTGCCACCTTCGAAAGGGTCCTGCTGCGACTGTCCACCCCATTTGTGATTAAGACCAAGCCTGAGGCTTCTGGCACGGAAAATAAAGACAAGGTAAGTGGCCGTGAGCTTGAGATGGGTGATGGGAACTAGAAGAGTGCATAATTATTTCAGTAAATTACATGCTGGCTGTACTTGTAATTATTTAGGCAAGAGAGCTTAAAGTGCCATTTAGAAAATTACTGGTCCCTGGATGTATGTAATAAGATTTGGCCCTATTCCCAGCCATTTTGCATAGTGTTTGCCTCTTCCATTAATTTATTTCAGCATATAAAAAGAAGTCATTTATTAATATGAGCCATAGTAATTATAAAAATGATAAGGTTCACTAAAAATCTGGTATTATAAACCCATGAATATATCCACTGATTGAAGACAAATTATGAGAGAAAAGGTAACCCTGGTTTCAGCATTGTGGGACTTGCTTGCCTTATCCCTAAATAAATATAGGTCAGGAATTAGCTACACTTTGAATATGTTCTGTTCTAAATTTCATAATCTAGGAACATCTGGTTTACATTCTAGTTTTGTCTTAACATGCAGAATAATGTATTTTCTAAAAGTTGGAAATGAAGCAACTATCTCAGAGTTTAAATTAAATTTTAATATTGAAATAAAGACTCATTTCCTTGAACAGTGGACCTAGGAATGTTTATTGTGAATTTTTTTGAAACCCTTTTGGGAACATCTGGATTATAAATTATAAATAAATATGAAAAGACAGCAGAAGTACATCTTAAGTAGTTGAGTGTAAACAAATCTATTCCCTCAGGTAAATTTTATTTTTAGAAAAAGTCAACATTAAAATAAATAATAAGATATAAAGAAAAATTAGCTATGACTGTTTTAAATTTGGTAATGTAATTTCAGTAATTAAAAGGAAAACGAATGCTAATTATCAGGGCAGACATTTGAATGTACATTTAGTTTTAAATAGAGATTTTTTTCAATATTTTGTATCAAGATAAATAAAGATGTGTTAGGCTTGTTCCCAATCATTTTGGAAAAGCTGTTGGCTTTCAGAAATGAATTGGTTTCTCTGGGCCAAAAGAAGAATTGCAGAAACAATTAAAAACTCAGTGAATGAATAATCTACACATATTCTAGAGTGCCTGTAATAAAAAAGGAAATAGTTTCCTAAAGGATTTTAAACATTAGTTTTATAACTGATTCATTTTTATAATTTTGAAAATCAATGGAAAATTTTTAAACAAAATATTAGAAAAAGATGGAAGGATGCACAACCATTTAGTACAGGGGTCCTCAAACTACGGCGTGCGGGCCACATGCGGCCCGCTGAAAACATTTATCCGGCCCGCCGGGTGTTTTTGCCGCCGCTGCCTGTCCTGCTTAGCAGCCGACTCGTCCCGGGCCCGCAGTACGCATGTGTGGGATGTCTGAGGGACAGTGAACTGGCCCCCTGTTTAAAAAGTTTGAGGACCTCTGATTTAGTATAACTGAATCAGGTGATTTAGGAAAAATCATCCAGTCGTATTTTCATCATATAAGTTCAGAGACTAGAAAACATCTAAGGAAAGCCTGAAGATTCCGTTTTAGTACATTTTTGGATATTTTAGTCTGAATGAACTATATTATTCCTATTTGATTATACCTGATGTTTTAAATAATATTTTTCACATGTGCAAAATATCCTATCTAATAAAGAGGTAATATGAAATTGACCATCACTCCAGCACACGAGATGACCGCCCCCATGTGGACACAAATGGCCGGCAGAGGAGAGCAGTTGGGGGTGACCAGGCCTGCAGGGGAGGGCAGTTGGGGGTGACCCAGGCCTGCAGGGGAGGGCAGTTGGGGGTAACCAGGCCGGCAGGGGAGGGCAGTTAGGGGCAATCAGGCTGTCAGGAGAGCAGTTAGGCGTCGATCAGGCTGGTAGGGGAATGGTTAGGGGGTGATCAGGCTGGCAGGTAGAAGCGGTTAGGGGCAATCAGGCAGGTAGGCAGGCGAGAGGTTGGGAGCCAGCAGTCCTGGATTGTGAGAGGGATGTCCGACTGCCCATTTAGGCCCGATCTCACCCGGTGGGATCAGGCCTAAACTGGCAGTCGGACATCCCTCAAGGGGTCTCAGATTGGAGAGGGTTCAGTCTGGGCTGAGGGACATCCCACCCCCATGCACGAATTTGTGCACCGGGCCTCTAGTATGTTCAATAATTGCTATCCATTTTGAAGCTCTTTAGATTGGAAGATAGTTGTTAAATGTGTATTTTTGTCCCTATTTGTAGCTGTGTTAAAACCGGAATTATTATAGCTTTGTACCATAGGGTATATTAAAGCTGTTGATTCTGTCTTAAAGAAGTACAATATTTGGCTAGGAGGATTTACAGCATCTTTGGCCTTTAGAATGGAAGTTAATATTTTTGAAATGGGCCTACAGTAGAATGTATTATTACCAATGTTAATTGCTTTATATTTCTTGGTAGACTTGAGAAAAATTAATTCAATTTAAAGTTACTGCTTCAGATTCCCCCCACCATTCATAATTCATCTGGCTGGTATTTCTATTTAATTTGTATACCAGGGTAAGAAATAGACATAATGAAATGATGACTCAAATGTCAAGGCCCCCTGCCAGTTCCAATAATAAGGGGCTGTGCTTATTGAGAAGATGCAATTATAATTTAAACATGTTAGTGGCAGTTTAAAAATAAAGCAATAGGCAGGATTTTCAGTTAGAATAAGAATAACAGTCTAGCTATCCTATGTTAGCATTTCTGCTTTTTACCTGGGTTTACCAGGATGGATTATTTGGGAGGCTATAGTTGGCCCAAATGGGAACCATAGTTAATAAAGTTGTGACATGGAGTCTTAACTAGATAGATAACATTTTTACATTATTATGTTGCCAAATTCCAAATTTGTGGTTACTTAAACCATGGAAAGAAGAAAGAAAAATCAGGGTTAAAAATTATGATTCTGTTGATAAAGTTGACCTTGATATTCATTATTTTCCCTATAATAGCTCCATGTTATTTCATTTTTCTAATTCTTTAGTGGGCTTTGATAATAAAGTGCTTTTAAAAAATAATTTAGGATATTTATTTTTTACTCTAACAGTGAAGGCTTTTATAGTAATTTAAATATTTTGGCTATTCATTTTAATACCTATGAGCTACCACCCCTGTTGTCAAAAAACAACAACAAAACAAACCAACAAAAACATGAAGTCAAATGACAGTAAATTATTTGCAAATTGAACAATAATGCTTTAGCTAAACCATGATCTTTGTTGTTTTGTGTTGTCAGTCAGTGGTTAATTGCATGCGAGGGGTGGAGCATACTTGTGAGCAATTTGATGAGATACTGACGAAACAGAAAATCATCATTGTAGTTTTAAAGAGTTATAAAGACATAAGGGTTGGTTACCAAGAAGCAAGAATGTCGCTGACAGGCAACTGATGGCAGTAATTGTGGCCAGGTTTTAATTAAACAGAATTTTGAGGTAGAATGAACTCTTCCAGATGGCTTGAACAAGCTTTGATTTCCATTTTATTTTTTTCCCTCTACATCTTCTCTAAGTGATCATCCATGCCTCACATATTCTTTCTCAATTTTATTTTTTCCCATATGGCATTCCTATGTTTTTGTTTTTCTTTAAGCTCAACTTCCTTTTTTTTCATCATCTTCTCTTATCAGATGTCAGGCATGAAATATGAATCAATTGGTTAATTATTTTATTATTTAAAAAATTTTGTTGTTAAGTTTCACCCGGGGATATTTTTTCCATTGATTTTTAGAGAAAGAAGAAGGGAGAGAGGAAGAGAAAGAGAAGGAAACATCAATGTGAGATAGACACATCAATTGGTTGCCTCCTGAACCTGCCTGACCAGGGCCTGGGTCCAACTTGCAACCCAGGAATGTGCGTTTGATTAGGAATCGAACCACGGATCCTTCACTGTGCAGGCCCACACTCTAACCACTGAGAGAAACCAGCCAGGGAAGTTAATTATTTTAAAAAACAGATTCAGCATTGGGAATTAGGACTGAATTGGTTATCCATGTTATTGTGCTGTGTATCTTTCAGGTCATTCTAATGTAATATTGTTCTGAGAATTTGGAAGTTTATCACATAGGTCTTTTGAGGCATTGTGGCAGTTTAAGAAGAAATTTTTGCAGTCCCATATGCAGTTTACTTATTAACATTTGGGCACATAAACCTAACTCATTGACACAGACTCCAAAGTGGTTTTTTTTTGTATGTAAGAGACTGCGTTTGTAGTAGGACTATTATAAATTAGTGGAATGGCACATAGTCTCCCTCTCTGCATTGTGGGTTGTGAGGTGTGGGGCAAGTGGCCACAGACTGAGAGAGAGGTATCTCTGACAATCATGATTTTACTAAGTCTCATAATCTCTGAGCCTCAAATTTATTCATTTGGAAATTAAGGAACCTAGACTAATAATTAATATTTCTACTCATTAGAAGTCATTCTTAGCAATATATAAATTTATATGAATTCAGTTGATCATGAAGCTTTCTATCATTCCTGTAATTCAACGAATTCAGATCCATTTTTAGAGAGGCAGAGGGGAATCTGACTCTTCAACCATAGAGAGCTCATTCTGTTATCAAGGCTAAGTTAAAATAATTCCCTGGCAGCTTACGCTGTCAAATAACTCAGGAAGTTATTTGTGAGGATTAAATGACACACTCCATGTAAAGTTCTTATTAAATCTTCAGCTCTAGGTGAAGTGTTAAATAAATGTTCATTATTTTCACTTCTACCATGATTAGCATTATTGTTTCTTTCTACTTGTATCATTCCTCCTATCCAGTTTCTGCTTCATTTCTTGCCACTGGAGGTGGTCAGCATGTTTAATAATTTTAGAGAAATAAGAAGGATACCTAACATCTTCACAAAATATGACTTGGGCCCTGCTTCTTGTCTTTTTTAAAAATTGATTTGAGAAAGAGAGGGAGAGAGAGGTAGAGAGAAGGAGAGAGAGATCCATTAGTTGTTGTTCCACTTACATATGCGTTCATTAGTTGCTTCTCATCTGTGCTCTGACCGGGCAATCATACCTGCAACCTTGGTGCATGGGGAGGACGCTCCAATCAACTGAGCAACCGGCCAGGGCTTGTCTTCTTAATAGACTGGAAGACGCCCTTGTCACTTATTCTGTAAGAACTCTGGATCGGCTTTCTATGTAGACTATCATTGCTTTAAAATTCCTAGCCTCCTTTTCAGTTCGGAACCAAGTTTCTATTACCCGTGTCTACTAACGTCTCTCATGCTCCTTTGTTACAGCACTTGGCTGTGCCTCTGGCTTCTAAAATAACATGGACTTGTTATCTTAGGCACAATCTGAAACAGCCATGGATTTTGAGAAACAATAAGAATGTGAGCTCTGTTGACATTTTTTTTTCTTAGTAGCAACGCTTCAAAGAACTTTAATAACACTGTGGAAGGAGTCCAGCATTGGAAGTACATCATCTCTAGGACAGAGCAATGGCATCGTTACTCATCTTCCTGTAGTCCTCAGGTTTGGAACTGAAGAAGCATCACAACACATTTCTTTTTCGATCCCCAGAAATATCCTCTTATTTGTTTTATTAATTAGAAGCTGTGAAACAAATACTGGGGAATAATTTCCAAAGAATAAGGGAAGAATTAACCTCTGATATCTGTGGTCAAATCAGTTTTCAAAATGCTTTTTAATCTTTTCCAGACGCATGCCCCATGCTTTCTGACATGATGATCGAAAAGTTTAAAATATATTTATTCATCGTACCATGCCATAATGACACTGTTGAAAGACAAGTTTCATCGGGCTGTCAGGAATAGATTCTTTGACTTCAACTTTAATTTAATTTGGGGAAATGTGAGCTTTTCTTCTCTGTTTGGATCATAATATTCTTTAGAAAGTTTCAAATATTGAACAATATTTTTAGTGATGGACAACATGACAGAACTTTCTTTAAAATTGGCATTATAGAACATAGACATAACATCATCAAAGTTATCGAATATTTTGCTCTTGCAATTATAAATGGGATCTATTAATTTTTGTGTTGTTCATTTTTCTCTAGAACTGTTCCCTTAGAGTAGGCTAGACAAATTGAGGTTCTGATGCAGTTATTACTGCAGTTCATCCTGGCTCTCTCTCGATTTTTTTATGCCTATAATGTTAGCATTACTGTGTAAGTGCTATGTTACTGTACAGTTACTGTATTCTCTATGTCAGAGGATAGGTAGATGATTATATAGGGAATTATAAATTTCTTGGAATGATCCTTATGCTTAAAGTGCACATTTTGCCATGTTTTTATTTTTGTTAGCAGGAAATATTGCTGTCCTGAATTCAGAAGGGAGAACTAGATATTGTTTAGTTATTAGAGGCCCAGTGCACGAAATTTGTTCACTCGGGGGCAGGGGTCCCTCAGCCCAGGCTGCGCCCTCTTGCAGTCCGGGAGTCCTTGGGGGATGTCCGACTGATGGCTTAGGCCTGCTCCTGCCTATGCCATCAGTCGGACATCCTTAGTGCTGCTGCGGAGGCGGGAGAGGTTCCCGCCACCGCTGCTCCACTTGCCAGCCATGAGCCCGGCTTCTGGCTGAGCGGCACTCCTCCAGTGGGAGCTCACTGACCACCAGGGGGCAGCTCTTGCGTTGAGGATCTGCCCCCTGGTGGTCAGTGTGCATCATAGTGACTGGTCATTCCACCGTTTGGTCGATTTGCATATTAGCCTTTTATTATATAGGATAGTGTTGTAGGTTCTGATGTGGGTAGAAATTAGCCCCTTGATTAAAAATTGTTTACAATCTTCCATTAATTCTTCCCTTTCAACTTAGAATCATTTAGGTGGTAACTTAAGTATCAATAAGTTAAAAACCAAAGAGCTGTTAATGGTGTTCTCTTCATTCACATTAACATTTTTGTAAGTATTAAGTGAAATAATTTTTAATAAATTTTTATAACTGGGCAACTATCAACAATTTTAGAACACCTTATTACCACTCAAAGGCTTCTATACCTATTTGCAGTTAATCCCTGCTTCTACTCCCAACCCCAGACAACCACTGTGCTACTTTCCTTTTATAGAGTTGCCTTTTCTAGACATTTCCTATAAATGCAATCATACAATATGTAGCCTTTCTTTAAAACAATGTTTTTGAGGTTTATTCACCGGTTGCACTTAGGCGCAATTTGCTCATTTTTAATACTGAACAGTATTCCATTGCATAGATATACCACTACATTTTTTACGCATTCATCAGATGATGGACACTGAATTGTTTTCAGATTTTGGCTATTACCAGTAATGTTCCAATGAACATTTGCATACAGGAGTTTGTGTTGAATACATTTCCATTCCTCTTGGGCAGATTATTATGACAGGAACTGCTGTGTTATATGGTAAGTATATGTTTAACTTTTATGAAAAATTGCCACACTGTTTAAGAAGGAGGCTATGCCATTTCACATTTGACCAGCAACATATGAGGGTTCAAGTTTCTTCACAACCTCACCAACACTGGGTATTGTCACCTTTTTTGGTCATACCCATCCTAGTGGGTACAAAGTGGTATCTTGAGTTTTAATTTACATTTCCTCAATGTCTAATGATTTAAGCATCTTTTCTTGTGCTTAGTAGCCATTGGTATAATTTCTCTGATTAAATGTTCTAGCGAAATATTTTGCTCATATTTAATTGTGTTGTTTGTCTTTCTATTTTTGAATTGTAGCTTTAAAAAAAATCCTCACCCAAGGATATGTTTACTGTTTTTTCTGGGGTGGGGGGGGGGGGAGAGAAAATGAAACAAAACAAAACATAACTGTATGAAACATTGATCAGTTACCTCCCATACACACCCCCACTGGGGATCAAACCCATAACCTAGGTATGTGCCCTGACCAGGAATCAGATGGGCAACTTTGTGGTGTATGGGATAATGCTCCAATCAACGGAGCCACTGAGCCAGAACTAAATTGTATTTTAAAAATATATATAGCCCTAGTCAGTTTGGATCAGTGGATAGAATGTTGGCCTGTGGACTGAAGGGTTCTGGGTTTGATTCCGGCCAAGGGCACATGCCCGGGTTGCAGGCTCAATCCCCAGTAGGGGACGTGCAGGAGGCAGCTGTTAATAATTCTCTGTCATCATTGATGTTTCTCCTTCTCTCTCTCTCTCTCTTTCTCTCTCTCTCTCTCTCTCTCTCTCTCCCCCTACCTCTCTAAAATCAATAAAGAAATATATTTAAACCAAGAATAGTTCAAAACTATAGAAAACATTTAAAAAAATAAATAAAAACATACATTATGGACATTACATTGAATTAAAAAGGTACTGTATTTTGAAAGACAATTTTAATTCCTTTTTTTAGTTATTCAAATGTAAGTTTATTATAGTTAAAAGTGATTTTTTTTTGTCTAAAGTTTTACATATGTCTCTTTTTTCCCCCCGATTGACCCCCCACGTACCCAGCCATTCCCACCCTGGGCAAACCCCCACTGCCCCAGTGTCTGTGTCCATTGATTATGCTAATATGCATGCATACAAGACCTTTGGTTGCTCTCTAACCCCCTCTCTTCCCCTGCCTTTTGTCTATAGATCTATTCTTGTTCATCAAATTATGTTGATCATTATATCCCACATATTAGTGATATTTATCTTTCTCCGACTGGCTTATTTTGCTTAGCATAATGCTCTCCAGTTCCATCCATGCTGTTGCAAATGGTAAAAGTTCCTTCTTTTTTATTTTGATGGTACCAATATTTTCTTTTATGGATCATGCTTTTGGTATGATATCTAATACATTTTTGTAACTTAAGACTATAGACATTTTTTCTTTTATTTTTTTCTAGAAGTGTTATAATTTTAGTCCTAAATTTAGGTCTGTGATCCATTTTGAGGCATATTTTGTGTATGCCATGAGGAGCTAAGTTTTCATTGTTTGTTTGCATACAGACATCCAACTGTCTCAATACATTTTATTGAGAAAACTCTAATTTTACCATTCTATTGCCTTTGCAACTTTTTAAAAAATTAATAACCACAAATTTCCTCTAGCCTTTCTATTCTATTTTTAAAAATATTTAACTTTATGCTGATAATTCAGTTTTTTGATTACTGTATCAAAGTTAAGCTTTGCAATTGGATATGTTAAGTGCTTCAAGTTTGTTCTTTTTCGAAATTTGTTTTAACTATTCTAGGTTCTTTACATTTCCACATAAATATTAGAATCAATTTGCCAATTTCTAAAAAAGCTTCCAGAATTTTGATAGGTATTGTGCTAAATCTATAGATCAATTTAGAAATAATAGGCATTTTAACAATAATGAGTCTTTCACTCCATGAAGATACTTTTCTCAATTCATTTAGATCTTTAATTTTTGTCAAAAATGTTTTACAGTTTTCAGTGTTAGAGGCCTTGAATTTTTTGTTAAATCTATTTTTGGTTTTGTTTGTTAATCCTTACACGAGGACATTTTTCCCCAATTATATATAATAATTGTTGTAATAATTATATGATATATGGGTTTTTTAAAAGGAATTAGGAAAAGAAAGAACAATATATTAAAGTGTATGCATACATTCTTACATTTATCTACATATTAGCCATTACCAGTGCTTTTATTTCTTCCCATTTATTCATGTATTTCAACCGAAGGGAGTTCCTTTAGTATCCTTTGTACAGTACATTTACTAGCCAAAAGTTCCACTACTCTGTTCATCTGGGAATGTTTTTATTTCACCTTAATTTTCTATAGTTTTTCTAGATATAGAATTCTTGTTGACAGTATCCCCCCACCCCCAACAATTTGAATATATAATTTGCTCTTTTTGGCCTCTAATTATTTATAATGAGAAGTTGTTAATTGTATAGAACATGTTGTTGTAATAGAGAGTGATTGATCTCAGGGGTTGAAGAGATTGGGCAGAGAATACCTCAATGAAAAAAATGGCATGTGATCTTTTTATTTTTTTTAATTTTTTTAAAGTTTTTTTTATTCTTTTTAAAAAAATATTATAATAAGTATTACGAAGGGTATTACATATGTGTCCTTCCCCCCCCGCCCTTGACAATCCCCTGCCCTCCCCTACTCCCCAGTGTCTTATGTCCATTAGTTATGCTTATATGCATGCATACAAGTCCTTCGGTTGATCTCTTACTCCCCTCCCTCCTGCCCCCCAACCCTCTCTGGCCTTCCCACTGCAGTTTGACAATCAGTTTGAGGCAGCTCTGCCTCTGTATCTATTATTGTTCAAAAGTTTGTAATGGTCTTTATTATCCATGAATGAGTGAGATCATGTGGTATTTTTCCTTCATTGACTGGCTTATTTCACTTAGCATAATGCTCTCCAGTTCCATCCATGCTGTTGCAAATGGTAAGAGTTCCTTCTTTTTTACAGCAGCGTAGTATTCCATTGTGTAGATGTACCACAGTTTTCTAATCCATTCATCTACTGATGGGCACTTAGGCTGTTTCCAGATCTTAGCTATGGTGAATTGTGCTGCTATGAACATATGGGTGCATATATCCTTTCTGATTTGTGTTTCTGGTTTCTTGGGATATATTCCTAGAAGTGGGATCACAGGGTCAAATGGGAGTTCCATTTCCAGCTTTTTGAGGAAACTCCATACTGTCTTCCATAGTGGCTGTTGCAGTCTGCATTCCCACCAGTAGTGCACGAGGGTTCCTTTTTCTCTACGTCCTCGTCAGCACTTGTCATTTGTTGATTTGTTGATGATAGCCATTCTGACAGGTGTGAGATGGTGCCTCATTGTTGTTTTGATTTGCATCTCTCGGATGATTAGTGACTTTGAGCATGTTTTCATATGTCTCTTGGCTTTCTGAATGTCCTCTTTTGAAAGGTGTCTATTTAGGTCCTTTGCCCATTTTTTGATTGGATTGTTTATCTTCTTTTTGTTAAGTTGTATGAGTTCCCTATAAATTTTGGAGATTAGGCCTTTATCAGATATGACATTGGAAAATATGTTTTCCCACGCAGTGGGTTTTCTTGTTGTTTTGTTGATGGTTTCTTTTGCTGTGCAGAAGCTTTTTATTTTGATGTAGTCCCATTTGTTCATTTTCTCTTTAGTTTCAACTGCCCTAGGAGCTGTAGCAGTGAAGAAATTGCTTTGGCATATGTCTGAGATTTTGTTGCCTTTGGATTCTTCTAGAATTTTTATGGTTTCCTGTCTTACATTTAAGTCCTTTATCCATTTTGAGTTTATTCTTGTGTATGGTGTAAGTTGGTGGTCTAGTTTCATTTTCTTGCATATATCTGTCCAATTTTCCCAACACCATTTATTGAAGAGACTATCTTGGCTCCATTGTATGTTCTTGCCTCCTTTTTCAAATATTAATTGAGCATATTGGTTCGGGCTAATTTCTGGACTCTCTATTCTATTCCACTGATCTATATGTCAGTTCTTGTGCCAGTACCAGGCAGTTTTGAGAACAGTGGCTTTGTAATACAGCTTGATATCTGGCATTGAGATCCCACCTACTTTGTTCTTTCTCAGGATCGCCGCAGCTATTCGGGGTCTTTTTTTATTCCAGATGAATTTTTGGAGAGTTCGTTCTAGATCTTTGAAGTAGGCCATTGGTATTTTAATGGGAAGTGCGTTGAATTTATAGATTGCTTTGGGTAGTATGGACATTTTAATGATGTTGATTCTACCAATCCAAGAACATGGTATGTTCTTCCATCTCTTTATGTTTTCCTCTATCTCTTTCTTCAACGTCCTGTAGTTTTCTGAGTAGACGTCTTTAACCTCTTTAGTTAAGTTTATTCCTAGGTATCTTAATTTTTTTGGTGCGATGGTAAATGGGATTGTTTTTCTAATCTCTCTTTCTGAAAGTTCACTATTGGTGTATAGAAATGCCTCAGATTTCTTGGGGTTAATTTTGTATCCTGCTAGCTATGTGATCTTTTTAAAACATTTATAAGGCTCATGCATTTCTCTTATATCCTAATGCTGAAAGGATTCCTAAAGTGGTTGCTCCATTATGCCATGTGACACATTTTGTGTCCTTGCACACCAGTTTAATTTCTTTTTTTCAACATATTTAGTGTTGACACTATTGCTGATGTCTCCATCTCCCCATTTCCCCCCTCCACCCAACTTCTGCCTCCCCTTCCCTCTTCCTTTTTTAAAATAGAACTATATCTTTTTGTAGCCACTGCAAATTTTATTAATATATTTTATATTTTTTCAATCTGTTATTATGTTCTTTTTGAGTTTTTTTACACCATAAAATAATTTTTATTTTTTGTAAAGTGCAGAAAAGAAGAAAAACATCTATTTTTATTATTAAGAACCCTGAAATATCTACGGATGACATTTTGGTGTACCTATTTTTTACTCCCCCCCCCCCCCAAATCTCATTAGTCATATAACTGTAAAAAATTAAAATTTCAAAACTCGTTGTTTTTCTAATAAAATAATATGTGCCAATTTAGTGTTTAACATTTTTTTCAGATTTATTTTAGTAATGCATTTAGCTATTTTTGGTGTAATATTTTCTCTGATTACTCATTAGCAGCCCATCATATTTTGGCACATCTAGTACCCCCACCTTTGTTACTTCCTATGCAGTAGTTTTTTATTCTCTTCAATTTACTCTCCTGTAAAAATATTTATGAAGAAATTTCTGTTCAAAAACTTCTGATGTAAATCTAGACTTTATCAGTCAATACTGTTTACATGTTTCACATCTCTTCTCTTAACGCTGAACTTGATGTTTTGCATTGGTAGCTTAGATTGAAATTACAGATGTATTTCTGGGTATATATTTTTCTATGTGGTCATATGGTAACTCAGCAGTGGCAGCTGAACCACAAGGCCCATATGTACCTTTAGACTTTCTTTTTCTCTCTGAGCAACAATAGTACTCTGTGGGCCAATCGAACCTTCCAAGTACATTAGAAAAACATTGATATGTCAGTGTTGTTATGACAACACTGCAAGATGCATCACCTAAGAGCACATGCAGCAGTTATCTTAGCAACCGTAACCCTAGATTCATCTGAGGTCTGCAGATTATTACTGCTACTCTGTTTTCAGTGTGTTGGGAAGATAGCTTAGGTGGTCATAGTAACTGCCTCTGATTTCCTGAAGTGTAATCAGGACAGAAAAAGGTATCAGAGGCATGGCAACATGATACAATAGAGTCTGTTTTCTCCTTATATCAAATTATGTTTTTACTCTTCAAAGATTCTGAGATTTGGTATATGGGTACCAGAATTGAGGTCACAATTCTTGCTTGCAATGGCAATTTTAAAATCATAAATTAAGTCTTCCTTTTTAAAGTGGGCTTTGTGATGGTGTCTGTTATGATTCTGATTGAATCAATTAGCTTCACATGTGTCTTGGTTTGGCATCTCTTCTGAACACGCACAGTCGTGTTGACAGGCAGTGTTGTGTGCGATTAAGAATATATCTCTGGAGCAGACCTCCACAAGTTCCAAGTCTCTGTCATTAACTAGCTGAGTGACTTGGAGCAATTTAAAAAAGTTGTTTTTCTTGCCAACCTCATGGCCAGTGGGCTTCTCCTGTCCCCTCTCGTTTTCTTGGCACGAATAACTATCACATTTTTCTGACTTCCACAAATGTTTACTACTTCTTTCAGCTTTTCCACCAAACTTATCTAACATTCTGTGGGTTGCTTTCTTTATGTTTAATCTTTAGTTTTGCTTAATCCCTTTGTTATATTTTAATATCATTTATTCTTAATGTGGTTTAATCTTTAAAAAGCATATTTATGTACTTGTGTGTGCATGCATAGATACATATATGCACACACACAAACACATAGGGTTTGCAAAAGTAGGTTTATAATTGTATAGAAAATAATATAATAATAAATAATAAAAAAATAAACTCTTATGTTTCCTGTACTCACAACTGTAAACTTACTTTTGCCCTACTCTGTATATATGTGTATGTATTAATATATACACACAAAGATCTTTCAATATTCCAGGTACTGTTTTAAGTACCTGCATAAAAATATTTATAAGAAAGGGAAACTGCCATAAATTATTTGAATAGTAATAAAACAGAAGAGGGATATTATTTATTCTAATTTGTTTCAGAAGGCAAAAATAGGATCAAAGAGTAGATTTATAAGGAAGTAAGTAGATTTGGTTTAGAATTAAGAGGAACTTTCCAACTATTAGATATATGGAAAATTAAGAGTTGCCTTTTGAGTTAATGAGTTGTATAATACTTGGGGTTCAAAAACTATTGAATGAAAACCTCTTAGAGATATTTTATTGAAGATTCATAGAGGGAATCCAAATATCTTCAAAAGTAAATAATGTGATCATATTATTTTTATGATACTATTTTTAGGGAGTAAGAGTAGTATTCATAAACTTTTTATGCTATTAAGAGGAAAACTGTCTATACCATTTTATTTTCACAAAGGATATCCTATCTAATAAAGAGAAAATATGCTAATTGACTCTCACGCCATCACAAAGATGGCAGCATCCACAGCCAATAAGGAGGGAATATGCTAATTAACTGCCATGCTGCTATGAATATAAGGGTGCATTTATCCTTTCTGATCGGTGTAATTCCAGAAGTGGAATTACTGGGTCAAAAGGGAGTTCCATTTTTAATTTTTTGAGGAAACTCTATACTGTTTTCCGCAGTGGCTGCACCAGTCCACATTCCAACCAGCAGTGCCCAAGGGTTCCTTTTTCTCCACATCCTTGCCAGCACTTGTGGTTTGTTGATTTGTTGATGATAGTCATTCTGACAGGTGTGAGATGGTACCTCATTGTTGTTTTGATTTGCATTTCTCAGATGATTAGTGACTTTGAGCATGTTTTCATTTGTCTCTTGGCCTTCTGTATGTCCTCTTTTGAAAACTGTCTATTTAGGTCCTTTGACCATTTTTTCATTGGATTACTTATCTTTTGTTAAGTTGTATAAATTCCCTATAAATTTTGGAGGTGAGGCCCTTATCAGATATAACATTGGCAAATATGTTCTCCCATGCAGTGGGCTCTCTTGTAGTTTTGTTGATGGTTTCTTTTGCTGTGCAGAAGCTTTTTATTTTGATGTAGTCCCCTTTGTTTATTTTCTCCTTCGTTTCCATTGTCCTAGGACAGTGGTCGGCAAACTGCGACTCGAGAGCCACATGCGGCTCTTTGGCCCCTTGAGTGTGGCTCTTCCACAAAATACCACATGTGGGCGTGCATGTACAGTGCGATTGAAACATCGTGGCCCATGCGCAGAAGTCGATATTTTGTGAAAGAGCCACACCCAAGGGGCCAAAGAGCCGCATGTGGCTCGTGAGCCATAGTTTGCCAACCACTGTCCTAGGAGCTGTATCAGTAAAGATATTGCTACAACATACGATATTTTGCTGCCTATGGACCCTTCTCAGATTTTTATGGTTTCCCATCTTATGTTTAAGTTCTTTATCCATTTTGAGTTTATTTTGGTGTATGGTGTAAGTTGGTGGTCTAGTTTCATTTTTTTTGCATGTAACTATCCAATTTGCCCAATGCCGTTTATCGAAGAGAATGTCTTGACTCCATTGTATGTTCTTGCCTCCTTTATCAAATATTAATTGAGTATAATGGCTTGGATAGATTTCTGGGTTCTATATTTGTTCCATTTGTCTATATGTCTGTTCTTGTGCCAGTACCTGGCAGTTTTGAGAACAGTGGCTTTGTAATATAGCTTGATATCTGGTATTGTGATCCCTCCAACTTTGTTCTTCTTTCTCAGGATTGCTGTGGTTATTGGGGGTCTTTTTTTATTTCATATTAATTTTTGGAGAGTTTGTTCTAGGTCTGTGAAATATGCCATAGGTATTTTAATGGGGATTGCTTTGAATTTATAGATTGCTTTGGGTAGTATGGACATTTTAATGATGTTGATTCTACCAATCCATGAGCGTGGTGTATTCTTCCATTTTTTTATATCTTCCTCTATCTCTTTTTTCAATGTCCTGTAGTTTTCCATGTACAGGTTTTTTACCTCCTTAGTTAAGTTTATTCCTAGGTATCTTAATTTTTTGTTGCAATGGTAAATAGGATGGTTTTTTTAGTTTCTCTTTCTATGATTTCATTGTTGGTATATAAAAAAGCCATATATTTCTGGGTGTTAATTTTATATCCTGTTACATTGCCAAATTCATTTATTAAGTCTAATAGTTTTTTATGGAGTCTTTAGGGTTTTCTATGTACAATATCATGTCATCTGTGAATAATGACAGTTTTACTTCTTCTTTTACAATTTGGATGCCTTTTATTTCTTCTTTTTGTCTGATCTCTATGGCTGGCACTTTCAGTACTATGTCGAACAGGAGTGGTGAAAGTGGGCATCCATGTGTTATTCCTGTTCTTCGAGGAAATGGCTTTAGTTTTTGACCATTGAATGTGATGTTGGCTATAGATTTGTCATATAAGGCTTTTATTATGTTGAGTTATGATCCCTCTGCTCCCACTTTGCTGAGAGTTTTTATCAAGATAGGGTGTTTCATTTTGTCAAATGATTTTCTGCATCAATTGATATGATGTAATTTTTGTATCTCAATTTCTTTATGTAATGTATCACATTTATTGATTTACGGATATTGTACCACCAGACTTTAATCCCCAGAATAAATCCCACTTGGTCATGGTGTATGATTTCTCTAATGTATTGCTGGATCTGACCCTGCAACTTAAAGAATTAGAAAGAGAGCAACAAGAAAAGCCCAGAGTAAGCAGAAGAAAGGAAATAATAAAGATCAGAGTGGTAATAAATGACATGGAGACAATAAAAACAATACAAAAGATCAATAAAACTAAGAGTTGGTTCTTTGAAAGGATAAACAAGATTGATGAACTTCTAGCCAGGCTCACCAAGAAACAAAGAGAGAAGATCCAAATAAACAAAATCAGAAATGAAAGAGGTGAAGTAACAACCGACCCCACAGACATACAAAGGATTGTAAAAAAATACGACAAATAACTGTACTCCAACAACCTGTCAACCTGGAGAAAATGGACATATTCTTAGAAAAATATAATCTTCCAAAACTCAATCAGGAAGAATAAAAAAAACCTGAATAGGCTGATAACTACCGATGAAATTGAAGCAGTGATCAAAAAACTTCCAGCAAACAAAAACCCTGGTCCGGACAGCTTCACAGGGGAGTTTACCAAACATTCAAAGAAGAACTAAAACCTATCCTCCTCAGACTATTCCAAAAAATTCAAGAGGAAGGAACACTTCCAAGCTCTTTCTATGAAGCCAGCATCACCTTAATCCCAAAACCAGATAAAGACATTACAAAGAAAGAGAATTACAGGCCAATATCCCTTATGAGCATAGATGCTAAAATCTTCATCAAAATTCAACTCAGTAAAGTATCTTTGAGATATTACCCATATTTTTGGGTTTTCCAAGTGTAGCAGCCAATTTTCATTCCCCATAATACAATGAAAACTTGATTTCTGTCATCTTTTATGAATAAGCATAGTAAAATCTTTCTGTAAAATATCTGCAATTTAGCCGAACTGGTTTGGCTCAGTGGATAGAGCATTGGCCTGCGGACTCAAGGGTCCCGGGTTTGATTCCGGGCAGGGGCATGTACCTTGGTTGCGGGCACGTCCCTACTGGGGGGCGTGCAGGAGGCAGCTGATCGATGTTTCTCTCTCATCGATGTTTCTGACTCTCTATCCCTCTCCCTTCTTCTCTGTAAAAAATCAATAAAATATATTTTTAAAAAAATCTGCAATTTAGAGGAGTGTTTTATAAGAAAATTATTTATTTATCCTTTTCAGCATTTATGAAATTGGACCTTTAGGAAATCCTGAAATTGTAAACAAGTCATACTGTATGAGTTTTTGATGAGTTTTATTCAGGCTTACATTAGTAATTGAAAATATAAAGCCAATGTTCACATTTCTATATACTAGGTGATTAAAACTCTTATCTCTTAGTAGATAGTTCTGTTTTTACCATAGTTGAAAAATATGATCAGAACCCTTGATAATGTTTAATAGTATTTTCTTATTTTGTGATGGAATGAGTAGAGTTTGCTACATTTTATTTTTTCTGAAAAGAATCATAGTATTTATGTTTAAATCACTTAATAGTCTTGGTTTATTTTCACTTTTCATTTAACTAGAGCCAGTATGTGTGTTTTTCATGAAGGTTGAGGCGAGTCAAGAATCTGTCTTGTTGCAGGAGATAGAGGAGGAAGAAAGTTGATTCCCAACTCTTTCTCTTTGAAGGAGAGGTCAAGAACTGTATTACTGTCAGGACAGACTTATCTGTGGTGCTGTTGATGGTTAATATTGAGAATGATTGGGTAACATGTATGACTCCTCAAAAGGATTGAGATTTCAAATGGACACATCTTAAAATTATGAGTGAATGACTCTGTTGACCATTCAACACTGGCTTCAGAATCCTTCCTTCCACTTTTGGAAAGATACGAGGGAAATCTATCTTCATTGACATATATGAAAAACTTATACTATGTTTTACAGTTCCTTGCATTTCCATATTTTCTAATTTGGATGCAATTTCTAACTTGGATGTTCCTATGAATGCAATAGAAAGTATAGCTTTAATACTAGAATTTTAATTAATAAGAATTGGAAAGATGTTCTTCTAAATTGAAAGGATTCTGTGGTACTTTGATGCATTTCCTTGGTAGGTTATAAATTCTTCTAATCTTAATATCTTTATGAAACTAATTATGAAAACTTATTTTCAACTTATTAATTATCATTCTGCTCTGTTCTGTGGCTTTAGGGACTTTTCCCACATTACAAGTTGTTTATTCTGTTAAATAATATACGTATTATTTTACATCATGTTTACATTCTATATAACTCAAAAGGATCTAAATTTTTGTGAAGTTATAGTCCTTGCTTATTCTCCATTAATTTACAGAAAGAAATAAATGTATAATAAATTATTTACAGGTTCTGTTTTCAGTTTCTCTATAATCCTTTGGATTTGATGGGACTATGTATTTCATAGATTTGACATGTCGGTTTGCCAGTTTTTCCATTTGTAAGTAAACACTTTTTTAAACTTTTATTTTATTGTGGCAATAAGAACCTAAGATCTACCTTCTAACAGATTTTTAGGCATACAATGCAATATCTTTAACTGTAGACACAATGTAGTACATGGATTTCTAGAACTTATCTTGCATTACTGAAGCTTTATTCCTATAGATAGGACATTTCAACTTGTATCCATACTACTAAACCATAGCAGAGAATGAATAATTTGGTCTTTATATGAGAAAAAGGACTCCAGTTTTATATCCCTGAGAAGGGATCATTGGACACTCTAAAAATGTGTTTGATTTTCTTACATGGTCTCCTTAGCTTTAGTCAGACATTTTTTAAAAGAGAACCACTGTGCTATAGTGTGACTTTCTAAGCATTGCCAATATTCCATATACTAAAAAAAAGTCCCCACAATATTTCAAGAACAGTACCTCTTTGTACTCTCTGAATGACTATGGCATGTTTATGGGGATGTGATTCTCCATAACTTTCTGGGTCTTCAGAAGATGTTCTGGGAGTTCACCTGGTCTAGTCACATGCCTGACCCAGCCTCTGTGTCTTGTTTTATCCTTAATTTTTCAGTCAGATATGGCAAATTTTCTTTATTACTCTACCCTCAGCATTTTACCATTGCATTCAGGAAATGCTTGCTGAGGCAGTCACTGAGTGATTCTGTAATTCATTCTATTTTGTTGTTAAGGTCTGAGGTACATGTGACAGCACTTTGTAAAGTATTGTTTAATTATGATGTATTACTAGATAGATCAAATTAATTTTCATTAATCCAGGGTCATATTTAAACTTTCTCTGTTAATATAAAATAATTTCGTTGCTTAGACAGCACTTCTCTGTCATTACAATTTGCCCGGCATAAAATAAAAAGGATTACAAATAAAATCCTAATGAAGTAATTTTCTGATAATGGGTCCTCATTTATGATTATTAGTTCGATTACAATCATTGCCCATTACATAAGTAATTCAGTCGTATTATAATGCCCCTTCATTTTCTAGCATGTTTCTACAATGGGTATTTTGCATTTTGACTTCCAAACCTTTGTTTCCCTTCTTCCTTTGCCATTACCTCCATCTATTCAGTCATGGTTCAGTTTAAGACCATGTATTGACCATGTTTCATTACAAGCATATTGAAAGTACACATATGAATATAAGGCACGTTCAGCCTTCAAGGAACCTCTTATCACTCACTGTATTGTGTATGTTTCTTGTTTGCCTAGCTACTGTTTATCAAGTGCTTAGCATGAACAAGGCCTTGAACTACATTCTTTATACAGTCTCATTTAGTTATTCCAACAGCCCTGTGTGGTCAAATGACTAGTCCCACTTTACAGATAAGAAGATTGAAATATGAGTATTGTCTTGTGGGACCATCAAAGAGTGAATCATTGGTTCTTTGTAGAGGGGATTGGAGAAGGAAATTGGGAATAGGAGAATTACATGATCATATTGGTCAAGGAAGAGCCCTAAAAGATTTATTGAAAGCATAGTCTTAATAAAAAGGGGGCAGTTTTTCACCAGAATTGTTTTAGTCTTTTAGTCATCTCTGAAGCCCTTTTTGGGTCACATTTTGTCTTGATCACATTTCTGGCATGGATCCCTGGGAATACGAGGACAGGACATCTTAGAATGTTCCAGCTGGCTGGAAGTGTGGAAACAGCTGATAGATTTTTCTGGTCACGTCCAGTAGGAGCAGAAATCATGCTTCGAGTTCTGGTCTTGGAACATTTCAGGATATGGGAAATTGAGTCCTGTAAACATGGAAATAATGATGAGAAATCCAGAAACAAGATGTAAAAATAGGTGACTTTCATGCCCTGCTTCCTGCCTTTCCCATGGTGTCACATAATTACATTGCCTTGCACGTAGACTAAGGCAGAGGACATAACCTTAAAGGCTGATACCTTCCACTAGTTTTACAACATATTGCATATATGCATTGATTATAAAATGTGAAAAGAAAAATCTAAACTAGGCTCATCCTAGGATTCTAAATAGGATAAACATTTCAGAGAAAGCAGAGGTTCAATTGCTTTTTCTTTAAAAAATCTTTATTGTTGTAAGTATTCAATATGTCCTCTTTTTTCCCCATTGACTCCTGCTAACCCATCTCTGCTCCCCACCCCAGGTCTTCACCGCACTATTGTCTGTGTTCATGGATTATGCATATATACATATAAGTTCTTTGGTTCCATTGCTTTCTGTTATTAGAATTTCATTGCTTTCAGGAGTTAATGAAGCACCGAAGTACCATTATTTGAGAGTAATTGCAACAAGGACAGTCTGAATGAGGGAAACTCATGAAACAGATTTTTAAAAATAAATATAATTTTTTTACAGTCAACTTTATTCAGTATTGTGAAAAAAAACCAATAACTTCTACTCACTTGAATTGTTAACAAAGTATTAACCAGGACTTGCTTTAATGACTATACAAGAGTCATGTGACATTATATGATCTAAATGGCAAACAACTGGCAATATTTAAATCATTATACATGGTTCAGTGTCCTTTAATAAATTAAAATTGCCCTGAAAGAGCAATCTTATTTACACTTTTAATGGGGGCTAATAAATTTATACTTCACCCACGCTGACATATTATAAATTTTGTTTGGTGGAATGTTATTTAATGACTTTTTCACTTATTTCCAGTGGAAAAAATAAAGCTATTAGTCTGCTTTTCTGCATGCTAATTAATTTTGCTCTAGCCTAATTCTGGGTTGATCTGTCTTGTGTGTCTCCTCTAGTCCTGGGTAACTATGGACAATCTGACCTATTCTCAAATTATCTGTTGGAAGAGCATGCAAGCAGCTGTTTGTAAATCTAAATTTGCTTCTGGAGACAAGGAATTGCTAGTTTCTCAATTGCTCATGTGACATGGTTTTCAGAGATCGCACCATGCAGTTTGCCCTCCAGTGGGCAGGTTCTCACTTGTCACTAGGTCCTGAGGTGAACGCCATAATATAGATGTGGTTTGGCCAGGGAGGATTGGGAGTGCTTGATGCAAGGTGCATTTTTTTTTGAAACATTATGCATTGGGTTCATGTTGCATATGTAGTCAATTACCATGCCCAGATCACTTTGAAGTAAACTGTTTTAAATCAGTTCTTCTGTTTGCCTTTGAATTTTGTCTTTGTGTAAATTATTTATCACTGTTAAATCTCATCAATTTGAGTTTTAGCTTATTGCTCCAATTATTCAAATATTTTTGAAGTCTGATTCTTTTTTCAATGTGTTAGCTATTCCTTCTGTAAGACTGATTTAGAATGTCTTCAAAAATGGAAGGAATATGGAGGAAAATACAGTAGGGAAATCAACAAAAAACACATCATACGATGCTAATGTGAATACAACGATTGTTGGTATTTGTATAGTACTTTTCATTTTCACTGTGATACAAATCTTCACTTATATTTACATATGCTTTCAGAGGTAATTATTTACAATAATGCATCATAATTGCAATACTTCTGTTAGAGCACATAAAACAGCATTACTAAATATTTTTTATTTACTGCTGGGATAACCTATTTTCTCTATTTTAAGTATTTATAAGTATTTTAAAGTGAATTCAGTAAATGCATTTATGTGATTTTTATCATGATTGACAGTTTAAAGCTCTTTTTTATAATTATATCAGTGATCAGCTTCACAAGTGTTTTTGGTTCTTTTCAGAAAAGGCCCATAATATTATCACTACTAAACAATGAATGAGCCCTTTTCTTTATATTCTTTGGTTACATACTCTTTGATTATTATTTAAATATGTTTTCATTGATTTTATGAGAGAGAGGAAGGGGGAGGGAGGAGAAAAAGGTGGGAAGAAGGGAGAGAGAGACAGAGATAGAGATAGAGGTAGAGCCCTAACCGGTTTAGCTCAGCGGATAGAGCGTCAGCCTATGGACTCAAGGGTCCCAGGTTTGACTCCCGTCAAGGTCATGTACCTTGGTTGCGGGAACATCCCCAGTAGGGGGCGTGCAAGAGGCAGCTGATCGATGTTTCTCTCTCATTGATGTTTCTAATTCTCTATCCCTCTCCCCTCCTCTCTGTAAAAAAATAAATAAAATATATTAAAAAAAGAGATAGAGATAGAGATAGAGAGAGAGAGGTCTGAGAGAGAAACATGGATCTGCTGCCTCCTGAATGCACCCCAACCAGGAATCAAACCCGCAACCTGTTTATGTGTCCTGACCACAAATCAAACTGATGACCTTTTAGTGCATGGGATGATGCCCAACCAACTAAGCCACATGACCAGGGTGATTTTTATTATTTTTAAATCTAGAAGTTAGTGTCTGGGCCTTTGATGTTTGTTTCTATTGTCTATGGCATTTCAAGAAAAGATATAAACAAGGAAACCATATTGGATTATGCTGTACCTCACTTACCTATATAATGATGAATTGCTAGCTATTTTCCAATATTCAGTAGTACCCACTGCCTATGAAAGCTTCTCTTGACTTTCTCAAGCAAAACCGAACAACTGCCCATCTTTAAATCCCCTCAGTGTTCTGCCCCAGTTTCTAACAGAGTCCCTGTCATACTTGATTATACTCCTTAAATTTTCATTTTACACACCAGAGTATAAACATTACTGCATCTATTTTTGTATAATGTGTCTAGAGTCATTTCACTGAGTGATGAGCCACATCATAGTTCTCTTTCTAATGCCTGTACAAGGGCAAATATCAGGTGCGGAATAAATACCCAATAAATTTTATCAAATGAAAATGAATGAGTGAATGAAATCTGCCCCTAACCCTTTTCCAGCTCATTGGTTGCTGCTCAGAGCCCTGCTGACATTGACTTGCTCCTGATCTACAATTTCCCAACTTTCACCCCCTTTAATTCAGTGTACCTAGTTTCCCAGTAAAAGTAATATTTAGTCCCAGCCTTTACTTTTGAATGAAAATGAATAGATGGCTAAAATAATTCTTGGGCTAATAAAACTGTTTTGGTCAAGAAAAAAAGATTTATCTTGTATGGTTTACTTTTGTTTTAAACTATTACTGGGTCAAGAAAAGCAGGCTAAAAGGTGTTTGAGGACTAGTGTTTACAAGCATTAAGTTATTCCTACAAACCATTGTCCTAAATAAAAAGTGCATAGCTAACTAGAAATGGTAGTCCTACTTTTTGTCTCACCCTTATTAAATTTTTTTTACATGATGGTTTTTGACCTTTAGAGTAAATAAGATTCTTAAACTTTTAAAAATAAGTGTGCTGCACGTTGGTTTTTTTAAGAAAGGTTTTTAGGAGAAAATAGAGACTTGTCAGTTAGAAGTCAACAGAATAGGAGCCTGGCCAGCTGGCAGGACAGAAGTGATGAGGAAGTACGGGGCAAGCTTTTTGAGGTACACATTTGCCTAGTAGTCCCGACTGGCACTTGGCTGTGAGAAATGATCGCTAACATGTGCATGTAGGAGCAGCAAGCCTGACAGAGAGCTGGTATCCACACAAGTTCAGCTGTCCTGTGGTGAACAGGTGCAGCTAACAAGCAATTTTCAGGGACCCACAAAGACAGAGTTTGGCCTGAGGCACTGTGGGAACGCTCACTAAGGGAGGCTTATGAATGACCAGCCAAAGTGTGTGCCATTACTTCTTGCCCAAGACAATCACCATTCATGTGCTTGAATTAACATTGTAACAAGAGGCAGGTAAGTGGAAGGGTGTGGCCTAAATTAAAAGGAAAGGAGTGGAGGGAATGGAATCTTATTAAAGGATTTCCCCTTCCCCCACCGAGTCTTAATTCATTCAACATGTACTAAGTATATCCTATGGGTCAAGAGATGGTAGCTCTACAAATTGTGACTCATTTAATTCTTACAACAATGCTATGAGGTTTTGAAATTTTTTCTTGACAAATAAGGAAGTTGGAGCTCAACTGAATAAAGTAATTTTTCTAAGACAGTATACTATAGAGACAGTTCTTATGGCCTTAGTACTGGAGTCCTCACTCAAAGAATCATGGACAGATTTACAAGCACTAACATTTGTAAGGGATTCTTTTCCAAACTCTCAAAGGAAGATGTACTAACAAAGGTATTTGATTTCTTTTTGTACTTTGAGGTAGCCAAGTACAGCCCTGACTTGGAAGATTAAGAAGTGCATGTTCCTAATGAGATCAATCAACACTTTGATTGCTGATTATTTCTAATAATTCAAGGGAACCAAATAATGATTATAGAGAATAGGACCCCAAATACATTGAAAACTGCTTGTGCCAACCAAAGGTCAATTGCTGTCTAAAAGGAAGAAATGTGAGAAGAGTTAGATATAATCCATGGTGGTGAATACCAGTATTGTGTTCTAGGCAATGTAGGTGTCAGGGGATGCTATTCTAGGAAGGAACAGAGTACAGCTCACAAAGATGCCAAGGAACCTGTTGAGTAGCCTATTCAGTGACCTAACCAAAAAGTCTTTTTTTAAAGATATATATATTTTTATTGATTTCAGAGAGGCAGGGAGAGGGAGAGGGAGAGACAGAAACATCAATGATGACAAAGAATCATTGACCGATTGGCTGCCTTCTGCATGCCCCACACTGGGAATCGAGCCTGAAACCCATGCGTGTGCTTGATTGGGAATCGAACCGTGACCTTGTGGCTCATAGGTCAACACTCAACCACTGAGCTATGCTGGCCAGGCTAACCAAACTTTAAGGTGGCAATTAAAATGCAGCTCAGACAAATTTGGAAAACAAGATGTCAAAAGGCATAAAAAGAAAATGCCTTTGTGTAGTAACTAACATAAAAAAGCAGCTCAAAAGAGTTAAAAACGAATGTTATAGCCTCTGTTCAATATATACTGCTACACATTTATGGGTAATAAATTGAAATAGAAAGTTTAGTACATTTTAGTCCCATGGGTAGCATCACTAATACTTTGCAGCATTGTGACTCAGTGGAAAAGTATACTTTGTTTTAGAAAAGAGATCTGAGAGAAACCAAAGATTAGCAAAGAAGTAAATCCCTGTGTAAACCAATCAATCGAAACATGAAGGCATTACAAGTACAGTTTAAAAGAGAGATAAATTAAGGTGATGGTTTCATGGGAGTATAATACCCTAAATAGAAGATGTCCAGAAGATGTGACAGATGCTTTCCAAACAGAAATTGTTCAACACAAAGCTAAGATATACCAGGGTGGGCAAAAGTGAGTTTACAGTTACTTGCATGGAAAGTAATATGATCATTAAGAAATAATAATACAAGAATAAACTTTTGCATACTCACAACTGTAAACCTACGTTTGCCCACCCTGTATGTAGGGACCTCAGTTTTCCAGATGTCAGTGGACAGTCTGTTGGCAGTTGACTGAAAGCAAAACACGTGACAGGCATATTTTACTTGCTTTGATGAAAATTCAATATTTAAAAACATATATCAAAATTATAAAAAATTATAAATGACTTCTCTGGACATATTTCTTTCTAACAAAAATGGTTGGTGGTGGAAATAAAAGTGATAGGAATCTTGAGAGAACATGATCAAATCCTAGAATTCATAATAGCCAAGAAAGGGAACACTGGGTAGAGTTAGATTAGTGCCCTGAATTTAGAAAAGTAGAAACCAGAAGTTCTAGAAAAGATGAAAGTATAATTTCATGGAATAAGATTCTACTAGTAAAATATGATGAAATGGAAATTCTCTCTCTCTCTCTCTCTCTCTCTCTCTCTCTCCATTCATTATTTAAGGAAGACTTCACTTAAAGGAAACACTAACTAGTAAATAAAAAAGAAACAGATAAAAAATCATTTGAAAAGTCCATATCTATTATTTTATAGCAATTCATTTTTCATTCATTAATTTTTCCTGTATTTATTCATTCATAGATTATAGATCACTAACGTATGCCAGGCATATAACAATTTAGATGTTTGTATCTTAAAAGTTTTATAAAATAATAGATTGTGAATTGCTTATAATCTATTCCTTCTAGCTTCTCCAAATGGTTGTTAATTTGGAATTGAAAGAGTCAGTCTAAGACATAAAAATTTAGTAAATCTTAACAATTATTCACACATTGTCTTTAAACTGAAGAATTGTTTTAGAACTTTTATTTTCATTTCTTATTTTTTATTTATTTTTAATTTAATTATTTTATTTTATATTTTTCTTTATCGATTAAGGTATTACATATGTGTCCTTATCATTTTCATTTCTTTTACTTGTGTGAGATGTGCCCTTTGCCTACAAGTGGAAAATAACTGGATTAAATTTGTAACATTTCCCCCAGCTTGAAAACACATTTTATGGTTTTAGTATTAATTTCAGGCCAGGATGACCAAAATCTTCTTTTCTGTCTCTCTTTTTTTAAAGTTTAAATTCTTTATTGTTTAAAGTATTACAAGAGTCTCCTTTCCCCCCACTGACCTCTCCACAGCCATTCCCACCCCCCAACACATGCCTTTACCCCCCTGCTGTCTGTGTCCATTGATTATGCTCATATGGTCCTTTGGTTGATCTTTTACCCCCTCACCCTCAGCCTTCCCTCATAGGTTGGACAGTCTGTTTGGTGCTTCTTTGTCTCTGATTCTATTTTTGTTCATCAGTTTATGTTGTTCATTATATTCCACAAATGAGTGAGATCATATGATATTTTCTTTCATTGACTATCTTATTTCACTTAGCATAATGCTCTCCAGTTCCATCCATGCTGTTGCAAATGGTAAGAATTCCTTCTTTTTCACTGCAGCATAGTATTCCATTATGTAGATGTACCACAGTTTTCAAATCCACTCATCTGCTGATGGACAATTAGGCTTTTTCCAAATCTTAGCTATTGTAAATTCTGCTGCTATGAATATAGGGGGTGCATATATCCTTTCTGATTGGTGTTTCTGGTTTCTTGGGATATATTCCTAGAAGTGGGATTACTGGGTCAAATGGGTGTTCCATTTTTAACTTTTTGAGGACTCTCCATACTGTCTTCCATAGTGGCTGTTGCAGTCTGCATTCCCACCAGTAGTGCACGAGGGTTCCTTTTTCTCTACGTCCTCGTCAGCACTTGTCATTTGTTGATTTGTTGATGATAGCCTTTCTGACAGATGTGAGTTGCTACCTCATTGTCGTTTTGATTTGCATCTCTCGGATGATTAGTGACTTTGAGCATGTTTTCATATGTCTCGTGGCCTTCTGTATGTCCTCTTTCGAAAAGTGTCTATTTCGGTCCTTTGCCAATTTTTTGATTGGATTGTTTATCTTCTTTCTGTTTAGTTGTATGAGTTCCCTATAAATTTTGGAGATGAGGCCCTTATCAGATATAACATTGGCAAATATGTTCTCCCATGCAGTGGGCTCTTTCGTTGTTTTGTTGATGGTTTCTTTTGCTGTGCAGAAGCTTTTTATTTTGCTGTGGTCCCCTTTGTTTATTTTCTCCTTAGTTTCCATTGTCCTAGGAGCTGAATCTGTGAAGATATTGCTACAACGTATGTCTGATCTGAGGAACAGATTTCCCCTAAACACAAACACCATTTGAAGTTTGCTTTTGATCTTTTTATTAAGTAATCTTTTATAAAAGGATATTTTATACAGACAAAATAACAATCTATATATAATACAAATACAAGCCATGAAGCATAAGGTTAAAAGAAACCTTTGAATCTACTCTCTAATGCAACAATCTAAACATTTTCCATTTTCTCCTGAGCAACTCCCAGAATCCACTGCCTTGCCTCTCTTTCTGATTCTGCACTACTCCCCCCCACTAAGAAATGATCATGCTGGATTACGTGTTACCACTCTGGGGTTTTTGTTGTTGTTTGTTTTTACCGATCTAATCTACATAGCTGTAAATGTATATTATTTACTTCTACTTGTTTTTGAGTTTAGGAATGAAGTAATTTATCTAGTATTCTCTAAGCAGGAGCATGAATGACATCTCAAAATCACTTCCATGAAAATAACGGTGGATAACTGAGAGCCTGCGCTGTGATCCAGGCGCAGGACTGCCTGCTTTGATTTCCTCACATTGAACACAGCAGCCGAGTAAGACAGGTGTTGTCATCACCATGTTAACAGTGAGGGTTACAGCATGGATGGAGCTGGAGAGCATTATGCTAAGTGAAATAAGTCGGTCAGAGAAAGATAAATATCACATGCTCTCACTTATTTGTGGATTATAATGAACAACGTAAACCGATGAACAAAAACAGATGTAGAGACAGAGAAGCATCGATCAGATGCTCAAAACTCAGAGGGAAGGCAGGGGAGGGTGGGGGTGAGGGGGAAAGATCAACCAAAGGACTTGTATGCATGCATATAAGCATAAGTGATGGATGTGGATAACAGGGGGTGAGGGTGAGGGCAGGATTGGGGGGATGAGGGGACATTGGGGGGATAAGGACACATTTGTAATATCTTATTCAATAAAGGGGAAAAAAACAGTGAGGGTTATAGACAGTAAATTATGCCAATTATCTACATATGTAGACTGGTAAATTTTCAATGAAGAAACTTTTAATATTTGTTTTTTGCCAGACAAGTATTTTTTCCTGTATAACTAAGTGGATAATAAACAGGACTGATGTAACAGCTGTTGTCATTTATGATTTGCGAAGACATCACAATGTTTCCTTTTTGTTCTTGCATAAGCTTTTACTTCACCCAGGATTAACATCAAGCCAGCAAGTATGCAAAGTTCTAGCCACATTCTCAAAAGTTTTTTGTTTCTCACTGATAAATCATCGATTGTGTAAACATGGTACTTTTCATTCTGCTGTGACTTAATCTTAGTGGTTGCCTTAGATTTGCAATATAGCTTTACATCTAATCCAGGTCCACTTACAAATAACACTGCTTTGTGGGTAGTGCAGATACCTTATAGCAGTGATGGCGAACCTATGACACGCGTGTCAGAGGTGACACGTGAACTCATTTTTTTAGTTGATTTTTTCTTTGTTAAATGGCATTTAAATATATAAAATAAATATCAAAAATATAAATCTTTGTTTTACTATGGTTGCAAATATCAAAAAATTTCTATATTTGACACAGCACCAGAGTTAAGTTAGGGTTTTTCAAAATGCTGGCACGCCGAGCTCAAAAGGTTCGCCATCACTGCCTTATAGCAACGTAAACCCAATTCCTTCCTCCCTGTTCCCATAATATCACTCTCATGCGTTTCACTTTCCACTTGCTATAGTCACACAATACACATTATTATTTTGAACAAAGTTATCTATTAGGTCAATTAAAAATAAGAAAATAAAAGATTCATTTTGCCTTTACTTAGTCTTTCTCTGATGCCTTTCATATAGATCCAAGTTACTGATCTATATAATTTTTCTTTTTCCTAGAGAACTTTTTAACATTTTCCTGCAGGACAGTTTTCAGTTTTGCTAGCAATGAATTTCCTCAGTTTTTGTTTGAGAGGTTTTATTTGTCCTTTATGTTTAAAGTCTCACTGGATTGGAATTCTAAGTTGATGTGTTTTTTTTCAATTTTCAACACCAAATATTTTACTACACTCTTTTCTTGTTTGATTCAAGAGAGGTTGTTGATTTTCAGTTTGTTCGGCATTTTTTCTTGTTAGGAGACAGAATGACAACTTGCAAGCTCTTTACACCCAGTGCTAAACCTGGATGTCACCTTGTGACTTACTCTTTATCCTTCAAAATACTTTTTACTGTTGGGAAATTCTGAACATCCATGCAATATTCTTAATTTTCTTAGAATTTAAGTTTTTAAAATGTTATCTTTATTTAATTTTCCTTGTAATTATTTCTTGTCTGATTAGCATTTTTAATATTGTCACTGTATTTGCACTTACTGAACATGTTATGGCAAATAGTATTCTTAAAATATCTCAAAATCAAACAGAGAAATGACTTTCCTACGTGATAAGACAATTAACTTGCTGTCATCACCATTGTTTAATGTATAGTATTTGCTCTACTGTAATTGCCTGTTCCCCCTCCTAATAGCTTTTTATCTTTTACCTTTATCTGATACCAAGCCACAATTTGACAAACATTGGCATTCCTCAAGTCCTAGTCTTTGCCCCAGTGATACACGATAGGGTGTACTGAATCAGGCTTAGTACTCTTTCCACGTCGTGGTTCAGGGTATTTTGGTCCTCGAGGATAGTGTATTTTCCTCTATAGGAAATCTGTTTGGAATTTAAGAATAAGCGGAATAAGCTTCAATATCTTAATTTAAATAATTTTGAGATGAAGAAGTCATGCCCATAAATTTACATAGCACATTAAGTTTACACCTGTCTGTTGGATTTATATTTTAAACAGCTTTACTTTGTGGTGTGTGTGTGTTTTGTGGTTTAGACAAATCGTATTGAAACATTTGGGTGCTTGTAGATATATTTTTATTAAAAAAACCATCTCACTACATAAGCAAAACATCAATTTGCATTTGTAACTGTGTGTAGAATGCTAACATGATTTCCTAGGTTTGGCAAATCTCTCCAGAAAGTGTTGGCCAGATGCAAATAGACTGTGTCTACATGATGCAAAAATATGTGGTTGTTATGAAAGTTGTGGTAGAAATCAGTATAGGTTGTTTGGAAGCAGGCAGATCACACTCCTAGTTGGTTTGAACAACTGTTCAGCTGGTTGTTCTGATGCTGTGTAGACATAACATTAGTCAATCAGAGAAACAACAAGTATTATTAAAGGTACAGTCAACAATTTTCTTTTTGTATATTGTGCTTTTTCTTTCCTGGGTTGATAGTTTATCTACATTGTTTTAGTATCCTAGAGAAATCACGTAGTCTCTCCCCTGGCTGGACTGTGCTGAGTTACTTCCCAAGCCTTCATTATGATTGAATACAGAGAATCACAGACTCAAAGTTGACCCCACTGCAGTTGAGGAGGAACATTTAGTTCTTGAGTGGAAAATACTCTAGATTAGAAATTTACACTGTTCTCTGCCCTTCAAAGCTATTTATGTGGTTCTGGGGAGAATATTTTTTTAAACACAGAGAATATCTGAGTCAGAGAGAAAAGCTTGGGTTTAAATGGAATTTTGGCCTTTTCTCCACAGATATGTTTCAAAAAGCTGGGAAGAGTCATGCACCAGTATATGGCTTAACACATATTTTAAAGTATTTTTTAAGTATTCTACGTTGTGTGGGAATTGTTTTGAGAACATTTAAACAGTGCTTTTGAGGATGGCTTTGCAGTGAGAGCTTATTAAAGAAAAAGGGTGGGAATTGATGTGGAATTTAGGTATGAATTTATGAGAACCTGTGAGTTAATTTGAGCTGTAGGGTGTAAATAAAACTGTCAGGTGACTTCCAGGTGCTAACATGGTTTCCTAGGTTTGGCAAATCCCTCCAAAAAGTGTTTTCCATATGCAAACAGAGTAGTATTCACTTTTATTTTTTCCATCAGCTAGTTGCTGGGGTAGTAAATAAACAAGATAAGCAAGTGACTATGAAATACAAATTTCCTGCAAGTGATTAATTGAAGTACCAGAATTAGTAAAATATTTGGTTATTTTGTCATCCAAAACAATGGAAACGACTACGTAACTTAAAATTTTATTTTACATAAATTTTATTTTACTTTCAAATTTTAATTTACATGCAAAACCAATATTTGGACATTGAAGGGATGTGAATCAAATCGGAGGATTGTTTAAATCCTGTGCTGCTTCTGTTTATCATATATTTCTTTACTAATTGCTATCTTCTCAGAGGTGGAAGAGGAAGAAGAAGGGCCTTCAGTGCAATGTTATGACTGATGGTTAGTGTTTGGAGGAGTTTAAACAAAGTGGTTAAAACAGGGTTCATCATGATCAGTGGCTTTCAGAGAGCTTCTTTCCCGTTTTGCTGGATAGTAAAATACTTGCGCTTACTTTGGCCTTGGTTGTCTTGTGTTCAATAGAAGTGGCCATTACATTTTTAATGCATTTTATCTTTAGTATATATATTGAGGTTAGCCCTGGGTAAGCTTTTTAAAAATTGTGCAGTTTGTATTCAGTATGTTATCCATTTTTCTTGACTGTTAGCTTTTTCCTCTTCAAGTGCCTTTTCCTTCTTTTATTCCTTCCCTCCTACCTCCATTCTCCCTTCCCTCCCTCCCTTTCTTCTTTCCTTTAACAAATACTTATTGAGCTTGACCTGTGTGCCAGGCATCTAGGTCTGCATATGTCTTAATGGTAGATGTCGTGGAGGAAATCTCAGTGTTCATAGCTGGCCAAGGACACAATTAGATGACTGTCTCTGTACTCATCAGATATCCAGCTGACTGGATTGGTGCAAGTCCTCTTCCCTTGGAGTCCTTGCATTAGTTATGGAAATTCTGCCATAAAATATCACCAATACGTAATAGCTCAAGGAAAGTTAAAGTCTTCTTCAGCTAGCAGTTACTTTCAAATGTTCCACATCAGAGGAGGGAGCTCTGCTCTACCTAGTCATTGAGAGTCTTGGCTGATGCCTGGCTCATCTGGTCTTCCATTTCAGCCTATATCCTATATAATAAAAACCTAATATGCTAAGTGTCCAGTCATCCGTTTGACCAATCAAAGTGTAATATGCTAATGATATGCTAAGACCGCTCAACTGCTTGCTATGACATGCACTGACCACCAGGGGGAAGACGCTTTGACCAGTAGATTAGCTTGCTGCTGGGATCTGGCTGATGGGGACTGAGCCAGATGGGCCCTAGAGCCCTCCCACGGCCCCTCCCTGGCTAGCCAACCTCCTGTGTCCTTCACTGGCCCTGATCATGCACAGGTGGTGTCCCTTGGCTTAGCCTGCACCCTCTCACAATCTTGGACCTCTCGGGGGATTTCGGAGAGCTGGTTTTGGCCCAATCCCGCAGGCCAGGCCAAGGGACCCCACTGGTGCTCAAATTCGTGCACTGGACCTCTAGTAAGGGGATAAAGGTGTGGGCTGTTGTGAGGATCTAGGAGTAGTATACCTAATTTTGTAGTCACACTAACTGCAAGGGAAACTAAGAAATGGAATCTAGTCCTGTGCCAGGAAAAAAGTGGGAACTGATTTTTTTTTAATTATTTATTAAATTGATTGGGGATTGACGTTGGTCAACAAGAAGTACACAGAGGTTTCATGTGTGGGTTTCTATGTTATAAGATGTCTATATTGCACTGTGTGCCCACCACCCAAAGTCAGATATTCTCCTGTCACCTCATATCAGGACCCCCTTCTTACATCCCTTTCTCTCTAGCAACCACCACTCTGGTATTTGTGTTCATAAGTTTCAGTTTTATATCCCACATATGAGTGAAATCATATGGTTCTTAGCTTTTTCTGGGTGGTTTATTTCACTTAGCATAATGTTCTCAAGGTCCACCCATGTTGTTGCAAATGATTTTTATCTACAATTAATGGTCATGAATTCACAGTCACGGATGGCCATCTTCAGCCAGAACTAACCAGTAGCTTACCCAAAGATGTACCCTGTTATAACTAGTTTTTACTTTAAAAACCTTAAAATATGCCCTGACCGGTTTGGCTCAGTGGATGGAGCGTCAGCCTGCGGACTGAAAGGTCCCAGGTTTGATTCCGGTCAAGGGCATGTACCTTGGTTGCGGGCACATCCGCAGGAGGCAGCTGATCGATGTTTCTCTCTCATCAATGTTTCAAATTCTCTATCCCTCTCCCTTCTTCTCTATAAAAAATAAATAAAATATATATTTAAAAACCTTAAAATAACTTATGACCCTTTTTGTTTCTGTTTACAAAAAGTTCTCCTTGCTCTTTGTAGGAGACTTAATATATATAGATATAATTATATGTAATATTTAATAAAATAGTATATACATGAACTATTTAGAATCACATAGCCCACAGAAAGTTATCATAATGATGTTGTATTTCTTCTAGCCTTTTATATGTATTTAAAAATATAATTGGGATTATTCTACATATAGTTTCAAATTATATTTTAAATTTAAAGTTAATATTTGAATATTTTCTCATGCCACTAAAATTATTTCAAAACATCAAGTTATGTCTTTGTAGATTTTTATCATAATAATGTACCATAATTTATATTGATGGAATTGGGGCTGTTTCCATTTTTTAAATTATAAGTATGATTTTGGTGAATAACTTTTAAACTTAAATTCATGCCTGCATTTCTAATTATGACCTTGGTAGACTTGTTGACTCAAAAGGTATGAATATATTTTAGGTTCTTCATACATATTGACTGTATTTTCAAAGAATTTTTACCAGTTTACTTTCCCAATAGCAGGAATAACAGTGCCATTATGATGCATGCAATTACCAGATGACCCAGGGAAATGAGAACTCTTGTTCTTATAAAAACCTATACAGGGATTTTCATGGAAGCTTTATTTATAATAACAAAAAACTGGAAACAACCTAGATGTGTTTTAATGGATGGAAAGTTAAACAACCTGTAGTATCTTCATATCACGGAGCACTACTCAGCAATAAAAAGGACAGAGCTATTGATGCGTGTTGAATTTGAATGAACCTCCAGAGAATTATGTTGAGTGAAAAAAGACAATAAAAAATTACAAAATGCTACATGATTCCATTTATATATACTTTTGAAATGAGAGCAAAATCAACGAGTTAGTAGTTGCCCTGAGTTAAGAATGGGGGAGGGGCAGGCAGGGACCTGAGTGTGGACATAAAGAGTCAACACAGGAATCCTTGGGGGGTGGGGGGGGGGGTGGACCCACCCTGCATCATGTATGGTGGATACACACACCTGCACATGTGATAAAACTGCCTAGAACACACACACAATTTAGTATAAGTGGGAAATTCAGAACAAGATTGGTGGTGGATTATATTAACGTCAGTATTTAGTTTATGTAATTGTACTATGTTTTGTCAAGATGTTATCATAGGGAAATTGGGAAAAAGGCATAATGAGATCTCTATTTCTTACAGCTGCATGTTAATCTGCAATCATCTCAAAAGGAAATGTTTTATTAAAAAACAATAATGCACGGAATTTATCATGTAACATTAGTTAGTACTTTCCACATAATAACAATTCTGTTATTTGATGGCTTTTCTGTTACTGTCATTAGGATATTGTCCCTTTCTTAACTCTACTATTCCTATCTGGTAGCTACACATTTAAAATATAGCTGAGACCTTTTTCTGTTTCTTTGTCCTCATTTTTTTTCTTTTAGTTTTTACTAATTTTACAGTACAGTAGCAATTCCTAAAATCATTTCTTCAGCCTCTTGTACTTTGGTGTGAAAATATGATTACAAATCTTTCACTGCCAAATTACTCTTTTGGGGCAGCATTGGTTGTCTTCGTGCATAATGAACTGGGCGCTCCGGTTTATATGCTCTCGGTCAATAAGTAGTGCTGTTAGAAATATTCTTTTATCAAAAAGAATATTATTTTATTCACTTATTTACTTTTAAAATTTTCTCTAAATAAGATATTAAGTTAATGAAATTTTTTGCATCCTTACTTTATAACATTTTACTGTCCTCATTCTGGGCCAAGCCCTTCTTTTCTTTCTTTATTCATTTGGTTATTTACCGTTTATCCTTTCTCACCGTTGCCCACTCCCGTACTCCGTATCCCATGGTCAGTGTTCTATTTTATTTATGCGTGTGTCCTTGTAAAATCCTGGAGGGCTTTTTTTTTTGTGTTTCACATTTACATAAATATTATATCTGTGTATTTTATATCTGTTTAAATATAGTTATTTGTGGATAAATTTGAGTATTAATTTGTTGAATTCTTTAAAATATTTAGCTAGAATTTTGGTTAGGATTCCACTGAATTTTTAGATTAATTTGAGAACAATTGAGCCTCTTCAGTGCTTAGTGCACGCCTCAGAAAGGCCTAAGTGATGGAGATTACACCTGATAGTGTCTGTGTTTCCTTCTGAGATTTTAACAAGGAAGCACTAGTATCATTTGCCTAATGTCTCTTTGATGATGCTCTTAGTGTCCAAGCTTGAATAATTTTCACTGCATTTTCAGGACAAATTGTTGGATATAACCTAACACTTAGATGGTTGTTATAATATTAACACTAAAGTTACTGTTATAATGCTTGTAAATGTTCCCTTATTATTGTATTGTATAATTTTCAGTTATAGCATTGTGTCAGAAGGATTTGAAACCCTGAATATATCTTTTTTAAATCATGTGGATAAACTTATTTGCATAAAGATCACCACACCTATGTCTTAGCTATAGCTAAAATAGTCCCAGGCAGATGGGCTTGGCTTATTTGGACTTCTCTTCTGCCAGTGATGTGTGCTTGACTTCAGTTTTCTGGGTGCTGTGGACAGAATTATGCCCCCCATATTCATATGTTGAAGACCTAACCCCCATGTGATAGTATTAGAGACAACATTTAAGGAGGTGGTTAAGTTTAAATGAAGTCTTGATCCTATAGAACTGGTGCACTTAAACAAGACACCAGACACCAGAGCTCTGTCTCTGCGGTGTGAGCACAGAGAGGAGGAGCCCTCTGCAAGCCACACAGGGGGTGTCTCCAGAGCCTGGCCCTGCCGGCTCCCTGATTCCGGACTTCCAGTCTCCAGAATTATGAGCATGTCTGTCTGTGGTATTTTGTTATGGCAGCTTGAGCTAAGACACTAAGTCTGACATCAGAGTGATTGCCAAGTTCATTAATGTGTATCAGAATCATGAGTCAGCTTTCTATTAGAAGACATTTTATAACAGTTTTGTTTTAGGTGTTTAGGCATTAATCAAGTAGTGAGCCTTGGGCTGTATCTTTCCCAGTTTGCTAACTCCTGTGGAGCTACATGAAATGTCAACTGCTGTTTCTAGCCATCTCGGTGCCTGACATCATGGTTGCGTTTTGTGCACCATTTCTTGTCTTTTCTGACACACAGGATATGAAATTATTTTGCTGTCTAATTCAGTTAGGTCAACTGTGACACTTAGAAAGCTGGGCTTCTGAAATGTAAAATAGCATTGTTATCCAAACAGCAAGTGGGAGTTCTTATTCTGGGTTCTTGTCCTATGAAGTTTGAAGAATAAAATTTGCGGACTGCCGAAACCGGTTTGGCTCAGTGGATAGAGCGTCGGCCTGCGGACTGAGGGGTCCCGGGTTCGATTCCATTCAAGGGCATGTGCCTGGGTTGCGGGCACATCCCCAGTGGGAGGTGTGCAAGAGGCAGCTGATCGATGTTTCTCTCATCGATGTTTCTAGCTCTCTGTCTCTCTCCCTTCCTCTCTGTAAAAAATCAATAAAATATATTTTAAAAAAAATTTGCGGACTAAGATTGTAAGCAAAAGCATGGGAATTTATTTCAAGCATACCAGGTATACAAACTCCCGCCTGGGGAGGGGTACCCAGATGGGTAACCAGTGAGTCTCTTTCTCTAAGGGGTTATAAATGCTGGCAGCTTCATTGTCTGTACATGCTGCTTTCGAATTGGACCCTTCTTCATTTTATGTCCCCTTGTGTTTTTTCCTAATTGGCTAATTTCCCCCTTCCCTGCCAGGTATCATTTTCAAAGTTTCAAAGCTCACCCCTGTGCCCCCCTTTCGTCTCCCCCTTCTCTTGTAACATTGTGCTGCTCTTGTAAGATAAACATTCTGGTGGTTTGTAGCTGGCTCCACCGGTCACATCACATAGGCATTCCTTTGCCATGGACCCTACCCTAACTGCCTCCCTTATCTCTAAATCCTCTCAGTATTGCCTGTACATCTTAATATGTTTATTTTTTTCTAAGAAGGGCCAGTTTAGGAGTCCAAGCCACCTAGAAAATTGTAAAATTTCACTTATATTATTATTTTTTTCTTTTAAAAAACTTTTATTGTTGAGAGTATTATAGATGTCCCTCACTGTCCCTCACTTTTCCCCTCACTGCCCTTCTCTACCTGGCTCCTGCCCCACCCACACCCAGGCCTTCACCACCCTTTTGTCTGAGTCCATGGGCAATGCATATATGCATTTAAGCTCTTTGGTTAATCACTTACATTATTTTTTATATCATGCACTTTTTTCCTCAGGGAGATATGTCATAGCAATTCAGTGTTTTCTCAGGTCTATTTTTATGAACTTATTATCAGTGATTACACATGCTAAATATTGAGTCAACCTAATGGAATATTGAGACAGCATTATAGGAGCACAAACACTGCTGTTGTCATTGGAGGAAGGAAAGCAACGAAAACTTAATGTGATAAACACTTTCAGGATATTATTTATCCTGGACAAGATACAGGTGAAGTCCTGCAGAGCTCAAATGCATTGCAGAAAATTGGCCACTGCTTTGCTCTGAGGATGTGTAGGTCACTTGCAGAATAGTTTAGTTAGCTTTTTATTTTTTTTACAAGCCTTTTAACTTCAGTAGCTCAGGCTTGTGCCTGCTATCAAATAAGTTTGGTTGCTTAGAAATAATCTGAGGTTAAGTTATGATAGCTATCAGAGACTTAATAGCTTTCTTTTTGTCTGAAAAAGAATAATTCTGGTTACTTCTATTTCCTTTAGTCAGCCACAGTTTGTGATATAAAGAAGGGCTTAGAGGCTAGATTAGAAAATGTTTCTTAACCTATAACAAAATGTTCCACATTAGCTATGTCATCTTTATGCTATTTTCTGGGACTTATGGGCTATTATGTTGTGAGTATTCTTACAAGAAGGCTTGTAAACAATTGTAGACATTTTTACACAATTGTAACCATGCTGTAGTTTGATGGTAAATCAGAAGACAGGTAATATATTTCACAGAAAGCCCTTTGTCATTTTCTAGTACCTTCTTGCCCTTGGCCATTTCTTTGTCTCCTTTGTTATTTACATAACAATAGGTACCGAGGATTTTCACTTTAAAAAATCCTATTCCCATTTATTGTTGGTAGGAATGCAAAATGGTACCATTTCTTTGGAAGACAGCTGGGTTGTTGCTTACAAAATTGAACATAGCTTTACCGTATGTGGCTGATACAGCAGCCAGGTTCCTTGGTATTTATTTACCCAAAGGATTTGAAAACTTATATCCACACAAAAGCAGCTTTATTTATAAATGCCCAATTTTGGAAACAACCGAGATGTTCTCCTGTAGGTGAATGGATAAATAAACTGGTACATTCAGATAGTGGGATACTATTCAGTGGTAAAGAGAAATGAGTTATCAATCCATGACATGACATGGAGGAACCTTAACAGGATATTATTAAGTGAAAGAATCCAAAGTATAATGACTGCATACTGTGTCATTCCATATATATATATACTGGAAAAGGCGAAACTATAGAGATAGTACAAAGATCAGTGTTTGACAGAGGATAGGGAGGAGGGAGGGATGAATGGATGGAACACAGAGGATTTTTAGGGCAGGGAAACTACTCTGTATGATACTATAAAGGTGGATATATGTCATTAGGCATTTGTCAACACTTATGGAAAGTGCAACGTCACCGGTTAAAAGTAATGTAAATATGGACTTTAGGTAATTATGATATGCCAAGTAAGTTCATCAGTTTCAACAAATGTACCACCTTGATGGGGATGTTAAAAAGGAGGGAAGCTATGCATATGTGGGAGTGTGGGGTATATTGGAAATATCTGTACCTTCCATTAGATTTTTCTGTGAACCTAAAACTGCTCAAAGTATAAATCATAATAAAAAAAAATCATGAATCTCCATTTGACTGGTATTTAGTCATTTCAAACCAGAGAGGTAAGTCATGAAAACCTGGCTTGCCTTTCTGGGGTTCCCTGCAAAGTCCTCCAGGGCCTGAGAACCATGATGGCTTAAAATGAACCCTGACAACAGGTTCATGGCTTTGTCTGAAAGAGAAGTTTGGTTCTGATTTAGTCCAAATTGGCTATGGGAAAGTTATAGAAGGAAATATTTCTTTGGTGTGGTAAACTGAAATTTACTGGCCTCCAAGGAAAACTCTGTAAGTTACTGGTTGCCTTGCTCTTACGTTTTGGTGCAATATAATGCCATAATAGGCAATGTAAAGCTGAAATGTACTACAAAGGAATTTCATATCATTTTTTTCTCTAGAGAGTTCAGATAGGATCAAAGTTAGATTGAATCAAGCTAGGGAAGCAATGCCATTGAACTGAGAAAATTTGATATGGCCAGACAGCATTAAAGAACTAATAAAATGAAATTGAGTGGTTGTGGAAAGACTTAGAAATTGGTAATGAAAACCTTTTACAATTCAGTGGCTATCATAAGTGTTAAATAATATTTATTCAGCACTCTCCTGTGTTTGGGTCCTTGGTTGCATCTATTTAATATTATACAAATTTATTTTTTATCCTCTGGAATCTATTCTTAAAAAAATTAGAATTTGAGGACAGAGTAAGTCATGGGACACATGCTTGAAGTTGGGTTAGAGTTTTTACATCTGAACTATCTGTGCAGGACATAGCTTCATATTCAAGATACATGCAAATGCTGTCACAATTATAATGGAAAACTGGTGCTGCTGGCCACCTGGTACAGTTTGGGGCCACTACTGTATCTTAATGTTTAGGCACCAGCAGTTTTATCCACCATAGATTTTGTAGTATCTGTGAAAATGTCAACACAGTGAAAAAACAAATAATATATTGGATTATTTTGAAACCAGTTTTTACTTATGGATCCCCTGATATGACTTGTAAAACTCCCAGAGGTTTGAGAACCACATTTAAAAGTACAAAAGTTCTAGTCTAAGATTTCCAAGAAGAGAGGCCATGCTCTTTCTTCTTAGCTCTTCCTTCTGTTTGATCTTGAAAGTGCAACTCTTTTCTTTAAAACTTTTTTAAATCCCGTAGCACTGGGAATACCTATATTCTTTAATTAAAATTTCCAGTTTTTTCTTTTAGAAGAATTACATTAACTTTTGGGAGAATATTACTTGCATAGTGGTTTTGTTTTTTAAAATATTTTTTTTATTGATTTCAGAAAGGAAGGGAGAGGGAGAGAGAGAGAAACGTCAATGATGAGTGAGAATCATTGATTGGCTACCTCCTGCATGCCCCCTACTAGGGATGGAGCCCACAACCCAGGCGTGTGCCCTAACTGGGAATCGAATCGAACCATGACCTCCTGTTTCACAGGTCCACACTCAACCACTGAGTCGTGCTGGTCAGGCCCTGCACAGTGTTTTGATTAAGGGTAAGAATACAATGATTTTTTTTTAATTGATGAAAAGTTTTGTACACTTTCTTAAAATGTATTAGCATTTATATAGATATCTGTGAAAGAATGCCGAAAAACTAGAGATATAGATATTTTCAAAAGTTATTAAAAAGAACATATTCTAGCATTACCAAAAAGCCTCTGATTTTCTGTAGTGATTATGTGTTTATTGGAATATAAATATTTTCTTCTTAGGTTTTTTTTTTTTGCTAAATTGAGCCATGAAATTATGGCTAATAGATAAATAATTATTTTTATTTAAAAAAATATAGTAGTTACAAGATATCATCTAGGCGCTCCTTCATTGTTCAGGACATCTGCTTACATCCCAGCAGCATATACACATTCCAGCTCACAGGGAGGAGAAAGGGATAGAAAAACCAGACACTTTTTACTTGAGAACACTTTTCTCTAGGGACGCATTTAACATGATATTTCAAGTTATATCCTATTGACCAGAATTTAGCCTAAGAGCCACAGTTGGCTGCAAGAGAGGCTATAAAATAGTATCTGTTCTAGACAGAAATATGCCCAGTTAACCATGACAACTCTTATCAGGAGGAAGGGGGTCAGCTTGAGAACTAACAGTGCTTGCCACATGCCTGTAGTTAGCCCCCTCTGTCTAAAGAATATGTGGTATTGTGTGTGTGCAGTTGGCATGCTCTTAACATTTCTTTCATTTGAAACACACAATCAGCACACATTTGTGGGCAACAATAACATTTTATAAGTATGAGCATGTTTCAAAATGATTATGTTTATGTAGTTGGCTTATAATGTATACTACATGTGAGGATTGTAATTGAGTTGCAAATATATAGAGGTTTAAACTTTTTACAAAGTACATTCACACCACCCACGTCAATCTTGTATAATCTACATAGCATTTATAAGGTATATAGGATAAAGGTACTATCCCCATTTCATTATGGAAAAATGGAATTATATGGGTTGATGTTGAAACTGGGATTAGTATTTATTGATCCATACTATTGGGCTATTAATAGAAGGGAATAATGGCATGGGTTTTTGAGAATAGAGGATAATTAGAAATAATTTATATTTTAGTTTGAATGATGATGTATCCTAGTGGGCATGACATTCTTTTCATTTGAAAATGTAGCATCCCAGAATCCATTTTTTCCCCTCACTCACCTGAGCAGTGATATCTTGGCCAGGGTCAGAGCCTCCCATTTTCCATTGCTGTGACTGTTTTCTCCTCCCAACAGACACATGGATTGTTTGGTGTTGCTCAGTAACCTAAGTTCTATAGATAAACTTATCCATCAACTTCCTTCCAACTGCAACGCACAAAAGTGCCCTACATATTAATTGCCTTTTTGACATATTCCCTGTATAAAATAATAAGAGAATTCAACTATCTTTGTTTTACTGTAATATTACTTTGTGAAAGCAGTACCCTGGTAAATATTGCCATAAACACAAAATGAAGCAAATGCTTTCAACAACTGACTCACATCGTGGTGTTTTGAGCTAATGCCATATATTGCTCTGGAGGACAGCATCTGTAATGTCTTCTCCAGTGGTCCTTCCGAAGAACACAAAGTTTATCTTCACAAACTTTCTGAAGATACCAATAGTGTAGTGAAGCTTGAGGTAGGGTGGGGGCTGGGAGGAGGGAATGAAAGGTGGTTATGAGGGACACCTAAAATACTGTCAACAGTAAAAAATAAACTTAAAATTTAAACATAGCAAAGGAGAAGAAAGCTATTGAGTCATTGACTGGGCCAGGAGCTGAACCTCCTATTTTTGAATTCTTAATTAAAAACTCAGATGTCATTGTTTAAATTTTAAACTCCTATCTGGTAAGAACTAAACTGATTACGAATCAAGGACTAAAATAAGATCACCTCGCATGAAGTTTATTTGATTTGAATAAAGTTATGTGTTGTAGGAACTAGTGATATAGCTTTCCATTAATATTAATAATCTCTACTTCTCTGTTCAGTAACATTAACTATTATTAAATCCTCTCTACATCCTGAAGCACATTCTCCCCTTGGTTTCTGTAACTTTACTGTCTTCCCCCCCCCCCCCCCCCCAAAGACTTGTCTGCTCCTTCTTGGTTTACTCTGCAGGCTCACCTTTATCCACCCAGCCATTGGATGGTAATGCAGGCACAGATCAGAATGAATTTAAATTGTTAAATAGTGTCACTTTAATCCCCTTCAATAATTCACTTTCTCTGGGTACCTTTAATATATAATGTGAAAGGCAAATATCGTTTTTTCTTTATCCAAATACAGAGAAGATGACAAAAATATTGAAAAGTCTGTCAGTTAACTAAATGATGACCCTCAACTATTGAGTTTTCATGCATTTCTCCGATGAGAATTTGAATGATTGAATGTAGAATTGTGGGGCTTTTGGCATGGATCAGTTATATAGTTTGTGGGTCAGAATGAATAAAATATTAACATCACATAACATGTAAGTTAATTACATTCTTATATATTTTTTAGCAAGCATATATTGTGTTTTCCTCTAGCGACAAATTTTATTATTTTGGGGTAAATTTCAATGGCAAAAATGGATATTTTTGATGTGTAATTTTCCGTGAAATGACAGTGGGAAACTGCAGATATCGTGAAATGAGAATGAACATTCACGCTCAGCCCTAGGCTCAGATAGTTTCTTTTATGGATTAGATTTATAAAATCCTGTAGAAATACTTTGTATCTGTTTTCACTATATATTTTAAATCTTATAACACATTTTATCCTAACCTACCCACTGGGAAACACTAATTTAGTGATTATTCAAACAATTGTTTCTCTTCCTCCCCAAACCCACCTCATTTTAATCCATTTGTTATAAAATGACTGTTCATTCTTACAAGAACACTTTGGAAACTAGAATTATTGGGGAAAAGTACACAGTTGGCAGTCATCTGAATAATTTGATTCATGCAAAATTCCATTTTGAACAAGGAAAATCCTATTCCACTCACTTATGTGTATTGGACTTATGTAATAATCTTGAGTAAATGCTTTGGCCACTTGGATGACACTGATGCAATTATTAACCTCCCACCTCCAGATATTATATACTCAAATGGAGTGTAGATAGCTGAGTCCATTTTTATTTTCTTTTGGCAAAACATCAACTATTATATATATGAGAAAAGAAGAAATAAGGAAGGAAGGAAAGGAGGCAGGGAGGGAGGATGGGAAGGAGGCAGGGAGGCCAGAAGGCAGGGAGGGAGGGAGATAAAGATGCTTAGCAAAAGCTTCCAATGGGAAAAGTGAGCAGTCATGCTAGAGCCTTGCCATAGACAGAGCAGGCCAAGTCTGCGATGTTATCAAGGAGCTTCTGATGGCTGCTCTTCTCATATATTGTGATAATGTTTGGATAATTCCTTATTCATTTGCACATAAGTTATCTATATATATAAAAGGCTAAGTTGACTCACACATGTGCAATACACATAAAGCTGGCGCCAATTGCACTATTGTGTTTCAATCTGTCATTGTCAATCATAAATTTTTATGACACTTCTATTATAGGGAAAGGGTAAATAGCGATATTAAAATATTTCTTCTAATTAATTTCCTTTCAATGCACATGAATCCATGCACCAGACACTAATATAACAATAAATAACATAACCCCTTTATTAGTGATTAATATTCCAAAAATCCTATAAAACAAAATATGTATTTATGCAAAGAATATTTAAATCAATAACTTGATATGTCGGAAATTATTCTGAACAATTCTGTAAAATTGGTTGCCATTTTATGTGCTTTGGAGCTTTTCTTATTTATTTCTTTGTTTTCTGTTGAAAGTAGTATAGATTATCTCTGAGGAGAGGAAGAATCTAGTCTGGGAGAGAAGACCTATGTGGCTTAACCATATTGGCAATATTTTACTTCTTTAGCTGGATGATGGATAAATAGGTATTTATAGTCTTATGCCTTTTTTAAAAAATAGAGGAATCTAGAGGAAGAGAGAGATAGCAACATCAATGATGAGAGAGAATCATTGATTGGTCATGTGCCTGACTGGGAATCGAACCATGACCTTCTGGTTCACAGGTCAATGATCAACCACTGAGCCACACTGGAATAGGAAAAGGAAATATTTATTCCTTTTGATGTAATAAATTTTTAATAAGAATACAATATTATAAAGCAGACTTAATAATCCCTTGCTTTGTGAACCTGAGCAAGTAAGTTGTATAATCATTCTGGATCTTAGTGGACTTTATGTAAAAAAAATTAACATGATAATTCATGAAGTCAGCAATAGATGGATTTATGGCCTGCTTTTGAGGGCTACTTCAGTTTTATGACCATTAATTAGATCACTTATAAATCATTCATCCTTTTAACCTTTATGAAGTAGCTAATGTTTACATGCATATGTCACTGCTTTAAATGTATATACTGGTAAAGTTAAGTTTATTATAAGATTTCTAACATTTAGAAGGAAGGTGCCTTTTCTAGAATCAGGGTAATAGGAAGTGAAAGTATTAGTTGTTTATTGTCTGAACACAATCTGAAACAGTGTACAATTAGATTAATTTATGGAAAATAGAATCAGAAAATGATAGAGCTGGAAGGAACCTCAGAGATTATCTAATTTGCGTCTTCAATTATAAATGGGGAAATGATTATAGTTCATAGTGGCCTTACACAACTAGTTAATGGAAGAGCTGGTACTAAAACTAAGATTTCAGAGCTTTTCTTGCCCTTTCCTTTCCTCTGTATTGGTATTTCCCAAAGTTCTTCTAAAATTCTTCAGATGAGTGTAAGGAAATAAACGACTAACAAACAATAACAACAAAAGTAGGATTTTGTGGTATAGTCACTTTTTGAAATTTTGCATTCTAAATCCTCCTTGTGGATTCACAACACACTCTAGTGTAGTATAGGCTCCGAGAAGACCTGCAGTGAAGGAATCTATAACTGTTTAATCCACTCTTTCCAAAAATGTTTAGCAACTAAGACCCTATTATATGAAATGGTACATTTTGAAGAATAAAGTTTGAACAATACTATGAAATATCATATCACTTTTTATTATCATGCAATCTAGTTGAATAATAGATGAATTTTAAAAATTTGGTTAATTGATATGGTAGCCTTGAGATCCATCTTAACCTAAAGACAGTTTCTCAATAAAGGGGTCAGTGTTCCATAAGCGCTTTTAAAACTTTCATTCATCACTCAAGGGAGGGACTAAAGAGAGAGAATACAGTCCTCTCTAGTGAAAACTGCAACATGCTCATGAAAATGGTAGTTAGTAATTCTAATGTAAATATAGGTGTTAGGCTATGGCAGAGGAAACAGAATTGAGAGAAGAGAGAGAGAGAAGAGGGATCAGAGCCATTTCAGAATGACAGGTTGTTTTAGACCTATCCTTGTCTCACAGAGGCACTCCTCGAGCCAAGTGAAAACATGAGATAGTTTCCTGAGGAAGATGATCAATGTGAGGGAAGGAGGAAGAAGGAATGACATCACACATAGACATGCTAAAGATAAGCCGGGCAACATGCCACTTCCTCCATGAGATATTTTTGAATCTCCCAACAAAATAAACTCTTCCATATCTAAACTCCTAAAAACTTTTCTTCTTTTACTCTGTAATTTTGCATAGCCTGCTTTTGAGTTTCCTTCAGTTAGTTGAGTACATGTTTTATCACTCCCAAGATATTGTTCTAGAGGACAAGGACTGTCTGTAGTTGTTCCCTTTGCTGAGTTCCATGGTGCTGGCAGATTACTTTGCATAAATCGTTCCTCAATGAATGTTTGCTTGATGAATACAAATATGACAAAATCAACAAGCATGCATTGTATACCTAGTGCATAACTACAGTTGAGAACTGATGATCCCTTCTCTCAAGAGGGTTACAGTTTACTTGAGGCAACACACTAGAAAAGAAAGGCTATTCTGTATTAAAACCTTGATATCAGACATTTCCATAAAAGGGACAGGTCAGAGAAAGCTTCAAAGAGAATATAGTGTTGAAAATTATTATTTATTGAAGGTGGTGTTGGTTGGGTGCATTACTTTCTGACTGCCATTTAAACAAATTATCATAAATTTAGTCTTAAAAGAATACAAAGTTATCACCTTACAGTTCTGGAGATCAGAAGTCTGAATTGAGTGTCATGGAGCTAAAATGAAAGTATTGGTAGAGCTGCATTCTTCCTGGAAGTTCCAGGAGTGATTCTGTTTCCTTGCCTTTTCTAACTCCTGGAGACTGCTTGCATTCCTTTGCTTATGGCCTTTTGCTGAATCTGCATACTACAACCCCTGCTTCCATCTTGAAATCCTCCCGACTTCCTTTTGTAAGGACCCTGTGATTATATTGGGCTCGACTAGATAATCCAGAATAATATCCCCATCTTAAAATCCTTAACTCTATCTGCAAAGTCCTTTTTGCCATGTAAGGTAATATGTTTGCAGTTTCTGGGGATTAGGGCATGGAAATCTTTGTTGGGGTCATTATTCTTTCTACCACAGTGGAGAATCAGCATGAGCTAAGTTCTGGAGGTTGAATAAAAGCATGCAGGGTATAAACTGAACAATAAAAAAGAACAAAAGAAAATGTAGACTACATGTTAAGGAGTGCGGCAAATGGAATTGCTGGTAGGCAGGTATTAGTTACAGAGGGCTTTACAGTTTAGGACAGGAGACTTAGATTTAATGCCTTTAATACCAGAGAACCACTCCAAGTCTTTAAGAAGTGGCTAGTGTTGTGAAATGGTATTTATTAGAGATTAGTCGTGCAGGATTTGTAGGAGAGCCTGGTAGAAATTTTGAAGGCAAAGTTTGAAGAAGGTTTAAATGTATAATTGGGTATGTTGTTGTCTTACATAGCTTTTTTTTTTTTTTTTAGATATATAGATACTTAATACACTTCTATAGATTTTTTTGATTAAAGAATTTATTTAGAGTGAAAATTATTAATATCTCACAAATCAGTAATTTGATATCTCTATTTGGATCCAGGTCTTGGTTGTCTTTCATGACCATGTAATCTCCGCAGCAAGGCTCTGACCTGGCTGTCAATCCGTGTTTCCTCCTTGCTTTCTTATCATCTCTCATTCTGCCTTACGATCTGTATTCCATGGCTGTCCTGAAGGGACTCTTCTTTATCTCTGGAGAAATCTCCTTTGAATGATACATGACTTTTTCTTTTAACTGTTTTAAACTTTCTTCATTAATTCTTATCTTTGTGATATTGATGCCTTCTTCCTAGGTGGAAGGCACTCGTATCAGATTGAATATTTACTTTTAATACATTTTAACTATAGCCTTTCTTGCTTTCACCTGGAAAGGGTGAACAGTGAATTGGATAAGAAGGAGTTACCTTTTCTAATTGTAATAGAATGTCTTTGGTGGTGGTTTTGGATTGTTTCTAGGCCATGGAGTCTTAATTAGATATAAAGTCAGTGTGAGGTGCAATATGTGCCCTGGCATCAGAAGGGAAAGGGCTGCGTGTATAATAGATATTTATTGTTTTTGCTTATCTAGCATCTATCCTTTGTTTCTGCTGGTAATAGCCCCTTCCATTCTTTCCCTATTACAGTCCATGAGTTTTGTCCTTCCTCTAACCCCACTCTTGGCCAATTAGTGTCAGAGTAATGAGTTATATAGTTGGCTTTTAACCTTGCTTCAGTCAATACAGGTTAGGCCTGGGACTTTTGCTAAAACTACTGGCATGAGGTGCCGACTACCAGGGTGATGAAACTGGTAGGATCTAAGTCTGAGGTGCTTGAAAGTTGGCATTAGAGAAAATTTCTGTTGTAGTGAAGCCAATGCAGAGGAAAGCAAAGCTATTAAAAATAAGAGTGTCTTAATCCTGGTTTAAGATTATTTGAACCTTAAATCCAACTAGGGCTGATGCTGAAAAGTTTCCTAGCATTTTGGTTTATAAGGCAGTCTATTTTCTTCATTAGTTATGCTGATTTTAGCTGTGCACCTATCAATTTCAATCAGGAGTTCACTTTAATATCATACACATATAATTCCCAGAATCTCGCTTGGGCTCCATGGTCTCTTCAAGGTCCTTCTCTGAAATGTTGGTCTTCTCCCTCAGTTTCCTCGCCTTGTACCCTCAGCTTGTACTCTGAGCTGGACTTTGGACTGCCTGATAATTTGCAGGGGCATAAAACTCTCTGAAAATGTGACATTATTAGTATTAGAACCAATAAATGTATTTTGCAAAATAGAATTTCATTGTCTCAATGAAGGTTGAAACCTGGTTGCTGAATCCTTTCTCATATTTTTCCTGTTTATATAATTAGAGGAATAGACACGTGGTTGACTCCAATTTATTTATTGCCATTATGGATCACACCCATATTTCAGTAGTGATGTGAATCCTGGGGTAGTTATAAAGAATACAGAGATGGTTTTGCTATAAGACACTTAAAAATTTTTTTAACACATGATATCCAGTAAATTATAGTTATCAGACATTACTAGTAAAACCCTTTGTTGGAATGCTTTGCACTTTCCAGAGAAGAGAAACTGAAATAACCTGTGAAACAATTAGTCACAAATACAGTCCTGGAGGATTTCGCCCATTCACGAGTGTTGTCTAACACACGTCTTCTTTGTAGCAGCAAGGCCCTGCCACCACTGTGCTTGGCTAGTTCACAAATCTGTTGCAACCTGTAGCTTCCCTGTCACTTCTCTGACTCTCCTCTCCTGCTAGGCTTTGTTTCCTGGCAGTAATTTAAACCTTCTGCTACTGCCATAGCTACTGCTGCTGGAACCGCCACAGCCACCTTGGTTTTGTGGTTTGGCAAAGTATTGGCTTCCATCACCATAGAGGCCAGAGCTTCTGCCTCTAAAGTTTCTTCCTTTCATGGGTCCAAAATTTGAAGATTAATAGCTATAATTGCCAAAATAATTGGAGGTTCTACCACCTCTAAAATTGCTTTTATCATTACTAAATCCATTACAGCCATCTATTTGCCAACATATCCACCGCCACCATGGCTGCCACCAAAGCCATCTCAACCACCAAAGATTCCTTCCGCAATCAAAGTTGTCATTCCTACAAAAACTACCTCTAAGATCACCTCGTTCCCAGAATCACTTTGACTTCTTTGGCTAGATGAAGCATGAGCCATCTCTTGCTTAGATAGGGCTCTCCTCACTTCACAGTTGTGGCCATTCACAGTATGGCATTTCTGAATAACAGTCTTGTCTACAGAGTCATGGTCATCAAAGGTTACAAAAGCAAAGCTTCTGTTTTACTACTGCCTCCATCAGCCATGCTTTCAATTACTTCAACTTTCCCATACTGTTCCAAATAGTCTCTTAGGTGACGTTCTTCAGTGTTTTCTTTAATACCACCGACAAGTATCTTTTTCACGGTTAAATGTGCACCAGGTCTTTGAGAATCTTCTCTTAAGACAGCCTTCTCTGGTTCTGTCCACCTCATGCGGCCCTGCATTCATGGCTACATCCATGAGGATAAGATAAATGCCCTCCTCAGTGGCATCGTGACAAACCCAAAGCCTCTGGAGTGCTTGGTGTTTGGATTTCTCACCAGCAGAGCCTGAGAGAACCCATTGATCAACATAGCTCCTCAGACTCTCCTCGCTCGTTTGAAAGCTCAAACCTCCCATAAAGAGCTTCCAGAGCTGTTTGGGCTTTTGGGGAGACTCTTAGAGATGATGACTGTGGGAGGAGAGACTCCAACGATGCTTACTCCATGGCCTCCAACAGCAGAAAGGTCTGATTTCAAGTTTTCTTTCTTTTAATAGTTTTCCATTATCATCATCCCATACAACAAAGAGGCGGAGGGAGTTAATCCCATTATTAACTCTTAGTAAGAGCCAAGTTTCTTTTGGTTTGCTGAAAATTGTATGCCAATAATAGCTTCAGTCCTTTTCTTTTGAAAAGACATACATTTTTAACACAGATGACAAAAAAAGAAATATTTACGAAGTAACACTACCTGCTTTGAAGATCTTTAACAATATGATAGACAGAGGGAGGGAAGATTTTTTAAAAAAATATTTTTATTGATTTCAGAGAGGAAGGGAGAGGGGGAGAGAGATAGAAACATCAATGATGAGAGAGTCATTGATTGATTGCCTCCTGTATGCCCCTACTGGTGATTGAGCCCGCAACCCAGGCATGTGCCCTAACTGGGAATCAAACCCAGGACCTTTTGGTCCATGGAATGATGTTAAATCCACTGAGCCACCACAACCAGGCAAATTTTTCTTTTTGGATAGATAATTAGAATGCCTTTTAATTAACATCAGGCCTCATATGTTTGATGATTTTATTCCTCAACACTTATACCTGCTATTTCTGTATTAATTGGTTTTATATTTAATTTTACTGTATGTACAAAGGCTACAGTCTATTAGATTTCAAAGAGCTATTAAAGGTTAGCCAACACAATATCCTACTCAGTAGAGGAATGTACTCTACAACATTTTTTCAGCAAATATTTTTGATCACCTGTTAATTAGCAGATATCTTGCCATGCATCAGGGAAGGCTAAAATCAAGAGAGCCCTTCTACCTCCCTGGAAGTGAACAGTCTATTGCAGTACCTTGTAGTAGAGGATAAAATAAATGTCTATGTTTGAGGTAAAGGAGCACTGGAGTAGGAGAGCTAACACAGGTGGCAGCAGCTGGAAAGGTCATTTTGAGGAGTAATATTGGAGCCAAGCTTTGAACATGAAGCTTAGATAATAAAGAACATGCCAGATGAAACTGCACCGTTGGTAAAGACTACTAATACAGGCTATGTGTGTATGTGTCAATCTGAGGACCTGAGATGTAAATTGGTCTTCTAGACAGCACGATCACCTCCAGAGTTCACAAAGCAGCAATTGAAATTGTGAAGAGTGCTTATTGCCAAATATTGTTGCCTATATATTTTGCTGAGATTTGCCTCCACTTTTTTAAACTACATTACTTAAAACTAGTCTAATTGTTCTTTCACATGACTATGTTTCAGATATTTAAAGGTGTTTCTTTTTTACCTTCTAAACTCAAAACTTAAAAGTTCCAGTCATTTAACCTATTCATCCTGCTCTTCTTGCAACACTCCAACCTCAGAATTGGGCTAGTCCAGTGAATAAGTAGCCTACCCTGTGTGTAGCAATATTCTGACCTTCTTCTGGATTCTATGAGAGGTCTAGGTGCTGAAAGGGCGAGGGCTATGCCCTCCATCTTGCCCCGTATCCTCCATGTTGGGGCAGCAGCCATGTGCTCAGGATAGTACCTTCTTCCCGGAAGCCCAAGCCTCTGCTAGCCATGCCCAGGATTTCTTTAAACTAACCAATGACAATCAAGGGAAGTGCACGCCATAGAGATGACCACATCCTGTGTAACGAGACACCTACTTGCGCCTGGCCAATCGGCAGGGCCCACAGTCCCCTCTCCTACCCTGACTCCACCCCCCTATAAAACTCCTCTTCATGCCGGGCTAGGCCTCTCTCTGCTTCCTGCCGCTGTGTCGGCGAGGTGGGGGAGCCGAGCTAGCTCAAATAAAAGACTCTCTGCTTTTGTATCGGACTCGGCTGGCTCCCTGGTATGGTCTAATGGGGATCTTGAAATCTGGGCATAACAGGTGCCACTTATGATTGCACTGAAATTTTTTAATTTTTCTCACTGTTAATTACCTTATATTATTGGCATATATTGACTTTAAACCCCATAAATTGCTTTTATATGATCTACTACTGGGTGATCCTGTCCAATCTTGTTATTGTGCCCGTAACTTTTTAAACCTTAGAACAAGATTTTACATATATCTTTGTTCAATTTAATTAATTTAATTTTAATATAGGTCTTGCCTCATTAATTGTAGAGATGCTTAAATTTTTATACTGCTTTTCTACAATGTCAACCCCTTATGTTTTTATGTGATTATTTTTATTGGGATGGCATTGGTTAATAAAATTATATCGGTTTCAGGTGTACAATTCTAAATACATAATCTGTATATTGTATTGGGTGTTTACCACTCCAAGTCACATCTCCTTCCATCACCATTTATTCCCCCTATAGGCTCTTCTACCTCCCCCCACCCCTCTCCCCTCTGGCAGTCATGCTAAATGCTTTATATGCTGTATCACTGAATTCTCACACCACCACCATTATCCCCACTTACGGATACCTCAGTTTCCTCATCAATTACTGATGAGGAAACTGAGGTATCCGTAAGCTCTTTGAATCCAAAGATTATGCCTATATTTCCACTACCTTAGTCCGTGATACATAGTGAGCAATCAGTAAACAGATTTAAATGAGTGAATAGTGGGATAAAGAACAACTAACATAAATAAAGATGTCATTGCCTATTTCTGAGAATTGGCAGATATTTTAGCTCCCTAAAGGAGTAGCCCAGTAGCAGTAGCCCCTTTTGAAAATTAGCTAAGTAATTTATATGGGGGAACTCAGTATTAGTTATATGTTGAGGTGCATGGGGTGTAGTTTAAAGAAAGCTTTGTTAACATTTAAACTCAAGGGAAGGCACTATTTATGGCTTATGGAAATTTAGAGGATAGATATGATCTGTGCTCTTTCAAAATGAATTTCATGTATTGAAAAAGGTTTTAGTCCTATCAAGGAGTAGCAACTTAATTGATTGCTGGAGGTTGTTACTGAAAGATAAGATTCTTGTTATCTGCATTTCAGAAAAGACTGTCCCCTGTGTTCTTCCATAGAGAAATAGATAGCAATTCTAAACCACTGAAGTGCACACCACTGATACTATGCATTTTAATTGAGTGACTTGGCTCTTCACCTTAGTAATCAAAAAGACTTGGAGCCCCATGGAAGCTCCTGATTTAGCAAACAAAGAGAACAATGTCTTTATTACCCCAGGCCAAGTAAAAGAAAAGGTACAGCTGTGCTAACACAACCTACAGGACCAACTGCAGAATGACATTGGAAACTGGTGATTTTCAGTCACTCATCCACATTCTCTTTCTGTATCTAGCTGGGCATGGAAAATTTCATTTTTCCTTCAAATTCTTGTCAACTCATCAAAATTTGTCTTTAGTTAAATAGTAACAGCGATTTCCACATTCTCTGAAGCCCTATATTAAAATCATTAAATGACAAGTATGATTCCTTAGGGAATTTTCTTTGATTGAATTTTTTTCTGATAGGAGAAGTACCCTTTCATCCTTTCTCTCTTCTCTCTTTTCTTCTTCTTCTCCTCCTCCTCCTCCTCCTTCTCCTTCTTCTTCTACTTTCTCTCTCTCTCTCTCTCTCTCTCTCTCTCTCTCTCTCTCTTTCTCTCCTCCCGCCTTCCTTCCCTCCCTCCCTTCCTTCCTTCTTTCCTTTCATTTTAGAGCTCAAAGTTGAATTAGAGATCATCTAATTCAGCTTTTTAGTTGGAGGCCAAGATAGGTTCGACAGTGCCAGAGGCAGAACTACATCCTAGATTTTCCTGATCCAGGCCTTTTGGCACCAGGCATACGACCTCCTTATAAGTGCTAATAAGAGTACAAACAAATGCTATAAGCCTTGAGCCATAGATGCTGAGCATTTGCTGTGTATAACGTGCTATAATCAGTGTTGTGGAGGAAACCAAGGTGAATGAGACAAAGGTTATTTCTTCATGTAGTTTGCATTCTACCAAGGGAAATAAGTCGTATTTGTAATAAGTATCACCCGAAGAGTTTTTTGTTTTTTTTTAAATCTTAGGTAAAAAGAATCAAGTTTAGGGTTATATTTTACTTCCCTCTCTTTTCTTCTTATTACATAGCTCTTTAACTATAAGTTTGTCTTTGAGGCCCAGGCAGGGACTGTGGGCTGACATAGTCAGGGTCAGCCACATCCACCTCAGTCCCTGGTCACACATAATTCACAAATGCCCCAATGTTGGGGAAATCCCCTAACCCCTTAGTTTACAGAATATAGTATTTTCAAAAGAATTCTCTAGAAATCTAAAAAAAGAGAGAGAGAAGCATAGAAACAAAGAACTGTTTATACTGATCAGGTTTCTTGAATCAGTATAATGTTTCTGAAAGTGTGGTCAGAGATCTGTTTGATCAGAGCAGTTTACAAAGCCCTTCCATGCCTGCCTTCTCTCACGCCAAACCCTCAGTAAGTTACCCAGAGAATTTCTACGTCTGTTCCTTTCCTTATCCCAGTTTTGGGTCAAGGAAAGAATTGGAACAGAATTTTCCAGTCACTCCAGCAAAACTGTAGACTATAAAACTGTAGACATTAACTTCCTAAGGGAGAAAGCAATCATTACCTTTTTCTGAGTATTTCCAATGACACAAACAAAAGTCTTAGCTATTTTCTTCATGCCTTCAGTGAGGTACGCTTCCTCCAGTTTCCACAGTAGAAAAGGCTATTTCTTCCCCAAGATTTACATTAAATTCAAGAGCTGTTCAGAGGGAAGAGAGAGGAATTTATTTGAGATGTGGCTAAACAATAACTATGATAATGATGACAACAATAACAATATCAGCTACCACTTAATCTCCTTCTTGTAGCAGAAACTAATGTATTACCTTTATTCTCTATAATTTATTTAATGCTTATAACAGTTATATGAAAGTCTAATAGTATTGTTTTCATTTTACAGATGAGATGCTAAGTAATTTGTCCGAGGTCAGTAAGTAGAAGATATGTGGTTCCCACACGCATCTCTGACCTCAAGCCATGCCATACATGCTTTCCACTATTAACGATGCATCTTTTGAAAAAGGGGTGGGTTGCGTGGGGCGACCGATGCTCGCGCTATCTTGCTTTCTCAGTGCACTTAAGGACATCTGTGTGCACTATCACAGCAGCTTGCTTCCTTTCAGGAGGAAGAAACGGCCAACTGCGTAATTCCTCAATTTTAGTTTATTCTGTCTTTAAGCACAATTTTTTTTCCAGTGCTTAATGAGGAGGACACCCAAAGAATATACTTAACACTTGCTTTTATAAATTTCTTCTTTTCATTGTTAGTTTTATTTTACAGAAAATTTGGCATAAAAAAATCACACTACAAATGGTGATTTTGACTATATGCAAATTAGACTTCAATTTTAAAAAGTAGGGTAAAAGCTAATTTTAGCTGATGATAAGCGTTGGTAAGAGACTAACACAGGAAAATGAGATAGAGCAAAGAAAACGTTTTTCTTTTTTTTAAACGAGTGATTTTCTCATATTCGATTCTGAGCATTTCATTTTTAATAGCTTGTTTGTTCAAGAAAAATGCAATTACCAAATTTTGATCTTGCCTAGGCAACATATAAAAGGAAACTCCAATTTTAAATCCTATCCTTCCACACACTTCTCTGCCTTCAGAGCCAGGGATGGAAAAGCATTCTGATCTTGCTAACAATAGCTATGACCACTCTGGATGACATAGCCCAAACTTGCATCTGAAGTTTGGTGCTTTGGGGAGGGGAATTGTTCTAGGATTGAGACTTGATGGGCATATTGCTGACAAATGGCAAGTGTATGGGGAAGCAAAAGCTCCTACCAACAAAGAGACACCGATTCACATCAATATAGGGAAAAAAGAACACTGCTTCATTACCGGGTGAACACTACAGAAGAGTACATGCATGTGGGTAGCCCTCAAAACCAGGAAGTCAGGATGACCTGTCACACAAGTTATACTGCTAAGTAGAAGAAAATACAATAGAACTCCTATTTCCTCTGTTACATCTCAAGATAGGTTCCTAGGTTAACTCTAGAGCAGCGGTTCTCAACCTGTGGGTCGCGACCCCTTTGGCGGTTGAACGACTCTTTCACAGGGGTCGCCTAAGACCATCCTGCATATCAGATATTTACATTACGATTCATAACAGTAGCAGCATTACAGTTATAAAGTAGCAACGAAAATAATTTTATGGTTGGGTCACAACATGAGGAACTGTATTTGAAGGGCCAGAAGTTTGAGAACCACTGCTCTAGTGGCATATGTTTCTGTTTCAGATGGTGATGAGACCCACACACCTGGAGAAATCTTTTCACTGTAAGATGAGACTGGGCTTAGCTCCTCCTTGCAGAGGGCCATTTTTATTCCAGTGAGTGAGAGCAAGGACTCAAGTCCAGATTTTTCCCCGCAAAGAGACCCTTTCAAAAGGGAAAGAGAAGGCAGCTGCTTCCTTTTCTTTTATTAAGCAAAGCAAATTCTTCTTCATCTGCCTCTCCTCCTCCTCGTCCTCTTCTCTCCTCCTCCTTTCCCTCCTGCTTCTCTTCTCTTTCTTCTCCTTAAATCTGTCTCTATAGTAAGAAGGGTGGCACTTTCCTTTTCTGATTTATGACCTATCCCTTGGACTGGGGTCAAGCTGAAATGAGGGTCAGCATAGATACTTTGAAGCTATTCATGATGGCATTATACATCCAGTGACAGCAACAGAAGATGCACGCTTTTAAATTTGTGGGTAAATTCAACCATTATAACAGTCAGTGAAAGTACAGACAATACTTTCTCGACTCAGCCAAGTATGAGAAAGGGCAATAACCAATACAGGTCTCAGAATTTGTGTCCCACGATCTCTGTACAGTCTCTTCTCGCATATGTTCTCCACCCACGGCAGGTTAGATATAATGTGTGAAAATGTGCAAAATGGGGAGAGTTGCTTCTAATAACAGCAAGTGTAACAAGCCTGATGTCTGTGGAGCTATACAGGAAACAACCTATAATTTAGAAGATAGGAACTCTAAGGATATGAACATCAAAATATGTACTTTATAGAGATATATAAAGTGCTGAGTTAGCTGTCTTATATTTTTCTCTAAAAGCATTATTGTATTTCACTGCAGTACAAAAATCAGTGTTTATAACATTACATTAAGTTTTGAGAAACTTTTGGGGTCAGGGTGATCTGCATTAAATAGCAGAGCAGTGTATGTGCCTATGATAAGCTCATTTTAACCCACAATGTTAAAATTAAAGCATATTTTGGTATTTAAAGACATGAACTTAAGTAATTCACAAAATCTAGACATGTTGGATAGTAATAATAGCTACTTTTATTCAAAGCTATTTTGAGCACTTTACATGCATTAGCACAGCTATTTTCAATCAGTGTGCTGCAAGAATTTTCACAACATGCAATACCTGACTATTAGTCAGGGCAAGGACCTCTTTTCCCTTAGATTGTCAGATAAAAAAATGACAACAGCCAACACAACAACAGCCATCTGGTGTGAGTGGATAAAAATTATACCTATTTTTTGTCAGGCAAAAGATATAGTATATTTTTGGTGTGTTGCAGAATTTCAGTAATTAGCTTATGTGTGCTATGAGAGGAAAAAGGTTGAAAATCGCTGCATTAGCATGTTATTTGTATGCTAAATCAGATGAAACTCTTCCCATCTGAGCTAGATTATATTATTCTCTACCTAGTTTTATTTTTAATATCATTATTTTTCAGGTAATCTTATTTCATTTTTAAAAATGCAGGTCCAGTTTTTTTGACCATGCCTTTTCATAATAGATGCTTTATAAACTTTATGGATTTAATAATTAATTAAATTCATTTTAAAATTTTATTAGCATTATGTTTTATCTTGTAATTTATTTTTTAATGGGGGAGGGATAGATATGTATGAGATTCTGTAGAACAGTTATATGAATTAAGTAAGCATGGATGGCTAGCTCAAGTTAAATATGGAACAATGTCTATTATCTATTGGTGATAAATTGCTATTCTTTAGGGAAGTTTAAATATTCCTATTTTTAAAAAGCTTTAAAACAAGACTTAATTTAGATTTATTTACTTATTTTTCCCGTAGACTGATAGTGACTGACTCATTTTGGTGTTTTTGTTTGTTTCTTTTTAAGTTTTATTTTTCAATTACAGTTTTGCATTGACTATTGTAAAATTCAGTATCATTTTGTACCAGAGGCCCGATGCACGAAATTCTTGCAAGGGGCTCGGCCCTCACAGCCCTGGCTTCATCCGGAAGGACGTCCTGAAGGTCATTCGACTGTCTGGTCTAATTAGCATATTACGCTTTATTATTATAGATTAGTTTCAGGTGTACATCATAGTCGTGAGACATCATATACTTTACAAAGTGTCCCCTCTGGTATTTACAGTACCCGCATGGCCCCCTACATAGGTCTTAATTTGGATTTAAAGCTGCCAATTCTGAACAACTGTGGTTCACAATTAGGTGTCTGATAATTTAATTTTTGATGTAAACACATTTATAGTTACTGCACTCTTACCTTTCATTATAATCTGAATTAGTTAAATAATTTTACATAATGTCAGTAGTAAAGTATTATGACAGTAAAGTACAGCCCCTAAAAAATACGACAGAAGGAGGCCAGCACTAATTGTAACATAGACTTTTTAGATTTCCTAACTTACTTACGCTTATATGTGGTCAAAAAGTCCTCCACTGAGTGGCTGTGGTTTCAATAGGTCATTTTTTTTTTTTAAATATATTTTATTGATTTTTCACAGAGAGGAAAGGAGAGAGATAGAGAGTTAGAAACATCGATGAGAGAGAAACATCGATCAGCTGCCTCCTGCACATCTCCCGCTGGGGATGTGCCCGCAACCCAGGTACATGCCCTTGACCGGAATCGAACCCGGGACCCTTCAGTCTGCAGGCCGACGCTCTATCCACTGAGCCAAACCGGTCTCGGCTCAATAGATCATTTTTAAATGAGCTGTTTGTTATCTATGCAGATGACAGGTTTCTTTACAAAAAACTATTCTGTAAGTAAAAGGGCTTGGGGTGTCTGCATTTACATTTTGACCTCAAGAAGTGTGTGTGTGAACTTAGCACAATGATTTTGCTAGCTGTTTCCTAGATCTAGGACTAGAATAACATTGGCTACCAATGACCATTGTCTGAGGAATGGTCCCACCAATCTGCATTTCATCTTTGTCTTATAAATTCTGGTATTCAGTCTTTAGGGGACCAGTCATCATAGACACTTAGAATTCATTCTAAGTTCAGACAGATTTAGGTTAAAATTCTGGCTCTACTTCTTGATCATGTGTCCTTAGATATGTTTCTTAATCTACCTTACTGTCAGTTTTCTAATTTATATGACAAAGATGATAATGGTACTTTTTTTATAGGGTTGTCTACAAGATTAACTTGAATAACTCACTAGAGTTGTGCTTATAATATACTTCGTACGTGATAATTGTCACCATTATTGTGCCCTGAGTCCTTTACTATAGAATTCTGCCAAATACTTTCAACTTCAAAAATTGCTCCTCATGCAAAATGATCTTAATCTGGTTTTTGTGTCCTTCCAAATAACATTATTCATTTCTTCAATATAGCTGATAGAAATCGGGTAGATCTTAGAAGGAAAGCATTTTAATTATATTAGTTTTTACTGAGCTGTGAGTCACTGGTAGCCATAACCCTTCAAGCATTATTAGGTTTTTTAAGAAGATATTTATTATTTTTCTTCAATGTAATCCCTAATTGTTAAAGATGTAGGCAAGTAAATAAATTGAAATACAGGTTATAGGTAATGTAGGGAAAAGGTACTTTTGTGGCACACTGTCATTCAGGTTTATTGGCATTACTCAGAGGCTTATCTTGGCTTCAGCAAAGAGAAGTTTAATTTTCTATCACAGTTTTTTTTTTCTTTTCTTTCTTCCCTTTCTAAAGCATACATTCTCTAAAAAGTATGAAGTCTTTGGCAAAGGCAATAAGTCCCAAGATAGGAGGGAAGGGTTTGGGAAAGGATGAGGTGTGTTGGAGGTTGGGAGAGCAAGGTATGAGAAGCCGTGGTGGCTAATCTTATGTAATTCTCAAGGTTGGAGAAATAAGTACATTAATTCACTGAACACTAGGTTTGGACATTTAGGTAGATGGGTATCAGTTCCTTTAACTAATTTTATAGGTAGTAAGTAGTCAATTTTAGGAGAAGCACACGCATTATTTGGAGGTGGGCTTGTTTTCTTTGCAGTGGAAAGCGCTGTGGGGATTAGTCTTCACTGTTTAGATTAAGTGAATAGAATGTCCAGATAATGACTGATTTTCTCATAAAGAAAATTTAATTGGCAAGTAGGGAAATTGGCAGAGCTCTGACTTCTACTTTTGGCAGCAGAGGGTTTAGAAGAAAGAGTAATGGGAGGGAAAAGGAGCTGGGGAACACATTGCTGCAGGTACTCCTTTTAGTACAGTGTGAACAGCACTGCAGTTGCCAGGATACTTGCCCCAGAGACATAGCTGAAGGTGCCGGCATGCTTCTCAGATACTTAATGGAAATTTCGACTACCTGCAGACACAATTTTGCATAGTGAGCCAAGAAATACTAAACATAATAGGGTAGAGTAGAATGGCATTTTCTAGTTATAAAAAAGCTTTTACATTCATTATTTCACTTATTCTTAAAAAGTAATCCTTGAAAATAGGCAGAATGGATGGTTTTACCTCTAAATTACAGGCATAAAAATGAGATTATCAAAAGTTATATAGCTTCTTAATAGTAGAATCAGGAGAAAAAACACATAGGTTTTCTCTATTTTTTGTGTTTCTTTCTATCCCATTACTTTTATAAAAAGATGATAAAACAAAGCAATTTCCATACTTCACTGGTGAATTCTACCAACCATTTAAAGAAGAATTCATACCAGCCCTCATAAGCTCTTCAGAAAAATAGAAGAGGAAGGAAAACTTCTGAAATATTCTATGAGGCCTGCATTATTACCTTGGTACCAAAACCAGACAAAAACATCACAAGAAAATAAAACCACAGACCAGTGTTATGAGTATAAATACCAAATCCTTAACAAAATAGTAGTAAACTGAGTGCAGCAACATATAAAAATATTTAGACAACATGACCAAGTTAAATTTATCTCAGGAATGCAAGGTTTGTTTAACATCTGAAAATCAATCAGTGTAGTGCACCTTATTAAAGGATTAAAAGACAAAAACCTCATTATCATCTTTATAAATGCAGAGAAAGCATTTGACAGACCAACATCCTTTCAAGATCAAAATAGTAGGCTAGAGAAGCAAACTTCCTTAACCCACTAAAAGCAATCTTCCATAAAATCACAGTTAACATCAAAACTAATGGTAAACGAATGCATGCTTCCCTCTTAATTTCAGGAACAATACACATGTCTACTGTCACTTTTTTCAGCATTATACTGGAGGTTCTAATCAGGGAAATAATCTAAGAAAAAGATAAAAAAGGCATTCAAATTGGAAAAGAAAAAGTATAACTATCTGTATTCTCTAATATGATGTTCTCCACAGAAAAACACTAAAAATTCCACAAAAATATTTAATGAATGTTATAAAAGTTGTAAGATATAAGATCAATATGCAAAAATCAATTGCATTTCTCTACATTATCAATGAACAATCCAAAAATTAAATTAAGAAAATAATTCCACTATAACAGCATCAAAATAAGTAAAATTTTTAGGAAAGAAATATAACTAAAGAAATGCAAGATTTGCACACAGAAACTATAAAATATTTTGAAAGAAATTAAAGATCTAAATAACAAAAAGACATTTATAAATTGCAAAACTCAATATTGTTAAAATGGCAATACTATCCAAAGTGATATACAAATTCAATGTAAGCCCTATAAAAATTTCAGTGTTATTTTATTTTAAAGGAATTAGCAAGTTTATCATAAAGACATGGGAATGCAAGGGACTCGAAGACCCAAAACACTCTTAAAATGTGAAGGACTCACACCTCCTGATTTGAAAACATTTTGCAGTGTTCCAATAATGAAGACAGTATGGTTCTGGCATAAGGATAGGCATATAGACCAATGGAATAAAATTGAGATTCATTTATGGTCAACTGTTTTTGACAAAGGTCCTGAGATAATTCAATAGGGAAATAATAGTCTTTTTTTTTTTTTTTTAACAAGTAGTGTTTGAACAACTGGAGAATAAGTTTTGGATTCCCACCTCATACTATATAAACAATTTTTGTTTTTCCAAAACGGATCTTGGACCTAAATGTAAGAGCAATAAAGCTCTTAAAGATTGAAGAGAGAAAATGGCAGCTGAATAGGCAGACTTGTTATGTACCTCCTCCCAGGACCAGATTGGAAATACAACTAAATTGGAGAACATTCACCTGGAATTACCAACTGAGGTCCAGCTGAGGAGAAGACATATCAAGGACGGCCAGAAAACACCTGGAGACCACACCTCCACAACAGCTTGACTTGCATGATGTGGTCGGGGTGAGCCACATAGCCAGCCTGAGAGGAGATTCAGTCCACGAACAAGACAATAACAGTCAAGACCCAACTACAACAGGAGAACCCAAATAACTCACACAAGAGACTTTCCTAGAGCACCCAGCTTAGGCGACCTAAGAGACTGCACCATTGGGTCCCACAAAACACCTACTACATAAGACCACCCCACAGAGCCTGGGAGTCATAGCAGTTTGATCTAATACATAGAAACAAATAAAAAGGGACAGTAAAAATGGGAAGACAAAGAACCCCCCAAATGAAAGAAAAGGAACTAAATGAAATGGTGGCAAGCAATTTGCAGATAAAGAATTCAGAGTAATGGTAATAAGGATGCTCAAACAATTCAGTGAGAACCACAAGTAACAATGAAAACTACAACTTAGAATTATAAGGAACTTAATGAGAATTATAAGTGATTAAATGAGGAATGGCATAACTGATATAAAGAACACCCTAGAAGGATTCTACAGTGGACAAGAAGAAGCTGAGGAACGAATCAGTGAGTTAAAAGATAAGGTAGGAAAAAACAGCCATTCAGAGCAAAAAATGGCAAATAAATAAATAAATAAATAAATAAATAAATATTTTAAAAATAAAAAGCAGGAAGTGAGTTTAAGGGAGCTTTGGGGTAATATGAAAGGAAACAACAATCAATCATAAGGGTACCAGAAAGAGAAGAATCCTAGCAAGGAATAGAGAACCTGTTTGAAGAAATAAAGGCAGAAAACTTCCCTAATCTGTTGAAGGGAAAAAGTCACTCAAGTTCAGGAAACACAGAGAGTGCCAGCCAAGATGAATCCTAAAAGACCCACAGCTAGGCACTTAATAATTAAAAAGGCAAGCATTAAAGACAAAGAAAGAATCTTAAAGGCTACAAGAGAGAGAAAGAAAATTACCTACAAGGGAACTCCCATTAGACTGTCAGATGATTTCTCAATAGAAACAATTCAGGCCAGAAGGGAGTGGCATGAAGTACACAAAGTAATGAAAACCAAGGGACTGAACCCAAGACTACTTTATCCAGCAAGGCTGTCATTCAAATTTGAAGGTGAAATAAAGAGCTATGCAGACAAAAAAATTTGAAGAGTTTATTACCACCAAACCAGCACTGCAAGAAATGCTAAAGGGACTGGAGAAAGAAGAAATAGAGAGAAGAGAAGAACAGAGGCATAAAAAGTAAGAATGAAAACAAATAAATACCTACCAATAATAACCTTAAGTGTAAATGGCTTGTGTTCCAATCAAAATACATAAATTAGCTGAATGGATAAGGAAACATGACCCATATTTGCTGTCCACAAGAAACTCACCTCAGAACAAAAGACTCATAAAGAATGAGTCTGAAGGGATGGAAAAAAATTTTCAGGCAAATGAAAAAAAAAGTGTGTGTGTGGGGGGGGGGGGGGCAGGGTGAGGGCGGCGGGGATAGCAATACTCATATCTTGCAAACTAGACTTCAAAGTGAAGGCCTGACAAGAGACAATGAAGGATACTTCATGTTACTAAAGGGATTGATATTACCTGAGGATATAACTCTGGTAAACATATATGCACCCAATACAGGAACTTCCAAATATAGAAAAAAACTTCTGGAGAATTTAAGGGAGAGATAGACAGCAATACAATCATAGTAGGGGACTTAACACCCCACTGACATCACTGGATAGATCTTCTAGACAAAAATGTCAATAAGGAAACAGTGATCCTAGATGACATACTAGATCAGATGGAATTAATCAACATCTTCAGAACATTTCACCCCAAAGCTACAGAATATACATTCTTCTAAAAGTGCACATGTGATATTTTCTTTTTTTAAAATATATTTTATTGATTTTTTACAGAGAGGAAGAGAGAGGGATAGAGAACTAGAAACATCGATGAGAGAGAAACATCAATCAGCTGCCTCTTGCACACCCCCCACCGGGGATGTGCCTGCGACCGAGGTACATGCCCTTGACCAGAATCGAACCTGGGACCCTTCAGTCCCCAGGCCAATGCTCTATCCACTGAGCCAAACTGGTTAAGGCCACATGTGATATTTTCAAAGACAGACCAGATCTTAGGACACAAATTAAGTCTCTACAAGTTCAAAAAGATTGAAATCGTATCAAGCATTTTCTCAGATCACAATGGCATGAAGCTAGAAATCAAGTACAATAAAAACACTCAGAAACACTCAAACCCATGGAGGCTAAATAGCATGTTATTAAACAACTAGAGGCCCGGCGCATGAAATTCATGCATGGATATGGTCCCTAGGCCTGGCCTGTGATCAGGGCCATCTTCCCCAGCTGCCAGCAACTGGCCCTACCCCCTGCAGCCACCCACCTCCAGTTGCTTGTTCACCATCCGGTGATGGGAGCCTGCCGGTCAGGGGAGGGACTGAGAGGTTGGCTGTTCCCACCCTCACACCATCCCCATCCCTAGCTGCCACCCACCCGTGGTTCCCCATTTGGCATCAGGTGATCGGAGCCTGCAGGCCGCGGGGGAGGGACCAAGAGGTTGGCTGTTCCCACCCGCTCGCTGGCTTGCACACCACCGTGGGTCACCCTTTGTGTGTGGGGTGACCGGCGATGTGGGGGCCTTGGCCTGGCACGGCTCACATCTGCCGCCACCCACTCCAGGTTCCCACTTCCCCATCAGGCGATCAGAGCCTGCCTGCTGGGGGAAGGGACCGAGATGTTGGCCAGCAGGCCCTGATCAGGCGATTGGGGCCTGTGGGCTGGGGGCAGCTCCTGCGTTGTGTGTCTGCCCCCTGATGGTCAATGCGCAGTGACCGGTTGTTCTGCTGTTCAGTTGATTTGCATATTACCTTTTTATTATATAGGATGAATGGGTCACCAAAGAGATCAAGAAAGAAATGAAAACATTCTGGAAACAAATGAAATGAACACACAATAATCCAAAATCTATGGGACAAAATAGAGCTTGAGACATAGAACCATGGCACCAACTAATGAATTTCAGATGGAAGGTGGGGGTGGGGGTGGTATAGGTGAAAGATTAACTGGGGAACTTATATGCATATATGCATAGCCCATGGACACAGACAATAGTGTGATGAAGGCTTGGGAGGAGTGGGTGCAGAGTGAAGGGGGTTCATTGGGAAAAAAACAACAACAAAAAAGGGACATCTGTAATACTTTTAATAATAAAGATAACTTTTTTAGAAAAAGCTCTTGAAGAAAACATGATATATCATTCCATTTATATGAAATGCCTTGAAGAGACAAATTTATGAAGACAAAAAGTAGATTAGAGTTGCCTAGGGCTGAGGAGGAGGGAGAGAGGGATAGGGATTGAGTGCTAATAAGTATGAGGGATTTTTTGGGGGGGAGGTGAAAATTCTAAAATTATTTTATGACTAGAGGCCTGGTGCACGAATTCGTGGGCAGGTGGGGTCCAGCCGGCCCACCCCAATCAGGGTCGATTGGGCCGGGTGGCCGGGGGGAGGGGCCATGGGTGGTTGGTTGGCTGGCTTCGCCCACTGGTCAAACTCCCCGGTTGAGGGGACAATTTTCATATGAGCCTTTTGTTATATAGGATGATGATTGCACAACTCTGAAATCACTGTAAAATCCATTAAATTGTACACTACTTATTTTTTACTATGATATTTTATTTGCAAGTGAAAAAAAAACCCTGCTATTTTATCTGTAAATTCTGGGTAATGTATACACTAGTGGCTATGTTTTTTATTTTTTTTTTTAAAGATCTCAAAATAAAATGTTAATAAACTTTTAGAAATCAATTCAATATAACATACAGCCTTAAAGTATGTTGCAGAGTTCTGAATTTATAATGAACATTTCATAACTTTTAGACATTTCTATTATTACTATTCAATATATTTTTTAAGCCTTTGGAGAATAAAGTGGAAAGATTTGGCCTTCCCGGTGGGAAAACCACGTGAGTAAAGGCCCACCAAGAAGGAGCATGTTCAATTAATGAGATGTTGTCCACACCTGTGAATTGTAGCAGTCCTCCACACGGGAAGTATTTCCATGAACCTTGTCTTTCCTGCCCATGACTCAGAACAGAATGCCCTGGGAGACTGGAGTCATCAAACAGGCCACCCCACCAAACAGGAAGGGCTCTGGTGGAGCATGGAGGATCCTGGTTCAGGGATGTTGCTAAGCAAGATAAGATAAATTAGGGAAGAAAAATAGTCACTCAATCTTTTTTTGATTTTCTTCTCCCTTTTTTAATGTTGTTTTTTTTTTTTCCACTTCAAGAGGTGTGCCAAAGAAGAGTCTTTTGTAATTAAATAAGCTAGAATATACTATGTAATTTATTCTCCTCTTAGAGAGTCATGATATATATTTATTAGAATGTTAAAGGCTCTGAGGAATCCTGTTTCCTTTTTCAACCAAGTATCTCCCAAACTGATTACTAGTATTAATTCATAGAACTTACATTCATTTTGGAAACACTTTCCATCACCATTTATCCCCTCTATGCCTTCTCCTACCTTCCCCAACCTCCCTCCCTCCACCGCAAGCACCACACTATTGTCTGTGACTTCTCTCTCTCTTTTTTTCTCTTTTGATAAATCCCTCTGGCCCCCCAACACCCTCCACCCCACCAGAACTCTCTGCTCTCTGTCTATGAGTCCATCTCTAATTTGCTTGCTAGTTCAGTGTCTTCATTAAATTCCACATATTTGTGAAACATATGGTGCTTATCTTTCTCTGACTGGCTTATTTCACTTAGCAGAATGTTCTCCAGGTCCACCCATGCTGTTACAAAGGGTAATTTTTCCCCTTTTTAAAGCAGAGTAGTATTCCATTGTGTAAGTGTACCACAGCACTTTTATGCACTTATCTACTGTGGACACTTGGGCTGCTTCCAAACTTTGGCTATTGTAAATACCACTGCAGTGAACATAGGGGTGCATGTATTCTTTTGAATTAGTATTTTGGGTTTCTTTAGATAAATTCTGAGAAGTAGAATTCCTGGGTTGTAAGGCAGCTCTATTTTAAATTTTTAAAAAATTCTTTATTGTTGAAAGTATTACATATGTCCCTATTCCCCATGTCTTCTCCCAGCCTGTTCCTGCCCCCTAGCCCTGGTCTTCACCCTCCCCCCCCGCCCCCATTTTCTGTGTCCATTTGGTTATGCTTATATGCATACAAGTTCTTTGGTTGATCTTTTTCCCCCAAGTGCTTTCCCTCCCCCACCCTTCCTGCCCTCCCTCTGAGATTTGAGGGTCTAATAGATGCTTCTATGTCTCTGGATAGGTTTTTGTTCATCAGTTTATGTTGCTCATTATATTCCATGAATGAGTGAGATCATGTGATACTTATCCTTCTCTGACTGGCTTATTTTGCTTAGCATAATGCTCTCCAGGTCCATCCATGCTGTTGTAAATGGTAAGAGTTCCTTCCTTTTTACAGCAGTGTAGTATTCCATTGTGTAGTGTACCACTATTTTTTAATCCACTCATCTGCTGATGGGCACTTAGGCTGTTTCCAAATCTTCACTATGGTGAATTGTGCTGCTATGAACATAGGGGTGCATATGTCCTTTCTGATTGGTGTTTCTGACTTCTTGGGATATATTCTTAGGAGAAGGATTACTGGGTCAAATGGGAGTTCCATTTTTAGTTTTTTGAGGAAATTCCATACTGTTTTTCGGAATGGCTGCACCAGTCTACATTCCTACCAGCAGTGTACTAGGGTTCCCTTTTCTCCACATCCTCACCAACACTTTTAGAAGGTAAATTTTATGATATGTGAATATTTTTAATAAATCTGTTAAAAACAAAGACAGTGGGGTCTCCTCATCTGTATATCGTGTCCTCTTGACTACGACTTTTTTCCCCTAAATTTTCTCCAATGTTATATACCTAGTTGAGGTTGATTACTAGTTCTGCTTTTATTGAAATTATCTGATAGATTTGGCTTACATCAAGTACTTCTTAAAAGAAAGGCTTAAATAGGGGCCACCTTTTCCTTATTATTATTTGAAACATAGCTGCAGATATTTGGCCAAAGTTTTAAAATGCAGTTTTAGAGCTGGGGGAGAGATGATTTACATTTTGTGGCCCATGTTTTTCTACTTTATTCCTCAGAATGCACTCAATCAAATAAACTTACCATAGTAGCTCTTTACCAATTTGCAAATATAACAGCTGAAACCATGAACCACTAATTGCTACCTCCTTTGAACTTCTGTAATGCTTTTTTCTAGAATTTATGTCAATTAGCATATGTGCGCTTGTATAGACTTAAATATACATATGTATATTTACCTAGTTTATGTATGTATTACTAGAGGCCTGGTGCATGACATTTATGCACTGGGGGACAGGGGGTCCCTTAGCCCAGCCCGCACCCTCTCGCAGTCCAGGATCCCTCGGGGGATGTCTACTTGCCGGGGAGCGGGCCTAAGCTGGCAGGTGGACATCCCCCAAGGGGTCCTTAGCACTGCCACAGAGGCAGGAGAGGCTCCCACCACCTCCGCTGCTACCCTCGCCAGCCATGAGCCTGACTTTGGCTGAGCGGTGCTCCCCCTGTGGGAGTGCACTTACCACCAGGGGGCAGCTCCTGCATTGAGCATCTACCCCCTGGTGGTCAGGGCACGTCATAGCGACCAGTCGTTCTGCTGTTTGGTTGATTTGCATATTAGGGTTTTATTATATAGGATATGTGTCCTGTATATTCAACTAAATTTATAAATTATAAGTTTCTAGAAGACTTTTAAAAGTTTGTAAATTACCTCAAACAATTCTATGAAGGTTTCTGTTGGATAGTTTATATGCCAGTCTCCACATCAGAGAGAGACCCTGTGAGTGGTCTTTAACTCAGAAAATTATAGAATGGGTTAAGATTAAGAATGCTCTGTACTCTCTACAAGGCTTATCATTTAGTAGCCAACTTTTGTCCAGAAAATGGTAGCTCTTTGTAAAATACATTTGGCCTAGAAGACTTCGACTTCCTGGAATTCTAAATAAAGTTCAAAATATAACTTTTTCTTTTATAAATTTTTAAAAGTGAGAAGAAAATTCCCCAAATACTTCATATTAGACAAGTAAACCATATATTCATAATGTAATATAGCAATAAGATGGTTTTTTCAATAAACATTTAAATAAGCATCTTTCATAGTAGGTCCTTGACAGGCAACACAATTTTTTTCACTAATGGTAATATTATAAAAGCATTTTTGAAGATTTTTTTTGGAATCTCTGTCAAAGCCAGTGTACAAATTACATGAGTAAACAACCTTAATAGCTTTTAATCATACCTGATTTGTAACCAAAATTATATTACTCAAGTTAGTCAACCATGTTATTCTAGGCTTAGCTCAGCATCACTATGTTACTTCCAAAATTATATCCACTCTCCCAAAAGGGAGCCATGCTGCCATTAACATTTTTTTAAATGGGTTTTAAGCTTTGCAATATAACAAATGTGTATCTTGGTTCCCTGCCAGGTACATGGTGAGCATTCCATTAAATGTTGCTTGAATGAGTGAGTGAATGAATGAATGGGTATCACGTTTGTGTTACTTTGTACTACTTTGAAGAGAACAATACTCATTTAACAATATCTGTATGTTTCTCAAAAATCAATTATTTCATATTCATATAAACATACTGATTCTCTACTTGCTGTTTAAACTCATTGTTTCCTGCTTATGAAATGGCCTTTGACCTACTTATATTGGCATACATTCTATCCATTTACATACCTCTGGGTAATCATGAAAATAAAATCTAAACAATAACTAGAAGATAACTTGTTTCAGATTCCTCACCAGCCTTCCCTGTTATGACTTGTACAGCTCTGTGATGTCTTCAGCCCATTTATAAATGTCTGCATAAGAATCATTGGACCTACAGATTTTGCCACAGTTTCCTGGACCGTATTGTCAGTGGCTGTTGTTCTGGCAATTAGATTAGAGCCAACCTTCATACCAGCTGAGTTAAAGATACTGCTGAAAGTCTGTAACTTTGTCAAGTCACTTATATTCTTGCTTACTCCATTTAATAAATCTGTGGCATGTCTCATTTTAAAAAAATGTTTATTTCTTATAGTGTTTTTCAAAACTTGTTATTTATTGTTTATTCTATTCTTCCTTTAGCCTCTTATTTCATGAAAAAAATAGAAACATATGCTGAAATAGAAAAAAAATACAGTGGATTTTCAAAAATGTTTAGGGCTCTTCCTTTACAAATTTTAATTAACTGGTCATCGTTCTCTGTACCACTGAAATTTACTAAGGGCATCTGGGATGAAACATCACCTCTTCCTAAAGCCTCCACTGATGGGGCTCACTTTCAATGAGCTCCCTTTCCTTTGGGTCCTCAGAGCTCTCTAGCTTTGTTTATTTGGCCTTGTATTATAGGTATGTGTGTTCAGGTATTAGTTGTCCTAAATAATAAAAACATACACACTGACTACTGTTGATTAAGCATTTTCTTTGGGCTAGGCACTTTATATAAGATCTTACTTATTTCTTACAACTAAGTTGTGGTCAGGGTACTATGATCATCTTCATTGTATCTCATATGTATATATATATATGGTTTTTAAAAGATTATTTATACCATAATGAAAAGTCAAGTAAATTACTCCAGGAAAAAAATAACCTTGGATCATATTTTTTCCCCTAAGAACCGCCCCCCCCCCCGCACCCCGCCCCGGCATCTAATGCTCTTATAGTGATGTTTGAAACTAGCCTAGTTTGGATCCCTTGAAGGGACTTGCTTTATTACTTTATTACTACTTGAGTACCTGAAGAATTTTTTCATTTAATCTTGAAGTTTAGTAACCTTTTCCCTTGATATATTGTGTGCCATTTCTATCCAAAGATTGAATTCTCTCCTTATTTTACAGGAAGTTTCCCATGTTTATATATATATACTCACCTGGGGCTATTTTCCCATTGAGTTTTAGAGAGAGCGTGGAAGGGAGGGGAAGAGACACAGGGAGAGAAACATCAATGTGACAGAGACACATTGATTGGTTGCCTTCCACTACCAGGGGTGAGAACCTGCAACTGAGCTATATGCCCTTGACCAGGAATCAAACCCAAGATTCTTCAGTCCTCTGGCTGACACTCTAACTACTGAGAAAAAAAACACAGCCAAGGCTAAAATGCTATACTTGATAATGTCCTATAGCTTATCATTTGCAGCACCACAAGCCCATTCACTCCAGTCCTGTTAGGTCCATTTGTATAAGGAAATTACACCCTTTGCTGGGTGGCAAGATATTAAACAAAATGTGATTTATTGAAAATATGTTCTGATTTAGCAATGATATTGGAAAAGAGCAAAAACATCCAAACTTGTTTTCATGTTCTGTTTTAACCACAGAAAAAAGTGAATTTCAAATTTATAAATACTGCTTATGAGACACAAGAAACATAATGTAAATATTTTGAAGGAATAGCAATTAAGAGAGCTGTGACTCACAGATAGCTACCAGATGAAAAGCATAAAACCAACTGCGTCAGAGCTTTGGGTCAGAACAAGGTTTCAATTTTGATATCCACTGAGCATAACTAAACTGAAGATGAACATGAGTAAATAATGACAATCCACACTATTGCATTTTGTCTGGTAATAAATGTTTCTTGGGGTTTGTACATTCTCCTAATGTAAAAATACATATACTATGTGAAAAGATGGGAAGAAACCCTTTGGGCATGTTTTCTGTTCCTGTATTACATTTTCAGAAAAGCGTAAGTTTTAGAGAATCAGATAAGTAGAGTGACAGACAAAATGGAGTCCTGAAGCTAAAATATTTATGGCCACAGATTCCAGAATATAGAGAAAAAGTTGTCAGTCAAATTTTAAAAATAATACTATTTTTTTCTTTGCATTTGAAAACATTGCCTAGGACATCATCTATCTTTATAAGATGATGGTTACTTTAAGAGTGCCCTCCAACAAGATTATAGAAGGTGACCCCATGTTACACCCCATGCCCTTAAAATTTCTAGATATCCTAAGATCTGGGTCCTAAAGTGCAGGGTTTCAAGAACCTATATAAAAATAAATAGCCAGGCCAGTGTAGCTCAGTGGTTGAGTGTCAACCTATGAACCAGGAGGTTATGGCTCTATTCCCGGTCAGAGCATATGCCTGGGTTGTGGGTTTGATCCTCAGTGTGGGGCATGCAGGAGGCAGCCAATCAATGATTCTCTCTCATCATTGATGTTTCTTTCTCTCTCTCTTCCTCTCTGAAATCAATAAAAATATATATATTAAAAATAGATTTTTTCAGAAATTTCAAAGTAATGTTGAAAAATGGAGCTAGAAAGAAGAGAAGGGGAAAAAATAATAAAGATATAAGAAAATGGGCAGTGGTGTCAGGAGACCAGAGTCTACTTGTGTCTCTGTCACCAACTGGCTATGACTTTGGATAAATCATCTTATCTACTGACTCACCTGAGAAGTAAGCATTAGGCCAGTATTTTAGTAGTGTATAAATGTTTAAGGAAATAGAACTATTCTCCCCCTGGAATTAAATCTCACTTGGAATCATAATATGTAAAACATGAATATAATGATTTAGGGGAGAAGTCCTTTCTCTCCGCCTTCCCCACACTTCTGAGACCAACTTGAAGGCATTGCCATTGTCACCCCAAGGATTTAATACTAAAAGCCTGGTTTAGTACCAGAAGCATCAGCTGGTTAGAGATGCAGAATCTCAGAAGCTAGTTAGAAATGGAGAATTACAAGCCTCTGCGGGATCTACTGAGTCAGAATCTGCATTCTTGTAAATCCCCCACTGATGTGTTTCCCAGAAAAGTTTGAGAAGCCTTGCTCTAGAGCAGTGGTTCTCAACCTTCCTAATGCCGCGACCCTTTAATATAGTTCCTCATGTTGTGGTGACCCCCAACCATAAAATTATTTTCGTTGTTACTTCATAACTGTAATTTTGCTACTGTTATGAATCGTAATGTAAATATCTGATATGCAGGATGTATTTTCATTGTTACAAATTGAACATAATTAAAGCATAGTGATTAATCGCAAAAACAATATGTAATTATTATATATGTGTTTTCTGATGGTCTTAGGCAACCCCTGTGAAAGGGTCGTTCGACCCCAAAGGGGTCGTGACCCACAGGTTGAGAACCACTGGTCTAGAAAGAGAAGAGATCATGCATATATAACAAACTGAAAAGATTGTTATTGCCAAAGCAGAAAGCAAAAGAGGCATGGTGTTTTGTCTTTATCTTTAAAGCCATGTGAATAATGAAATATTTTTTAAAAATAATGAATTACTTGATTAAATGGAAAATTATGAGTATAAAATATTGGACTGCCTATTATTATCACTTTAAAGCTTTAATTTATTGTCTACTTCTGAAGTTTTTCTGAGAAATAATCACAGAAAGGCATTTTTATCAGACTTTTTCCAGTTTTAAGTTTTTCCTCTGATATAAGAAAAGAGCTCAATTGATCTGAATTTTCTGTCATGTTTTGCTGTTCATCAACATAATGACATCTTTTTAAAGAAAATCCATGTCTTTATTAGTAAATTATAAAGATAAACCATGTTTAATTGATAGTTGCCAAAGGTAGGATGAAAAATATATCAGAATAATATTGGCAGGTAGGTAGTAAATTTCATACTTACCTGTGCATGTGCAGGAGCACACATGTGTTGTGTGTGTGTGTGTGTGTGTTATGTTTATTGCTGAAAATTCTTCAATCTCTTTATGAGTAATAGCATTTACCTTCAGGTTCCTTCATGTACTATCTCAGCCTATTGATACCTCAATAACAATGCAGTCATCTTGCCTACTGGAACAGGTAACTCATGAACAATATGTATTTCTCTGAATGCTAGCCAAGTGAAAAGGACATACAGAATCCCTCTTGAGCTAGAATCATCTATGCAGACACTATTATTTCATAAGATCTAGTTATTGTATAAATCCATGGTAAGAACACTGTCAGAAGTATTTGGGAGCCTGCCAATCACATTCTCTACAGCACTATTTGTCCAAGTGTATTCTTTTACCCCTACAATAGTCCTGAAGGATGCTGACACAGAAAAATGAATACTACCATCAACAACACTTTATTTCTTCCAGTACCAGTATTGATATTATTGGTGTAGATGAGAGGTTATACATTATTTCTCAGACATGTGAATCTGTTCATGGATGGACACGATTGAAGGAATGATTTCCTAACCATCTTACAAAGTCCCGTTTTCAGGCAGTATGGATTCTGTGGCTCATTTTAAATGATTTTAAGGCAAATGTTCTTCAAATCATGAAGAGGACAGGAAAATTTGTATATTTAGGCTCTGATATTACCAGATGTGGGAGTTCCCTGATGCACAGTCTTTAATAGATTAGATCCCGAATAGTCTCTAGTTGCTTAAAAAGATGGAATCTTGATGGTCCATTAGTTATTAGTTAAATATAGATACAAATATACAATTATGAATGTATATACATAATTTATATAGATTGCAAGTGATTGATGCCTCTCAAATTGTTCCTGAAATTTTACTTGTTTCTGAGGTGTTTTCCATTTCATCTGTTCATTCATGCATTTATTAATTCCACAAATATTTATTGAGATCCTACTGTATGTAAGGTCCTATGTTAAGGCTCTATTTTTCTCTTTTAGTTTAAATAGTACTTTAAAAATTTTTCATTACAGTTGATGTACAGCATTATATTAGTTTCAAGTGTACAATAAGGTGATTAAACATTTTTATAACTTACAAAGTGATCACCCTAGTAAATCTAGTACCCATCTGACACCATACATAATTATTGCGCTACTTAGAGGCCCAGTGCATGAAATTCATGCATGGAGGTGTCCCCTCAGCCCAGCCTGCATCACCGCCAATCCGGGGAATTTCCAACTGCCAGTTTAGACCTGATCCCGGGGATCGGGCCTAAACCGGCAGTCAAACATCCCCTCTCACAATCCAGGATCACTGGCTCCTAACTGCTCACCTGCCTGCCTTCCTGATCACCCCTAACTGCCCCATTACCAGCTTGATCACCCCTAACCGCCTCTGCCTGCTGGCCTGATCACCTCTCACTGCCCCCCTGACAGCCTGGTCACTCCCAACTGCCCCCCCTGCTGGCCTAATTGCCCCTCACTGCCCCTGCTTCCAGCCTGGTTGCCCCCAACTGCCCCCCCTGCTAGCTTGGTTACCCCAATCGCCCCCCCTCCTGGCCTGGTCACCCCTCACTTTCCCCCCTGCCAGCTTGGTTGCCGCCAACTGCCTCCCTGCTGGCCAGGTCACCCCACGCAGCCTGCTGTTCAGTCATTTGGTCGTCCCTCACTAACCCCCCTGCTGGCCTTGTTGCCTCATGTAGCCTACTGTTCAGTCGTTCTTGTGAGGGCGTCCTGACCAGTTTGCATATTACCCTTTTATTAATATAGATTATTGACTATAGTCCCTGTGTTCCCAGTTTACATCGCTATGACTATCCTGTAACTACCAATTTGTACTTCTTAATCTGTTCACCCTTTTCACCCATCCCCCAGTTCCCTCCCCTCTGGCAACTGTAAAAATGTTCTCTGTATCTATGAATCTGTTTCTGTTCTGCTTGCTTGTTTGTATTAGCATACAATATGTGCTCAGAGTAGAGTGGTGTGGTTTTGGCAAGGACATAAAGTGTGGAATAAGACTGGATCTTGAGGTGGCTTGGAATGGAGAATTGACTGCATGTTCTACCAAAGGAAAATGACTGAAACTGTTATTCAACAGAAATAATCATGACACTCTTCTCAGGAAGAAACCAGTGATGCTCTGAGGGTTATTGCTTTATTTACTATTTATTTTACAATAAGTGAAGAATTGCAATCTAGCAGTGATCGGAAATTTACATGTCCTAACTTTTCCCTACGCTATTTTCATTCATAATAATTTACCCTTTTTAAAGCTCTATGTGGTTTATAAGCCTTTTTAAAAAATATATATTTTATTGATTTTTTACAGAGTGGAAGGGAGAGTGATAGAGAGTTAGAAACATCGATGAGAGAGAAACATCAATCAGCTGCCTCCTGCACATCTCCTACTGGGGATGTGCCCGCAACCCAGGTACATGCCTTTGACCGGAATCGAACCTGGGACCCTTCAGTCCACAGGTCGACCCTCTATCCACTGAGCCAAACTGGTTTAGGCTATAAGCCTTTTTTAATAACAGCATTGTTTCTTTTTTTAAAAAGACAGTCTCTTTTATTTTATTTTATTTTTTAATATATTTTTTATTGATTAAGATATTACATATGTGTCCTTATCCCCACGTTAACCCCTATCCCCCGCTCATGCCCTCACCCCCCTGTTGTCCGTGTCCATTGGTTAGGCCTATATGCTTGCATATAAGTCCTTTGGTTGATCTCTCCCCCTTTCCCCCATCCTCCCCTACCTTCCCTCCAAGGCTGGACAGTCCAATCAACAGCATTGTTTCTTAATCTCATCCAGTTAAAAAGTCATCTGGAATGCTTATCAAAAAGTAGCGTATTATAATTGCTATTACTATTTCATGTAATATGAAATAGATAATATTTGTTCATATTTATCTATATTTTTTCTCTGTTCATTTTTTATTCTAGACTATCCTTTTGGGTTCATTTTTCCTTCTTTTTTTTCAATAATACATTTTTAAAGTTGTTTTGTGTTAGTTTATTGGTAGTAAACCCTCTTGGTTTGTGTTTATCTCATAATTTTTTCAAAATATAACTTTTCTGAGAGCACCATTCTAGAATGACAGTTATTACTTCTCAGCCCATCGAAAACACCATTTTATTGTCTCTGGCTTCTATTATGGCTGTCTGCTGTCAATGTATCTTTGTACGTGATCTTTCTGTCTACTCTTATGATCTTTATCAAAGCTGGGTATTCTGCAGATTCACTACAAATATCTAGGTCTGGATTTCCTTTTAATTTTATTTCTTAATAGAAATTGTGCTTGATAGTGGGGATTCATATTTTCTGTTAGTTCAGGAAGATTCATAATCATTAGTGCTTGAAATGTTACTTATTTTTCTTTTTTTATTGAATTTCTTTGGATGACATTGGTTAACAAAAGTATACAGGTTTCAGGTGTCCACTTATACAATACCTCATCTGTACACTATATTATGTGTTCACCACCCCAATAGATATTACTTTTCCTCCATTTTTTACATTCTCTCCTTCAGATCCTCTGTTTAGACTTAGGTTAGATTTTCACATTCTTTCTTTTATATTACTTGACCTCTCTGACATATTTTTCACTTTTTTTTTATCTCTCTGTGTGACATTTTACAATGTTTTTAGATCTACCGGTATTTTCTAGTTCTAGTTCACCATTTTTCTTTGGTGACACCTAATACTCTGTTCAACCCATCTCCTTTTTCATTTTGTTTAAATTTTAACCATTACATTTTTAATTTAAAAAAACTTCTATTTTTCCTCTTTTTTAAACCTCCTGAGTCAGTTTTGATTATATCTCATTGTATGCATGGTTGCGGTGCCACCTTTCATTTCTGTAAACATCCCATCCGTATTTTGTATAACAAATCTGAAACTCCAATATCTGATGTCTTTGGTGGTTTAAATCTATTTTTTTTTATTTCTTTTGATTCTCACTCCTGATGGCTGTTTTTCCTGTAAATTTTGTGATTTTTATCTTATATTCAACATTATGTTATTTGGAGGAAATCTTGGAGCCTAAATTAAATATGAATTCCATAGGAGAGAATGATCATGTGTTTCCGTGGGGATCCTGGCAGTATTGCAGACCTGGGACTGCTTTCCCCTTTCCAGATTCTCAGATATAATGCAAGCATCCCAGGTCCAGCGCCCTCTCCTTACTGCTAATGTAAGGTTAAGCCTCCAGTCCTCAATGCTGATATTGGCATTTACCCTCAAATGACACCATCTTAAGTTTGCACATACAGCTCATATCAGACATCTTAGCTCATTGTATTTGCTCTTATTTTTGCTTAGACCCCTTGAATACTTTTCTCACCTATTTCCAACCCAGCAATGCTATAAAATTATGTTTTATGTAGGATATGCATTTTTACTTTCTTTTGAAGAGGTTCTTTTAGAGTCTCTTAATTGGCCTACTATTAGAAGCTGAATATAGATAATTGTTTATAGCACAATAGCAGTCTGGGAATTATCAAAATAATTTCATCAGTATAGGTCACTATAGATAAGACAAATCAGAATATTTTAGGACAACAAAAATGAATTGGTATTTGATTTGTCCATATTAGTTATCTGTACTGATAACTTGCTACTTTGTGCTTTTTTTCCCCAGTTTTTAATTTTTTATTTATTTAATATATTCTGATTGATTTCAGAGAGGAAAGGAAAGTGAATGAGAGATAGAAATATCAATGTTCTACTATGTGCTGTTTGGATACAACCTAAACTATTGTATTAATAAAATATATGAAATATTGCTGTTTTACAAAAGAAGTAACTGGGCCACTAGAAGATTACTACCTTCTAGCTTTTCTTAAAATTTCTATTTTCTTATTCTAATATGTTTAGTATGTTCAAAGGAAAAGGGAGAGTTGGTTCATTAAGAAATCAAAGAACCAAAGTAAGATGAAAGATGTCATTTGTCAATTCTTTCTTTAGTTAATACTATTTATATACTTATGCATGAATACCTTCATATAGATTTACTTAATCATCCAATTAATATTTATAGAGTGTTTGCTATATGGAATGTACTATTTCACATGGTAGAAAACACAGCAAGAAACAAATAGAAATCTCTACACTTACGGATCTTGTGTCCTAATATCAAGATAGACATAAACAAGGAAAAGTAGTAAAATTATATGGTAGTTCTAGGGATAAAAATAAACCTTAGAAGAGGGATAAAGTATGATGGGGGTACAATATTAATGGGTAGATAGATTTACTGCTTCTGATCACTTTATTAATGAACCTTGGAATCAGAGCTGACATGTCACAGGTAAAACACTGCCATAATCAGGGGACCATAGTAGTTATGGGTTGAGTTGTGTCATCCAAAAAGGTGGTATTGTTGGAGTCCCAGTATTTTAGAATGTGACCTTATTTGGAAATAGAGTCTTTACAGAAGTAATTTAGTTAAAATGAGGCTATTAGGGTCCTTAATCCAACATCACCGGTGTCCTTATTTAAAAAAAAAAAAGGAAAATTTCGACACAGAAACAGACTTGCACTCAGGGAGAACCCCATATGAGGATTGGCTTGTGCTGCAGAAGCCGAGGAGCCCCCAGAAGCCTGCAGAGGCATTGAGAGGGAGCATGGTCGCACCAACACCTTCATCTCGGACTTCTGGCTTCCAGAACTATGACACAATAAATTTCTGTTGTTCAAGTCACTCAGTGTGTGGTACTTTGTTATGGTAGCCCTAGCAAACTAATACAGCCATCATTTATTGTAATTAAATCTTCAAAATATTCAGAACAATAGTAGATGGATGATGAGCTAAAGGGTTCTAAAACTACTTATAACCCCCTGTAAGCCAGGCAGTTTTTGGTTAATAAATATATATTTACTATATACCAGTAAGCATTCTAAGTACATTGTAAATATTAACAAATATGTATCTAGATAGCAATCGTACTATGTAGGTTCATTTGTTATCTCATTTTAAAGATGCGGAGTCCAAGTTTGGCCTCACCATCTACTTCTACTTCCCAAGAGAAGGAAAACAGTCAAACAAACATTAAATGACAGTGCTGAGATCCTTGGGTTTCATATAGGAGATTTCCCATAACATGTGTGTACATACACAATTTTTAAAAATCCCTTTGTTGGTGATGGTGAAAAAAGGACATGCCCGTGTTCAATCCCACCTCCACGTTTCCTCAGCCATACACCTTGGCCACCTCAATTAACCTTTATCAGTCTCCATTCTTACACTTGCTCATTCTAACTGGGTTATTGAAAAATTAAATCAGGAAATAGATATAAACATAAACATAAACATAAATAGGAGTAAAGTTTTTAATCGATAGTTTGCCCTGAGGATTTTCATTTTTAGAGGGAATATTTCTTCATTACCCCCCAAATAATGTATTAATTTATACACAGTTTGTGAACATTTAGATCTAAAAAGGCATTTAAATTATTTGCACTACACTGAGTGGCTAGATTATTATGACCACCTGACGTTTGTAGGCAAATTAGCTATAATTTCGCGCTGAAGTTGCTAGAGGGCCAGACCATTATAAATAGGGAAGCAAGTTGTTTACCACGATAGTAGAAGTGATTTTTTTTCTGAAGATATGGGTAAACAACGTGATTTAACAGCCTTTGAACGTGGGATTAAGTTTTGGCACCATCTTACTACAATGAAAAATACACATGCAATCTAGTTTTAAGGAGATAAAAAATTGATATTAAGTTATAATTCATGATGATTTATGTTGGATAAGCATAAAACTAACCATGTATCAGTAAATCAAGGGAAACTTTGGATTCAGACTTATAGATTGAACTATGTATCAGTCTCAGGTCTCTTCCTTTCATTCACCGATGACATCGAATTTTAAAATGGGAATGATAATATTTAGAATGACAGTGAATTCAGTCAGATTGGATGGGAAAGAATTGTGATGAATTCTTTTCACTGGGGTCCTAGCATGGAGAAGGTGTTGGTCTAGACCAGCGGTTCTCAACTTGTGGGTCGCGACCCCTTTGGCAGTCGAATGACCCTTTCACAGGGGTTGCCTAAGACCATCCTGCATATCAGATATTTACATTATGAATCATAACAGTAGCAACATTACAGTTATGAAGTAGCAACGAAAATAATTTTATGGTTGGGTCACAACATGAGGAACTGTATTAAAGGGCCAGAAGGTTGAGAACCACTGGTCTAGACCATTTCTCAAGTGTGTGATGGAGACAGGGGATAATGATCTTTACCAAGACCTGGTGTGTTCAGTGAAGGTAAGTAATGCTAGTTGGTGTAACAAACAGTCTTTAAATCTCAGTTCCTTAACACAGGGAAGATTTGTTCCTTGCTCACATCACAGGTTTGAGGGAGGTTAGATGTCTTTTCTGAGCAGCCCTGGTGCAAAAGAGATTTCAGACAGTAGACTATTTCTGATGTCCCCATATTTGACATGTGACCTCCATGGTTGCAGAGCAGAGAGTGGACCAAGGCCCACTCCAGCCTTATTTGAGGGGGGGGGGGGGGTGTCAGCTCAAGACTCTCTGATGAGACTCCTTACCCATACACATATCCCGTGTCTCAGAATCCTGATAGCAGTGTTCTCTCCACATGGCTCTCAAGGCAGCCTGACTTCTCTCTGCCCTGCCAGGGCTCCAAACTAAGGGTGACTTTTGGTTTATTTGATTTGGTTATTCCTTTTTCTGGGGTGTGCATGTGGAGGTATCCTTGGAAACCTTTCCTACTTTTTTAAGGGATAACCAGTGTCTCAAAAGTTTGTGTTTTTTTTTCTTAAATCAGAATCTATTTGTTATGCAGCAGCAGGGTCCATCAGCTCTTCATAACTTATACATTTAAAAAATAATATGTATATATTAGAGTTTAATATTCTGTTAGAATATAATAATCATGAGGGCAGAGACCATGACTGTCTTAAACTCAACTCTGTCTTTTGTACTGAGTAAAGTTCCTACACATAATATTTTCTCAAACCTTCTATGTGACATTGTTAACAACAAAAACACACCTGCGTGACTCAAATATTCCTCCATTTCTTACCCATAATCAAATGAAAAAGAATTTCTAGACTAAATGATGGATTGTATATTGGAGTCAGAATTTTACTTGAGAGCTATGCTGTCCAATACATTAGCCAGAAGCTATATGTGGCTATATTCATTTTAATTTAAATTAATGAAAATAAAATTTAAAATTTAGTCCTTCAGTCACACTCATGATATCTTCATCACCACAGGAAAAAAGTTTATTGAATGACAATCCTATGTACGATAATTCAATCCTCTACCTAAAAACTAGATTTTGTAGCTCTCTGAATTTCTTTAGTAGTGGTATGTGCCCTGGACTAAGCAACTACCTTATTATTTCATTAGAAAATTTTCATTTCGTCTGCACTCCAATATCCTTAACTCTATTTATCCAACAGCCTGCATCCCCTCTCTATAGCAATAGGCTTAGCCAACTGGGGTTTAAGCACAAACTCTAGTTATTTCTTTTAAATAATTAATGCAATTCAGTCAAAATGAAAAAAACCACTATTTTTGTTATTAAGCAATATATTAAGTAGCCACCCCCAATTTTCTGCCCTCTCCCTGATTCACAAGAATGAAATGAGATATGGGAGAACAAATATTTCAACATAAGTGCACATACACACAGCACACACATGTATAAATAGTACATAATTAGATAATTGAAGGTAGTTTTTGTCTCAAAGGCCTTATCAGAACATCATCATGTTCAATTGGCTGGTTCAGAGTGCCCAATTCTTTTCACTCATCCAAATACTAGTAACTCTGTTACTATGAAGGGCTTCATTCAGCCTGATATAACCATGTGTTAGTGCTTTGTTTAGAATTATTTTTGTAATATTCCCTTGAAGAGAAGGTGCAGTGTCCTGTCTTTGCAGAATATTTTAGTGACAGTTCCAGAAATTTATTATACCTTTTGAAGTGAAGTTTTATAAACTAGATATATAGGAATATAACCACACTTTCCCGTGGATGTGTGAGCGACAGTGTGGTGACAAAGGCTAACTGCTGTGTTAAAGAAGGATGACTTTCAGTGCTATCCTTGAATGTGTGTGACTTACTGATTGTGTGACTGTGATGAAAAATAAAATCACGTTCACCCTTTGGGAAAAAGGCAGCCTGTGTATGCAAGGTATTACAAGTTGCATATCAATTTAATATTTCGTGTGTAGTGTGAAATTTAATGCTTGATAAATAACAAAGAAATGAATAAGGAATCTAAAAGCGAAACGTAAGCATTTCATTTGGTCCCCTTTGCACAATAGAATGCCAAAACATTTGCTAATACCCTTCTTTCAGCTCTAAAGCAAAACCCCATTTCCTTTAAAATATTACCCGAATCCTGCTGTGATTTAGAAAGAAAAGTGGCATCTATCTAATCATGGAACATAAAATTGACTTGGTTGTGTAGTTTACTGCCTTATCTGTCAAAACAGAATTCAAATGTATTTTAGGATTAATTTCTGAGATTTAAAGAATAGCAAGGAAACTGTTCTTATTGTAACTAGCTAGTTATTAATATTATAAAGGAAAGAAAGCAAAGGGAAGTCGGACACGGTAAGCATGGTCACCTGGGAAACTTCACCAGGAAGCTACAGCGTCACAGGGCATTCCTCCTCCAAGGGGGTTAACACCCCGCCCCTTCCCCATCCAGTACTGGGCTGTTGGGGGTGAAGGGGGAGGTAGGCACATGCACAGTAGAAGTCAGAGTGGTGCAGGGGAGGTGCTTCCTGTCAGTCTAGCCTGGGAAACAAAGGATTGGCTAGGGGTGGACCCCACCAGAAGCATGCAAAATCTTGAAAAGTTAATGGGTTAGTTTGAAGAAGCTCCTGGTTAAAATCCCCAGAAAGAGTTCCTCTCTCTTGTTCTCTGCTGCTCCCTCTTGCTTAGTAACCTACACCTGCCCCTGTGTCCTGCATTCTCTCTCCATAGCCACATGGCCCTAACAGCATGGCCCATGGCAGGATGTTGGGCTGGACTGGACTTTAATGTGAAGCAGAAGCTACGGGCAGGGGCCTTAATTCTGGTCTTGTTGAAGACAAGATTGGATGTCTTTTATGTTGGGATGGACAGAAATGGGACCTTGGAGAGGAACTCCCTTAATTTTACACCATCAATGAAGCTTTCCATGAAATCCCATCCTTCCATGGGGGCCCCAGGAAATTCATTTCCTTGTGGCACCCCAAGAACTCCACTTCCACTGTTAACAAAACTAAGTACAAACACAGGGGCAAATAAAGCAGGCACGGAAAGATAAAACCTCTGAAGTGTTATGTTTTGGAGTTTTTAGCTGATGTTAGCCATAAACAATGTGAATTTTAATGTATCTTATCGCGACAAAGGCAATGTGGCAATCCATAGGATAAATGGTAGTACAATTAGACTCAGATGTTAATGTCCCTCCAGCTACATATGCACTTTACTCTTGAATATACTTTTCAATTCAGTAAAAAAGCAGCAGATCTGTTTAAATTTAAAGTGCTTAGCATAGTACTGGCAGGTTGTATATCTTAAGCAAATGTTTATAAAACAGATGAATAAATGAATGAATGCTTTAATTTTCTTTTAAATTATATTTAGTGTACTTGAGTGAAGCATTTTTGCATTGCCTCTTTAAATAAGAATATTTAATGAAGGATTTTTGCTAGAGACATTAAAAATATTTTTGCAGATTAAAAAAACTGTGGCTATGATAAATATAGATATTAGGTTGAAATTGTAAAATATTAATAGCCCTCTGGGAGAATATTGGTTTTATTTTAAAATACCTTATTTTTTGGAGAATTATAAGGATAAAAACAAATAATTGCATGATAAAAATAAATAAGCAAGCAAGGAAAATAAACCTTTCTATTGAGCAATTTTTCCACTCAGCATAATTCCCTACAAGTACAGGTAAAATTGTGCCTATGTCAATAGAATATTTCTTCCTATTGCTAAGTAGTTCTCTACATTTGGCTTAACCATTCACCCTTTAAACCACATCTTGATTGTTTCTTATTTTTACTATTACGAATATGTCCTATGGTTATTGATTTCTAGTTTTATTCCATGTAGTCAGAGAACATATTCTGTATAGTTTTTTAAATTTGTTTTGATGTTTGTTTTTTAATGTGGCCCAGGATATGGTATACTAAGATTACAGAACCAATTTTTTCATAGTCTCTCGAAAAAATGTATATTCTGCTACTTTGGGATGGATCATCTTATATAGGTCAATTAGATCCTATTTGTTTATTTTATTGTTCCAATCTGTATTAGTTTCCTGCGGCTGCTGTTAAAAATTAACACAAAGTTTGTAGTGTAAAATAAGAAGGAATGCATTCTTTCACAGTTATGTAGGTTATTATCTGAAATCAAAGTGTGGATAGGCCTTGGTCTCTCTGGAGAATTTGGGGAAGAGTCCTTTCCTTGGCTTTCTAGCTTCTGGTGACTACTGGCATGCCATTGTTACATCAATCCAACCAATCAATGTCTCTGTCTTCACATCCTCTACTCTTGTGTGTGTGTGTGTGTGTCTTCTTTCTTCTTCATTTTTATAAGTACATTTATGGTGAGGATCAGATGATGTTATAATTTTTGTTTCAATCACCATGTATGATTTGGACACCTCATGAAGAGGACAATCTATTATGTTTACCTGTATTTCTAGTATTTCTGTTCTTTTTTCCTTCCTGATGTTCTATGTTTCTTTTCCTTATTTTCTGTTTAAAGATCCTTCTTCAGCATTCCTGTATTATATCCTATATAATAAAAGGCTAATATGTAAATCGACTGATTGGTGGAACAACTGGTAGCTATGACGTGCACTGACCACCAAGGGGCAGATTCTCAATGCAGGATCTGCCCCCTGGTGGTCAGTGCGCTCCCACAGGGAAGCATTGCTCAGCCAGAAGCTGGGCTCATAGCTGGTGAGCACAGCGGCGGCGATGGCAGGAGCCTCTCTCACCTCCATGGCAGCACTAAGGACCCCTTGGGGTATGTCGCCTGCCAGACCGTGAGAGGGTGCAGGCAAGGTTGAGGGACCCCCGCAACCCCCAGTGCACGAATGTCGTGCACCGGGCCTCTAGTAAGTAATATGCCATTTCTTTCTGGCTGCCTTGAAAATACTTTCTTTGAATTTAGATTTTAGAAGTTTAATTATTTTGTGGCCTGAAGTGAATTTCTTTGAGTTTACCCTATTTGAGGTTCATATAGCTTGTTGAATCTATGTGTTTATATCTTTCATAAAATTTGAGCCATTTGCAACCATTATTTCTTCAAATGCTTTTTCAACCCTACTCTTACTTCTCTCCTTCTGAGACTCCTATGATATAAATAATATTTCTTTTTGTTATTGCTCTGCACTTTATTGTCTGTCCATTCAGATTGAGTAAATTGTATTGAACTAACCTCAAATTCACTGTGTCATCTCTATTTTTGAGACTACCCTACCCAGTAAGTTTTCTATTGTAGTTGTATTTTTCAGTTTTATAAGTTCAATTTGGTTATTTTAATATCTTCTGTTACTTTCTGATTTTCTCACTTTTCACTATTTTCAAAAGAATTTGTAATTGCTTGTCAAAACGTTTTTATGATAGCTTCTTTAAAATTCTTGACACATAATTTCAATATTAGATTCATTTCAGTATTGGCATCAATTGATTGCCTTTTCTTGTTGAAGATATGATTTTCCTGAGTCTTATTTTGGTGTTTGGTTTTCTATTATATCCTGGATAGTTTGGCTATTATGTTAGAAGACACTAGATCCTATTTAAATTTTTTATTTTAACAGACAACCACACTGTTTAGGTTTGGTCCTGTCCTACTTTTGTAGGCTGTAGTTGCAATTACAGTGTAATTTTCAGAACATATATGATACTATTTTCATCTACTTGGTTTATTTCATGCTTCTTGGGCTCCCACTGGTCCTTCTTAATGCTGCTTCACGGGGCAGATTAAGCTCCCTGAGATAACACTTATTTATTACATATAGCAGATGCCATCTAATATTATTTATGCATATACTCATATACTAATTCCATACTGAATAACAAAAAGGCAGAAAGGACCATTTGTGATGGGAAATGTGGAAGTTGATACAGAGGAAGAAAAGTGAAGGAAAGAAAAAGGAAAAACTAATGAGGAAAACCAGTGATGAGAGACTAAATGAAGCGAGAATGCTGAAAAAAAGTGTAATTCCAAAGAACAAAGGGGAGAAGGAAGGAGAAAGCAAAAAAGAGAAGAAAAAAAAAGTGATTAGAAGAAAATATGAGGAAGGAAGGGGAAACAGACCCCAATAGAAATCTAAATCTTTGAACATCAGAGGTTTGCTTTTACCTTAATTTTAAGAAAATATTAATATACAAATTTTTACTATGAAGTTGTATATTATGTATATCTTTCTTATTATGCCTTTAATATTCCAACAATGGGAAATTATAGGTAATTAATAGCTCCTCTTCCCTCCAAAAGCAAATCAGGCATATATAAAACAATTTGGAAATATTTTTCAGAACAATTATTTTCTTTGTATTCAAATCATAGTGTGCAGGCAGTTTTTGAAAGTTTGCCTTGAATTGAAAGTGTCCTGTTTATACTATTCTCTGTGTTGTATAAATTTGGCTCCCTCCCCACCCCCATACTTTGATATCTTTGAAAATAGAACTTTATTTTATCTTTTTATGCTTATCATCCAGAGGTGTACTAGTAAATAGAGAACAACAAATGCTTCAATGCATAACTGAGAGTATTATGTATAAAATAATGAAACACCAAACACTAGAAGAAACTGCATAAGATAAAGTGAACATTTGATCCCATAGAAATTATAACATCAAGCAAGAATTCAACTTTATTTCCTTATGTAGATTAGATCTTGGTGATTGGTGCAGGGGGAACAAAGTAAATGATAGTTTCAGACTTTGGAATCCAGATCTCTATAGTTTTACCCCATATTTCTTCTTTGCCACTTGTTTCATCAAGTAGCCTAAGTACTTTATGCTGTGAAAAATAAAGACAAAAACATTTATTGAGTATGTTCATGGTAGTGGAAAGTGACGTGGGTGAAACTGATGTACAATCTTGGTTGGTCAACTCAGGCTGTTCTTTCCAGGTAACTGCAACCACCTTCCTGTCCAGGTGTTCTGAGATACCTTATTTTAACCCAAGCAACTTATGTAGATGGCTAGATTGTAAGGCCATATTCCTTTCCTATGGTGCTTATCCCCTCTGAGTGGGCACCAAGCTAAGATGGCATAAGCCTGTGTTCATTAAGTTTTCCATTAAGCATCAACTCCACAAATTCATCAAAAAGCACAGGAAGAAGGGATAGATTTAAAATACTAGATCTTCAGATACTTTATATTAAATTAATTTCTTTAGTGCTATCTTGACTTAGGAGGTTTATTTTTAGTTTATATTGAACATGCTGGTTGAATTAATATCTGACAGTTACTTTCCAATAATGTTAGCTTAGTTATATCTAGTTTAAATTTTTATTTTTACGACCAAGGGAATTGTCCGTTAATATAGTCAGTGCAAAGACTACTACATAGTCAAAGGACTGTAGCTGGTGGAAACATGACTTATATAAGGCCAAACAATTATTTTGATTTATTTTAATCTCTTGGACTTATTCTCTGAGTGTTATTTTAATAACAATTAAGTGTAGTTATTCTGTTATTATTAAGAAGATTGAAAGTTTTTGAACTGGCTCATGAACCAGTTTCCTTATGTACCTGGGTTTAATTTAATTTTGAATGACAATGTTTTCCTCTTTATTTCTCCTTGATCTCAGACTTCATTTTATCATTGTCTTTAGAACGTGGCCAAGTAGAAAACAATAACAAATGTTTTGATTCAGAACATAAATTTTACACTGGCTGTAAATATTAAATAAATTTGCTTGAATGAATGTAGAATGTCAGTGTGGCTAATAAAGCATTTCTTGCTTTTCCTCTTCAGATAATAATTGCATTTTTGGGAATCGACTACGTGAAAAACACTGATTAAAATCCCATGTTAATTTTGCAGGTGATGGAAGTCAAAGGACAAATGATCCACGTCCCAGAATCAAATTCCATTTTATTTTTGGGCTCTCCATGTGTGGACAAGTTGGACGAACTCATGGGCCGGGGACTGCATCTCTCAGACATCCCCATCCATGATGCCACCCGAGATGTCATTTTGGTTGGCGAGCAGGCTAAGGCCCAAGATGGCTTGAAGAAGAGGATGGATAAATTAAAGGCAACTTTAGAAAGAACTCACCAGGCCCTGGAAGAAGAGAAGAAGAAAACAGTGGATCTTCTTTACTCTATTTTTCCCGGTGATGTAGCCCAGCAACTGTGGCAAGGGCAGCAAGTGCAGGCCAGAAAGTTTGACGATGTCACCATGCTCTTTTCGGACATAGTTGGCTTCACGGCCATCTGCGCACAGTGCACCCCCATGCAAGTGATCAGCATGCTGAATGAGCTCTACACCAGATTCGATCACCAGTGTGGATTTTTGGATATTTATAAGGTAAAGGGGTTTAATTGTTTATATATAAATCCTTTTTAATAAGAAATTGTGATCTTCATTAAATTGTAGGGACCTACTTTTTCTTTTTGTACTTAAACTTGATAATAAATGACTGATATCTCTGATTTAGACATCTGTGTACAGGACACAGGTATTTCTGCTTTATTAGTAAACTTCTATTATGAGTCAATTTGTAGTATTGATATACTGCAGGTAACTGTGAATCACGGTATTGCTCAGTAAGGAAAAATTCTGTAGAGCTAATCCTTTGTCGTCAATATTTAAAAAATTAAACTTGCTGAATACTAGACAACTTTTAACCACTTAATGTCTTTCTTGGAGAATGGGATTCCAAAGTAAGAACTTTATGTTGACAGTTAAAAAGAAGCAATAAGCTATGCTAAAATATACATTGCATTATCAGTTAAATCATGGTTAATCAATATTTTGCATTGCATTGTCAATTAAGTGAGGTCCTTCTAATTCTGAAAGGACACATGTAAATATTTTAGCTATTGCCCAAATGACCGATGGTTTTTAGTGGAAGAGAAGAAAAATAGTGGAAGAGCTTTGAAAATGAGTACTAATCACCACTGGGGCGTCTGTTTTGATGAACTCCTTATTATTATTACAATCATAGCAATATTTTGTGTGATTCAGTCCCAATCTACCTAGTATTATTTTGGTATAGGATAAAACAAAGCATGGCTTTATTATGTGAGACAGAAAGTACGTTTAGTCTAAACGAAGAGCAGTGAACTGTAGGTTTTTATTTTCTTCTTTACTAATCCATCTAGACAGCTATTTCTTTTTATAATAAGTTCTGCAAATAAGCATATTTGGAAAAAACCTATCTGTTTGCATTGCTTTCATTAAAGCATATCTCCTTCAGAGAAAGGTGTTATCTAGCCATTATCCTATCCTATATAATAAAAGGGTAATATGCAAATTGTCCCCTAGACTGGGAGTTGGAACAGAGTTCAACCAGGTGGTGGGGGCAGCTCACCAACCACCCAGGGACCTTCCCCGGAGCCAGCCGAGTCCCATGGGACCCGATTGGCAAAGGCCGGCCTGACCCCACCTGTGCATGGGCCTCAAGTGTATAATATGTAGCCAATGCTATCTTTTTTAGTGAGTCTCTTTTGAGGGGTAAATATTCAGTGTGAAGTGTATATGAGAGATTTGTTTTGTTATAAAAAATAAGATTACTTATAAGTTATTTTTAACTTTCTTATAATTTATTTGTATACAGTTTATGGTAGTGGTAGCCAAATGTCTGATTCGACACCAGAGACTCTGCGATGAGTGTGTCATGTAATTCCCAGCCATGTGCAGAAGACGAGCAGGTCAGCCTGACTCTGCCAGTACTTTTCTTTTTTTATATTTTATTATTTTTTTTTACAGAGAGGAAGGGAGAGGAATAGAGAGAAACATCGATAAGAGAGAAACATTGATCAGCTGCCTCCTGCACACCTCCTACTGGGGTTGTGCCCGCAACCCAGGTACATGCCCTTCAACCGGAATCGAACCTGGGACCCTTCAGTCCGCAGGCTGACACTCTTATCCACTGAGCCAAATCAGTTAAGGATCTGCCAGCACTTTTCTTCCTCCAGCCTTGGGCACTAGTGTACTAATCTCTGCAGCCACCAGTCTCCTCCCTCTGCACCACTGACTTGCTGTGTTAGCTTCCTCCAGCTGAAGTCATCATATGTTATTTTGGTCCCAATTTCATACAACTAAATGAGAGTGATAAACAAGTGAATAGATTCTTTGGAGAAACATGGGTATCCCTGATCTAAATATAAGCATCAGTTAGGTTTTGATCTTAACATGGGATGTCTTTTGAGGGTAACAAACAATTTTCAAGTTTTAAGAATATTTTTAATTATATTTTTTTAGACATCAAATATCTCTTCTTTGGAGATAAGCTAGAATACTTCCCAGAAAAAGAAAATCTATGGGAATATCCTGTATGAACCTCAAATTTTTCTATATGTTATTAAGTCATGGACAGTTCCATATAGTGATAATTATCAGCAAATGTTAATAATAACAAAGCATATTATGAGGACCATTTGAGGAGGAATGCAGATTAGAAATCATGTATCTGACTTGCCTAATTTTAAATTTCTAGTCATCATAATTATTTGAAGTAACTTTCTAGGAAATTTAAACAGTGCTACTTCCATGAACTATATGCTAAAGTTTTAATTATTATTGGAAAAAAATATCAAAGACAATAGAATATTTTAAGGACCATAAATATACTGATTTTATAAAATGAAATGGAGTTTTGCTGGATTTAAAATTTGTGGAATTTTTGTAAAATAATCATACCACAGAGGAAAAGGACAATATAGCCCAGTTTTGTTTTATGTTAGAGAAGTAAAAGGAAAGTAGGTAAAGCTGAATGCCAAGAAAAAAGAGCCAGAGAGAGTACCCCACAAGGGGCATTCATAGTCTGCTGTGTACAGTGACCCCAATTTCAAAATTTGTGGTTGTGCCTTTCTTGATCATCTTATTTTTCATGTTTTCCATCACTAGGGAGATGACGCAGTGATGAATAATTCTAATAGAATTCAGCTAAGTTAAGCTATAATAAAAACTTTCTGCTAAAATAATCAAAACCTTCTATAAAGCAGGATATTTAGGAAGAAGCTATAGACTTTACTGTACATATTTCATTTCCAATGTTGAGAAAATTAAAGTCTTTACAGTGCTTGGCTGCCAAGCTGTTACAGGTGTATGACTAGTAAATAAGAGCTAGGTAACCTGAAGGAAGCATGGATTATAATTTTGGTCCTCTTATAATTAGAAAAATATTTAGTAAAAAGTCAACATGAATAGTACAATATGTAATATTTTGCTTCTCAGGTTTTATAGGTTATGGAGAATGAACAAGATAAAGAACTATTAACTCTTTTTAAATCAATGTCATATATCTATATATATAAAAGCCTAAGCAACAGTCTGATTGTTTGACCATTAGCCTGGTAGCTATGACAGACAATGACTACCAGTGGGCAGACACTCTGACCAGTAGAGGAGGGAGCCTGATTCCTCACGGAATTGGCCGTGGGTTAGGTTGCTGCTGGGGCACTGTTGGCCCTGAATCTGCTTCACCCGCACCCCAGACCCAGACAGGAGGGAACTCAATTCTCGGGTGTGTCACCCAAGAACTGCCTTCTCGTAATCCAGGACCCTTCGGGGGATGTCGGAGAGCCAGTTTTGGCTTGATCCCCGCAGGCCAGGCCGAGAGACCCCACTGGTGCACATATCCATTGCACTGGGCCTCTAGTACTATAATAATTGTATTGGGAATTGAAGCAACCTAATGTGGATTTTGCCTGAATTTACATATTCGCCTCTGGAGAGCCCTTTAGTTAGAAATAAGGGAGAGGAAAGGAGTAGGATGAGTCCTTTTTCATTTTCCTCTCATTCCATTCAGCCAAGGCTATGATATCCCAGGACTACCTTCAATACACTCCTTAGAGTTCTCATCTTTTCACCTTTACCCACTGTTTTTACTTTTCTCTAGTTCTATTACCTATGAAGCCTCGATTCCAAATCAGACTAATATGTGTCATTGTTAAATTATCTTCATTTTCAGACAGAGAAACTAAGTTCTAGAAGGTTACATACTCCAATTAATACAGCTGATGAGCACTAGCCAGTATTACTCAGTGGTTAGAGTGTTGACCTATGCATCGAAGGGTTGCAGGTTGGGTTCTGGTCAGGGTGTGTGCAGGAGATTACCAATCAATATGTCTCTCTCACTTCGATGTTCTTTTTTTCTTTCTCTTTCCTCCTCTCCTTCCCTTCCACTGTCTCTCTAAAAAAAAAAATAAGTGGGAAGAATATACTTGGTGAGGGTATATATATATATATATATATATATATATATATATATTTATTAGAGGCCTGGTGCACAAAAATTTGTACACTCGGGGGGGGGGGGGGTCCCTCAGCCTGGCCTGTGCCCTCTCACAGTCTTGGACCCCTCGTGGGATGACCACCTGCTGGCTTAGGCCCGCTCCCCGGGGGAGCGGGCCTAAGCTGGCAATCAGACATCCCTCTGACAGCCCGGCAGACCTTGGGGGATGTCCACTTGCCAGCAGGGAGCAGACCTAAGCTACAGTCAGACATCCTTAGCGCTGCTAAGGAGGCAGGAGAAGCTCCCACCACCACCACTGTACTGACAGCCATCAGCCTGGCTTGTGGCTGAGCAGAGCTCCTCCATGTGGGAGCTCACTGACCACCAGAGGGCAGCTCCTGCATTGAACATCTGCCCCCTGGTGGTCAGTGTGTGTCATAGTGACCAGTCATTCCCAGTCTTTCTGCTGTTAGGGTCAGTTTGCATATTACCCTTTTACTATATAGGATAGAGGCCTGGTGCATGGGTGGGGGCCGGCTTGTTTGCCCTGAAGGGTGTCCCGGATCAGGGTGGGGGTCCCGCTGAGGTGCCTGGCCAGCCTGGGTGAGGGGCTAATGGCTGTTTGCAGCTGGTCACACACCCTTCAGGGTGGGGGTCCCCACTGGGGTGCCTGGCCAGTCTGAGTGAGGGACTGAGGGCCGTTTTCAGGCTGGCTGGCGACTGAAGCTTCCAGCTTCTCCTTTTTTTCTTTTTTTTTTTATTCTGGGATTTATTTACCTTCTATAATTGAAACTTTGTTGCTGTCACTGGAGCTGAGAGCCCGGATCCTGCTCACTCCAGCTCTGTGGCCATGGCCTGCTGAAAGCAGGTATCTGGGATTTGTTTAGCTTCTATAATTGAAACTTTGTTGCCGTCACTGGAGCTAAGAGCTGGGCTCCTGCTCACTCCAGCTCTGTGGCCACAGCCTGCTGAAAGCAGGTATCTGGGGTTTGTTTAGCTTCTATAATTGAAACTTTGTTGCTTTTGGAGCTCAGAGCCGGGCCGTGGCAGGCGGGGAACCTTGGCTTCCTCCTTCACTGGAGCAAGCAAGCCTCCTGCCCGCTTCAGCTGCATGGCTGCCAGCTGCCATCTTGGTTGGGTTAATTTGCATATCTCGCTGATTAGCGAAGGTATGTTCAATTACCATGTTTGTCTATTATTAGATAGGATATATATATTAGAGGCCCAGGGCACGAAATTCATGCATGGGGTGGGGGGTTCCCTCAGCCCAGCCTGCACCCTCTCCAATCCAGGACCCCTTGGGGGATGTCTGACTGCTGGTTTCGGCCCCATCCCAGGGATTGGGCCTAAACTGGCATTCAGATGTTCCTCTCACAATCCTGGACTGCTGGCTTCTAATAGTTCACCTGCCTGCCTGCCTTCCTGGTTGCCCCTAACTGCACGCCCTGCCAGCCTTATCGCCCCTCACTGCCTCTGCGTACCAGCCTGATCGCCCATAACTGCCCCCTGCTGGCTTGGTCACTCCTAACTGCTCCCCTCGCTGGCCTGGTCACCTCTTACTGCCCCCCTGCCAGTCTGGTTGCCCCCAACTGCCCCCCCTCTGCTGGCCTAGTCGCCCCTCATGGCCCCCCCCTCCAGCCAGCCTGGTCACCCCACGCAGACTCCTGTTTAGTTGTTTGGTCACCCTTCACTAACCCCCCTGCCAGCCTGGTCACCCCACGCAGCCTGCTTGTTCAGTCATTTGGTCATCCCTCACTAACACCCCTACTAGCCTGGTTATAGGCAGCCCTCTTGTGAGGCCGTGAGGGTTAATTTGCATATTACCTCTTTATTATATAGGATATGTTTTTGATCAGAATTTGAACTGAGACTTGTCTGATTCTAGAGCCTACAATATTTCTACAAGTCTAGGCTGTGGTCTAGACAAAGATGAAATACTAAAAGCAAAAAATAGAACCTGTTTCAGGACTAAGTTACATGATCAATAACTACAGTTATATTGTCAATTGATAAGAAAAGCTCTAAGAACACCTTAACCAAAGCCACTCCCTCCCTTTCCAGTAGCAAGTAGTTCAGAGTTCTGAGAAGCTGCATCTTAAAAGTTGGGCATTCTCCCATCTGCCAGCTTCCCTGTGTGTCAGAAACCAGTCAGCATCTTCTCCCTATTTCTCCTCACAGAGAAATAGCATATCAAGAATGGGACAGAGGGATCTACGATCTGGAGTGCAGGCAGTAGGGATATAACTTTAAAATAATGAATCTTTTTTTTAATCATCTTTCTCAGGCGACTCTGAAAAATGGTGGTAATAAAATACTTTTCTCTGTTGGGGTAGGGGAGCATTCCCTCATCAAAACCTGAACTGGGTTTGGATATGCTGGTGGAGTTAAACATCAAGTATCGATTTCAGGCTTGGGTTGGGGAGAGAGAGTAAAACAAGATGGAGCAACCAAGAAATGCCAGGAGCAGAATTTAGTTAGATCAGGGAATCTGATGTTAAAAATCTAAAAAGCAACAACACAAAGTTCATATTGGCAAGGGAATGCAAGTATTGTAAGTCCAGGTAGGAGAGCTAAGTCCAGCAGAGTAGGAAGTGGCAGAAATCCAGACTCAGGAGACACAAGACCTTGGGCCTGGGTACAAGGGGACTGGAAATGGAAACCAGGCAGTGTGTCCTGGAAGTAGTAAGAAGATGGCATCAGGACACACTTTGATACAAAACCAAAGGCTTTTCCCTGGCCAGGAGCAGATGTAGAGTCAGAGAGGACCCCCTCTCTAGAGTCAAAGGGAACCAACTTGGGCAACTTCATCGAAATACAGAGATGTCTTTTGAGACCTTAAATGCCACAACAGGAACTAGACCCACAGAGATGCTATAATTAGCAGGTTATTTCTATCCGTTCTTGAAAATGAATAAAATATATTTGGGACACTCATGGCATTAATTCATTTTACAAATTGCTAGATACCTTGAGCTCTGAAAATCATCAAAGACCAATGGAAATACTCTATTGACTTTATAAGCTCCAAACCTCCATAGATACAATAGCAATAAAAAGGACTAGTAAAACCATTAAAATCATGTATGTTTCATTTAATTGATATGTGTAGATTGATATGTGTAGATTGTTTAGTCTCTCTTTAGTCTATTAACTATAGATTCCTATTAACTATAACTCCTTGGCTATTTTGTGGGGAGGGGGGGGAAGTCTGTACATTCTAAAAATAAATACGGACTGCAGAAGTAAACAGGATAGATATCCATGATAGAAAGGTTTATGTAGAAGGTGATCAGTATTCACTTTTCAGTGGGCATGTTCATATCCCAGGGAAGCTGAGAGCCAGGTGAGCCCTTGAATTTATATGTCTTGGTGCCGATCCCCAAGGCTTTGCACCGATGCGCTAGCAGTTTGTAAATTAGAGAAGGAGCTATGTCAGATTTGAATCCCCCTCTTAAACCTCCTTGGTAAGGGCTGAAACAGACGTTTCTCACATCAAGTTACAAGGCTGCGGAACTCTCTGCCTTAGGAATATTGATGTGTTTTGCCATTTGACAGTATGGAGCTCCTGCAGCGGCTGCTCCCTGCACCTTCAGCCAGGCTTCAGAAAATACAGCAGAATCTCAGGGATATCGCTCCAGTGTGACCTGGATTTTGCAGGGGGGTGGCGGGAGGTGGGGGTGGTAATGAGGTGCTTTCTTTTTCCCTTATTTTGTTTTATGATAAAAAAGCCTTTTAAGTACTTAGGTACTTAGGTTATTCTTGGCATTTTATAAATATGTATATAACATGTTACTCCATTACCCAGCACTAAATGCCAGGTCCATCTAGTAAAGAATGAACGTTTCGTTCTCTGTCCCCCTCCCCAAGATTTACATGTTTTCTGCTTTTGAAATGAAAAGCTACTAAAGATTTATATTAGTTCTTTTTAGTGGATTCCATCAACATCAATGCCTTTTACTTTTGCTGCTCTTTCATTGGAAATGAAGTAACAGTATCTTCCTAGAAAATCTAGAAAAGAGGAATTTCTGAAGTGAAAAAACACACACACCATTCTATTCATTTATTCACTTAATCAATAAATAGTTTTGAGTCACTCACTTAATAACAGGGCATGAGTCCCGTAGAAGCCTATACAATGTTATGGAAATTAATATGTATTTTTAGCACAATTTTAATGAGAAGAAAAGAACTAATTTATATGCTTTAGAAGGTAAGGTGAAAGTCACAGATAAGCATTCTGTTCTGATATCTTTTCTACTGGTGGGGTTATATTGTCGAATTTTAAAATACCCTAAAAATTACCTGACAAAGGTTTTGCTTCATTTATATGTTTGCCTTTGGCAAGCACTTAGGCTGAAGGTAAAGGTCAAACAAGGGGAAGGCTGGATCCTTTATCCTGTTGCTCTCAATCCGTTCAGCTAGAGCTGCTGAATCCCAATGCTGGCTTTAGTACACTACCCGGAGTTTTCATCTTTCCACCTTTAACCACTTATTTAACCTCTCTGCTTCAGTTTTGCCATCTGTAAATAGACTAATTTTATCTACCGCATAGTTATAGTTTTTGAGCTTTTAAATGAAATTTATGTAAAATGCTTATTACGATATTATATCCATGGCAGTAAATGTAAATGTTAGCGATCATTCTTCAAATAGGTGTTTCTGGGTATGTATGGTGAGTGTGTTTCGTATGCATATGCTTGTATGTGCATGTGTTTGTGTGTACATAAAGATTGTGTAGCTGGTGCTTATTACATAAAGATAAAATGCCTATTTGCTCAAGTTAATCCTTTCAGGTTATTAGAACTACATTGTCTGCTAGCGGAAGACTGAAGGAAGGGTAGGTAGAGAGGTAACAGTAGGGGGAGAGACTTAGATCCCTGAAATACAGGATTTGTATGATCTTTACTGGGTCCTTGTGGACATTATTTCTCGAAGATGGGTCCACAGTTCATCTGCATGGCTTAGTTTTATCTAAACAACCTGAGCCACAATATGAAATTCATGAAGACAAAAGTGTTGCTTTACGTCATGTCGACTTGTGCCATGTCTTGACCAATACTATGAAACTGAACCTAAAATGTTTATCTTTTTATATTCTAATATGACATCCAGGATTTTTTTTCTCTATATATTCAGAGAACATTTCCTTTTACTCTTGTGGCAAATTCTGAAACAGTTAAAAGGCTAAAATAATTTGGATTGCCAAGCAGAAATTGAAATTGATAAAAGTGTCTTGCTGAATTTATCAAAGTGTTTTGGGGTTGTTGTTTATATCCCTGTTGATTTTTAATTTCCTAAATAGTTGGCAATTGCTAAGCTATTGATGTTTTTGATTTGTATAATACCGAGTATTATGGACTGAATGTGTGTGTCCTCGAAAATTTAATTATTGAAGCCTGTCTCCCAGGGTGATGGTGTTTGGAGGTAGAGCCTGTGGAGGGTAATTAGCTTCAGGTGAGATTATAAGGACAGGGGCACCATGATGGGATCTGTGTCCTTATAAGAAAAGTAAGAGACCAAAATTCTCTCTGCCAGGTGAGGACACAGGTGGCCATCTGCAAGCCAGGAAGGGGCCCTCACCAGTGAACGGAACCAAACTGGCCAGGAGCTTGATTTAGGATTTCTCAGCTTCCAAAATTGTCAGAAAGAAAACTCTGTTTTTAAGCCACCCGATCTATGGTATTTTGTTCTATCAGCCTGTATGCAATCAGACACAAAGGAAATGTGTATCAGTTCTGAAAACAGTCTGAAAATTTATGATGCAAGTCTCTAGCAAGTTTTCTTAGTGTATTTGGTCTATGCTGCTCGGATTTCCGATGTCTGTAAGGGTAAATATTACACCATGATGTCTTATGCAGTTTATGTCATTACAGAATGTCTAACTTTTGTGTGGCCATAAACTGTAAAGAAGTTCTGAGCTAAGCTGTTTGTCACTAACACCTTTTTCAAAAGAGTATGACAAACTAGCTTTTGTGTCCATTTTGCAAGTTTTACCACATAGTGAATTACTTCAATATGTTTATTTTAAAAATCCACCTAAAATACCAACTTTTCTTCATAAGGAATTATTGTCATTTAGTAATAATTTATTTTACCCTGAGGTCCTTTAGCAGAGGATTTCTGGCATGTTTCAGAATGGGAATATGTCAGTTATGTTCCCATCAGGATTTATCATGCCTGGCTATTGTATGAGTTTATGAAAATAGAAATTGATCTAGAGGAGAGACTTCTCACTTACACTTACCTGATAGGATAGCATCAATGCCATCAGCAAATCGTATTGAATTTGATAGTTTCTATTACCTTTTTCACTAAACCTTTAATGAATGCTGTGCTGTAGGAGAAACATTGTACACAATCCTCCCTCTGTTTACCAATTAACAACAGTGATTTAAAGGGTACAGATTCCTTAATGCAACATGGAACTAAAGGGATGGGATTCACATTTACTCAATACAAACTGTGTTCCAGATGCAGTGGAAGATGCCTTAATTGTGATATTTGTTTTCCAGGAGAGCCCTGAGGGATGGGTGCTGTTATGTCCTTTTTGAAGATCGGTGTAGCAAGTGGCAGAGATATTATTGGAATTTAGTTCTGATTCAGCTAAAAGCTTGTATTTTAGAAAACAATGGCAGAAATCATTTATGAATCAGATAGCTAGTGTTCCTAATTAGTTAGAGGCAGAAATAGGACCAAAGATTGTTCTAGCATTTATCTATGTATACTTCATAAATTGGTATCCTGTAACTTTGACAATCCCCAGGAAAATTTTATACCTTTAAAATGAGAACAACATGCCAAAACCGGTTTGGCTCAGTGGATGGAGCTTCGGCCTGCGGACTGAAGGGTCCCAGGTTCGATTCCGGTCAAGGGCATGTACCTGGGTTGCGGGCACATCTCCAGTGGGAGATGTGCAGGAAGCAGCTGGTCGATGTTTCTCTCTCATCGATGTTTCTAACTCTCTATCTCTCTCCCTTCCTCTCTGTAAAAAATCAATAAAATATATTTAAAAAAAAATAAAATGAGAACAACAGTATATCACAGGATTGTTCACAGGGTAAAAAAAAGCTAATAGCAAAAGACCTTTTTATTATGAACAAGAGGCCCTTGACATAATAGTTGGAGGGTGAGCTTAAATTTTTAAATTGCAATTTGAATTTTAGCCTAGAGTTAAGAATATAACTAGTTTCCTTTTTAAACTCATTCAACAAATTTTCACTACTTATTAGTATGTGTGGCCTTCATAAAGATTTGTTCTCTCTGGCTCAAGGAGAATAGAGAGGGTATTTATGAAGAAGTTAGACATTTCAGCTTAGTGGAAGATCCTTATAAAAGTCAGTGTCCCAACAATGAAACACATTGGCTGCAGCTGTATGATCTGGTCATTGGAATGATTAAAACACAAGCTACAATCTTTTGATGGGATTGACAGGAGAAATTCTCAGAAAGTCATTTCATTCTTTGAGATTCTAGATTCTAGATACTCAGTGTTGGAACTGTATTTGGTTGGCTAGGAAAATGTCCCCAAAGTGCAAATCAATCCTGCTGACTCCCTATTAATAGGTTATTTGTGTATGGTAAATGATTTGGGTATATGTTTATTTTATAAACATTTTTAAAGTGGAAGAAATGATAATGTAACTTTATCTTAAATTCGAGTATTTGGTGGTAAATGTTTATACATTTTGATGCATTTTTCAAGCTTTGAATTGTTAACATGGCTTTGAATAAGTTGGAAAACTAAGAAATCATTGAAGCAAAATTCTTGTTAGATGGCTGACCCAGGTGTGTGTGTGTGTGTGTGTGTGTGTGTGTGTGTGCGCCTTATGTGTTGAAATCTATGAAAGCTACCTATTAAAATAATGCTGTTCTTAAAATAATGTAAAGGAATATTCTAAAATATATTCCTTTGACTTTCAAAGTTTGATATTGTACAGATTTTTTTCTGTTGTCATAAAAATAAAACCGTATGCCTCTCCCTTTTCCACTTATTACTAGTGTCACTGCCTTGTAAACGGTAGGTCCTATTTCAGACCTTTGATGAAAGAAGGTGCTTTGACCATTAGGAAGAAGTCAGACCAGGACTATTGAAGCTGCTTATGACAGTGCAATCAATGACAGTGAAATATAGGGGGAAGGGTATTAGATATACTTTTTATTCTGTCCTTTTTACTTAAGTCACATGACCGATCTGTGCCCAGCTTCTACTTCTATAAACTGGAAACAATGGTATTGGTCTCACACGTTTGTTGCAGGTGACACATCTGGAGTCATTTATATGAGAGAAGACGAAGGCAAGAGAGAGTGTCTTGAGGAATTTGCTGTGAAGGGAGGGAAGGAGATTGATTGTCTTAGTCCATTCAGGCTTCTAAAACAAAAAGACCATGGAGTAGGTGGCTTTTAAACAACAGAAACTTATTTATCACAGTTCTAGAGGCTGGGAAGTCCAAAATCAAGGTGTTGGCAGATTAGGTGTCTAGTGAGGAACCACTTCCTGCTTTAGTGATGGCTGTCTTCTTGCAGTGTCCTCATGTGGCAGCAGGGACAAGGAGCTCTCTGGGCCTCTTTTAGAAGGACACTAATCTCATTCATGAGGGTAGAGCTCTTACAAAGGTCCCCAATTGCCTCCCAAAAGTCCTACAACCAAATATCACATTGCAGATTAGGTTTCAACAAATGAATTTTGGGGGGACACATTCAATCTATAGTAAGGCTAATATTTGTTGAGTGGCTCATATGTGCCAGTTATCATGCTAAATTCTTTATATGATTATTGATTTATTTTATATTTAACCAATAATTATTGATTATTGTCTGTGTTCTAAGTACTAAATTAGGCAGAGGGGCAAAATGGTAGATAAGACAGTCATGTTTCATATTGTTAGTTGCTTATAACTGAGCACTAGGGATAGACATTAAATAATTAAATAACACCTAGTTAATGATTAATTAAAATTACAATTATTACTAGAGGGTTATAAAATTATCTTCTTTAATCTTTTCAGAAACTTTGCAAAATAGATATTATCTCCCATTCACAGAAGAATAAAATAAGATTTTAAAAGGTTAAACAGCTTGTTTGAGCTCACAAAGCTGATAGGTAGTGGAGTTAGCATTGCTCAGTCCTTTTCTATTCCATCAGGTTTCTCTGGGAGGTCTCACAACTAAAGAAACTGAAGAAATTAAGATTAGCATAATATAAATGATACAGAAGTAATTAGGAGCTAAAACCTACACATGTTTTAGCCATTTCAAGAGTTTTGGTCTTAATCATAGGAGTGATCCAGCAATTGTGACGTCATTAAAGATTTTTGGATGGCAGTGTGACGCAAGTAGATTTGCTTTATAAAAATCACTTTAAAATAGGGTGGGGTATAGGTTTGGATAGTTATTAGACAAAAGTAGAACATAAAGATAGTTTTGCCATAATTTAAATACATACCTTACCTGGGCTGGCAAGATACAAGAGACTTAAGTCAATATTGGAACCCTGAATGAACTGGTCAAGTTTGTCTAGTTAGTGGAAATACTTCCATTCCATTGTTTACCCGATCACTGGAATATGTTCTTATTTTGGCATTATGTAGACTTAACCTGAGTTGATAGAATAGACATATTTTGGAGTCATTTAACAATGACTAAGTTTTAAAGGTAATTTATACATTATCTCTATTGACATAGCTCTTGATAGAGATGTTTATAATACAATTTGACTCAGTCATAATTCTTGAAGTGTCTACTATACCAGCACTCTGCTAGTCCCTGTGGGACTTAAAGAAAAATATAGCCAACATAGTGTCCTTGTCTTCAAAGTTAAATGACTTAGCCATCTAGACAGGATAATAATAAAAAAAGTATAAACACAATGACTGCAGTATAAGAGGTGTAGAAGCCAAGTTTTATTGGGGTTCTAAAAGAAGCAGAGATGATATCCTACTGAAGGATTGGGGACACTTTCAGAAAAGAAATGACTTGAAAGGTGGATGTGGAAATGTGACAAATTTGGCTCATGGAAGAGGGGGTGGGGAAGGCTTGTTTTCTAAACTGTAATTAATCTGGATAAAAGAAAGTAATTCCATAAATACCTGAGGCTATTGGGATTTATGGACGTTAGCTTATGTTTATTTAAAAAGTGAATTTTTAATATTTCCACTTGATTTATTAACTGGGCTGTCCTATCTACTTCAAGAAAAAAGACTTTATTTTTCCTAAAGCAGTTTTATGTTTACAATAAAATTGAGAGAAAGGTACAGAGATTTCCCATATAAACCTGCCCCATCGTCTTCGGAATTATCAACATCACTCACCAGAATGGCACATTTTTTTTACCAAAGATGAAGCTACATTGATTCAACTCCCAAAATTCATAGTTTATCTTGTGGCTCACTCTCATATTTCAGAGTCTGTGGGTTAAGGCAAATGTATAATAGCATATATCCATCATTATAATATCATACAGAGTATTTTCACTGCCCTAAAAGTTATCTCTGCTCCACCTGTTCATCCCATCCCCTCAATCACAGGCAACCACTGGTTTACTTACTGTCCTCACAGTGTTACTTTTCCCAGGAATTTATTTAGCTGGATTCACACAGCATGTAGCCTTTTCAGATTTGCTTCTTTCACTTAGTAATGTGTATTTAAGTCTCCTTGTCTTGTCATGGCTTGATAGTTCATTCTCTTTAGTGCCAAATAATATTTTGTGCCTGGATATACCACAATTTATTTACCCATTCATGTACTGAAAAGTCATCTTGATTGCTTCCAAGTTTTGGCAATTTTATACAAAGCTGCTATAAACACCTGTGTGTAGGTTTTTGTGTGGACATAAGTTTTCAACACCTTTAGATAAACACCAAAGAGCACAATTCCTGAATCATATGGTAAGGATATGTTTAGTTGTGCAAGAAATCACCAAAATGTCTTCCAAATAGACTGTACCTTTTTGCATTTCCAGCAGCAATGAATGAGAGTTCCGGTTGCTTCACATCTTCATCAGCATGCAGTGTTGTTAGTGTTCTGGATTTTGGCCATTTTAATAGACGTGTAGTGGTGTATCTCAGTATTGTTTTAATTTGTGTTTCCCTGATGACATATGATGTGAAGATCTTTTCATATTAATTTTTTCCATCTGTACATCTTCTTTGGTGTCGTGTCTGGTAAGGTGTTAGTATCATTTTTAAAAAATCAGATTTTTTAATTGTTGAATTTTAAGAGTTCTTTAAATATTTTGTATAATGGTCCTTTGTCAGTTGTGTCTTTTCCAAATATGTTTCCCCAATCTGTGGCTTGTCTTCTCCTTCTCTTGATATTGTCTTTCATAGTACAGAAGTTTTTAATTTTAATAAAGTTTAGCTTATTAGATTTTTCTTTTATAGATTGTGTCTTTGTTATTGTATCCAAAAAGGCATCACAATACCCAGGGTGGTCTAGGCTTTCTTTTATGTTATCTTCTAGGAGTTTTATAGTTTTCCATTTTATATTTATGTCTGTGATCATGTTGAGTTCATTTTTGTGAAGGGTGGAAGGTCTGTGTCTAGATCTTCTTTTTTTGTTTTTTGTTTTTCCTTGTGGATGTCCAGTTGTTCTAGCATCATTTGTCTTAGAGACTACCTTTGCTCCATATATTGTTTTTCTACCTTTTTCAAAGATCAGTTGACTATATTGGGGGTATATTTATGAGATCTCTATTGTGTTCCACTTGTGAATTTGCTTATTCTTCCACCAATACCACATTGTCTTGATTACTATAACTATATAATAAGTCTTGAAACTTCACTGTTTTGACAACAACTAACATTGTTTAGAATTCATTATATGTTTACTAAAAATTATAGCAGACATTCACCATATTCTGGGAAAATGTTCAAAATTCTGGTAAATCAAGAATCTCTGGAAACTTTGTTTTTGAAAATAATAGACTCAATATTTATTTTTATAAAGAGTGAATGGATGGATTTCGAATAGTAACTGAATATAAATGCAGGGATGGGAAATATAGAAAGTTTGTAAAGATCATTGAGTTATTCATTGTGATTGGGACATGGACTAAATTAAAGTGATAGTGGTGAATAAAAGTGGACATTGGAGTCATATTAGTGATGATCTTCGAAGACAGTTTACTATACAGTGGAAAGAATTGTTCAGTCTCCCACATCTAACTTGAGAATTTAGAAAGAAATTTTGACTGGTATTTGGATATATTTTTCTTTGCTAATCTGCCTCGGTATTCAATAATCTTCATGATAAACAACCTGGAGCCTGGCAACAGTATTTTCTTCATGATTGAGATTCCTGGGCAGAGCTGAAATGTACTTTGATAGATCTACTGAGAGCTTTATCAGGAAAAGAGCTTTCTTTGATAGGCAGTCATTTGGGTTCTATTTTCCCTCATTTGGGAATAGTTCCCAGGCTAAATCACTGTTCTATTTATATCCATGACCTCCTTTTTGATGCTGTATCAGCTGAGCACTACCGAGACTTCCTTAAGAGAAGTAGTATTTGGGTCAGAAACATCAACTAAAGTGAGTGTAATTAGATAGATTTTATTTTTAAGAAATGAAGATATTTTTTGAAGCTTTGTTAGTGAATTTTTAAAGTTGTTTACATTTGAATTGCTAAACCGTTATGCACAATTCACTTGGAAGTATTTAATTAAACTCAACAAACTTACTTTGGATCATTGAATACCTACTGTGCTAGGTGATTCTCAGCATTTGGGGTGTATGTGTTGGGGCCAGAAGTTGTAATCTAAGTTTCTGACAAATAAGGAAGTATCTGGAGAAGTTTATTGTCCCTATGGGTAGAGTGAAAGAGAGAGGTTTTATGGGAATGAATGGCTGGAGTTCAGGATAGAAGTGCTTTTCTCTTTTCTGAAAGCTCATTGGCTCTTAAAAGAAGTGACTATCTGAATGTTGTAATATTTTTAACTCATATCATATACCACGAGTCTTCAAATTTTGAGAATCATAAAATACACCATATAATACACGTGAAAATGCATATAGCTGGGAGTCTGATTTAGGTGGGGCATGGGGATCTAATTTTTACCAAGTACTTTTGGGTGATTCTTACACAGGTGGTCCTGAGAGTTGCATTTGAAAAGCCTTCTGAGAGGACAATTCCTGGGAAATAATTTCAGAGTTTCCCAAAAATGTAGAAATTAGATATAATTTAAAACAATTGATAAAACTCTTACTTAGTATTCTGACCCTTTGCCCCCTTCTTTAGCGTTAGGTCACAGGGCTGTGGCAATATTCAGGCTACCCCATCCTGCCAGTCATCACCTGTGATGCCTCAGTTTTCTCTGGAATCTCTGGTACTGGTGAGTGATCTGCATTCAGGAGGGAAGCCCCACTCCACATCCTGTTAATGTTGGGTGGAATGCCCTACAGAGACCTGGTTCACAGTGGAATAGAAGTCTCAGGCAATAGCTGGTATGGGGGTTTGCCTGACAAATACGCCATCTTCTCAATGGCAGCTAAATAGATTAGGAGAGTGATGGAAGTGGTGGATGAAAAGCAGGTGGAGAGATGGGGATCCTGGAAAAAGAAAAGGTAGAGGAGGAGGAGGTACAAGTGAAGATGATGGAATGATGTCCATGGGGAGAGGAATAGAAGTTGTGAAAGAAAATAAAGTGTTAGAGGTAAAGGAGGTGGTAAGGCTGTGGTCACTGGATATGATGCCTTCAAGGACTTTCTTCAGTCTGGATTTAGGGACAGTGAATGCTCAGGCTGGCAGGGCCCTCCTCCAGCTGGAACCCACATTTGGGCGAATGCAGTGGCACTTGAGTGAGGGTACAAGATTCATCGATTAAAATGTACCCACATTCTGGGACACCACCTTTTGCAATAAACCCTCCAACAACCATGCTTATTGGCTACTATGCAGATTTCCTGATGTTCATATCAACTAGGAGTGAAAGAGTTCAGATATCTCAGGACAGGCTACAAGTTCAAAGACATCACCTGCAACTTCCTCATCTGGTTTTCAAACTACAGCCTGCCAGAATCTGACAAGATCGTTGTTATTAAGAGAATCTGTAGTCCAAGTCCTGCAATACTACCTGCTCTGTGATGGGAACTCAAACTATTTCATCAGGGCAGCTTGAGGAGGTATTCAAGCCATTTGGGCACTAGTGTGATTAATTCTACCTTGGAAATTGTCCCTGTGCCAGGTTACCTGCCATCAGCTGTAGGAGCTCTGTTTGGCCAGCAGTGAAGTGGATATGCTGGCCTCACTACACCTTGGCTCCTCTGGGCCTTCAGTGCTTCCAACGTCAAGAATGCAGCTTTAATGGCCATGGCCGTCACTTTGTCAAGCCAAGAAAATGATGCTGAAGACTGCACTGCCTTTGTCTACATTGCTTGAAGCTTTCTCTGTGTCAGGACCTTCCTACCTGTTTTTGAGGAAGGAATTTATAAGTCATATTTGAAGAGGATAAGTACATCTTCAAGAATTGCACCCTCACCCTGGCCAATGTGGTTCAGTTGGTTGGGCATTTTCCCATGTACCAAAAAGTTGCTGGTTCAATTTCAAGTCAGGGTACATGCCCAGGTTGTGGGCTCGATTCCTTGGTAGGGGATATACAGGAGACAGTCGATTAATGTTCTACTCTCACAAAAAATTAAATTAGCTCTCTCTGAAAATCAATAAAAGTATATATATATATATAGAGAGAGAGAGAGAGAGAGAATTGCAATCTCAAGAACAATGAAAAACTGCGTTCATGCTTGCTGTCTGTGGCAAATTACTCATTTTCGATATGTCCAGTGGACATTCTATGGCCCTAAGACCTCTGCTTGGCCACCAACACCTGGATTTTTATCTTTGGCCTGGAGCACATTTCACCCACCCTGCTGAGTATCAGGAAAAACAGACATAAACAGTGGAGCCTGTATGAGGTGAAGAGCAAAAAGTAAGGGGCTTCAAAATCTACCCAAGTTCAGTTTTTCCTGTTTTTCTGCTACCGATAAGTCTTCACGAAGGCTTATGCTATGCTCAACCTTTTCCGCCCAGGCTTTTCAATAATCCGTGTCCAGACCACTAGCAACCCCAGCATCTGGTCTCTGCAGAACTGCTTGTGGACTCAAACTCCTTGCCAACCATTGGAAGACTGAGTTCTCTTTTCCTGTCACACAGGAACCTACCTAATGTCAGACAGGTGATGGGGCTGACAGGTGTGGCTCCATCCACACAGCAAGGGTGGATGTGGTATCCCTTCTGAGAATCAAGTGTTCTTAGCCACTACCAATGAGCCCATGAAGAATATAGCACACATGCAAGCCCCTTTCACTCACATGATTATGATCAAGTGACCAAGTGCTCTGTGAGGTGCTAGGAGACAAATGAAGACATTTGTCGTCTTTAGGCTTCACTTGTCTGCCTACATCTTTTTTTAAAATATATTTTATAGATTTTTACAGAGAGGAAGTGAGAGGGATAGAGAGTCAGAAACATTGACGAGAGAGAACATTGATCAGCTGCCTCCTGCACACTCCCCACTGGGGATGTGCCCACAACCAAGGTACATGCCCCTGACTGGAATCAAACTTGGGACCCTTGAGTCCGCAGGCCGACGCTCTATCCACTGAGCCAAACCAGTCAGGGCCTGCCTACATCTTATTCCAACTCCTCTCCTGTCTCCTTCCTCTCTCCCTCCATCTCTGTCCCTCTCTTTTCGTTTCTGAAGACATTAGAAGCAAAAACAGAAGCATAACAAGTAGAAAACAGACTTTGTAATTTGCTTCTCTTCTTGGTAATATCCAGAGGGAGAGAGAGGTCGTGCAGTAAGGTAGACTGACAAAGTTTGCTGACCCTCTGCTCTTATTACCTCTACCTAAGCTCTCTTTCACAAATCATAGAAAGTTCAAAGGAAGGCAGAATAAGGGTTGTAGGACTGAAGGACTGAGGTATCATGAGTCCCAAGGCACAGGGTTGATTAATTGCCTTATTGTATGCAGTGTTCTTTTAGGCTGATCCAAACCTCGCTCCAATACCACAATCTCCCTACAACAAACACACTCTTCTCTCCCCACTGTGCCCAAATTTCCAAGAAACCTCTTTGATATTTCTTGAACATTAGCCTGGAAGGAAGGGAGAAGAATGTTACAGGAATGATATTCTTTTAGTGCTAAAATAAATTATTTTACATGATAAAACTTACGTCAGTATGAACATAGGGGTACATATATTCTTTCTAATGAGTGTTTCTGATTTCTCGGAATATATCCCTACAAGTAGGATCACTAGGTCAAATTCTAGTTCTCTTTTTAACTTTTTGAGGAAACTCCAAACTGTTTTCCACGGAGGCTGCACCAGTCTACATTCCCACCAGCAGTGTACCAGGGTTCCCTTTTATCCACATCCTCGCCAACATTTATCATTTGTTGATTTGTCGATAATGAGCATTCTGACCTCTGTATGCCTACCCTGGAGAACTGTTTATTTGGATCCTTTGCCCATTGTTTAATTGAATTGTTTATCTTCCATTTGTTAAGTTGTCTGAGTTCCCTATAAATTTTGGAGGTTAACCCCTTATCAGATATATTATTGGCAGATATGTTCTCCCATGCAGTGGGCTCTCTTGTTGTTTTGTTGATGGTTTCTTTTGCTGTGCAGAAGCTTTTTATTTTGATGTAGTCCCATTTGTTTATTTTCTCCTTATTTTCCCTTGCCCTAGGAGATGTATCTGTAAACATATTGCTACAAGAGATGTCTGAGATTTTGCTGCTAATGGTTTCTTCTAGGATTTTTATTGTTTCATGTGTTACATTTACATTTTTTGTCCATTTTGAGTTTATTTTTGTGTATGGTGTAAGTTTGTGGTCTTGTTTCATTTTTTTTGCAGGTATCTGTCCAATTCTCCCAACACCATTTATTGAAGAGACTGTCTTGACTCCATCATATGCTCTTGCCTCCTTTGTCAAATATTAATTGACCATAAATGGCTTGGGTCGATTTCTGGAGTTTCTGTTCTGTTCCATTGGTCTATATGCCTGTTCTTGTGCCAGTACCAGGCTGTTCTGAGTACAGTGGCTTTGTAGTATAACTTGATATTTTGTATTGTGATCCTTCCAACTTTGTTCTTCTTTCTCAAGATTGCTGTAGCTATTTGAGGTATTTTTTGATTCCATATAAATTTTTGGAGTATTTGTTCTAGGTCTGTGAAATATGACATTGGTATTTTAATAGGGCAATTTACAATAGCTAATATTTGGAAACAGCCTAAGTGCCCATCAGCAGATGAGTAGATTAAAAAACTGTGGTATATCTACACAATGGAATACTATGCAGCTGTAAAAAAGAAAGAACTCTTACCATTTGCAAAACATGGATGGAACAGAGAGAATTATGCTAAGAGAAATAAGCCAGTCAGAGAAAGATAAGTATCACATGATGTCACTCATATGTGGACTCTAATGAACAGCATAAACTGATGAACATAAATAGACCCAGAGATATAGAAACAACGAACAGACAGTCAATCCTCAGAGGGAAGGCATGAGAAGGTGGGAAGGGAGGAGGGAAAAGATCAACCAATGAACTCATATGCTTATACGGCGTGACCCATGGACACAGACAATAGAGTGGTGAAGGCCTGGGGGTGGGATGGGTGGTGAGGTCGATGGGGAAAAAGGGGACATATATAATACTTTCAACAATAAAAAGTAAATAAATAAATAAATAAATAAATAAATAGAGTGAATACATAAGAAGTTTATTTCTGCCCTACCTAACCAGTTTGGCTCAGTGGATAGAGCGTCAGCCTGGGGACTGAAAGGTCCCAAGTTAGATTACGGTCAAGGGCATATACCTTGGTTGTGGGCACATCCCCAGTAGGAGCTGTGCAGGAGGCAGCTGATCGATATTTCTAACTCTCTATCCCTCTCCCTGCCTCTCTGTAAAAAAAATCAATGTAATATACATTTTTAAAAATTTTAAAAAAGTTTATTTCTGAAATGAATTTTGACAACAAGGGATTGAGAAGAAGATATATTGAGATAGGCCACTTCTTTAAAGTTTGATAAAGACAGCTATAAAAATAATTGTGGGACAACATTTGTACATAATATTTTTAATATTTAAACCTCCTCTTCCATGTTCAGAAAAGAATATAAAGTTTGCAGACATTTGCATAGCACTGTCTTTTCCATCTCCATGCATAGTCTAGCCATCCTTATTTTCATTCTTATTTAAGAGCAGGTTGGAGATGCTGAAAATAAAGGAAATGCACTATTTTAAGTGATCCATTGTATTTAACATTTTATTTTAAAAACACTGAAGCAATTATAAAGGAATTCAAAACATAGTCAACTTTATGGCAGCTTTTTTGTAGTATGTTCACAATTTCCATTTGTTTTACTTTGGTTTAACTCAAGGAAACATCCTCAAGATCAATTGTAATTGATACATAATGCTTTCACTTCTGCAGCTCCTCATGAGACAAAGTCAACTAATGATTTTGAATAGAAGCCACTAGAATTTTCACATGCTGAACATGTATAGACCTGATAGTGGTGTTTTTTTAGAGAAAAGCACGGAGCTTTAATAGAAAGCTGCATTACTAAGGTGGTAGTATTTCAGTCAAGATTTTCAGGTTAAGATGCTGAATATATCTGCAAGGAAAGAAAAACCTCACACAAGATATACTGCCTGTTCTTTACAGACACCTGAGTATATGAAAACTTTTAAACTATTCCCTATTCACTCATTATTCACTAGTGCTATTTGCCAAATGTTACTGGCTCTTCTATGGGCACAAGATTGGTAGCATTTCCCCATCCTCTTTATGTTAAGCATATAGCCGTGTGACTTTCTTCGGTGACTAAATCTTGAGAAGAAGCAATATATGTCACATCTGGGCACAGCTTTAAAAGCTAGTGTATAATTTGTCAGAGCTTCCTTTCCCCTGTCATGACAACCAGCTCCAGGTGAGGAGGTGCTGTTAGCCTTGTCCCCTGAGTGAAGAGACATAGCAAGGTCTTTCTCTCCTCTGCCACCGGCTTTTAACCCACATGAATATGTAGCACGAATCAGAAACAAACCCTTGTTATTTTAGGGCAGTGATGGCGAACCTATGACACGCGTGTCAGAGGTGACACACGAACTCATTTTTTTGGTTGATTTTTCCTTGTTAAATGGCATTTAAATATATAAAATAAATATAAAAAATATAAATATTTGTTTTACTATGGTTGCAAATATAAAAAAATTTCTATATGTGACACGGCACCAGAGTTAAGTTAGGGTTTTTCAAAATGTTGACACGCTGAGCTCAAAAGCTTCGCCATCACTGTTTTAGAGCATTCAGGTTTGGAGGTTATTTTGTTAATGCAGCACAGTTTTAAAAAAAATCTTTTAGATTTTTTTAAATTTTATTTTGGGTGTTTATGAATAATTGTAAGAATGCTACATTTTACCAAGGGCCATTCTTTTGTGTGTCCATTTATTGACTCTTGATCCTGTTATTTCTAATCGCTATTCTGACTTCAAATATTTGGGAACTAAATGCTATAAAATCTTACATGATATGTATGAGTTTTAATGTGAATTTGTTATATTTATGTTGTGCACATATTTATCTTTTACTTCATTAGATTTATGTTTTGTATCAATTAGTAACATATTGGTGCATCTTATCTGCACTATTATGTTACACTAGAGGCCCGGTGAATGGCATTCGTGCACTTGGAGGGGGGGTCCCTCAGCCCAGCCTGTGCCCTCTCACAGTCCGGGACCCCTTGGAGGATAAGCGGGCAGATGGACTCCTTAGTGCTGCTGAGGAGGCTGGAGAGGCTCTAGCCACCGCTGCTGCACTCGCCAGCTGTCAGCCCCGGCTTCTGGCTGAGTGGCACTCCCCCTGTGGGAGTGCACTGACCACTAAGGGGCAGCTCCTGCATTGAGTGTCTTCCTCCTGGTGGTCAGTGCACGTCATAGCAACTGGTTGTTCCACTATACAGTCGATTTGCATATTAGGATTTTATTATATAGGATACTCCTATGGAGAAAGTGTAACATATAACTAATTCTTACTCTTTTGGTACAATTTCTGGAAATGCACATTTAGTGGTACTCAATAAACTTTTGCTGAAAAGATAATGGAGATGATGCTGCTGAGGAAAATGATGACAGTAGGGATTTCAAGAAGAGATCATGCTCCAGGAACACATATGTGCAGAGTGACTGTGATACAATTCAGTTTAAACAAATACATTGACTATGTGTTCTAATATCCGGAAATCAGAAGTTAGTTTCAAAGTACATAGCTAAAAGTCTTCTAGATTTTAAAATTGTGTAGAAATACAGAAAGATGAGATAAATGTGAGAATTAGCAAAGGGTTTTGTGTTTCTAAGGAAGAAATAATAAATGGCCACAGATTAACGTTTATTATTTGCTGGGTGTCTTTCTGAGTGGAGATTCTTTGGGGGTAGTATATTCTAGTCTTAGGAATAAATTCTTTGCCAGTTCACATTGCATCATCTTATATGTTCTTATATGATTTTATTTCCATTTTTCTGGCACCAGAAAACAGATCTTGAAGTGAAAATTTTGAACTTCATTATAGGTCTGAGGGTATTGGAATCATTTTTTTATGTGTATTTCCTGATAAGATTCTGATAAGCAAGTGATAATTTTGGCTTCTTCGGCTTCTTAAGTTTTCTTATCATATTGTCTAAGTTAATGGTCACAGAATTTAATGCAGTACAGTACATCTTTTAATACATCTATAGTATTAGAATACATTCACGTGAAATTTAATTATGGCTGCCGAAACCGGTTTGGCTCAGTGGATAGAGCGTCGGCCTGCGGACTGAAGGGTCCCAGGTTCGATTCCGGTCAAGGGCATGTACCTGGGTTGCGGGCACATCTCCAGTGGGAGATGTGCAGGAGGCGGCTGGTCGATGATTCTCTCTCATCGATGTTTCTAGCTCTCTGTCTCTCTCTCTTCCTCTCTGTAAAAAATCAATAAAAAATATATTTAAAAAAAAAATTTAATTATGGCTATTAAATCTTAACTAATAGAATATCTTATAATTCTTGGTATATTTAGAATAAAGCATGTCTGGCCATTTTTAGGCATTTTTTCCTACACAGATCTACATGACTTTCATGGGGAAAAATAGTGAAATGAGAAAACAACTAGGATGTCTGTTGTTATAATCATGGTAAACATGGTAGGTTAATTTATTCATTTGGTGGATATTTGTTAAATATCTACATTTTAACACCATATAAGCCCTGTGAATACAAAGATAAAAAAACAGATATTGCATTTTTAAAGAGCTTACATCATAACCAGGAGTATATATTGATTATACATAGAGAGATGTTGATTATAGCCTATGATTAAAACTATAGCAAAGTGGTGTGGAAAGTGCTAAAACAGAATAGAAGAAAGGATTTGTTCTACCAGGAACTAATAGAGGGCCATGGAGGGCCACAGAGAAAATATGAAATTGGAATTGAGCATTTTATACAATATTTCATCTCTTTTCTCTAATTAAAAGATTAGAACACTTGAAGATTTTACCATCGTATTTACTTTGGATAACTAGTGAACTTTCCTCTGAAAATAAGGTGTGCCCCAATTTTTATGCCTATTCTATGCTTTGGAAATTTGGGAATTTTAACCTGGGGTCATTGTTTAAAATATTGAACAAAAGCAATGGCAATTCAGAATGGATGCTGACAACAGAACTAGAACAGGGTCAGAGAGACCCTCACAGTGCCTGTTAACTCTTTCATGGTGGGACTATGCATGGGATTGTGCACAGGAATTACTCATCTCAAATATAGCCACTATTGAAGGTTTGAGGAAGATGAGCAGGCGGCTTTGGAAAAGGTCATTATTTAGAAACTGTCTGGATAAAATACTGACTATTCTTTTTTTTGCAGAGCATATTATTTTATGTTCCAGTTGTTCTTAATTTCAGGGATCATCCATAGTGATAATGGCGATGAGCAGCCCTGGCGTGAGATGCCAGCATTTGACTGAGGCTGTTTGCAAACTCGGCTCTGATTATTCTCAGTGGTCTAATTGCCTAATTTGCCGGTGTTTTGCTGACATGTTTTTCAGCAACATTTGTGATTGCAGATAACTAATCATTTCTATTCCGGCCGTTTATCACATGTTTGCATTTGATTTGTCTGATTGCTGCAGGTGGAAACAATAGGTGACGCATACTGTGTCGCTGCAGGACTGCACAGAAAAAGCCTCTGCCACGCCAAGCCCATTGCGCTCATGGCCCTGAAAATGATGGAGCTTTCAGAAGAGGTGCTGACACCTGACGGGAGGCCCATCCAGGTAGCTCTCTCAACACGACGCTTTGAGTAGTAGTGCGTGCTTAACTGAAGGGAGCAAGACATTCCCTTCAGCACCCTACATACTAGAACAGAGATCTAGATAAGTTGCGTGCTCAAGGAAGATGAGGGATAGCTAGAGTTGACTCATAGAGCCAGGACCAGAACAAATGGAATGCGGTCTAAAACAGGAAAAGGTGTGTGGAAGGCAAATTACCATGGAGGGGAAACAAAGGAGCTAAAGGATTAGATCAAGGAGAAGAACTTGTTTTCAGTGACCAGGTTACCAAATCCAAGCATGAATGATGGTCAGAATCAGAGTCAGAGAAATAATCCAAAAAATGAGGAACAAAAAAGGTAAGAAAATGGACCTGGGCAACTTCCTGTGAGTGATGTACAGCTATCCCTCATGCAGCCTCAGGGTGCCTTCTGCAATTTTTATGTGGCAGAGCTTGAAGGTTGGAGCCCAGTAACTGAGGAAACTTTAAAAATGGAAAATGTAACCTTTGGTGAGCTGTGCTCTTTGTGGTACTGATGGCTCCCTGCAGTCTGGTAACTACCTGTGAGAATGGATTAGGTCACATCACTATCGTTTTGCCAGAATCCGGTGGATCCCAGATGTGTTGTTGTTATGAATCCTTATAAACCAGAAATCTTGCATTTGGAGAAGTAACCTTGAACTTAAGGGAGCCCCTTTGTAACAGCTCACTAACTATGAGTTAAGAAAATTAGAGAAAATAAAGTCTTAAAATATGAGTACATTTCTAGTTCTGGCATTATAGCAAATTAATCCCTGCATGTCCCTTCTGATGGAATTATTAAAATGGAGGGTTAACCATTTTTTAAATGTTGTTTAAAGATTACTAAGCACAACACTGAAGTTATAGAAAAGAGAGAAATGTGCCAATCACACGTGGCTACAGATTGAACAAAATTTAAGTGGTGAACTTAAATGAAGGGCTCTGTCACTAGCAGTGAGAGTAGGAAACAGTATTTCCTCTCTGGGGGAAGACAACTTCAATCTCATCTTCAAAGACTTTCCACAGATAACAATCTCTGGAAAATCTGTGGCTGATATTCAAAACGAAACAAAATAAAATAAACAAGCAAACACACACACATTCACTCTGGAAAACAAAGCACTATAGATAAGATGAGAAAAACAGAACTGGAGTGTTGTCAAATATCACAATTTTCAGGCAGAATAAAAATTACAATATTTAATATAATGAAAGAAATAAAAGTGAAGTTTTAAAATGTGAGGCAGAAACAGTAGATTTGAAAAAGAACAAGAGAACTTGTATGGAGTCAACATAATGTTTTTTTAAAAAGCTCAGTGGATGAATATAAAAGCAGATTAGACATAGCTGAAGCAAAAATTAGTACACTTGAAGTTAGAACTGAAGAAATTATCCATATTAAGTTCTGAGACTTAACAATGATAAAATATGAATCAGAGAGTATAAAATATAAAAAATGAAGGAGTCATGGAGGAGTGAGAAGATGTAATATATGTCCAATTGAGGTTCCAAATGGACTTAATAGAGGCAATGCAAAAAGGAAAAAATTTTGGAACTCTTAAAAGACATTAATCAATTCTCAGACACAGTAGTTCTAAAGAATTCCACAAAAGATAAATCAGGAACCCAAAAACTAAACCTCTCTTAATGACACTTCAGTACGTCAGAGAAAAAGAGGATTTGATAAATGACAATGGTGACTTTTATCAAAGGATGGGCTATTCAATAAATGGTTTGGGATAATTGGTTATCCATGTAAAAAAATGTTAAAATTAAATACCTAGTTCATGAGTCTGCACATAAAGAAATTCTGGATGGGTTAAATGTCAAAGATAACACTATCTATAATACTAAAAGCGTAATATGCTAATTAGACTGGATAGCTGAACGACCTTCCTGATGAAGCCAGGGCTGCACGAATTTCATGCATTGGGCCTCTAGTAAAACTATAAATTTATAATTTAGATTTTTTGACTTGGAGAACAATTTTTTTTTTTGCAAATAGTAATATTTTTTTGCTACTAGTGTGGCACAACTTCGAAAGTCTGACAGTGCCACTGTTGGTGAGGCTGTGGTGCTGAAGCAAACCTCACACACAGCTGGTGGGAGTGTAAATGGTATAATGTCCTTGGCATTAACCAGTAAGGTTCACTTTGTGCCTTTTCTACCACCCAGCAATCGCTCTCCTAGGCATTTGCTCCAGGGAAGTATTTGTGCACGTGTAGCAGAAGTTACACACACGATTATTTACAGCAATACTTTTCATAATAATCTCAAACTGGAAATAACTGAAATATCCACCTAATGGATATACTTACACCTTGGGATACTATACAGTTGGGGAAATGAATTACTTCAGCTATTACCATCAACATGGATGAATGTCAAAAGCATAATATTGATCAAATGAGGCAAGTCATAGAGGAATTCTGTAGTTTTACTGCATTTAATTACATTTCACAACTGGGAAAATTTGAAAACATGTGCTATTTAGAAATACTTGCATTGATGGGGAAAATGTAAAGGAAAGAAAGGGAATGATAAATACAAAATTCATGATGGTGCTTAATTCAAAGGGAAAGAAAGTGATGACGCGAAGGAGGAGGCAGTAGGGAAAATGGACATAAGGGTCATAGTGTGCAATTATTCCTTTTATTACTACTCTTTAGTGTGCACATATATGTTTATACTTGATCATTTTAAAACGTAGAAAAAGAAAACTCCTACCAGTGGTGAAAACAGAAAATCATGGAGCATTAAAAAACAACACCTAGTTCAAGTCAGGACATAATTATCTAGTTAATCAAGTATAGGATGGCACTTCTATCACGGTCAGGAGAAACAGGCAAACACAAGGAAGCTGTCTCAGATCAGCTGCAAACTGCAAATAGACACATTCCACGTTGCATTCCTACCAGCTCTTACATTTTCAAGACTTCCAGCTGGGCAGTGCTATCATTTGGGATGGGTTTTCTATTTTGGATTTTCTTTTGCAGGAGATATGTTTGTATTGATTCATCCTTGTCAAAGCAATTTAAGTGACCAAAGAACAAAACCAGGGAGTTGTGTTTTACAGTGTGCTCATCTATATTGTTATTTGTGGGAGACACCATTAGCTCTGTCTCATGAATCAGACAGTCTTATTAAATCCAGGAGAGGAAATGTCCATAAAGATTTAATAAGAATGCAGAAAGAGAATTCAAAATATTAAAACCACCTTAATAATTTTAGCTTCATTATTATTTTATATTATTTCATGGTTTGGGATTGTTTTCTTTTAGTACATTAATTTGATTTTGAATTGGCTTCTAACTTGGTGCCATGGGAACATTTCTAAATTCATTGAAATAATCATTCATTAAAAATAGTTGGGTGTTACATTAGAATTGATATGTGATCTGTTGATTGTTTACTTTAAAATATTCACGTTTTTAGGCTATTTAAAATTTAAGCCATTTGAGTTGTAATACTTGCTCAAAAGAAAACTCCCCAAACCTCGCAAATTTTGAAAAATAGATTGATAATTTTTATATGCCTTATAAATTTTTGAGGCACCTGTCATGATGGGGAATAGGAAACTGAATTATCTATTATAATTGCTTGTAAATGTTTGATAATATCCTTGAATCATTAACTGTAAAATTGACTGGGTTAACTTTTTTAACTAAACACACACACACACACACACACACACACACAGAATATAGCATTTCATATTTTCACTTCAAGCCAATTATCTTTCTACTAGAAGAACGATGCAGGAAATTTGTGCAGGAGTAGCCCTTCCTTCCCCCAGCTGCCAGCACCAGCTTCCCTCTGGCCCTGGCTTCGCCTGGAAGGACATCCGGAATGATGTCTGGAAGGACATTTGGTCTAATTAACATATTACTCTTTTATTATTATAGATAAGAAGTCTAATGAAACTCAGCATAGTTCTAGATTGACTCTACAAAGCATGATACACAAATATGGTCTGTTTATATAATAAATTCTAAAAATTCAGCCCAAAGTGACTTTAATTAAAATTGTTTTTAAAAATAGTGACTAAGAATTTTTTTTTTACTTTCTCAATATGATGTTTATTCTAATGCTGCAATCTGCCTATTCCATTTTTCCCTCTCTAGAGGAAATCTGGTTTTCTTATTTCTTAAAATATACACAACTGAAGAGAAGTAAAATCAGCTTCACATTCTCTCTTTTGTTTGAACTAGCTATCTGGTGATTTCACTAAAAAATATGATTTCATGCTGTTCATTAACTTGTAAACCTAATATTATGAAAGTATTTTAAATATACTTTTTTTTATTTCAGAGAGGAAGAAAGAGGGAAAGAGAGATTGAAACATCAATGATGAGAGAGAATCATTGATTGGCTGCCTCCTGCACATCCCCTACTGGGGATTGAGCCCGCAACCCAGGCATGTGCCCTTGGCCGGAATTGAACCCGGGACCCTTTAATCCGCAGGTAGACACTCTATCCACTGAGCCAAACAAGCTAGGGCTCAAAGTATTTTGAATAGAGTTTTTAGTGCATAAAGACTAACTTTTACTAATAATTTAACCACTCTTTGATTAAAATGAGAAAACATTTATCACTGTGCTTTTTTTGTTTTAAAAAAAGGTAGTAAGGAAAGGGAAGCTGGGTTGAGGTCTGACTAGAGTATGTGATTAAACATGTAGTAGAAAGAAAAGTAACATTTTCATGATTTAAAGCTTTTGAAAACTGTGTTAGTATCCAGACATCTAAGTTTTATGTCTAGATTTCAGTTTTTAAAAATATTTCCATTGAATTTCATCACATAAATATAAAAATGCAAATTTTCTTCATTAGTTCAGAGAACAGTACATTTTATATAATGAAGCAATTATAGAGATTGTGAAATAGAGTTTAAAATAACATTGCATAGTCATGTTCTAATACTAACGTGTTTAGCAATCTCAATTGCAAATAAGGGAAATGCTATGAATTTCTTTTAACTGCTTAGTTCAAAGGCAGGACCATTAATGTACAATACACATTAAATTCTAGCTCCTTAACTCTTCAATTAAGTCTTCTAATGAACTTACAGGATTTTTGAGATTATGAAATAAATATTTTCCAGTTAATTTAAAAGTAGCTGTTATTTATAAAGGAAACCTAATGCTATTATTTTAATATTTGAAGGGATTTATTCTTTGCAAATGTAGTAATATTTAGTTAGCATCATGAGAGTACAGCCAAAGACTGTATTTAGAAAACAAAACTATTTGAGAACTTGGATTAATTCCCTGTGATTCTTGATAATTTTTTATTTATAAAATTCTAATTGATACTTTTCATCTTGAAGTGTGTATACTTATTTGAAAGGTTCTACCTCTAGAATCTATATCTAAGATGATAAACCTAAGAAGTCAGAAAGAAGTGCATAGGCATTATATGAACTCACTATCAAGATACTGAGCCCACTTATCCTTGCTTCTCATGTTTATCCATTAAACACATTTTAATTTGTAAAAAAAAAATTTTATTTATTTGAGAGAGAGAGGAAGGAAGAAAAACAATTGTTCCACTTATATATGCATCCATTGGTTGCTTCTTGTATGTACACTGACCAGGAATCAAACCTGCAACCTTGGCACATTAGGATGACACTATCTAACTGAGCTACCCCGTCAGGGTCCATTTTAATTTACTTTTAATCTCCTGGATAATGCACATACTGGCATTTTAGTAAATCATTGTTTTATTATAACAATAATATCCAAAAATATTACATAATATTACTGCTAAAATGTATGCCTAAATCTATTTACTAGTAGATCTATTCTAATAATGAATTTATTTGATACTAGAAATAGGTTTATGTTTTTTTAAAAAATAATGTGTTTAAAGTATGTTTCACTGAGAGTTTACCAATAGATAAGGTTACAACAGATTCCCTTTTGTATTTTGCTCATGTTTAATTATCAGAGCTTAAGTTTACATATTCTCTTGAGATCTACCTTCTCACTAATACTCTCCCCAATCAGTTATGAAAATCATCTACTAAACCCATGTATTTAATACTTAATGTTGCTTATAGCAGTTTATAGTTTTTTTATTGATTTTTTACAGTGAGGAAGGGAGAGGAATAGAGAGTTAGAAACATCGATGAGAGAAAAATTGATCAGCTGCCTCTTGCACACCCCCTACTGGGGATGTGCCGGCAACCAAGGTATATGCCCTTGACCAGAATTGAACCTGGGACCCTTTAGTCTGCAGACTGACATGCTATCCACTGAGCCAAACCAGTTAGGGCTATAGTTTTTTTAAGTTTTCATTAATCTGGAAAATTTTATATGGTTTTTATTTCCTTAAATATACAAGCCATAGTTAATTAAAACTCTTTGATTGATAAATCCATTCTCTAGATCCCATGTGGTCTATTACATAGTTTGTTTATTCACTTAATTTTTAGTCATGTTACTTGACTCATGTGTGCCTAATTATTTTATGTTTTGAGTGCTAGAGATTATGTATCAAAAATTATAGAAATAACTTGTGACCTAGAATGATGTTACTCTCCTGTAGGGAAATTTTGCATGTGCTCTGGTTGGAAATTGCCAAGAGCTCAAGCAATCAACACTGGGTTTAGGTCTTTGAGGGGAAATTTACCTCTGATTCACCTTATGTTGATGTTATTGCCATTACACCTATGGTGTTGCCTTTCAGGGTCTCCTCTCAAAGTATGAAGGGTTAGCTAAGACCGCTAATGTTTGTCCCTGTAGTCCTGTGATGTTGTCAATAGTATAAAATTAACTATGGAACTGCCATTTGACCCAGTAATCCTTCCAGGAATATATCCTAAGAAATCTGAAACACCAATCAGAAAGAATATATATATATACCCCTATATTCATAGCAGTTCAATTTACAATAGCAAAGATCTGGAAATAGCCCAAGTGCCCATCAGTAGATGAGTGGATAAAAAAAAAAAAAGCTGTGGTACATTTATACCATGGAATACTATGCAGCAGTAAAAAAGAAGAATTGGACTTGGAGAGTATTATGCTAATGAAATGACCCAGTCAGGGAAAGACACTATCACATGATCTCACTCCTTTGTGGAGCCTAATGAACAACATAAACTGATGAACAAAATAGATCCAGAGACAGAAATGTGGATCCAGACTGTGGAATCTCAGAGAGAAGGCAGGTGGGAAGAGATCAACCAAAGACCTCGTCTGCATAGACGCATAACCCATGGGCACAGGCAACAGTGTGGTGAAGACCTGAGGCAGGGGAAGGCTAGAAAGGGTCAATGGGAACAAGGGGAACATATGTAATATTGTCAACAATTTTTTTTTTTAAAAGTACAGCTAATTTTCTCACCCTCTCAGTCACTTCTGAAGGCAGAAGATGCCCATAGTGGAAAAACATGCTCAAACTAGTGCCGATCTCTCCTCTGGCTCATCTTCTCCCAGGTCTCGCTGCAATACATTTTCATTGCTTTGTGAGCCCACTTGCAGAGGGTTGTTCACATTATATCATCTGCTTTGACTAGAAATGGCAGTTTAAAGTGATGTATATTTTTATGTGTTTTTTCTTACTAACAATGAGTCACCCTTACTAATCTACATTTATGCCTATTTTCAACCCAAGTCACAGATGAAATTATCTTTAAATGGAGAAGACAGGAACACTTAACTGTATTTAAACTAGCTACTGCAGAACAATACGTAACTGCGGTGGAAGCACTTAAAGGTGTGCCAGTCACGGTTCCCAGTTCTTTCCATGTCATCACTCTTTCAAGTCTCGCAATGATTCCCGGAGAGAAGTATTGCCATTAGTTCCACTATATAAGTGAAGGAAGCAAAAGCAAATAGCCAGAGCTCCTAATTGCCAGACACTACAGACATTAAAGAAAAGCATACTAAATACATTTTATAATGTTGAAGCTTCTCTAGTGCTTTTAGTGATGAATTGCCTAACAAGTTAGACTTCATAGCTTTAGTCTTCAAGAATATTTAAATTTATATTAGATGTTCTATTTAAGAGAATGGAAATAAGCAATCTATTTTAGAGATAGTCCACCTAAAATGATTAATTTTTAAAATTAGAATTTAAGAGAGATAGGCTCAGTTAGGTATGTGGGAGGATAGTGAGTTTTATCCCATTACTATTTTGACAATTAAGTTCGCCAGCCAGGTTGAGTTGTGGGCATCTGTTAGCCGTCATATTCCATTGCTTTTTCCCTGTTTATTTTCCCTTTTTCATTTTTTATTGTAGATTGTGAGGCAGAAGCTACATATTTTTAATGACATTATTTTTTCCATAGGGTTTTCTTTGAATTTAAAGATTGTGTCCTAAATCCTAGTTAAGTGTTTTTATGTATTGAGTGAAAAATTTGTTTTAACGATAGAATTGCTGTCCTGGCTTGGTGCTCTAGGCCAAGCTTTAATAGACAGTGCACCCTTAAAGCCTTATATGACAATCCTTCTGTAGGATGTCAGCCTAATGATTTAATACACGATACTATACAGTAATGTGTATATCGATGAGATAGGATTCCATTGCTAATTTGTCATGATTAATCCTAATATAGTCACAGACTTTTAATTGTATATTCAGTCTGTCAAAAATCATTTATCAGACACACATTTCAAAAAGTGCTGGCCTTGCTGAAGAGTTCTGTTATATTTGTCACACAGATTTTCCAAGCAGTTCTTCATGAATGTATTTGTATCATTTTGCCACAGGAAAAAAAATTAGTAATAATACATCAGTGAAAGGAAACATAAAACCAAGCAATGAGGAAAAGCTGAATTGATTTGCATGAAGTTGTGTGTAAAACACAAAATTGCCCCTTTTGATTTTTTGCAGCCATCTTCACACTTCCCCATTTTCAGAAGAGAAATGCGTTTTTAGTGGAGACGTGGTTTAAACATTTTAGGAAGTTTCCCAGTTAAACCATATCACAATGGGGTAAATACCCTTAAAGAGATTATAACCTATTTCATTTATTTAGCCTATCTCCAGAGGGTGCCCCCCCCCCCCCCCCCCCGAGAGTATTTTACAATGTCCTAACAAAGGGCTAAACCAGTGGTCGGCAAACTGCGGCTCGCGAGCCACATGCGGCTCTTTGGCCCCTTGAGTGTGGCTCTTCCTAAGCCTTAGGAGCACCCTAATTAAGTTAATAACAATGTACCTACCTATATAGTGTAAGTTTAAAAAATTTGGCTCTCAAAAGAAATTTCAATCATTGTTCTGTTGATATTTGGCTCTGTTGACTAATGAGTTTGCCGACCACTGGGCTAAACATTATATTAGGCATTCATTTTCATTTGATTCTGTGTGGTAAGCTTTAGAAGTGTGAGGCCTCCAAGTAGTTAGGTAACTCATGTTCTTATTTACCTGAGTTTTAGTAAAGAGTCAGAATCTCTGCCTTGCCATTTCTCACTCATAAAGAGACTTTAAGACATGATTTCCCAAACCCATTTTGGGGATAGGTCAGCCCATTATATTTTGGAGTAAGGTCCCTTTTTCTGGCATTATTGAACAAGAGAGCTCTTATCTTTTACTGCCAGTTTGACTTACTCTCTTTTATGGCTAATTGTCATATGCACTTATGTCCACATTAGCAGCTTGAATCTGACAATACCAAAAATGATGCACAATTAGCAAGAGAGATTAATTCGTAAAATAGTAATGTGCTGTCTGCACACTAACCACACTGTTAGGTTCTATGTCCTTGGTTATTCTGTCTCAAAATCTCACATCTAGCTCCAAATAAACATTTAAAAATTATTTCAGAGTAACTATAGTTTTCTGAAATTACACAAAGTAAATTGACCCCTGAAAATTAGCACACAAAAGATAATCAACCAACCATAATCTCAGCATATATTTTGTTTTGTATTGTTTTTTTCTACAAATCAGAAGGGAGGAAGGAAAGGAGAGAGAGAGAGTTGGTGGGGGGAATGAAGGTGAGAGATACATCGATGGTTGTTTCCCCCTCATGTGCCCCAACTGAGGCTGGGGATCAAATCCGCAACCCAGGTATATAATCTTCACCTGGAATTGAACCCGTGACCCTTTGGTGCTTAGGCCAATGCTCTAGACACTGAACAACACTGGCCAGGACTGTTGTGTATTTTTTAAAATATTTTTTTATTGATTTCAGAGAAGTAGAGAGAGGAAGAGAGAGATAGAAACATCAATGATGAGAGAGAATAATTGATCAGCTGCCTCCTGTACACCCCCTACTGGGGATGGAGCTTACAACCTGGGCATGTGCCCTGACCAGAAATTGAACTGTGACCTCCTGGTTCATAGGTTGAAGCTCAACCATTGAGCCACACTGGCTGGGCTATTGTATATTCTTAAAGTCCTTTTTTTTCCCCTCTAAATATACAAACACTTAGTAATGCAAAAGTAATTTTTTAAAAAATATATTTTATTGATTTTTTACAGAGAGGAAGGGAGAGAGATAGAGAGTCAGAAACATCGATGAGAGAGAAACATCGATCAGCTGCCTCCTGCACATCCCCCACTGGGGACGTGCTCGCAACCAGGGTACATGCCCTTGACCGGAATCGAACCCGGGACCCTTCAGTCCGCCAGCCGACGCTCTATCCACTGAGCCAAACCGGTTTCAGCAAAAGTAAATTTTTTAAATAATTAAATGGACTTCATTCAATTAAGCAAAGTTAGGAGATACCAAGTACCAATTACATACCTGTGTCCTAAATACATAGGAGAGACGTGGCAAGCTCCAGGAAGCATTTTTCTTGTTATTAATTCAATTTGATTTTGTATTTTTTTTGGTCCCTACAATTGAATTTTTGAGTAATTGAAAGGCAACTCTTTAATCAGCTGAGCTGCAAATATGGTATGAACAATTCAATGTCACAAGTGATTTCAGAACTCTGTTAAGCATTGTGTTGATGTCATGTCAGCCATATGGTAATTGTCTGGGTCACTACTATAATATTCCTTATTTGGAGTGTGGTTTCCTAGCAACTCATGCTTTTTCCTAATGGCTGAATTGATTTCTGCACATTTGTAATGCTTCCTACTACATCAGAAATTGTCACCTTATGTGCCAATGTTACAAGATCAAATTTACATGTAGATTCAATGCTAAGAAATTATTCTGCTTTATAACTTGCCCTTTCTTGTTGTTAAAAGGTTAAACCAACCATAAAAATATAAATTAATAAAACCTCATTAATTCACACCTCACTCTTTGAGGAAATATAATTTTGACAGTGATGTCTGAAATACATGCATATAGCTCCCAGTGGGAGACATGTTGAAGTTGAAGAAACAGAGTTATTTTGATGGTCAAATGATCATACAATCAGCAGGTTGATAGGAACATAAGCTCAGACTATGCACTGAATGTTTCAGAGGATGAAAGGCTTTTACTTTGAAGGCAGTTTGTTGTTCCAACTGAGAGGAAGCCTGCTTCTGTGTGATCCTGGCTGGAAACTTGCTGGGAGTGACTTTCACTCCTTTGTTCAACAGGTGTTTTGGGGATACTTACTGTTTTCTAGACAATTGGTTAGGCCCTGGGAATATAAGGGAAGCAGATATAATATGGCTCCAATCCTCCCAGAAATTACATTTTATGGAATCAACACCTATCAATCACTGACATGGTTAGCAAGTGGAAATAGACACTTGGATTTCTCTCAGTAATGTTTCTGTCTTAATAGTGACAGATTTTTGTTAGGTTTTTGGAAACATTTGGCTGAGACTTAAATTATTCTCAGAGAGAATATTTAAGATGTTGTACATTCAGACCTACAGTATTTTGGTGTCTTCGTAGACTTGGTATATATCTAGGGAAGTGGAGTTGAAAGACATTGAAAACCAACTATCTGCACTAGCTGTTGGTTTGATAATTTATATGTCATCTCATTTAATATACACAATAACCCTATGACAGTCACATATGCAGTTCTTACATATTTTAAAGTTCAAGAAATAAGACCTCAAGGGGTTAAAGAATATATGTTAAGATCAGGGTAAAATAATATATATCCTATATCGTCTATATGTCAGATTTGTGCCAGGTCTTTTATAAACTTTTTCTCTTTTATTCTTGCACCCCCCCAAACCTTACAGAGTAAGTTTTATTCATCTTATTTTACATTTAAAGAATTTGGGATTCAGAAGCTTACATAATTTGACCAAGATTATGCAGCTAGTCAATTGCAGAACTAAATTTGAACATGCGTGTATCTGCTTGAAAAAAACAAAACAAAAAAACTTTGAACTTTTGTTACACCATACTGGTCAGTAGCTCACTAGAATACCCAGAATAGAATCGTTATCTGAATATTTAATAACTGTTGCTTCTCATATATGTCTACTATGTTCTAGGTATTGTGCTAAGGTAGAATGTGTGCACACTCTCTCTCACTTGTTCTCTCTCCATTCTCTCTTTCTACACACACACACACACACAGACACACATGTGGTTAATTTACTTACAGTATTATGTGTATCTGCTAAGCATATTTTAATACTTGTGAGATAAATATATACCCTATATTTATTATGTTTTCTGTACGTATACACCTATGATAAAGTTTAATTTATAAATTAGACCATTTCATGGATAGAAAATTTTTTCTTACTGTAGATCTTAGCAATCTCAGCATATGATTTTTTCTTTCCTTATTAAATAAAAAAACTTTCAACTTTTTACCTAAAGAAAGCACTTTTACAACTTCTCCTTGGCATATCTGAAATGCTATGAGGTCATTATTAAGTAAAATAAGGGTGACTTGAACACAAGCATTGAGATACCATAACAGTTGATTTGGTAACATAAATGATTACTGAGTGACTAGTGGGTGGGTAGCATATACAGTGTGGATATGCTGGACAAAGAGATGATTCATATCCCAGGTGGGATGGAGTGTGACAAATTAAGACTTCATTATGCTGGACAGAACAGCTTGCAATTTAAAACTTATGAACTGTTTATTTTTGGAATTTTTAATTTAATGTTTTCAGTTGACTGCGGATAACTGAAACCTGGGAAAGCAAAACCGCAGATGGGGTGAGGACTAATGTATGTATTGCATGTTATTATATGTCTTAAAATAACGTGGATCGTGAGTCAGTCGTTATCCTTATTTACAAATGATAAAACCAAGACTCAGAAGGTTAAGAGACTTATTGTCAAATAAAGGTAAATAGGTAAATACGACTAAGAGTAGATTCAGAATTGGAATTCAAATCAAAGCCCATGTTCTTAACCATGACTTTCTCCTACCTCTATAATTACAACATATGATTCCTAATCTTATGACTAAGGTAATAACTTTAATCTTACTTGAAAAAAATCCTGCTCTTCTCTCTCTTTTTAAGAAAGGGGTGTTCATTTAACAAATAAATAAATAATCAAATTCCATCAGAAAAAAAAGGAAGGCTGTTTAGATGGAATAGCAGTGCAATGATTGGAAGGCATCCTAACTCGAGGCAAACTCTATTGACTCTACTGTACATGTGTTGCCGGAGGACTGGGTGGGTGGAATTCCTCCATCTCTAGTGGGAGTGAGGTTCTCGCGGTAGCTTTAGAAAGGCATTTTCTAAGACTTGCATGGGAGAATGAGTGGATTTTATTTGTGTAGCGTTACAGCTCTTGGTTTCCAAAGTCCCGTTGCCTTTATTTTTCTCTCTCCTGGCTTTATTGAGATATAATTAAAAAACAAAATTTTATATATTTAAAGTGTTCAAAAGAATGTTTGCTTTTTTAATGTTTCTGTTGGGAAAAGTGTTCTTTAAAAAATAATTCTTTATTGTTGAAAGTATTACATTGACCTCTTAACCAGGCCTGGAAAATGTGCAGCTGAGGTCTCAGTAGAGCTAAAAGCAGGGCCAGTGTCCAGAGCTTCTGTTCCGTGGTGAGCTGGGTCCTAGGTAGCATTACGCTAGTTAAAGCCCATTAGTCCATTGTGTGGGGTCCACATGGGGTGCAGAGCATGGGGGCTCCGCAAGCCAGGAGTCAGGCATCAGCAGTAAGAAAGAGAACTTCCTTTGTTTAGGAGTTAAGTATTTTAGATTGAATGCCCTTGCAGTGGCCATGCCTATTCTGGCCACTGACTCGCTCCCAGGTGTGACTGATAGTATTTTCTATGTCACCCGGACCTTACTAGGCATGTGTCTGTTGTCTAGTCCCTTCTCCCACTGATCTGTGGGGAGCAGACTTGGAGAATGTTACCTGACGCTTTCTGGCAAAGCTGTATAAATGTAATGCCTATATTATTTAGTCTCCACTTTGCTCCTTTCCTGTTAAATAAGAACCAGGTTATTATATTGGTATCACATGGAGATGTTGAAATAATGAGGATAATTTAGTGTGCATTCAAGATTAGAAGCCCCAAATTGGTAGTTTTATAAAACTTCAAAATCTCTGGAGAAAAATATTTAGTTGGGAATACTATTAAAATATAACTTTCTATAATATCAGCTTCGTATAAAAGTAGGAATCTCTGTCTTCTCCAGGAAAACAGATTTAAAACCATAACTGAGAATTCAAAAGAAACACTGCTCTTTAGGATATATTATTTTCCAGATGGTATCAGTTGATCCTTTGCATATTAAGTTATCCAAGATCACTTTTATATTTGTAATAACCAAAGCACTGATTGGAAAAATATAGTAAAATGATTTGATCACTCAGCCAGCAAGCATTTGCTGAATTTCTCTCATGTGCAAAACTACATAATTGAGTTGCAGACTAACTGCGGGAGTGCCAAATACTAATCTGCTTTTTTCTTGGTTCTCATTAAGTCAAAATTCTCTCTACACAATCCCGACACATCTGGTCACTTAAATCCATTCAGTTAAAAATTCAATCAGCCACCCAGATTTTCAGACTGTAGGATTCCATTCAACCCGTTTGTCTTGATTATTAGTTTATCTGAAAGCTAATAGCCTATGTTCGATTATTTCACCGTGCTTGGCAGCTTACCCAAGAAAAGGTACAGACATGGAAGAGAGAAAACACAGAGCACATTTCTCACCAGGCTTCCGCCACAGACCTGAGCGTTGTTCTCTGCCTCCTCTCTGTTTACCTTCCACCCCTCAGGTTCCCTTTCTCGCAATTTCAGAAAAGTGCTTGCCATTTTTCTATGGGCTACCTAAGAATTAATTACTCAAAAAATATTATGAATAATGCACTAGTTAATTTATGAGAAGGGCTTTTGTTTTTACTTTTAACCTGGAAGTTTTAGATTTGTTTAAATTTTCCATATGTGCACAAATTACTGTATGTATTCATTGTTACAATGAGCGGGAGTTATACAGACAGCACCATCATGGACTATTTTTTTCCTTCTTTATCTGTATCTGTACTTTAAAAACTCATAAATATAGTTTAAAAATAAAGTAAACACAAGATCTCTCCTATGTATTCTATTTATAAGGCACAATCAGCAGGCAGTGACTAAAACTGAACAAGGAAAAAAATTTCTCAGCTAACAATTGGTGGGAGCATCAACTTTTTTTGGACACAATTGTGCTGACAGGCATTTGGCCTGGAATATTAAGGCAGTTAGAAATAATGGTCACAAAAGAAAACTGTACTGGCAGAAATTAATACGAGCAAATTTCTTATTAATGAGTCACAAGTCATCACTGTAAAATTTAAATGGGAAGGAACCGATGCCAATTAAAACACGTTCAGAGAAACAACTGGAAAATACAAAATATCAGAATTAGTTTAACTGCATTATATAGAAAACATATAAAGGAATTGAATTTACTTAATGGCCTTTCATCCAGAAAATAATTTCTTTATGATAATTCCTCAGCATTGATAAATTGAGAATTTCATTTAGTTGCTATGGCATTGATAATTATATCTTTGCATTATATTGCTTTTTCTCTCTGATCGTTAGCTGTGCAAGTCAATATTCTTTTATATTTGCAAAGTTTTTGCCATATAATTTACCTGGTACACTGACTTTTGGTATTTGTATAAATTTATAGTAGTCTCCATTCTTTTAATCTTATTTTCTCATGTTCCTCTTTCTGTAAATTTCATATGCAGAATCTTCTTTTTGAAACATACTAAATGTATCCCATGCTCATATTTTACCTTTACTAGTCAAAATAGAAATGAGTAATTTGCTACCAAAAATATAATGAAATAAAGTGGAACAGCTTCATTGTGCTGGTATTGTTTGTAAAATGAGGTTATGATATAGTGTGATGTCTTACTCCATGCCATGGAGCATCCTATGCTATATTGAAACCACTTTTCACTATCTAGCTATGTTATTATTGCAAACTATATCCAAACATTATTATCTATAATTTTTCTTTCTCTTACTTACTTTTTTAACTTTAATTTGTGAAAATTCTCATCTTATGGTTAAAAAAGGCATGCCCAGGAAATCAAAAGTCATACCATATTTTAAAGATATAGACTTTATCAGAAATCTCAGCATAATATATCAGCCATAAATATTATGGCAAAGATTACCTTTTAAATTTGATGTTTTAAGGATTGTTTACGCCTTCAAAAATTTGCTCTAAAATGAGTAATCCTTATTCAAGAAGGAAAAGTTGTTAATGTGTTCAAGTAGATTAGTATTTTGATTCCAAAAAATGTCGCAAGAAGACATGTTTCTATCCAGCTTTATGGCATTGCTATGGCCAGTTAATGCCAGATTCTAGAGCCAAATGTATTTGTCTGAAGACTCTGATGTCTTATGATATGCTGTGCTGTCTGGTAAAGCAATTATGACTTTAAATTAAGCTTTCAGCTTTATGAACTGGGGCTAAAATGCCCTTCCTTTTTTTCTTATATTCTAATTTAGCCAGCACTAACCAGAGATAAATTACAGAAGGGTAATTATATAGGACTTAAGAAATGCAGTTATGAATAACTAACAATTGGTAATTTTAATATTAAAACAAGTGGAGGACAATTCTTTCATTCCACATACAATAAAACAAGTATAAAAAATATATGTAACTATTTAGCAATGAAATATTCACATTTGAAACTTACCAAGGTAGCTAGTGAAGAAGATAAGGCCAACCAGAAGGAGAAATAATTTTGAAATCATTTCTGTTTTTTTCCAGCAACTGTTCATTGTGCTAGAAGAAATAATCATTTGGGAAAGGTGCTTTTTGAGGCAATTACATGAAAGAAGTAGAAAACACTGCACAAATCTGTGGCAGAAGTCTAATTATTTTGACCTCTTGAGTGTCATTTTTCTATCAACAGAGTATTAACTATTTTTACTGTTTCCTTTGAATTATTTCAAAGACTGAATTGTATTTTCCCTGTTCCCGAGTCATCCTTCTGCTAGAACCCCACGAAGATTTTGAGACAACTATTCACTAGAATTTGGTCAAAGTTTACAAGTAAATTTCTTCTTCTAACCTTCAGCATTTCCCACTGTTAAACTAGGTCAGTTGTTAGCTTAAGAAGAGAAAACATCAATATGTAAACGAGTACCCGTTTGAATCCCCAAGCCTTTTGCATCTCACCTCTAACAATGTATTCTTTTTGAAAATAATAGAGTGTATTGATATGTTTTCAGGAATGAACATCTTTTATTATTTCTTATTGTTGCCATCTTCAAACATGTCAAAGAAATTAGAGTAATTATTTTTACACTTTGCCCAGATTTGAAGTTATAGATACTATTAACTTATTAAGAAGCTAGTCTAAGGGATAATTATGAATATTATAACAATGTATGCTCATAAATTTTTATAAATGATAATTCTATATTAGCATTGCTGTTACATCCCAATTCAGAAATTCACGCACAGCCATACCCCAGAATTTAACAGCTTAGACTGTCCCAACTCTAGAATCGCAACTCTTAATGTCCTTCCCTAATCACATCCTCTATTCTTCTACCATTTCCTGTTCCACCTTTTTCACAATCACTGACCTCCAGGCCTTATCCATACTTAGGTTTTCAGTCTATTATTTATCTTTTGGCTTTGTCTTCTGTATCCATTTGCTATGGCTGCCATAACAAAATATTGCAAACTAGGTGACTTATGCCAATAGAAATTGATTGTCTCACAGTTCTGGAGCTAGAAGCCTGAGATCATGGCATTGGCAGGGCCCCGAAGTCCTCTGAAGGCACAAAGGAAGGATGTGTCTCCTAGCTCCTGGCAATTACTTGGCAGTCTTCACATGGAATTCTCCCTGCAAGCATGTCTGTCTCTGTGTCCGAATTTCTCCTTTTTATATGGATACCAGTCATATTGAATTAGGGGTTCACCCTACTGCAGTATGTCCTCATCTTAACCAATTTCATCTGCAAAGAAACTATCTCCAAACAGGATTACATTCTGAGGTCCTGGAGTTTAGGTTTTGAGCATATGAATTGGGCCTGAGGGAGGACTCCATCCAATGCATATAATACCTTATCTAGCCAGGATTCCATGGTCTCATCTCACTCAACATTGCTCCTAACAGCTCTCTAGTTTTACTTGTCCTTATATTTCATCATACCAGACTACCTAAATAGAAAATTCTTGGTCTGGAATTAATGAACACTAATGGAGAAAATAACATAATCAAGGTAATGAAATACCCATTATAAATGCATATCTTTTTTAACTCAACTGGTCCCTAAATTTTCAGGGATGTCATTTTACTATATCTTAGCTGCTCTAGCTGTGTCAGTTGCAAATAATTTTACTGGCCTTAAATTGTCTCTTAACCTTACTACTTTAATCTCAATAGACCCTTTCTTTCCTAATTAAACGAAATGATAGAAAACATCCTATGAACAATCCCAACTTTTCTTCCACAACTCTGTCCTACATTGCTCTTTTTTCTTTTTCTTTTTTCCTTTGACCTATCATGATCCGAGTTTTGCCATCAGTCTCATTTTTCTATACTTGACATTTTGTATAGCATATATAAGCCACTAAGAGGGTATTAACAGTTATTTATTCATGTTCACTAATCATAAACAGAAAAACCCAAAGGACAGGTATAATTATTGTGATGAGTAGTATCATTAGCAGTCAGGTAAAGGCAATCAAACAAAATAGATTCTGAGTTCAATATTAATCTGTAGGTATACAGGACTTAACATAGTCCTTTTCTCAAGTGTTTTTTTTTTTTGATATTTTTATTGATTTCAGAGAGGAAGGGTTAGGGAGAGAAAGTAAGAAGAGAGAAACATCAATGATGAGAGAGAATCATTGATTGGCTGCTTCCTGCATACCCCCAACTGGGGATTGAGCCTGCAACCCAGGCATGTGCCCTTGACTGGAATGGAACCTGAGACCCTTCAGTCCACAATCCAACACTCTATTCTCTAAGCCAAACCAGCTAGGGCAAGTGTTTGTTTGTTTTTTTCATTGCCTCTTTCATCTCTCCTCCTCAATTGGCCCCCAGGTGTCAACAAAATTTCCTCTGCTATTAACAAAAAATTGTCATCTTTTAAAGCTTCCCTCTATCCCTATGCTAAATTCTTCTTCTCTGTTTATGACCAAACAGCCACTCTGTTGACTCTCTGTCTCCTGTAAAATAAGGACTAAACAGTACCTTTAATCTGTTCCCAAGCTACCTTTTCAAGCTGACATCCAATTAAACAAATAACATCCCACCATGATATTATGGCATTAAACATTCCAGACTAATTGCCATTCTGTATAATGCCATCTCTTTACTTTAGCCATGTTTTTATTGTTTTATTTGTCTTGTGTTTTTGTTTGTTTGTCCTCCTATTCTATTCATCCTTCCTTGGCCAGCTTAATTCTATTATGTTATCCCCAATACTCACATTCTTTTTTAAAAAATATATTTTATTGATTTTTTACAGAGAGGAAGTGAGAGGGATAAAGAGTTAGAAACATTGATGAAAGAGAAACATCGATCAGCTGCCCCCTGCACACCTCCTACTGGGGATGTGCCTGCAACCAAGGTACATGCCCTTGACCGGAATCGAACCCGGGACCTCTCAGTCCGCAGGCTGACACTCTATCCACTGAGCCAAACCAGTTAGGGCCTCACATTCTTTTTAATGATAATTATTTGGGTGTTTTTTTTTTAGGAAATTTATAGCTTTTGTCACACTCGGCTGTTGCAAATAAATTGTTTATGCATATCCTGTGTATTAGAACTTTCATCTCCAGGGCTATGTCTTGTTGGTCTTTATATATTATAGTGTAAGCAATTAATTAGTACTTGTTCAATTAAGTTAAAATGGATGCCTTAATGCAGAGTATTCATTCTGACAAGTAGGGAAAGTGATGGCCTAATATATATTTATTTATTCTTTATTTAGTTTACCATACATTGCTTTTCCATCTAAATTATTTATCAAGGAACTACTTTTGCTTGATACCAGGTACTCAATAGGTGTATAAAACTGTAATTTAGTATATAATTTTATTCTACAAGTAACCCCATTATGATAGTACTTAGGGAACATAATATTATCTTAATTTTTAAATTCAAAAGATAGAAGTTTACTCTTTAAAATGAATCAGAAAATTCTTGTGGGTGTTGTATATAGTCTATTAATAACCTTAGCTCAGGAACCTGGCTTGTAAAATAGTACCATTCCTGTCTGTAGTCAGACATATTGGAAACCACCCATGTCCATTCCCAGGAAGGGAATCTCTAAGGGAATAGAGAAGTGATGTATCTAATGGCTAGATGAGTGACACTGGCCAAAGAAGAGTAAAACTTCAGAAGGGAGTCTTCACAAGCTGGGCTTAATTAAACTGATCATATCCAATTCTACTGTACATCCTTTACTGCCTAAGCTAATGAGACTTTAGAAATTGAACATATTCATTCCTTTGACATGTACATTTTAATGTAGTGATTCTAGAGACAACTTCCAAAATTCACTGAGGTTACCACAGATTGGATAATTAGCCCTTCCTCTCATTAACTATTATTAGAATTGTCATTATCAAGCCTTTGCTGTGAAAAGTACAAAATGCACTAATGATTGGGCTATTCAAATATTTTACATAGCAGCACTTTCCTATTAGGATAGCATCCTTAAAGAGGAGACATGTGAATTAATATGCTGTGGCACATAGAGATAATTAACTAGGCATCTTTTCATTTCAGAGGAACCCACATGATTAAATTCCAGAGCTAAAAATTTATACTTAAAAGTTAAACTTTAGCAGAATAGCTAATTTTATTTTATAGCTGTCAACTTGATTGACACGTAGGACCTATCAGGTATGTTTCTATTCTTGTAATCCAGGGACACCTTGAAAAATATTTCCCAAAGAAAAAGAAAGAAATATATGGAGAAAAAAATAAAAAAGGAAATTGCCTTTTTGGTTGAAAACATATTTAAGATAAAATATAGAAATTTTTCTACTTCCACTATGATGCTAAAACTACTACATTAAAAAATGCCTTGTTGTGAAGAGTTTTGAAGTGATTGGTGTAAGTAAAATATTTCATTCTTATTTGGCAACTATTTATAATGCTGTTTAATTCATTTTATTCCTGGCAGGGTCATACTGTATTTTTATGCAATTTGAATTGGTACTATATTTCTAGTTGCAGCAAGGGCTAATCCTTCCTGTATAAGGATTTGGAATTTTAGTTTTATGATAGCTTATTGAAATATTTAATATTGTATTATGTTGTTACTACTGGCACATTTAGTGCTGGATGTTTACATGTGGCTGTGCTATGTTGGATATCATCTAAGTCACGTGAATAGATGAGGTTTCATCACCCACTTTCACGGCTGATATGCGTTTCTCAAGAACTGCAGCTTTAGGGGGTCTGTGTTCCAGGTGGCATTTTACTCTCATGTCCTTCTGTTATGGTGTAAGACAGAGGGGGACTTCAATACCATATTTTTAAAGTGATTTTTAATTAACATATTATAAAATTCACCTTTATAAAGTGTACAATTAAGTGGTCTTCAGTATATTTAATTATCACATTAAATTTGTTCAAGCATCACTATTATCTAATTCCAGAACATTTACATCACCTCAGAAAGAAACACTGTACTCATTAGCAGTCACTTCCCATCTCCCTCCTCTCCTCCTAGCTTCTGACAACTGCTAATCTTTCTGTCTCTATGGATTTACCTATTCTGGACATTTCATCACACACTATGTGGCCTTTTGTGACTTTTTTTCACTTAGCATAATTTTTCAAGGTTCACCCATGTTGTGGCATGTATCAGCATTCCACTCACTTTTATGGCTGAATAATGTTCCATGTTCCTGGACAGACTGCATTTTGTTTGCCCATTCACCAATTGATTGACCTTTCTTTTTTTGTGTGGGTTTTTAAATTTGTTTATTTATTTTTTGCTATGATAAATACTGCTGCTATGAAAATCCATGTACAAGCTTTTAAATGAACACTTATTTTCAATTCTCTCGGGTATGTACCCAGAAATACAATTGCTGGCTCAAATGGTAAGTTTATTTAACTTTTTCAGGAACTGCCAAATTGTTTCCCAAAGCAGCTGCACAATTTGCATTCTGACCGGCAATGTTTGAGGGTTGCAATAGTTACACATCCTTATCAACAGTAGTTATTATTGTCCATATTTTTAAAAATTCATTATAGCTCACATGATATTTTTGCATAGGATTTTGAAAAGTTTTATGTTTATGTCGTATACATTTCTCTTATTTGGTGAGTATTTTTGAATCCTTTCATAACATAATGTCAGTGTAAAATGATGTAATTAAAATATTATTAAGTTTATTGGGATAACCTGTTAATAACATTATATAAATTTCAGGTGTACACCTTTGTAATATAATCTATTGTGAGCTTACCACCTTATCTTCTTCTGTCACCAAGTATAAAAATTTTGAAGAAAAGCATATTGTACATAATTTAAGATTAATACTTTGATGTGGGATTCAATTAAGAGTTATAGGTGAAACAGAGTATATTTCATTACCTGGAATTTGGACTTTCCTCACCTGCCCTATATATAAAGGCAATTGGTTATGTAATTCCACTGTCCCAAGCTTTTCTCTTTATATTTCTTATTTCTACTTATCCATGACAACTATAGGTAGAGTTTCCTATAGTATTACCATAGAATTAAGCCGTGAATGAATATTTGATGTGTGCAGTACATGTTCCTTTCAGACACTCTAGCTTATATGGGTTTAAAGTTAACATCCAAGGACATTAACCCTCTCCCTTCCAGGCTGCATTAGAGAAACCTCTAATGCTGAGGTTATCAATACAAGAGGTTATCAATACAGAGTGAGTCTAAGGCCTTCTAGAACTATCCAAAACAGCTGTGGCTGAACTCAGAGGTGGGTCCAGAAGCTGCAGAGTGGGACACCAAGGGATATTGATAAGCATGATGCAGGTAATGTGATTTATCCCACAGCACAAATGAGAACCTGACACCCAAATATTACCTAAAAGAATGAGTTTCAATTTTTCTTATGAACAAAAGTAAGAAAAAATTATATCATGATTCTACTGGGCATACAGAGGCAAAAATCAATGAACTAATATTTACCCTTAATACGTACAAAGCAAGCTGATATTTTCTATTCTATACTATGCTATGTTATTCTCTTCTGTTCTTAATTTAAAAAATGCTATTCATAACTTCCTAAATTATTTTCAAAACCTGGAGTTTGGAAAAATCATTGGCTGAAAAGGTAATTAAACTAAGGAACCAAGAGGTTGAAAGATAGCATCTATAATAATAAAAGCATAATATGCTAATTAGACCTGACATCTTTCCTTCAGGACGGAGGAAGCTGCGTCAGGCCGGGACTGAGGCAGAGGCGACCACCGCAGGCAGGGAGGGGCCAAGGCAGGCGGGGAGGGACCAAGGAATTTTGTGCATCGGGCCTCTAGTATTATATAATTGAAATCATATGGCCTGGAGTGATATACAATGAAATTTTTAGAATTAAGTTCATACTCGAAAGGTCAGTTAAAAGAGAGTTGACTAAATTCTTAAGAAACCATGTTCCATAGTTCTGAATTTCATCTGTCAGTATTTGAGAGTCTAATAAATGGGTAAAAGCATCTAGCTCCTTAGGAGTATGAACAGGGTGGGACACAGAAGGGCTGGATCAGGAGGTGCTGGGTCCTGTTTTCCCCTCCTTTGCCATGTCTCCTGTTGTCTCATTCCATGTACATACATGCAGAGACTTAGTGTGTACATTCTGCATAGGTACATGCATGTATCCACAGCCGGTGGCATGTTGCTGCAGTTAGCGCTGGCTAGTATACTTTCAGGATCCTTTTGCATTTCATGTTTGTTTCAGGTTTATTGTTTTGACAGTTGTCATTTTTAAGCTTCTTTTCTCCTTTCACAGAGAAAAAGCTTTTAGTCTCCCAAGAGCAGAGCTCTATTATCATAATCACCTTTTAGAAAAGAGAAAATTACCTGTACTTTTTATGCTCTGAAGGTGTATCATAATAATTAAACCACCCACCTTGCCCTCAAAATCAAATGTGTGTGTTTTTAAGGAATACTTTGTTCTTTTTTACTTCTTCATTTTCTGTGGAGGAAGTGAGAGCTTAAGACTTTAGAAAATCCCACCAACCATCTCTGAGCTTTGACTGCCTCTTCCTGTCAGCTGTGAGGTTCAAGGATATCGCTGCACAGGGACGGACCCACAGGCAGTGCTGCTAGGACACAGTGTAACGAAAGGATGTTGGGAACACAACAGGGTAGGCGAACAGGCGAGGTGATGGGAACCCTCACATCAGCTATAACCTTCCCACAAAGTCCTTCACACACAGGAACAGCCCCTTGGCTGGTGTATACAGCCCCTCCTGGGAGCCCTCACCCCACCCCACACGCCTGTGAACCTGTCTCAGGTGATGTTACATGGGTGGCACATTAAACGAAAGGTTCGTGATGAAGTAACTGGGAAATGCTGCCTTCGACATGAGGATTCACAAAGCACATTAACATGTTAGCGATTCTGGAAAACCTCGAAGTTAAGACAATTGTTTAACTTTTATGAACCCAATACTTCTCTAGTATATTATTTCATAAGACATTTTGATGTCTTGAAAGCCAGTGGTTATTCATACCTGTTAGTATGGAAAGTGGGTTCTCACCAGTGTCGTTAGTTTCTTCTGGTGCCCTCAGCGTTTCTTTCATATCATGCTCTTTCATCTTTCTATATTCCCTTGGAAAACTTTCTGACCCTTTCAAACAACAAACCCTCCTCTCCTGAATAATTTCTGTATCATATCACCATCATCAACTTCAGTGATATTAGCTATAACCCACACAATCATGGCTATTTGTATATGCAAATTAAAAATGTCACAATATTGATTCATAATCCTTGTCCTTTGACTCACTTGCATTTCAATGTGAGGTTTGGGGCTCCAGAGGAGTGAACGCCTTCTCTCCTTTCCCGCCCCCATTCAGCAGTTTTTGGATCAGTGTTAGAGCTGAATGGAGTTGCGTACTGAAAGGGAGAGGTGCTTCACTTCTAGGGAGAAGGCAAGCAGAAAATTTAGATAAATATAAATATGCATTTTGGTTATTGCCTTACTTCCCTGATTATAACTGCCTTCATTCGTTCAAACATCATCATTATTTTAGTAGTAGAAATACTAGGAGTTCATTGAGTGTCTACTTCAGGCCAAGCTTTATGTTAGAGATCATGTAATGTTAATTGTTGTCTTCACAGCAACCCTCTAAAATATGCCGTGCTTTCCTCATTTTACAAATAAAATAGGCTCAGATGAATGAAGTGAGCTGCCCCAGTCACATGATAATGTATGGCAGAGCCAGAAATCAAACGGAGGTCATTTTAGTACAAAGCTTCTCCCCATAACCTACTGCTCCCCAATATTAATCACCTCTTAGGTGCCAGGCACTGATGTGCTCCCAGATTTCAGTGGCAAGACATCACAGTGAGCGCGAGGGGCTAACACTGCAAATATAGTTTATTCTGAGAGTAGCTGTGTTGCATATTAGGGCAGTCATTACTTATGGTTAGTCATTTTTTATTGGATATCTATTGTGTACAGACGGGCAAGTAGTTAAAGAGGAAGTATTCATTAGTGCTGATTGCTATGGAATAAACATGCTTAATGTTTATGCCATGTCATAAAAAGCATTTGAATATTAAAATATCAAACAACTGAAATATTGATATGTACTACAAATGTTAATTACAATAAAGATTTGATAGGATTTCATTGTATAAAATGGGGTGAAATTTAATGAGAGGTGTAATACACAATGATAAAATAAAATGGCTAATAAATACCGTATTATTTGAAGAAGGCAAGAATCTATTAAACAAAACATTTCTCAATTATTTTTTGTGTGCATTTGTGTGTACAGTTTAGTAATACTCTTTTACATGCAGATGCCATTAAATAAAAATACAAGAGCTAACTAATTTTCATTTGAATACTGTATTCTAGTAACTGTTAGTTACACTTACTGTGATCTATTTAGAAGGGGTAAATCTTTTCCAAATAGCTCAACATTTTCTTGCCTTTCTTATGTACTCTGTTAACTTATGGTGAATTTAACTTGGTTTACTCACTCCTAAATCTAATACAATTTATTATTTTTCTTCATGAGTAACAGTGTTTTAGCATTTTAAGTAATTTATTCAAAACAGTTTGTACTCAGGAGCTTAAAAGCAACAACAAAGTATTTGATTAGACAACCTTTTTGGAAATGTCAAAGAGGAAGCATAATTTAAAATACAGCAGTTTAAGGACAATATAAGTCCCCACTGAAATATGGGTTTTAATGAATATATAATTTGCTGCTTCCCATGTACCTTAAAATGAGTTCTGCCCCTACCCTCCACCTGACCATTGTGGGATGGCTAATTACCTTGTTTAAATGTTAGGGATATCCTAGAAGGCTCTGTTTTTATGCAGTGATACAGGCTCACAATTGCTCTTCAAGCGTCTCCTAAAACAAGCTCATTATATGTCATGACAAGAAAACCTTCCTGCTCATTACCTTTCATAAACTTGTCTTCCGAAAATGTAAGGGTGAGAAAAGTGTGAAAAGAATTTAGATTCAGGGATTTAAATTCCTTCAAGAAGAAAGTTACGTTCTTCAAGAAAGCAAAAGCTCTGATAATTGAAAAAGCGTTCATTTTAAGCACACAGGAAGTCTCTGCTGAATGGAACTTTCCAAAGGCTCGCACACACTCCTCAACTTCTTTGTCTTCGGTGCCCTTTCAATTCTGAGTGATAGCAGCTGTATTTTCTTCACTTAATGCAGTAATGGATGGCAGGTAGGTATACTCACCACTTAATAATGATGTATATGGTACATCTATGGTCTTCTTGGCAGTTCATTTCTGATCTGATTTCTGATTTAGAACATGATTCATCTAAGATTGGGGTGGATTCTTAAACCAAGGACTTACAAGAAAGGTAACCATTTCGTTTTCAGAATATTATATTAAAATTCTAGAATTTTTTTACCCAACTCAGGGCATCTGCATAGATCTAATTCATCTGGATAAACATTTACTGAGTGCGTGTAAGATTTGAAAAACTAGGAATTAGGTTCTCCTTCCAGATTATGGAATATATCATATCATGTGAAGAACTAAAGGTTTAAAAAACAAATTACTTTCCCTGACCTCAGTGAGCTCAAAAATTCATGGGAGAGACAGACATATAAACACATAATTATATGTGAGTGAGAATTGAGTATATGGATAATATATGAAAGATCAAGGAGGACCCTATCCCAACCTGCTGTCAATAAGAGCACCAGTGCAGTGTTGATACAAGTAAATGGAGGGCAATCAAGGGCATGAAGGGAGGTGTATGGGGCAGAAACCACATGTGTGGAAGGCTCTGGAATCAGGTTGGAGCATGCCTTTTTTCAAGCAGGGAAAGGACAAATCTGGTTGATTTGTGGTTTATGAATTTGAAAGGACAAGCTTGGAAGCAGAAAGATTAATTAGGAGATTGTTGTAGGAATCCTGTAAGAGATGGAGCAAGCCTGAACTAAGGCATCAGTATCAGAGGAGATGGAGAGGGGTTCAAAAATACATATGAACCTGAACTGACAGAAGTTATTATTGATTAGATGAGGTACATGAAGGAACACAAGACTTCTCCCAGGATCTTAGCTTGGGTAGTAGCAAGTTAGTGGTGTGATAGTATGAAATTATCACCCTACTCTGGTTTGGCTCAGTAGATACAGCATTGGCCTGCAGACTAAAGGGTCCCAGGTTCGATTCCCATCAAGGGCACATGCCTGGGTTGTGGGTTCAATCCCTAGTAGGGGGCGCGCAGGAGGTAGCTAATCAATGATTCTCTTTCATCATTAATGTTTCTATTCTCTCCCCCTCTCCCTTCCTTTCTGAAATCAATATATTTTTTAAAAAAACAAGGACCTATCAAATATCAAAGAATGTATCGACACTTCTATTTACTTTTGCTTATCAAAATGTAAAGAAAACTCTCAGACTAATAAATACCAAACAAAACCACAATTAGATCTTCATAAAAAAAGCATTTCTGAAGTTCAGAACATCTTAAATATTTCTTTACCTACTGAGAAATCCATTTTGAAATTTCAGGTGCCTGTTCTTTTTCTACTTATTTGATTTTGTTAAATGTATTTTGATAACATCATGAATTGTGATAAAATAACTCAAATGGCACTCAGTTGAAAGACAGTAATTGCTAAGCAAGTAATGCTAAGTAGCTGTAGTTGGGTCATTTCATTTTATCAAAGGATAAATTACTCTGAGAAAAGAAAATGAGCAGCCTTGTTACATATTTAAATGTCATAACTTTATTCAGCCTTGTCTCTTCAACTATATTCACTGTGTGGAAATGAATATTAATCAAATTCATGAAGCAATTATCTAGATTAAGAACTACTAGTAAAAGAAAGCAGTGCCCTTGATTGTAACATTTAATTTAATGGTAAACTCTATCATAGTAAGCGTAATTGCTGGTGTCTGCAAAATGGAGAGGTTATATGTATTTGTTGTCTCATCATTATCACTATCATACATTTGTTTCTAAATGCCTATATGTGGGTGGTGCTAGAAGTACCACACTTTTGGCAAAGGCATTAATCTTTCCTTCAGAATAATTTAACAATGCCACAAAACGTATTACCTTTTATTTTGGTCTTTTGAAACCTCCCATTTCCCATTAGTCTACTCGTGGACCATATTCGAGTATTTGAAGCTCAGTTTTTATGAGTATTTTCTATTTTTCCTTATTCCTTCTCCCGTGATGTACAATAGCATCACACCTTGCTGATCTTTTCATTGAACTGACTTTTCACTCAGTAAAAATGTGAGACCTCCCTCCTCATGTTCAAGCTCCAGTTGAAGTTCCCAAGCTGCACTGTCCACTGAGGTAGCCTTGAGCCACCATGGCTAGTGAACACTCTTCATAGGGCCAATCCAAACTGAGATGTGCTGTAAATAAAAAAAAGATTTCCAACACTTTCTACAAAAAACAAGGCATAGAAAAGTCTCAATAATTTTCAATTTGATTACAGTTTGAAATGGTAATATTTTGGATATAGAAGGTTGAATAAAATGTTACTAAATTAGTATCACCTGTTTCTTATTTTTAATATGACTACTGGAAAATTTTAAGTTTCAATGTGGCTCACGTTTTTGTGGCCTGCATTGTATTTCTATTGGACAGAACTGCCATAAAGGCCCCTAGAGTTAAGGAAGGCGTACTTTCTGCTCTGAGGTCATGCAGCTCGACATGAAGGTAACTATTATATAATGTGATAAGATCCACAGAGAGGTGTAAAGAGAAGGGTGAGTAATCATATCTGACAGAGCATCCTAGGGAGGATTCATGGAAGAAAATATATCGGACCATCATTGGAGGACGATGACAGGAGTGCTAGCATTTCAAGTACAGTAAACAACATAAGTAGAGCCCCGATGACAAGAAAGGCTGTTGAAATAGTCTCCTCAAATACTATTTAATAACATCACTGCCCTATGGCCAACCATAGAAACTAAAAATCTCTCAGGAAAATATTGCAAACCCCTTCTAGCACCCATGCCTACCTCCAGCAAGGAAGGCCCCTCTCCATGAGGAAGGAAGGAGAAGAGTGTTGCTTAATGACAGACTAGAGATGCTACAAGGGAACTTTGAGGACTAGCCTATGGGTGTGGCTCCTGAAAAAAAGGTAAGATGAGCTCACCTGACACCAGGAGTAACTCCAACAGGGACTAGAAGGAGAAGAGTGGAATTCTAATAGCATGTCTTCTGAGAATTAGGATATCTTGGTCACTCTAACGTGTCTGATGAGTAAGAAAAAGTGGACAAAAAGAGGGAGAGGGGAATGAAGGAAGTAGAGGCAGGGGATGAGTCAGTTTCCAAAAGACAAGTTTTATATAGATAGAGGTAAGCACATAGGGAAGTAAGTGATGAGAGTTGTAGATGAGGCAGTGAAGTGTCTTGGGAGCATTTGAAATAGGCTATGGTATGTGTGGCTTTTTGATTGTGGGCAAGTTGCTCAGCCTCCCTGAGTTTAAGTTTCCCGACGTATAAATACATATAACAAAAATATATAACAAAGCCTTCCATGGAGAGTTGTGAGAATTAGAAATAATATAAATGATAATGTCTAGCACCTTGCAGGGTTCAATAAATGTTAGCTATTATGTTTGACCACTCTTGGTTAATAATTTTGAATATTTATCTTCTTTTGGTTGGAAGGAACTGGAGTGGTTTAGTGTCTTAATCTCTATCTCTCACTAATCATTTTTAAAGGGACAGTAAAAAGACAATATAAAGAGAATATTTTATCTAATCAATTACAAAATACACTTTTTTCTCCTCCTATTTAATATCAGTGAACCTAGGATATGTCTTATAATTGATGGTGTCATACAAAAAACTCAGCCAGGCTGAGGTAGCTCCTTTGCCTGTGCATATTTGAAGCTGTTATTACTTTTGGTGGCATGAGTACACAGATGCAATTCTAGGTGTTTCATCCTAAAAACTAATTAAGGATTATTTGAAGACCATGAGTCCCAGTGATTTTTTACAAACATTATTTTGCACGTCTTCTGATAAAATGCCGAAGTTTCAGCATCAAAACTTGCTGAAGAGTGAAATTTCTTAAGATGTCACAGACTATGGCATAGATGGAAAAACAATCACTCTAATTTCAAAAATGATTTAGAAGAGTCTGAAAATGAGGAACTTTTAGGAATAACTTCGAGTAATTATTTTGCTCATATTTTTCTTTTTTTAAGAGAAAAATAGACTTTTTTTGTGTGTCCATGAGTTTTTTCTTAATCCATTTACTACCCCTTATAGCTTCCCTCTTCGAACCCCTGAGAGCTGTCAACCTATTCTCTACCTAATGAACAAAATGAACTAACAAGCAAAATAGTGACAAGCTCATATTTTTCTTTTTCTGGATAGACAGAGTGAATATGATACAAAATCTATATTTAAATAAGTATAAAGAAATACTTTAGTAATTAAATATTAATTAAAGGAAATTCTAAGAGATTTGAAAGATTATGTTATGGTTTAATTGCTTATTTGTTCCTTTCCTTTCCTTTCATGCATCTTATAATTTATAGCCCTTGGGTTCTCTCTATGAAATACAGTATTTTTTTCACTTATTGAGGAAGAGAATAAATAAAGAAATGAAAAAACTCCAGAGCAGTGTCCTCAGGTTTACTGGATATTCTTAGTATGTCCTAAAGCCATGGCAGGTCAAGGGCAAAGCCATGAGGTAATTGAAGTGTATCTTTAATTTTGGATTTTTTTGTCCCCTCTTAAATGGAAGGAAAAGCAGGTCAGTGTAATAAAAGGGCAAAAGATTTGGATTGCAAAGATTCAGGTTTTAGTTCTTGCTCCAATAATTGCTGGTTTGTGAACTTGTGTAGGTCCTGTCACCTCTGAGTTTTCTTGTGGCATAATAAAATACCTGCTTTATGTTCTTCAGAAGGTGGTTAGTTAAAAAGCACATTTGAAAAGTTATATGCAATCTTAAATGCTCCTTTTTTTTGTTCTACTGATTAAAAAGAATTCGGGTTTATTTGTCTAAAAGAAATAAGGTGAACCCACAGTCATATGCTCTACAGTCTACATATGGCCAAATATTTAATTCACCGAGAGTTAGAGGAATGCTCCTCCAGGAGGAGTTGGTGAAGGCACTCTCAGGAGAAGACTGGTAATATTTCTAAGATATAACCCCCATTGCCCCCCAACCCCCTGGTAACCAAGTGTGGGCATCCCATTGCCAAGCGTCTTCCCCTGACCCAGCAACCTCACTCTGTCTTCTGGCTGTTGAGGACCAGGCTCCCTATCCAAGCTACTCCTTCTGCCCCTACCAGTTCCCTGCTGGTCCCCACCACTCCATCGCCTCCCTCATTATGAATGTTCTGTATCTCCTGTTCCTACAGTGCCAGTACTTCTGTAGCTTCAGTCCACTAAGTAGCTAATATCATAAGCTAGACTTCAAAACTCATCTCACGTTTTTAGTCTCAAAGAAGGACTACTGGAAATGGGGAAATATTGCTCAAAGGGTAAAACTTTCAGTTCTAAGATGAACTAGTTTGGGGATCTAATGTATGGCATCGTGATTATAGCTAATGATACTCTGTCATATACTTGAAAGTTGCTAAGAGATTAGATCCTAAATGCTCTCATGACAAAAAAAGAAATGGTAACTAGGTAATGAGATGGAGATGGGAGCATACTATGGTGACAATCATTTTGCAATGATTGTATGTCTTCAATTTACACAATGTTATGTGCCAATTATATCTCAATAAAACTGGGGTGAAACATAGAAACGGTGAGACTTAAGGTACAGTAGAAAGAGAATGATGCCTTGTCCAGTGACTGGGGAGTTAACTTGCTGAGGAACAATTACTTATAGCCCTCTGGCGACATATCATACACATTCGATTCGTTTATTTATACCTTGAATTAATCTTGCCTAAAGGTCTTGAAACATTTCTGTTAAATATAGTTAACTTATTCATGTTCCTTAAAATGATGGCTTTCATTTTTTTAGTAAAACTCATATAAAATACATTTATGCCTTGACCAAAAGCACACATAAAAGTTTATATGTGTGTGCAAGGTACAGCAAGAAACACAAAAGATTAAAACAACACTTAACCTTACAGATCACTGAAAAACACTGATTTAGAAAACAAGTACTTTTCACAAACTTGATCAGATATATGTTTGGTAGCCTTTAAGTTAATTTTCTGGGAAATAAGTCAGAAAACATTAAAAGAACGTTTAACGGATAATCTTAGATTATGATTGTCTGTGATTATTCCAAATCTGATTTTTTTCATTCATATGTTATTTTCTTCTAAGGGACTAAATTTCTACACATGCTTTTGTAGCAGATAAATGACAAAGGAAAAGTAATGACTTTGTTTTTATAAAATCTAGACTATATTTTCTTCCAGTCTTGTTTCTACTATCTTTTATCCTGTCTAGGGCTTCCTTATCATTTGGTTAAGAAATGATTTCTGTATTCTTTGCATTGTTCACAAATGAGTCAGTTGCTTCCCATTTCTTACTTTCTGGAGTGAGACAAATTGTCCTGAAGACAGAGCTTGAAGAATTTCCTGCTCCCAATATTTTTTTCACTAAGTCTAAGCACATTAAACATTTCATTGTTAGGAATAACATTTTTTTTTTTTATTTTCCTTCAAGGAAATAATAATGCTGCTGCTTCTTCTCCTCCTTCTCTCCTGTCTTCCTCCTTTTCTCCCTCTTTCTTCTCCTTCTTCGTCACATAAATATATTATTGGCAGTATGAAAGGCAACTATAATTTTGATATTTAAAAATCGTATAAATATTCATTAAATATTCTATTTTGTCATAGTGAACAAGTTCAATAAAGTGGATGATGTGTTTCAAAACTAACTTTATCTACATAAAATTGAAGAATGTGAATATAAAAATACACCATCTTAATTAAAGAAAGTTGTTTAGCCATTTAAGGAGTCTTTTTTCTTATCAGTTTAGAATAGTATGTTTAGTTTTGCCAATGCAGAAAAAAAAATATAATTCTTCATTCATTCCATCCAATAAAAAAAAAGATAACTTTGACACCAGAAGGTTATAATCTAGAATGGAAAGCAGGTTTATTAAAAATAAAGTACAGTGCGATCAATGAACTGGTTGAAGTATATGTAGAGTACCGTGGTAACTGAGGAAGAAAAAACTAAATATCTTGAGAGAAGGGTTCAAAAAAAAGAGCACATGGATCTTGAAGGACATGTTCAGGGGACATTTTTTCAAAAGAAGAATAGTTGTGAGAAAGTCCCACGATATTTTCAGTCTTCCTGGCCTGTCACAATTAATTGTGGTGACCTCGGCACGGTATGACACCTTTTAAATTTACAATGAGAGATATTTTGCCATTTCCCCTGATGATTTTACAACAATATGCGGGTTTGTGTCACTGCAGAAAATTGTCTTTAATTACATTTTACTGAACTTCTAAAGAGCAGGTTCCACTAAATGGCTGTAAATTTTTCCCTTTTGTTTTCTCAGCTAAGACCTGGTCCCTGTGACCAAAGGAAGACCTTTTTAAAATATACCTCTCAGTTTGCTGGCAGAATTTCTCATTAGCAAAGTCACACACTTGGCCACATAAATGAACAATTATTCATTTGGTAATGCTTTTTATACAAACCAGCCAGGAACAATACAGGGGTTTGAAATATAGCCCAAATGTGAAATTGCAAAGCTCAGGTCAGTACTGTGTGGTGGCAGCAGCACAGAGCTGAACCCACCAGTGCTTCATCTTCTTAACTTTGGGCACCACATCTAACTTCTCCGCAGGTTTTAAAAAGAACAGAGGCATTTTTCAAAGTATAAATTTGTGGTGGTATTTGTTATTGTTTATTTGCTTATTGTGTGTCTCCATTAGAATGTAAACACCACAAAAGCAGAGACTTCGTATATTGTATTTATTCCTGTATTCCCAACACATAGAAAAGTGTGTAGCATATATTAAGAACAAGTATTTTTTGTGTAAATAATTAAGTGAAATACATCAATATTGAATGAAGTAAGTCTTTTCCTCTAGCAATTATGTTTTTTATAAATAGGGAGATGTTGTCACATCTCATTCTCAAGAGCAGTGGGACAGGGAATAACATTTGTGATTGTTTTAACATTGCAATTGAATTTCAGGCATCTGGTTTGTTCATTCATTAAACATTTATTGAACATCTACAAGTTCTCACACAAAGATAAATAGACACAGAGCCTCCTCTCATGGAATGTAGATTTAGATGTGGTTGTAAATGTATAAACAAGTAAGTGCCATAATATTGATCCTTGGTATCTATAAAATTTACAATCTCAGTTTCAATTATTCACAAGTGAACTTAGAGTAGTTATAAGAATATAATAAATAATATTTTTTTTGCCTGGACATGCATGTAAGTCACCCATGCCATGAGGCTTGGACAGAGACTAGTCAGTGAGTTTATATGGCTCTTCACTATCTGAACATCCACATGGCTTGTGTTATGTCTCATTCTTTGATAAACACTTTTTAGGAGAAATTACTTGATATTGTGGCATTGTGAATTTAGGGTTCCAAAGGTTTTTTGTTTGTTTTTTTTGAATTTACAACGAGGGGTCCTCTTCTTCAGTAGAATTTCAAGAGTCTACTATTATCTACACATATTAAAATAGTGGAATGTGCAAAAAACCAATGTAGCAGAGATGATGGGATAATAAACTGTGGCAAGTGAAGGTTCAGAGGAGGAAAGACTATATTAAGGGGAAATATGAAGTATGTATTGAAGGTTAATAGACTGAGTAGGAATTTGTCTGAAAATTATGTTAAGGAGGACAGTACTAGTACACACAGAAGAAATAGCATGTGTAAAATCCCAGAAGCATGAAAATGTCCAGTGAATTTAGAAAACAACAAGGCATGTGGTGTTTTAAGAGCAGAAATTCATAAGAAGGAGGAGTGTTAGAGGAGATGGGACATTGGCAAGGAGCCAGACCATTAAGAATTATGAATTCCTTGCAAAGGAGTCTGGATGTTCAGTAGGAAGTTAGGAGCCATTGAGAGACTCTAATTGGGGAGAGAAATCTATTTAGATGAATGTCTTAGAATGTTTTAGAAAGTACCATCTGACAGCTATGTACTGGAAGATCAAGGAGGAACTAGAGACAGGTAGACAAATTAGATTAGTGTGACAGTCCAGGTGAGAGGCTGAGACCCCATGCTGAAGTACATGCTGAAGGGATGGAGAAGAGAGCCATTTAAAAGAGACTGAGGAGGGAGAATAAACAGGACACTTCCTCAGTGATTTTAGTGTTCAAAATCTAGTTTCTGAACACAAGTTGTTTTTCTTTTTAATAAATCTGAGATATTTTTCCATAAGTGTTATGGTTTTCTTCTTGTTGTTGAATTCTTCTTAAATGACTGGGGCAAAAGAACAACTCAAAAATGTGACCTTTGTGCTGTGTTTTAATAGATTGAAAATGCTTCAGAGGCTTAAGAAATTAAGAATGTCTGTGGTTTCCTTCCAAGATCAAGAGACTAAGTCATCTAACTGAGACTCTCATGTCATCCAATCCATGTTCTCATCTTGCAGATGTGAAAAAATGCCAGCAGCTGGATTCTGTTTGCTAGGTTCAATGAGCCTGGTTCAGAGGACTCTGAGAAGGGAAACTCGCAAGATGGGCTGCGTCTTTCAGGACATCTCGTGAATTTGGTTTCCCCTTTCAGGATGGGCCTCTGATACTTTGCTCACCATAACGTGCGTGACCTTCTTGCCTGCTTTTTTCTTTCTCCAGATCTTTTGCAGGCTCTACGAAGGGACTCACTTTTGTCCTAAAAAGATTTGCTTTGTTGTTAAGGTCTCCTTATTTTCATTGCTTTAAACTTAATCAATTGACTTCTCAGGTAGTTCCTACTTTCTGGTTTTGTCCCTGCATTTTGATCTGCTCTTCAACCTTTACCTGTCTGCTCTAACATTTCAGACCCTTGATCTAGCTTCAGATCCTTGGTTTTATTTTGATTGTCAATCTTTTATTTACCTTCCTTTTTTATTGGTCAACAAGATCATATAGGCTTCAAGTGTGCAGGATATTTACACTGCATTGTGCTCCCACCACCCAGAGTCAAATCATCTTCCGTCACCATATATTTATCCCCCTTTTCTTTTTACTACCCCTAACCCCTTCTCTCTGGTAACCACATGAGTGAAATCATATGGTTCTTAGATTTCTCTGGCTGACTTATTTTGCTTAGCATAATATTCTCAAGGTCCATCCATGTTGTCTCAAATGGCAGTATTTCATCTTTCCTTATGGCTGATAGTATAACATTGTGTATATGTACCACATCTTTATTAAATCCTCTATTGAAGGACACTTTGGTTGTCTCCATGTCTTGGCCACTGTGCATAATGCTGCAATGAACATAGGGGTGTATATATCTTTATGAATAAATGTTTTCAAGTTTTTCAGTAGATACCCAGGAGAGAGATTGTAACTCTATTCTTAATTTTTTGAAGAGCTTTTATACTGTTTTCCATTGTGTCTGTGCCAGTTTACACTCCAACCAGCAGTGAATGAGGGTTCCTTTTTCTCCATAAGCTGTCCAATACATGTTATTAATTATCTTGTTGGACCCCAAAGGCAAAGGAAGTAAAGGCAAAAGTAAATGAATGGGACTATAGTAAGCTAAAAAGCTTCTGCACAGCAAAAGAAAACAACAACAAAACAAAAAGGCAACCAACAAAATGGGAGATGATGCTTGCAAACAACAGCTGACAAAGGGTTAATATCCAAAATATATAAAGAATTCATACATCTCAACACCAAATTCACAATCAAGTTTTTTCATTTTTTTATTTTTTTTTAATATATTTTATTGATTTCTTACAGAGAGGAGGGGAGAGTGATAGAGAGTTAGAAACATCGATGAGAGAGAAACATCGATCAGCTGCCCCCTGCACACCTCCTACTGGGGATGTGCCCATAACCAAGGTACATGCCCTTGACCGGAATCGAACCCGGGACCCTTCAGTCCGCAGGCCGATGCTCTATCCACTGAGCCAAACCGGCTTCGGCAACAATCAAGTTTTTTAAAAGTGGGCATAGGACCTGTACAGACACTTCTCCCAAGAAGACATACAAATGGCCAACAAATGTATGAAAAGATGCTCAACTTCACTATCTATTAGAGAAATGCAAATAAAAACTACAATGAGATACCACTTCATACCTGTTAGAATTATTATCAATCCTTTATATTTCCAAATTTATTCACTCAACTCTTTTTATGCCCCTATGCCATAGCCAGGGCTTCTAAAACCACTTAGAAGCTGATAGCCCCCAATTCAAATTTAACTTACCTTTAAATTTCCCACTCAAAATTAACTCACAGTCTCCCACATCTTCATCCCACGTGAAAGGAACTTATTTTTTCTTCTTTTGCCCTTATTTCAATCCATGACACGCATCACACTAATCCAGAGCTTTGGGAATCCTCCTTTATAACTTCTTTTTTTTTTATCCTTGACATCCAGGAAGTCACCAAGTCCTGTCAAATTTCCACCTACATATCTCTCTAATAAGCCTTCTGCTTTCCATCAGCAGTGTCACTCAAATTTCACTAAGAAGTTTTTTGTGTTTTTTTTTTTAGCTTATCATGGTTCTTGCTTAGCCATAAATCTAAAGTCATTCTCCATATAGCCCATACTAACATTATGAATCAGAAATATAATTTGCCAATTATAATTGTTTAGTTTGTTTGCTTAGTACATGTGGCATATTTAAGTTTAGCTTGTTTACCTAATACATAGAGTATACTTACCAATCACCTATGTGCATGTGAAAAGTCGCAGGGTTATCACAATAAATAAGGTAGACATGACTGAGTCTCAAACTCTTAATGGCTTTCAAAATCACTTCTAAAGTCCATATAATGGAAATCCCTGGTTGGCTCTTGTCAAACTACTGAAAAAAAATTGGGAATTATACAGGGTGAGCTTTATTTTCCTTTGGCTTTTTGCCCCTGAAAGGACTCCACAGTGCATGTGTGGCTATACAAAAGGCAGACAGAAATGATCTGGTGTAAGAAGCTCAGGGCCCAGGCTGCCATTGTGATAGTCATGGGAGAGTCAGGCACTTACTTAAAGGTGGGGATGTCTCTCCCCAACGACCTTTTAAGTTCCTAAAATAAACTGACATCTTACCATTTCCAATATTTGATTCAAAGTGCTCAGAAACACTTCTAACGCCTTTCATTGAGAACATACTCTTAATTAATATTGTGACAGAAAGTAGTTACCAATTGAAATGTGTTACTTTATATTAAAAAATAATATTCTACCACGACTGGATTTTTGTTTTGATAATACCCTTACCTACTTGAAATATCTTAAAAATACATTTTTAAGGTGGAAGTATTTGGCATAATTTTGGTAATTGTAGGATATATATGTCGTCCTACATGCACCACTCAAATTGATATCATTGTTAGACACAAAGGTTGACATTGGCCACACTCTGTTGTGTCCCTGGCTCCTGGTGTACAGCTCTCACTGGCCGCTAGTAGGTAGTTCCCTGGGCAGGTGTTATTGCTTGGATACACTCCCTTAACTTGACCCAGCTTGTGTGTTTTGTTCATGTGGTTTTTTTTTAAACCCTTACCTGAGGATATTTTTTTTTATTGATATTTTTAGAGAGAGTAGAAGGGAGGGAGGAGGGGGAGAAAGTGAGAGAGAAACATCGATGTGAGAGAGACACATGGTTGGTTGCCTCCCCTATGGGCCCGAACTGGGTCCAGGGATCGAAACAGCAACTGAGGCATGTTCCCTTGACCAGGAATTAAACCCATGACCCTTTGGTCTGAGGGCTGATGCTCTAACCACTGAAAAATTGGCCAGGGCTCATGTGTTTATTTTTAATTTGCTAGAGTGAAAGGCAATGCAGGCATAACTTAGGCAAGTTTCTGGTAAATTATTCTTTAGTTAAAATTATTTTTTTAGAATATTATTTTTATGAAGAACAGTTGAAGAAAACAAAATATATTTAAAAATCTAATTCAGAAGGCATAGTAGTTTATATTCTGAGGTTTTTGAAAGAGGTGGTTCACATTTCTATTTCACTTCAGTATTTATTGGCTCACTACTGTGTTCAGGAAAGTTCTGGTAGGTGCTGGGGCCATAATAGTAACATAGATGCTATTCATGTTCTTCCAGAATTTAACGCCAAGTAGAGGAGGCAGATAATTTAAAAAAATAATTAAAGTGTAGTAACAGTAAGGAGAAGGGAATTACAGTGAATACAATTCACACCAAGGACACTAACTTCCTGATGAAAGACTTCCTGGAGAAAGGGACTTCTGAGCTGTGGTCTAAAAGGTGAGAAGCCAACAAGACAGATCAAGAATTGAAAAAAGCAGGGGGGACAACTTATGCACAGGCATCGAGCAGAGATGGTGGGTCTATGGGAATGATGGCAATTACCCCAGAGAAGTGGTAGAGGCAGTCTAAGCAGGTACACAGCAACAGAACTCCCCGAGGAATAAAGTAGATTGGTGTGTTTGGAGATCTGCACGTGATTGGTACCATAATAAAATATATCAAAATAATGGTATATATTTTAATAGTTTTATGACGTCATACATGAATAAACAAAGTAATAATCAGAATTTTATTTTTTTCAGAAATTTATTTTAAATAAACTACACATTTTTTATTCTGAAATTCATGTGTCAGGGGAATGGAGTTAAAACAAAATAAATCAGTACACACTTACAGTTGTAGGAGTTCAATGTGCTAAGAGATTCCTTAAAATTGACATTGTATGGAACACACACCGAGAATTGGTCTTTGATTATTACTCTGTGTAGAGTCTTCATTTATCAAATTCTCTTTTTGAAGAAGAAAGTTTCCTATTTTTTTTTATCTTTTGTTTACTTGGATGGGATCAATGGCATGGTAATTACAAATAAATAATATAAGACCTTCAGTTTCAAACTTCAACTTCTTCTCAAAGCCTGGCTAAAACAGTGCCTTAGCTAAATCAGATGACTTATTCCAGTCCATGGATTAATTGATTTGTGAGAATCTATTATTCTTTTATTTGGTAATAGAGGACACCATCAAAATAAAAATGTCATGGCTGGACTTAAGCAGAAAGAGCAATTTTAAGTTTTGAGGCATGATTTTAGCCCCAGTGACTAAACTTTTTATTTTTATTTTTTGCAGCCATTAACTAATTTCATCTAAGTTTTAGTCAGATTTGGGTGGATCTAAAGATACATTTTTTGTTGTTAATTTACGAATTATTAGATTAATGTGACAAGCAGAAGTACTGGGTATAAAGCATTGATTGATTCAAGGTATCTTTTTTCCAAGGTGCTTTACATTCTTAGTTTGCAAACATTGATGAGGGACACAAACATGAATGAGTAGCCAATGACTTGAACGGTAAAAATGTAGTGCTGCAAGTATTTAGAGGAAAGGAAGGTTGACATTTTTGCTCAGCATAGAATTTCCTTTCATTCTTCTGATCAAGTCACATATTCACACATTTAGTAAATTTTTAAGAATGTGTACTAAATGCAAAATTCAGTGGTAGATGTTGAAGATACAGAAATGATTTGAAACTGAAAGAGACATTAAAGTAATGGTTCTAAAATATTGGGGAATCCATTGGCTCTTTTGCAAAGCTGATAAACACTGTGGATACAGCATACACACAACAAGTTCAGGGGATCTGTGAATGCTTTGAGGTTTACCATTTGTAAATCCTGTTTAATGATTTCTTAATTTCCAGTTTTATTCATTTTTTAAAATTTGCCAACAAACTCAAGGTTTATTTAAACCTTATTATGAGGGTTAACTTTGTTTACACAACTTACCCTCTTCCAAATTAATATTGGGCCAGATCTTCCATACACATCTTGAGCTGAGAAATATATTGCTGATATTAGGGAGCCAACCTGCTCAGTAAAATGAGCATGAGCGCCATCTAATGTCCAAATGGAATAACTGTTGGTAACAACAGTAATATACAACAGGATTTAGGGTATGTACCAAAGGATTTAGTATTATTACCCTTTGGTTGGTTGATTGGTTCCTTTCTTTCCAATATTCATGAATTATTATTTTTTATATTATCACCTTCAGTTCTTTTATTCCATATAACAACCCCTTGAGTTAGTTTTTACTGTCTCAATTTAAAACTAAGAAACATTTTTAGAGATAAGAAACATTTGGAAATTTGTCTTTTTGTTGATGGAGGAGCATATGATTTACATTTTAAAATAATTTTTATATTTTATAATAGTTTTGTATTTTCAGAATAATTGTGAAAATAGTAGAGTGTCCCCAAATACTCCACATCCAGTTTTCCCTAAAAAGTGGTACTATTTTTATAATTAATGAACCATTATGGATATATTATTATGAACTAAAGTTTATATTTTCTTCAGGTGTCCTCGAATTTTTTCCTAATGTTCCTTTTTTAGGTTCCAAGATTCCTTCTAGGAATCTGCATTACCTTTAGTAATTGTCTCCTTATGCTTGGTTATGATAGTTAGATATACATTTGATTTGGTGTATATTTGAAGTTTCTTTTAGCATTGTTACTTTTCAAAATAATTTAAAATTTTTTCTCAGAAAACACTTTTAAGTGGATTTTTATAAACAAACTAGAGGCCCGGTGCATGGATTCGTGCACTGGTGGGGTCCCTCAGCCTGGCCTGTGCTCTCTCGCAGGCCTGCATGGATTAGACGAAACCAGTAGCCCAACATACCCCAAGAGATGTAGTAGTGCACTAAGCAGCAGGCAGCCGGGGAGGAGCCCAAGCCCGGGCCGGGCACCTTGCCACTTCTGCTCATCCCAGGCCCGCTGCACCTGCTGCCCAGTAACACTGCTGTGGAGGTGGGAGAGGCTCATGCCACAGCAGCTGCGCTTGCCAGCTGTGAGCCCGGCAGCATCTGGCGCCCATCTGTCAGCTGAGCAGTGCTCCTGCTGTGGTAGCTCACTGACCACCAGGGGGCAGCTCCTGTGCTGAGCGTCTGCCTCCTGGTGGTCAGTGCACGTCATAGCGACCAGTTGACCGGTCGTTCAGTCGTTCTGTCACGTAGGCTTTTATATATATAGATTATCATTATGCATTTTTCGTCTCTATAAATGAAAAAAGGAAGGATTAAGTAAGAGAACTTCTAAGACGTAATGATAGATTAATTCAGTGGAAGCCATAAGACTTACGTTTCCTTTTGGGTTCTAGTCCTCGCTGGTTGTGCTCTATACCAGGCCTTTACCCTTTGTGTATCAGTTTCCACATCTGTGGAATGAGGTGTGGGAACCAGAAAATTTCCCAGACCTTATACTGTGAGAAGATAAATAAAAAATAATCACCATTTTCCAAGTAAAAGTTAACAATCATAGTGTTTCACATAGGATGTAAATGAATGCTTATTATATACCATTCTAAGCTGGCACACATTATTATCTGCAGATTATAGATGATGAGTTTTAGGGAAGTACTTTCCCTGGGATCACATAGCAATTAAGTGATGGGTCAGATTCTGAAGCCTATGGCACTTCCAAATAGACAACGTTCCTTTCAGATCTGCCATGTTGGTGCTAGGGCTCCTCTCATGACCACACTCCAAGATGAAAAACTTGGGACGCTATAAAATGCTATAATGAGCCTGGGTTGCTACCCACCCCAAAACAGATGTGCTGAATTCCACAGGAAACCTCTGTCTCCAGCCAACTAAAATGCGTGATCTGAGGTGTATTCACAGTTCTACCCCATTGGTTAATATTTTAATGAAACGTGTGTTTCTATTGCTTTGAAAAGTCTTCAGGAAGCATAACTAATGATAGTAGCCAGTTTTTAAAAGATTGGAGCCCAGCTTGGAAATCTGTGAGAAATATATGAAAATATATTTTGAGATTTCAGCTAATATGCCATAAGCCTTATAAATCTTTTTATTTAAAAATAAATTACTGCTTTTATTAGTAATAAAAATGTCTTCAAGAGATATATAGGAATATTCTGTCTCCTGGGAGCAAGATAGAATAATGTGTGTTGTTGTTGTTTGTTTGTTTGTTTTCTAAAAATTGAAAAGTAGGGCCCTGGCCAGTGTGGCTCAGTTGGTTAGAGCATTGTCCTGTGCACCAAAGGGTAATGGGTTTGATCCTGGTCCGGGTGCATACACGGAGCAACTGATCAATGTTTCTTTCTCACTTGGATGTTTCTCTCTTTCTTTCCTTCTCCATTCCTTTCTCTCTCTCAAATCAATGAGAAATATATCCTTGGGTGAGGATTAAAAAAGTAAAAGAAAATAGATAATATAAAAAATAAGCAGGGGCGTGGAGGGATTGAGCAAAAAAATAAAATAAAGAGAACAGTGTGGTGATTGGGGTGGTAGATGGAGGTGGAAAGGGGTATAGAAGGGATACATGGTGATGAGAAAACAGAACAAAATAAAAATTTAAAAAATAATAGAAGAATAAATAAATAAATTGAAAGGTAATATATATATACACATATTTATATGAAGGAATTTACTCAATGCTTGTTGGCTAAAACCCTTTGCTGGGAAAGAATAGAGCTGTGTAAATTAGTTGGCCCCTGCAGTATTGATAACTTGTAAATATATCTGAAACTTAACATTCTATATTTGTAGTTGGTTCTTGAACTTTGGATGCACCTTAGAAACCCGAGCGAGGGTGAAAAGCCCCAATACTCAGGCCTCATTCCATATGCGCTAAATCGAAATCTCTGGAAGTGAGATCCAATACAACAATTTTAAAATTCCCTAAGTTGATTCTCATGCATAGCCAATGGTTTTACATTGTAACTCTGGAGTATAATGTTGTTATTGTACTTCTACTCTCAAAAGTAAACTTGTCTAAAGGTAAACTATTTTTATAATAGATAAAACAGTTAAGGCTTACCAAAACAGATAATAATGATTAATGTTTAATAATTAAAGTCATTTTTTAATTTCTTTTTTTTTAACTTAAACACTTACCAAATACATTGATTTCAGTCAGAGATATAGAATTTTTAAGACATCCTTCCAGACATCCTTCCGGACGGACGAAGCTGGGGCTGTGAGGGAAGTCTGGGTCCCACGTGCCTGCTGGCAGCCAGAGGGAAGCCCGGATCCCGGGTGCCAGAGGGAAGCCAGTGCCGGCAGCCGGGGGAAGGAAGACCTACTTTTGCACGAATTTCGTGCATTGGACCTCTAATTTAATATAATTGGGCCTTCTGAAAGCAAACAGAAATGCAAAGAAATATAATAATATTGCAAAATGCTTTGCTAATTTTAGAAAAAAAAGTGCTTTACACATATCTTGCTTAAAATTAACAATACCATTCAGCATTGTGTTTACCTTTAAATTCAAAATGACAATCTCTCATCAGAAATAGGCCTGAATTTTTCAGATAGCTTACTTTCTTTAAAAAGAGAAATGTGTCTCATTTCTGCTTCTAGTCAATAGGGTAATAGGGACTGGATTTATACTTCCACCTTAAACAATAAAAAATCTGGTCAAAATATACAAAGAAACAACAGTTTTCATGATACTGGACACTAGGGAATGGAAGACAGAGATAGGAAAAAATTAGATGAGATGTGATTTCCCTGGCGTATTGCCTTGGGAGATATCCATGCTGTGGAACAGGGTGGAGCAAATCAAAAAGTACCCAACAATCTCCCTGAGTTGAAAAAATGGAGCAAAGAGTGTGGTGAGACCAAGGAGGCTAGAGGTCACACACAGTTACCAGTGAGGAATTTGTTGCACAAAGGTTACCAGGTATCTTCTCAGAGGCCTCCTGTATGTTCTGCATTGTACTGATTACTGTTTGTATGTGAGAAAATCACTGAGCCCAGTGGAGGAAAAGCCTAAAAGGATTGAATGAAAAAGTTCATGGCACTCACACAGAACTTAGAAAAAAAATGCCTGTGCCCATCTGGAAGACTGGAAACCCACACATATCATGGGCCTGGAGAAGACAGTTCTTGTGTCAGTAGTGGGGAATAACTAGCTGTACATGGAATATTGCTCAAGACTGATCTAACAATTCTTAAAAAGCAAGACTTGAAAGGAACAAACTGTTTCCAAGTAACCTGACTGTATCTTAGGACAAAGCTCAAGAATATTTATAAGACTATAAAAATATTTGACACCCAGCGAAATCAATTCATGATATCTAACGCCCAACTAAAAATGACAAGAAATGGAAAAAAGCTGGAAAATATGTTCCATAATGATCAGAAAAATCAATTAATCAAAACTGGTACATAAATAAAAAAGATATTAGAATTAGCAGATAAGAAAATATTACAAAGTTATTTAAACTGTATTCCATATGTTGAAAAGTTAATTTGACATCTTAAAGATAAAAAGAAATCCCAAATGAAACTTTTAGAGAAGAAACTCACAATGATTGAGATGAAAAAGATACTGGATGTGATTAACATTACAAAAGAAAATATTAGTAAATTTGAAGACATTGCAGCAGAAATTATCCAAAATAAACAGAGAGAGAAAAAAGAACATTTTAAATGAACATATTATCAATAAATTGTGGAAATATCTCAGGCATCCTACTAAATATGTAATTAGTTTCTCTGAGAAGGTAGAGTGGATAGATAATAAATTTGAAGAAATAATGGTGGATTTTTTTTCTTAAATTTGGTGAAAACTATAAAACCTACAGATCTGAAAGACTGAACAAATCCCAAACACAAGAAACAGTAAGAAAACAGCATCAAAGAAATCATATCTAAAGTTTTTCAAAACTAGAAAAAAACAGAAAAATTTAAAGCAGCCAGAAGAAAAAGATATAAAAATGCTCCTTGACTCATGATGGCATTACATACCAGTAAGTACTTCATAAGTTAAAATAAGTTGAAAATCCATTTCATACACCTAACCTACCGAACATCATCCTTAGCCTCTCCTATTAAAACATGCCTAGACCACAATATACAAAAGATGCTGGCAAGTATTCTGTAGAGTATCAGCTGTTTTCCATGTGACCATGTGCCTGACTAGGAGCTGCAGCTTGCTGCCCAGCATAATGAAAGAATATCATACCACATATTATAGGCCTAGAAAAAGATAAAAATTCAAATTTTGAAGCACAGTTTCTACTGGATGTGTACTACTTTTGCACCATCTTAAAGTCCAAAAATTTTAAGTTGAGCCATCATAAGTTGAGAATGATAGGTATATTACATATGGAGGAATTAAGATAAGCATGCCAGCAGATTTTTCATAAGAAACAATGCAAAGAAGGAGACAGTAGAGCACCATCGCTAAAGTACCAGGAAAAAATATTAACCTAGAATTCTATACCCAGTAAAAATATCTTTCAGATATGAAAGCAAAATAAAAAAATTTTCAAACATATAAAAACTGAAAGAATTTATTGCTAGTAGGCTTACAGCTAAAAAAAAGTTTGAGGAAGTCTTTTAGGCAGAAGGAAAATTATACTAGATGTAAATATGTATCTAAACAAAAGAATGAAGATTACTTTAAAGGGTAACTTCAATACTCACACCCTGGACTTCTGTTATCTAACCACATCATGAGTTGGAACATGAGGATGCTCCTGACCCAGCTTCAAGTTTTCTAAAAAATATAAACAGAGGTGTCCCCAAAAATGTATAAACATGGATGATTATAAATTCAGTGTTTATTAACATTGTTCATTTTCAAAATTTGAAAGATCTACAGAAATGAATAATTGTTTTTGTCAATGCCTATTTCAAACGGATGACCATTCTGGTCCAAGCACCTCTGATAATACAAAGCTATAGAATCACAAACATAAAGAATCATTTCCTTTGGTATTATTGTGCCCTTAATTTGTCAACTATTGCCAGTTTTGTACCATAAACTTTATCTTTTATGTGTCCCCATAAAAACAAAATCTAGTGGTACTTTAGGATAAATTTTAGTCTGGCTTCACCCATTATTTCAAGCCACTTAAACCTGAAAAGGTGTGAAAATTAAGTGAGTTATCAGATATGGAATTGTGTATACCTTTGGAGGGGACACCCTATATATGACAAGATATGAAGAGGAACACAGTGATAAGAACTTGCTACCTGACTGACCAAGGGGAACAGAGCTAGATGCCTGGCAATCTGGACCACTCACCTTAAATAAGTTTTCAGTAATGAAGTTACTAAGAGACTAATAAAAGTCTATAGTTTTTGGTGTCTATATTTTAGGTTTTAACTGATACTGCAGATTTGGTTATTAGATCAAGGGTATACAACGTCATTACTGAAACCTTATTTAAGTGTATATTAACTGCACCTTGAGAAGTCCTTCAAGGCATAGACCAGACTAATATTTATCAGATTCTCAGAGAATAAAATATACAACACTTATTTATAATTGAAATAGTTGTTTTTAAAGCTGTTATATGGTAACTTTTACATTAAGATCTTTATTGTACTCAGGTTATTTTTCTACACGAAGACACAGTTGATACAGAATATCCTAATGGAAATGCCATAATTTTTCTAACTAATTTGAAATGCCAACTATATCATATATTAATCACCTATATATGTATTAAAGTTTGGGGGGGGGCTATTTGTTTTATTAGTCTTTGTCTCTGTGCATCAATATTATAATATCTGTGTACTAATTAAATGTTTATACAAAGACTTGATGTCTCATAGGGCAAATATTTCAACTTTTTCTTCTTAAGTATATCTTGGTTCCTCCTAATATATTGAATTTCTAAATAAATTTTAGAATCATTTTTTAAAGAGTAGATGACGAGGTTATTAGGACCTCAGCTAGATCACATTGGTGTTAACCTGTCTTATTATGGATTGATACATGCAGAAGTCTCCAGTCTGATGAGCAGGGTTAATCTAAGAGTAGCATTTTATTCTCCCAACTATAGCAGCAATAGCACACATGGTATCGAAAAGCTGACACTGCCCACCTAGTGGACATCTAGGGATCAGATCTCCCCCTCATTTCCCAGAATTACACTCCCCTAGCAATAAGGGTAGCATTTTCCACTTGGTCGCCATTAGCTTTGGTTATTGGGGGTGGATCATGGGGATACAACTTCATTACTGAAGCCTTATTTAAGTGTACATTAAGTGCCTATGAGGGCTCCTTCAAGGTGTGGACCAGACTAATATTTATCATATTCTCAGAGAATAAAATATACAACACTATTTTACTCTTCAGGGTTTCAATCGACTCTTATGGAGAGACACCAGGGTTGAATGCTGTATAACTCCATTTTAATACCATGTTGGGGAATTTAGGTAATTTAGTCAACTTTCATCACCTACTATTGAGTGTCTACTCAATACTTTTCTCTTGGTACAGAACTAAGTGTTGAATATTCAGCAATAAAGAAATACATATAAATTCTTCTCTCACGGGAAAAAATCCAACATTGAAATATAATAAACAGAAATATAAATATTTAATTTATAATTCTGTTTAAGGCTATGGAGGGGAAATGTGGTTTTATGTGAGAGTAAATAACTAGAAGGAGAATAATACATTTTTCATGTTTAGAGCATTTAATGTACAAATGAAACCTGATTTAACTTGTAACATAACTAGATTTATGTAGCAAATTAAACGTAGTTTTAATAAGTCCACTTATTCATTTATTTCACAGCATCCATGTTTATCCAGATATTGGGCTCACAATAACAACCAAGGCCTTTGAGGAGTTCATTGTTTGTGGCATCATTAGCAGTACTTCTCATTAAAATAATTGCATACCAAATGAAAACATAATATATCCTTTTTCTTTTTTTTTAGATGAGGATAGGCATTCATTCAGGCTCCGTGCTGGCTGGAGTTGTTGGGGTAAGAATGCCACGATATTGCCTGTTTGGAAATAACGTCACTCTGGCAAGCAAATTCGAATCGGGGAGTCACCCTCGGCGCATCAATGTCAGCCCCACCACTTACCAGTAAGTGTTCTGGTTCCGTCCCCTGGTCTTTGACACTGCCTTGGGCTAACATCCTATCATTTGTAAGACCCTGTTTTTTTCTTGATTCTGTCATTACCTAAGATGATATCAGTCTATCTGCCCAGTCTGAAAGATAGCAACTGTGACACAAACTTTTCTTCCCACCTGAGAGAGTTCATGGGAAGCCTCACTTGACTGAGAGGTAAATACATTTGTCATTTCCCACAGTCTCTGTTCTTCTGAGGTATACCTGCTTAAAATATATGAGAGCAAAGGTTAAGGGTTAAGGTTAAAGGTTAAGGTTACACTAGAAACTCTAATATTTTCAAAATGTTCCTCAATGTTATGAAAATTAAAGGAATATGATAGAGAAGGTGGTTTGTCTGTTTTTCTTTTGAATATGAATATGAATATAAATAAGGACTCTCTCCAGTGAAATATATACTTTAAACACCATTTCTCATAAAGGTCTTATTTCACAATTCTACACTTTTTGACAGCTGAATTCATCCTTATTTTGTGCCTGGTAGATGTCATCTCACCCAGTAGATATTAAGTTCATATGGGCAGTGGCCACATCTCTTTGGCTCATTATTATACACCCAGAATTTACCAATGTTTAGCACATCAGAAGCACTCTATAAATATTTACTGAACTAATGAATGAATGCATTAATAAGATGGACTTCTCTAGAATAATAAAACAGTATGACTATCTCATCCCTGTAGACTTTCACTTTCTGCTAGGCATTGTGTGCAAGCTGTTCAAATAGTCCCATGATTTGGGTAACTTAGAAATTATTATAAAACTGTAAAGTAGAAATAGTGATCAATGCCTTTTTAAAAAGAGTTTTTTTATTGATTTTTTTTGAGAGAGAGGAAGGGAGAGGAAGAGAGAGAAACACGGATTAGTTGCCTCCTGCCACCCCACCTACTAGGATCAAGCCCATAACCCGGGCATATGCCCTGACCGGGAATCAAACATGCAATTTTGGGATGAAGCCCAACCATCTGAACCACACAGGCCAGGGTGATCATTGATATTTGTAATTAACATGGCTACAACAAACAAACAAACAAACAAAAAACCCTCAAGCGGAAAATCTGAATATATAGGTAACAAAATTTGATTATAATTTAAAAACAACAACAATGGAAACAAAGATAGACACATTGAGATGCCATATAGAGATAGCTTCTCTGACTGGCACCAAATCATGTAATTCTTCCTAATGCTTTATAAAACAATTTTTACATTTAGTCTGTCCTCAAACCTTTTCCTTGCTCTTCCCTGTGTTCCTCCCTCCTTTTCTTTTTTCAACAAATGCTTGTTGAGTACCTACTGTATTCCAAGCACTATGAGAGGCACTAATGTTATAATAATGAACCTCATAAGTTTGATCTCTGCCCTTGAGAAGGAGACCACGGACTAAATGTTGGATGTGCCCAAGTAAACAATTAATTAAATAGAATGGGGAGGAGGTCAAGAAACCCTGATTAGAATATTAAAGTACGAGAAGGGGTGGACTAAAATGAGGAGGAAGAGACAAAGCTGATAAGTCAACTTAAGCGGTTTCAACCTAACCCTAAGAGCAGCAAAGGACATTGGAGAGTTTTTGTGCGTGTGTTTTTTAGTTTTTTTGCTCCAAAGTGACTTTTTATTTACTTACTTACTTCTTTTATTTTTTCCATCACTATTTATCCGCACTATGCCCTCCTCCACTTCCACCCTGCATTCACCACACTGTTGACCATGTCCATGACTTCCCTTTTTTTCTTTTTTGCTCAATCCCTCCATACCCTCCGAATGCCCTCTGCCTTCCAATCCGCCTCCTCCCCCCACACACAGACACACCAGAGCTGTCTGCCTGCTCTCTATCTCTGAGTCTGTCTCTATTTTGCTTGGTAGTTAGTTTGTTCATTAGATTCCACATATGAGTGAAATCAGATGGTGCTTGTCTTTCTCTGGCTGGCTTATTTCACTTAGCATAATGAAGAGTTTTAAGCAAAGGAGTGACTTGACCAGATTTGTACTTTAAAAAGATCACTGAAGTTACAGAAAGAAGAACAGATTAGGAAGTGGGGAGGAGGAGTAATCCAGTGATTGAGAGGAGTCACCATATCCCCATTTCCTTGATTACTGAGATCTTAGAGCCCCAACATTTGCTTTCAACTTGCCTTGCCCTGTTTCAGAAGAGTGGTTGGGTTCAATGACTGAACATCCACTTTTATCTGGGATGCCATTAAAAACACGCTGGCCCCTGGTTAAGTTTCTAGCAAATTATATATGGCTATGTGGTTTTAGTAATTGGGTTTTCATCTCCTGGATCGTTTTGTGCTTAAGTATTTTCTGTTTGTTCCGTCTACCCAAGTCTATACAGTCCAGCTGTAAAATTGTTAGATTCCACATGGCACAGGTGGTTTAGGAACCTACACCAGGATGCTCACAGGGAAGTGCCACGAGTGACTCCTGAGGGACATTCTCTATCAGGAGACAAAATTGCACTTTCTTAGAGCACATAAGAATATGTGAAATAAAACTGGAAATTTCAAGCTCTCACGAGCTTAAAACTTGGTTTCATTTCCTGAATTAAATTTGTAAAATATCCAATATAGTCTTGTCATCTTGGAATCTTCAGAGAGGTTTATACTGAATTTATTTTTAGTAAGACTATATGATTATCATAAATTTTGAGAGAGTGAATTATTTGGTTATTATGATAAATTGAAATAATTTTCTGAATGATTTATTTCAAATACATTTTGCCCAAAATATTTAAGTAGTAAATATTAATACTTTATTATATTTGTTCCAGTTATTATTTAATAAGAATAAATAAAATATTTCCTTTGGATTTTCCTCCCTTTCATTGTGACAAATAACCTAGTAAATTTGGTGTATTTCAAAGTCTAGTGTTTTATATACATGAACTTTCTCATATATACATACACACACACACACACACACACATATATATATATATATATATATATATAAATATTTTTTTTACCTGTTTTAATTTGTGTAGGTGATATGTCACTGTATGAACCTTTCTCTAACTTTTTTAAATTTCATATTTTAAGATTTATCCATATGGAGACATGTACCTGTAGCTCAACATTTTAATTACTATATTATTCCAGTGTATGACTATGCCATATTTTAATTTTACTCATGTTTTCCTCTATTAATGAACACAAGGTTTTTAAAAATAATTTTTAATTATTAAAAAGTATGTTCCCATGAACATTACTTACCTGTTATTATATAAGTTTTCTACTTTACTTTCAGATGATATAAATAATTGAGTTTCCTATAGGTCATTAGAATTGAAATGATGAGCTGTTGTTTATTTCAAAATTAATTTGGATATAAGGAATGAAGATTTTAAAATCAGGGCCATAACTTTTATATGAATGGCCTTCATTTTTCCAATAATGAACAAGGGCCATTTCCTCTTCACCTATAGCACTTTATTGCTGGACAAAAAGAAATATTTAATGACTTTTGAATTTTCCATATTTGATGTTTTCATTTCTGTTCAATAAATGTGATGTTTACTCATCTTTGTCTCCACTCATCCGAATTTAAAAATAATGCACACATTACAAATAATTGTCTTTTAGCATCAAGCTACTGATCTGTGAAACTGAAATAATTGCTTATGTTAAGGACAGTTTTAGCAAACTTGGAAATGGCATGAATAATTGAATGATTTACCTGAGCAAATCATTACTTGTATTTCCTTGTTATTACAAGCTAAAAATGTAGAAAGACTCTTTAATTACTTTGATATGAAATTTTCCTTACACTTAAAGATTTTTGTTTTTCTCATTTTATAGTTGATCTATTTCTGAACTCTTCAGAATGCCTGTCTTTCATTCACTGTGGAAGGCCCTTTCTGTTAAAACCAAGTTGCCTTCTGACCACTGCAGTATAGACAGCTCACCACATCAGAGGATGTACAATGGGGAAGGATGAGGTAGTGGATAAGTACACAAGCTCCAGAAGCAGAGTGCCTCGGTTGGAATCCAGGCTTTAAAACTTAGTGCCTATGAAATATAACAACTTAACTTAGTATTAAATATGATGTTTATAAATCTCCTAATACTTGGAACACAGAAGACATCCGTTTATTGCATCATCCTGTTCTTTTCTATGAAGGAATAGACTATCTTATTCCTGCACTTGAGTCTCATATTTAATGAGCTTAGCCACATTGAATTATGTGTAATAGTGCATTACAGACCTCATCTGGCAATCCCAAAGGTGTGGGTTTGGTAATTTGGGCAAAGGCATTTTGAGCTATGACTCAGTACCCAGCTAGTAATCACCTTATTCCTACAAGTTTTTATTAGCTAAGGCATTTACTGATGACTAAGTCATAATTATGTGAGAAAAACTAACTGTTTTCTTGGCAAATACTCAAATTTAAGTAGCAGTACATTATTGCATATATGTTAATTAGGTTAACATAAACATTGACTTAAATGACACAAATTTATTATCTTACAGGTGTCCCTGTCCACAGCAGGGCTGCATTCTTTAACCCAGTGGTTCTCAACCTTGGCCGCACATTAGAATCACCTGGGAATCTTTTTAAAATCCTGATTTCTGGGCCTCATCCTCCGGAAATTCTATTTCTTTGTTACTAATGTTGTGGCCCCACCCCATAATAAAGAAACAGAATTTCTAGAGGATGAGGCCCAGAAAGCAGGATTTTCAAAAGATTCCCAGGTGATTCTGATGTGCAGCCAAGGTTGAGAACCACTGCTTTAACCTGTTTACCTCTTCCAGCTTTTAGAGGCCACCTGCATTCCCTTTTCACAGTTTCCTTTCTCTACACCTGAAACCTATATAATTTTAATAACCAATGTCACCCCAATAAATTAAATTTGAAAAGAAAGAAAAATAATAAAGCCAATAGTAAAACATTTCTCTGACACTGTTCACATCTCTTTTTCTGACTCTTTTTCCTTCTTATCTGCTTTTAAATTCCCTGTGATTATATTGGGTCCATTGGATAATCCAGGGTAATTAGCAACCTAATCCAGCTGATTAGCAACCTAATTCATCTCTTTGCTAACAGGTTCCAGGGATTCTGAAATAGAGTTGTTTTAGCAAAGGTTGAGAACCACTGTTTTAGGGGGTGGGGTGTTATTCTGCTCACAACAAGGGAAAATCTGACAGGTAAGATCTGCCTGGAGCTGTGGTACAGCCCTACTTATGCTTTGCACTTAGCCACTCCCCTATCCTGCCCCACTGTATGTCCTCTGATCGGGCGAGCTGTTTATATTGCAGTGGTCAGAGGCAACTGGGTTTCAACAGAAGATGGTTTTTTCACAGTGCATGAAAAATAGGCATTCTGAAGAGTCCAGAAATAGATCAACTATAAAATAAGAAAAGAAAAGCAAGCTTGTGAGTTTAACATACTTTTTAATGTATCAATTAAGTAAAAAGAAAAAAAATCTGAGAAAGAAAAGAACTTTTGCATGACAAATGCTCTGGCTTCTAGAGGATTTTTTCAGGAACTAAAGGAATAGATTCCTGAAAAGGGAAACTGGCTTCAGGACTGTCCTGGTCATTTCACGCTGCTATTACAAAGTACTGTAGACTGTGTGCTTATGGACCACAGAAATCTTTTCTTACAGTTGTGGAGGCTGGAAAGTGGAGGTCATGGTGCCAGCAGGGTCACGTCCTGCAGGGATCCCTCTTTGTATCCTCACTCAGAGGAGAGGGAGAGAAAGCAAGCTCTCTAATGACTCTTATAAATGAGCACTAATTCGAAACAGCATGGGTGGAACTGGAGAGCATTATGCTAAGCGAAATAAGCCAGTCAGAGAAAGATAAATATCACATGATCGCACTCATTTATGGAAAATAGTGAATAACATAAACTGATGAATAAAAACAGATCCAGAGACAGAGAAGCATCTTTCAGACCGTCAAACCTCAGAGGGAAGGTAGGGGAGGGTGGCGGTATTGGGGAGAGATCAACCAAAGGACTTGTATGCTTGGATATGAGCCTAACCAATGGACACAGACACCAGGGGGGTGAGGGCATGAGTGGGTAGTTGGGGGGCAATGGGGAGATAAGGACACATATGTAATACCTTAATCAATAAAAAAAATTTGAAGAAAACAAAACAAAACAAAAGAGCACTAATTCTATTCATGAGAGCCCCACCTTCATGGCTTCCTCTCATTGTTCTCATTGTAACTTGTACCCAAAGGCCCCACCTTCTAATGCCATCACATTGGGGGGTAGGGTTTCAACCAATGAGTTTTGAGAGGATACAAACATTAAGTTCATAACAATGACTAAATTACATTTCTATATTTAAGAAGCAGTAGAGCCTGCCAGTGTAGCTCAGTGGTTTAGCATCGGGAATGAATCAGGAGGTCACAGTTAGATTCCCGGTCAGGGCACATGCCTGGGTTGTGTGCTTGATCCCCAGTGTGGGGCATGCAGAAGGCAGCCAATCTATGATTCTCTCTCATCATTGATGTTTCTATCTCTCCCTCTTCCTTCCTCTCTGAAATCAATAATATATATATTTAAGCAGTAGAGTCCTTGGCTTGAGGAAGAGATTTAGGAGCAGTCCTGAAAAACATGGAATTTTTACAAAGCTGACTGCAGTCTCCTCACTTTGCAATCTGCCCTTAGATGTAGCTACCCCATATCATCTCTTAAAAAGCTGGGCATCCAAGAAGTTGTAATAGTTAGCTTACAGCTATCTTTAAACAACAAGAACCAAGCTTAAAATTCCCAAACAACATTGTTTGTGCTTGAGTTTGGTATATAAATTCCTAGCCTAGGAATCGGGAGCACTGAATCTCATCTTGATTCAGATGTTAACTTGCTGTGAAATTTTTGGCAAACTCGTTAATGTTTCTGAGCTTGGTCTCCTCATATCTACAATGAGGAAGACCAAGATAATCTCAAACATATCTTTTACCTCTAAAATGTCATGATAGCAATAGCAAACATTTATTGAATTACTTATTTTCTCTAAGCAATTTCTCCTCATTACATTTACCATATTTTTCCGTGTATGAGATGCTATTTTTTTCTAAAATCCTTAGACTGAAAATCGAGGGGCATCTTATACACAGGAGTCAGCTGCACGGGTGCATAGCTGTCCATACCTTGTCCAACAGGCTTCCTCCAATCACAAGCTTTACTGTTACTGACGTCAGCTGATGTTGTAATTGGAGGTGGAGGTGGGAGTGCGTAAATGCAACAGGGACCGGAGTGTTCTGAGCCCATAAAGATGTCAAAAAATAAAAAAGATAAATACCAGTAAGTGATGGTCTTACTCTGCAAACTTCAAACTGAATGTAATCACCTATGCAAAAGAGCATGGAAATAGAGCTGCAGAGAGACCATTTGGACTTCCTCCCACTGAGTGTATGATCAGAAAGTGGAGAAAACAGAAGAAAAACTACTTAAGATGCCAAAAAAGAAGACGGCCTTACGAGGAAAACCAGCAAAACGTTTAAAATATTGATTTTTTAATTTTGGGTTGGAAAAGTGGGGGGCATCTTATACATGGAAAAATACAGTAATCTTCACAGCCAATCTGCGCGTTAAAGGTTGTTGTTATTTTTATTTTTCAGAGAAGAAACTGAGACTTAGGAAGGTTAAATAAGCCATCAATAACACACAGCTAAATAAGGGTGTGAGTCAGAATTTAAATTCATAGCTGCCTTACTCTACTAGAGCCTGAGTTCTTATCCATTGCCAAACTGACTTTGGAGTCCATAACTAATGGAAAGGAACAATAATTCCGAATATAACTTGCCGGGTTGTGAGGGTTTCCTCTGTGAGAGAATGGTGAAGAGAACAGTAAGGCCCTAGTTGGTTTGGCTCAGTGGATAGAGCGTCGACCTGTGAACTGAAGGGTCCCAGGTTCGATTCCAGTCAAGGGCACATGTCCAGGTTGTGGGCTCAATCCTTAGTAGGGGATGTGCAAGAGGCAGCCAATCAATGATTCTCTCTCATCATTGATGTTTCTATCTCTCTCTTCCTCTTCCTCTCTGAAACTAATAAAAAATATTTTTTTTTAAAAAAAAGAGAGAGCAGTAAGGAGCAAGCGGGATCAGAGCAAGGGAGGTTCTGTTCTGTTCATCTGCTGGCAGGACATTTGGTCCTTTCAAAACATCTGTGGAGAATTTGGTCCAACCACGTCATCTACCGACCCCATGTACAATTGCCAGAAAGAATATCATTGGCAAACCAGCCACGATACAATTATTGGACTGATAAAACATGATCGTGTTTTTAGTGTATTAATCCTGTAAACTAAAAGTATCAATAGAGGTTATGGGCTATTTGAACCCAGGAACATTTTCTAAGCCTGGGAGTTTTTGACAGGACCAAATTTCCGCTAATCTTCTTTCCCGACTCTGAATATATAAAAATTCCAGGTTTTACTTTTCATTCTCAGGGTAATTAAAGAGGAGGTATGTTCTTCCTAAAATATTTTCCCGGTGTCTCCATATTTCTAACCACATCAGTATCTGTAATTCTGAATCCAAACATGTGGGAATATATGAACAAAGCTTCAAAAAACAGAGGCTTCCAAGGTAAACAGAAAACTGTCTTGCTATGCAGGATTTTACTCTATAGGCAATATGGAGGAATGCAACTTTCTAGTATATTGAGATATGCATGGAATGATTGAAGAAAGGTGAAGTAATGTGGGTATATTCTTTGCACATAAAAGTTAGTTATTAATACTAGTTAAAAGCAATAGCTGGAAAATCTGCTTCTATCCCTTTGTCAATATGATTATTGAACACTATAGGCCCGGTGCACCAATTCATGCACTGGTGGGGTCCCTTGGCCTGGCTGGCTATCGGGGCCAATCAGGGCCATCTCACCCAGTCCCAATAGTCTGGACCCCAGTAGCAAGCTAACCTACTGGTTGGAGTGTCTGCCCCCTGGTGGTCAGTGCATGTCATAGTGACTGGTCGAGCGGTCGACCAAATGGTTGACCAATCGGTCAGACATTTAGCATATTAGACTTTTATGTACTAGTATATAGATGACCGAGATACTATATTGTAAATACTCCTCTTCCTACTTAATGTGGAAAAGACATCCCACAAACTTCAGGAAATTTCTGTCTAGTAGTTCACCTCTAGCCTTCTGTCTTTTAAAAAATCAAAATGCTCATCTGCACTAGTGACCTGATATTTAAAAAAAATAAAAAGTATTTGGGCTGATTAAAAGGTGGTCCTGCTGGTCTTTTACGTGACTTTATTGATCTTCTTATGGTTAGTAGAAGCACCAAAACAGTAAACATGATATTTTACAAAAGGAAAATAATCAGTAAAGACAAATAATTTTCTGAAAAGGAAAACTTGAGCTGTGCCTCGAGTTATATTTTCATTTTTCCAATTACAGATGGCAACATTAATATTATCCTTCTAACTGTGCCAATAAAAGTTCCATCTAGCAAAATTGAATGAGATATTTCACTCTTTTAGACATTTTTATTTTTTCTTTCTTTCTTTGTCTCCCTGCTGTATCAAATATCATTTTCCCCCAGAAAAATATAATTTTAAATATTGGAAATCATAAGCCTTCCTAATTTTAAAACATAAATCTGGCCTAGTTTTTGACCTTTAGAATATCCCCTCTCAGTCATTCTATGTATTCACTAGCACCTTTATGGTCATAATGGTGAAATATTTGAGGATCAGAATACAATGTTGTGGTTATTTTTATAGTAAAAATTGTATATATGTACCCATTTGTTCACTTCTACAGGACAAAGTAGTTGTCAGAATTAATGCAAAAATAAATAAATACTGGCACTTTTTAATAGCTTTTTATTATTTAAGAGATAGGAAATGAAACAGAGTCTGACAATGTTGACTTTTTTTTCTTCATGGTTTGGTTGATTATTTGGCATATGATTATTTGGTCCATATGATTAGCCCAGAGGTTGAATGTAGAGTATTTCTGGTTCTGTATTAGGGCACATTCCTTACTATGTATGAAGGCTGTTTTTTTCCCATGACAGTAATGCTAGAAAGTAAATTACCCAGTTTAGTTTTCATAATTTAAAGGCACTGATCTGATTCATATCAATAGTTCTTATATAGGAAACATCTATTAATTGCACACACAAAAAATGAATTTTTATGAAGTATAAATAGCTCTTTTCTTGGCCATACATATTTTTATAAATAATGCCAAGTTCAACAAAATTCCCCCCATTATCTAAATTACTGTAAAGTGAAAACTTACTAAGATAATTGAGGGTAATCTAAAGCGAGAGGGAAAACCAACCCACATTTTCTTTTCTCTTTCTCCTTTAAAAACTGCACCATTTCAGGTGACCTGGAGGACAGTGTTTATTTTGCAACTAAAAAACGATAAAAGACACTTTCTGAATTTTTTAGATGTTCAAATTTTAGCTAAAAAGGCCAAGTAGAAAAGTAACTTTTAGACATTTATTGGTTATGGAACCAATTAAAGTATTTGATTTACAAATCCAGGGTAGAAGAGAGATAAACTAGTATTGTTGAAGTGTTGGGGTGTTGTGTAGCATTTAAGGGAGTCTTAGGGTTAGCGTGTTCATAAGTTTCCTGACACATGCTGTGTGCTTACTCGCATGTGTACTTTATGGAAAGACGTTTCTTCTGATGCTTTCAGTAGATTTCCAAAGTGACCCATAATTCAGAAAACATTACAAATTGCTCCTGACTAATTAAATAAGTGAATGACCAATAAAAGACATCAGGAGACGGTAGCTCACACTACCGCTCTGCCAATTAGTTTATGACCCTACATAAGTCACATGAGTAATATCCTCTGCTTCCCAGGAGGTAGAAAACAATTGGGTCTAAATTTCTTTATAAAAATTTTACCCTAAATCCTGGAGTAGAAAAAAGGACATCAATGGAAAAGCAATGAAATATGAATAGAATCTGTAACTTACATAATAATAATATACTTTTATTAATTTCTTAGTTTTGACAAGTATACCAGGTTACGTAGAAGGTTTATATGAGAGAAAACCAAGTTAAGAATTTAGGGGAACTCAGCTGTATATAGTATCCTTGCAATGCTTCTGTAAATATGAAATTATTTCAAAATAAAAAGTTTATATAAAAGATTATTACAGCTCTAGCCAGTTTGGCTCAGTGGATAGAGTGTCAACCTGATGACTGAAGGTTCCTGGGTTCTATTCCAGTCAAGGGCACTTATCTAGGTTGCAGGCTCAATCCCTGGCCCTGGTCAGGGTGCGTGCAGAAGGCAACCAATCGATGTGTCTCTCTCTCCATCTCTTTTCTTCCTTTCCACTCCCTCTAAAAATCAATGGAAAAATATCCTTGGGTGAGGATTAACAACACAAAAGGTTATTGCAGTTCTAACATCGAGTGAGATTGAGAATTTATTTTCAGCTTAGATATTAGTGGACCTTACATGCTATTGGAGACCCATTGAATGTTTTTGAGTCTGGAAACAGCATGATGAAAGGAAAACATAATCGGAGGTGATGTTCCACATGGAGCAGAATAAGGAAAATTAGAGGAAATAGGACTGTTAAGAAGAGACAGTGTTATTCCAGGCCTGAGGTATGGTCATGAACTAGAACTGTGGCAGTGGAAACAGAAGGAAAACCAATAAAGTATGAACACCTTTAAAGAAATAATTACAGCTCAGCCAGTGTTGCTCAGTGGTTGAGCATCGACCAGGAGGTCACAGTTTGATTCCCAGATAGGGCAGGTTGTGGGCTCCTCCCCACTATGGTATATGCAGGAGGCAGCCGGTCAATCAATGATTCTCTCTCATCATTGATGTTTCTCTCTCTCTCCCTTTTCCTTCCTCTCTGAAATCAATAAAAATATATTTTTAAAAAGGAAATAATTATGGGGCCAACTGGGCAAAAAAATGTATACATTCTACTTATTGTGTGGTCAGTGCTGAGCCTTAAAACTGGAAAGCCGTTTTTCTATTATTACTCATTTTTTAAAAAAATAATCCCTTATGCCTTTTTCTTTCAAAATTCTTGCTTTGGGGTTAACATGTAATCAAACTTCTAAACCAATTTCTCTTTCTCCCTTTTTCTCATATATGTGTATTTTTTTAAAGGAATTAGAAAAAGTTTATATCATTATAATTGATATGAATTACATCATTTATATAATTATATATGACAACATATCATATATTATATTGGATTTGTTATTGTATTGTTGCATTAAGTAAATAAGTAAATAGGTATGTTTCAATTTCCCTCAAAACAAAGCAATGCACCATCCAGTAAAAAAGGTCATGAATTACATTATGAGAATGCTTTTTTTTAATCCTCACCCAAGGACATGTTTTTATTTATTTTAGGGAGAAAGAGAGACAGAGAGAGAGAGAGAGAGAGAGAGAGAGAGAGAGAGAGAGAGAGAAACATCGAAGTGAGAGAAACATCAATCGGTTGCCTCCCTTATGCGCCTCTACCAGGGATCGAAACTCCAACCTAGGCATGTGCCCTGTCCAGGAATCGAACCTGCACCCTTGTGGTTTACAGGATGATAATCCAACCAACTGAGCCACCCAGTCAGGACAGAGTACATTTCACTATCTAACAAAATAGAGTAATTTTGGAGAAGTCATTTTTCAACTAGAGCATTGAAAGTGGTCTCAATTGGAACTTAATATAATTTTAATTTTAAAAATAGTAAATTACAAGTTGACATTCAGTATTGGTTTCAGGTGTACAGCACAGTGGTTAGACATTTATACGACTTACTAAGTGATCCCCTTGATAGAGACTAAATACTTTATCAGTCAGTTCCTCTCACTGTTCTTTTGTGTGTAATGCTCTGTGCACTTGGAGAAATTTCTGCTCTAAATGCCACGCTCTAGAATCATTTTCATCTCTGATTAAAGATTCTCATGCATTCGTCACCCACTACTGAATCAAAATTGCTCTATAATCAGTTTTTATGATATTGGCCAACAGAGCAGTGTTTTCTCTGGAGATCTCACTTGAGATGCTTTCAGATTTGCAAGTCTAAAACTAAAGTAAATTCTAAACCCCACCGAATGTTAGAGCTGTAAATAATCTTTAAAATAAATTAGATCAAAATGTTAGGTGACTTTATCAGGGATGTGAGCTGATTTGCTATTATGCCACCTGTATAGGCTGGCAGGGTGACCCTAAAATGTAAGAGACCAAATTTACAGAGTTTACCCTCTAACCTCTTCACCTGTCTCATCCCAATAATTTACCATAGTTGTTCTCCACAAAAATTAGTATTTCCAAGAAACATCCAATCAAGGGAATTTATAAGGAGTGTGTGCTGTAAATATTGTGCAAGAAGAAGTTAAAAGTTGTTTGTTTGTGTGTTTTTTAAGGGAAAAGAGTTTGCCTTTCGTTTTCTAGCCCCTAAATATTTCTTCAGGCTGACTTGCCTTCTTTGCACTGGAGTCATTACAACTCCGTGTGTTCTCTGTACAGTGTACCTAGGCTAATTCCGCTGCTGTTGGTTCCGGAATACCCAAACTATAGAACGCAGAATTTCCTAAAATTGACTCTGCTCCTGATTTTATTTATTTATATTCAAATTAATGAAGGATCGTCCATTTCCAAAAATAAATGGGCTTCTTTCCTTCTTTTTTACTCGGCCCTTTGTCTTTTATGCAGAAAGGCCAGCACGATGATGAACTTGTTTTTAAGAAAGAATTTTGATTCGAGTAGTGAAAATATGTGAGGCATTATTTAATTTACAAGAACTGATTATAGGTATCTTTTATAAGCTCTCATCTGTCATCTCTTTTTTAAGTTCTGGCTGTTGACATGTAAAAATTTTGAGTGAGTGTTTTAAATTTCAAATCTGTGTGGTATTTAGTCTGTTGAGTGGAGTTTTGAGGCTGATAAAGGTCAAAATTGAAAGTTAGCCACAGAAACCAATGGTGCGAAATCATTTTTAGCTATTCAGCATTCCAAAATTCAAGAATTTCAGAGGCATTCGTTTTGACACTGAAATGGGAAACGCACGCCAGAACGTGCACTCCAGCAAACCCCAGGCATGCAGACTGTGGGCTCCGCAGTCAGCATGCTTTGCCATTAATATTAACTCAGGGCGTTGCAGGCAGAAATGAGCCAGGGTGTCACCGTAGTGTCTCTGAGGTATTTTGCCTTAAACTTTTCAGGATACATATAGGGAAAATATCTCTTTTTGAAAACATGTGTTAACTTGAATTTTCAAACCTACCAAGTGACAATCTTATAAAATTGCCACCAAATCTGCAACTTAAAATTTGCATAAGTTTTGTAACCTTAAAATGCATAAAAATTTGGTGAGTTCCTTCTTCACTTTTACTTCATAGTGAGCTCGATTCTTACTTTTCTTATCTGGATGGGAGTTTTATTTCCAGGGGATGAGTCACTGAATTTCATGGGATTTAATGCTGCCTAGCTGACTCATAACTATCATTTCATGGGGCTTATCTTCAAACTGCATCAGGTGTTGGAGCAGTGAAGCACAGAGCAGAAACACAGAGCAGATTAGTTCTTCACTCCACTCAGGTGGGAAGAAGAAGGTGCATAGAAAAAAAATGAAGGAATTACAGAACACTTAGAAAACACAAGGAATCTTCATCTTTTAAAATTTTTCAAAACTGTCATCATTCTCCAACCCTCAAAGACATAGTAGCTAATGCCATTCTAGAGTCCAAATGCATTCCTTAGCAAAAATGCATTCAGATGAATAACTAGCAACAAATACTTCAAATTTACCACAGCAGATTGACCACCTGGATTTTTCATTCATCTCTTCTGAAACAACAGTAAGCTGGTAGTGAAGACAGAAAAGAAATGCAGCCCTCTCCAGCGTGCACATACAGTGGTCAGGGGAAACCCACCATGCCACAAAATCTTGCCACACATAAAACTTCCAAACAAATTTCAATGCCTCACACTTAGAGACTTTCAAGTATATTAGTCATTTGTTGAGTGCCTTTAACATGAAAGAGGAAATCAAAATAAACAAGCAGACAACACCCCATCCCACCAAAAGACAACAACAAAAATTGGTTGTTGGAGAAAAAGGGGAAATGGGCGCTCAAGAGCCCAGTGAGTCAGGGCAGCTCCCTTTCTGCAGCGGTGAGGGAGCAGACCCACCAACCTCCATGGCACCCCGCGCCCCTCCCATGCTTGGGGGACATTCATTGATCCAAAGCAGCAGTGAATTTTCATCTCGAAAATCAATTTGTAGAAAAACTCTGTTGCGAAGAGGAAGGGTGACAGGCAGGTAAACTAGGATTTGTGTGGCTTCTAAATACTCACTAAACATGTGGCTGAAACTCCCCGGTTGTCCATCAACCAGCTGGGGATTACGGCTGGGGATTAATTTAGATTTATGAAGAATGTAAGCTTCCATATCAGTCCTGAGTTGCTGAAGAAATAGATTGTTAGGCCGAGCTTGAAAGCCAGCCCAGGGACTTGGACTTACTCTAACATTTCGGAGGGGATCAGAGGCTATGGGGTGACCGGTGTCTAAATCCCTAATCCCCGCATACACATTTGATCATTTGTTCACACCGTGACTCATATCATCACCAGGCAAGCTGTGTGAAACGCCTCCCCTGACCGCCTGCACAGCCCACCAGTAACTCATGCAGATTGTCCTATTGGAAATAATCTGGATATCGCCCTTCAGTGTTCATAGCTATAAAGGCTGCAAAACCCTGGATATCACAGGAGCTTGGGCCCATTCATCCTTACATGCTATCCTTTTTATTATTGAAAGGTAACACTGTATTTAGTTATTGATATCAAAATGTTTACTTGGAAAAGAATAAGACCTGATGAAAGCTTGTTGTCTGTGATTTTGGGGCGCAGTATATTGGAGATGTATTTAAATTGTGAGAAGATTGATTTATGATGAAGAGCTTCCTCCCAGCCAAAGTGCAGTGAATTATTTTAAACTTGTGGCATCCAAAGCAGTGCCTGCCCCCTTCTTTTAGTCATTTACAAGTACTTTCATAGATGTAACCCAGTTTATTTTTCAGTGTCAGAATATTCCAATTGTAGCAAAATATCAAGACCTTGGTGAAACAAACCGACCATGGAAGAGAGAAACTAGAGGGCTTAAAATATGAGGCAGGGGTGGGGGTTGGGAAGGGAATGATTATCTGGGAACTTATATGTACACTAGAGGCCCGATGCATGAAATTCATGTAAGAGTAGGCCTTCTGTCCCCCGGCTGCTGGCACCGGCTTCCTTCTGGCACCTGGGACCCAGGCTTCCCTCGCAGCCCCAGCTTCGTCTGGAAGGTCATCAGGAAGGACGTCCAGTCTAATTAGCATATTATGCTTTTATTATTATAGATATGCATAACTCATGGACACAGGCAATAGAGTGATGAAGGCTTGGGAGGGGGGCACGAGGTGAAGGGCGTCGATGGAAAAACACAAAAACAAAGGGAACATCTATAATACTTTCAACAATAAAAATAAAATAAAAATATATATGGGGAGAGAGGGATGTAGCTCTCTCCTATTTGTTGATTATGGGTCCTTAAGGAAACTTAGAAAGATTGAGCTTATGGTCTATTTTATACTCGGTGGAAGTGAACTTCATTGCTCTGCTTCTTGTCTTTTGTACTAAGATCCACAGCCATCATTTCTTCTTTTTTCCTACGGAATTTCCTCCTTTGAATTGTATCATGTGGGCTACCATATGCTGTCTTGTATTGCTAATTTGTTTCTATCAGTATTTCTTGTTTTAAATTTTATATTAACTCATTCTGGGCATCCCCACTTACTCCTCTCCTTTCAGAGTACAATTTTAGCATGCAACAGACACTCAACAAGTGTCTGTTGATGGATGGATATCACTGATTGACACCCACATGTTGCACATCGATAGATGTTCTACTTGAGCGAAACAAAATTGTTGTGGAATTCATTGTTAAATTACACTATTGTTTAGGGAATCTGAACATATATCTGAAGTGGTTGATGATACAGGATATGTAAAGAAAATCATCTGTTAAAACAAAAACGAAGCACCCAGTACTGATGAGTTCCGTACTGATTGCCATTGGGCCCAAGCTATATCTCAGTTTAGTTTTGTAGTGGAAAGCTAAAATAATAAGTAGTCTTATTATTTTCTGTAGGGCTAAGCATGACTAGGAATTAACAGATCTGGGTTCCAGTTCCAGTGTCACCATTGTCTTGTTACTTCCATGAGAAAATCACTGTGATTTATTGTGGATTCACCTTCACCCTCCATATATTTGTCAGAGAAGAGCATGTCTGGCTTTGGCATAGAGCTATCTTATGTGGATGTAATGAGATAAGGCATTAGAAAGAATTTTGAAATGTTAGAATAAGCCTCATTTTCCTATACCCCAAGTTAATATTATCATCATATCCTATTTTTAAAGAAATAGCACTGCTTTTAAAAATTATTTACAAAGCAAAATACTATTAACTCTGGTTCATAAAAGTAAATATAGATTGTTCATATTATAAGAATTCTTAGTACCACCAACTGTTATTTTCAGAGAATATGTTTTGTCCATCAAGAATGTTTGAGAAGGAATGATTATTTGTTCCTTTTTTTAGTGAATAAATGATGATCATTGCTTGTGCAGTGATCTTACATTTTCATACATCCTTTGTTCTCCTTCCTCTTATTGCCTCTTTTGACTTTGCCTTCTCTCTGTCACAATGGTTCCTTTCCTCAACTCACCTCTTCCATTGCATAGCTTGTTAACATTAACCTGTCTTTGGAGGATGCTTTGTTTTTAGGAAAAAGGTGATGGGCTTGGCTCCACTATGCCTTCCAAATAAAGTCTAAACTTTTAGTTTAGGATTTCAAAGCTTTGTCTTAACTTACTGCTTCGGCTTTAGCGCTCATTCTGACCTTATTCTGTGAGGGTATCACATGGTTGGAAATGTGTTGATCCTGATCATAATTGTCTTGTTTCTAAACCTTTGATCTGCTGTCCTCCACATTCACTTGTTGGAAGTCTTTGCATCTTGAAGTGCTGTCTCTCCGAGGAAGGTTTTGTGAGCTTCCGCTACAAATGTTTTTTTCTCTTCTAGACTTCAGTGCCTTTAATATCTACTTTTTTTAGGGCATCTAGCCCAGTCTCTCTTATATGACTTTTATATTACTGTGGTTTTGTGTGTTTATTCAGTAATTATTTTCTGCTCCTTTTATTCCCTGTTTCTATCTCTGTTGATAAAACTTTGAGCTTCTTTGGCTGTGTCCTACTTATCATTATATTCTGAAGTGTCTAGAAGATTTTTCTTGGGCAGTAAGAAGCAGCCCATGAGAGTCATTGAATTAAATTGAATTGCAGGGCCACATCTTTAGGCATGAGTATTAAACTGAACCTTTCATGGGAAAGAGTAAAACCAGTGTCCGTGTACTAGCAGAGTCTTTAAGTGTGACTGGAAGGGAAGAAGTCAGCTGTTGGACAAACATGGTAGTGAGGTTAGAAAGGTGTATTGCCAGGAATCAGCATACATCAGAGAGACTTGGAATCATGAATATTGTTCTACGAAGTTAAATGTTTGGTTTAGATGTCAGGATACATTTAAAGCTTAGCAGGTGTCTACAAAACATAAAAGGAGTGCTGTAGAATCTGGGCAGATTTTAAAAACATAGAGTGTAAATCCTTTGTGTTTGAATAAAAACATGTATTATGCAGTTTCCTCAGTTTGTTTAGGGCAGTGGTCGGCAAACTCATTAGTCAACAGAGCCAAATATCAACAGTACAACTATTGAAATTTCTTTTGAGAGCCAAATTTTTTTAACTTAAACTATATAGGTAGGTACATTGTTATTAACTTAATTAGGGTACTCCTAAGGCTTAGGAAGAGCCACACTGAAGGGGCCAAAGATCCGCATGTAGCTCTCGAGCTGCAGTTTGCCGACCACGGGTTTAGGGGGAAAAAATCAAATTTGAACAGATATTTTCAAGTAGTACCAGGACCAGCTTTGTTTTTATTATTATTACGATAACATGGAGGGATCTTTCCTGAGACGTAACATTTCCTACTGGTAGGAATCCCATGAAGGCCACATCTGTACAAAGAATAGAGTCAATGGCAGGAGCACAGTTATTGATTAGGTTCCTGAGTCTTTAACATGTCTGTCCATGCATGTGCATTTCCCCTGCTTATTAGATTCACATTATCTGTATCTTCTTCTTAGATTATTAAAACGGGAAGAAAGTTTCACATTCATTCCTCGGTCCCGTGAAGACCTCCCTGACAACTTTCCAAAGGAAATTCCCGGGATCTGCTATTTCCTGGAGGTAAGGACTGGCCCCAGGCAGCCAAAGCCTTCTCTTTCCTCATCGAGAATCAAAAAGGTTTCCTACAACATCGGCACCATGTTCCTCCGGGAGACAAGCCTCTGAGACGTGCGACAGATCACAGACTCCTCCAAAAGCACAAGCCCGGAACACGGGGCACGACGGGAAGGTGGCGAGGGGTTCTCTTTCACTGCTTCGTTGGGAACCAACAGCGGACTTTCTGTGATGTCAGGCAATAATCCTAGAAAAAGGCGGGCGATGACTGTCAATTAAAAAACAACTGGAGGGTGGGGAAAACAAGGTGTGTCCATTCATAGGAGTGTTCTTGGTCACATATATATTTTAATTACAAGTATGGGCCCCCTTTCAAAACTAACCGATAAATAGCGTTCATGTTTGCTTGTTTGTCACACATACAGATATCTTTCCCTCTATATTTGTATCACTTTTGACAGCCAGTTTTAGTATATATTCCTACATTTAGTGAGGTGGTATGTGAAGGATATTTTCTAACTTTGTTTTTTTCTGAATAGACATTTCATACATATATCATGGCAGTGTGGTAAGCTTCCCAGCAGGAAGAACTGTAACTCAGCAAAATATTTTAGGGATATTACCTATTTTTATACATATCTCTTCTAGATAATTACCTTTCACACAACATGATTAGATGTCCTGAATCTGTTACTGTATAGTTGGTAAATAGTGTAACTCTAACCTATTCTTCGAATATAGTTTTACTTACCTAGAGTCGTTAGTGTTTAGACTGAGGACACATATAACCAAGAATTTCAGATGCTGAGAAAGAATTGTACATCTGCTTAGTAAATATATTCTGTAGATTTAATTCATGTAACATGGGACCCAGAGCAAATGGAATTTCCTAATAGTAGCTAAGATTAAAGAAAGATCCTTTTTCTGCCATTTTCTAACAAGAATCAGTCAAAACTAAATGCTCTCTTCACTGAATGCTTTTCAACTTTGCATTCACAAATACAGGTAGTTATTATAAGGTACTGAACTGCATTCTAAAAAACAGCAGCCTACTAAGTGACATGCTCACACTCCCCCACCCCCTTCATGATGGATGACGCCTAAGGCCACTCTCAGGAGTGAATGCCTAGATCAGCCGTGGGCAAACTACGGCCTGTGGGCCGGATCCGGCCCATTTGAAATGAATAAAACTAAAAAAAAAAAAAAAAAGACCGTACCCTTTTATGTAATGATGTTTACTTTGAATTTATATTAGTTCACACAAACACTCCATCCCGCCCTCCGGTCCAGTTTAAGAATCCATTGTGGCCCTCGAGTCAAAAAGTTTGCCCACCCCTGGCCTAGATACTGCCATTAGTGAGAACACTTTTGCCAACAACTTTGTTTCTTCATGTATAATAAAGAGCAAGGAAAAATACCTGTACTGAATGGCTTTAAGATTAAAATACATGTTCACCTTCAGTTGGATTGAGTTGGCTTTTAAATTCAGTGAATCACCTTCAAAACAGTGTAGCAGGTCTAACCTTCACGTAGTAATCACCATAGTTACCAATAGGCTTCTGTCACATGACCTGCTAAAATGAAGACCAGCTCCCAATAATTAGCACTGCATGAAAATATTATTACAGACTCACCTGAAATTAGGAGCACGGTGTGTCCAGAGATTTTCTATTTTGGATCAGATCTAAAACCTAAGTTTCTATTGAGGTTAATGAGCTGTATTTTTTCCCTTAAAACCTTAGGGTGTCCATTTTCTTACTACAGTACATACACTCATTAGTCGCTCATGTCTACTGAATATAATATGTTTCTTCTTCTGGTCAGTGATTTGGGCTGCATTATGATTTCCTTATGGCATAACTCAGCAAAGGAGCATATTAACTAGTGTCCAATGTAGTCTGTGCGGCTGCTTTAGTATATTTAAGTTCTCTAAGTGGGTCGCTAGAAAGCATTTGCATATTTACAAATGCAAGGTATTTGTTATAAGGTGATCACTTGCATCATTGTCCTCGCCCTGGGGCTGATGAGGACACCCGTGTGTCACTCTTCATGTGGGACGGGACCTGGACCAGCGCTCTCTGAATCCTGGCCTGGCCTTCTCTTCCCTGAGTCTAGGCCTCTGTTTACAAGCACATGGGGCGAGAAGGCCCGGGTGTTCATGGGCGGCTGTGTAGGGTGCCCTCCTGGGAGTGATCACTCACAAAAGAATTCTGCAGGGCCCTGGGAGATGAACGCACTTCCTTCACAGGGGGCGGGGCCCGCCGTCCAGTCAGTGCACCGAACAGGCGGGGGCGCCTCAGTCCTTGCTGGGCAATGGGGGCACCCTGGTCCTCGTGCCGAGAACAGGACCCCTTAGCTATCCATGTTGGTGGGCTTCTCACATCACAGGGGCATGCGGAGGGAACCCAGCTCACTGAATCATTTATGCTTATTCTGCACAGTAACTTACAGCTTATCCTGACATGGTAAATTAATGCATGTTTTGGCAGTAAACGATGCATTCTGTAACCATTAGCCTGAAAGGGACTTCCCTGAACAATCCAATCCATTTCCCTGCTTCTTTAAAGGTTTGTGTAAGCAACTCTTCTAAACATATGGCTACTCTCTCTAAACTGTGATTACCTATGGGAAGCATATTTTAAAAGCATTGCTGGAAATCCACTTTGTTATCTGTTAATGGAACTAGGGCCCCAAACCAAAATTGTAGATGCATTCAGTTTGTCAGAAGAATAACAAACTCTTTCTTAGTTTATATGATTTTACTTAGAGAAGTTGCTGTTTACATTGTCACAAATGTCACAATGAAGAATATGCCAAAAACCTATTAAATATCACAGACACGATGTAAGCTCCAGTTTTCTTACAATATAATCTATATATGTCTTTCAAGCTATAGTCCCAAGCAATGGTCTAATCTGTTACCATTTTGCCAATTTAGTACAATCGATCATCATAGTTGCACTGTTGCTATGTGTTTGCAAGGCTGTTTAAAATGGCTGTTCATGCTAGCTGTACTCATAGAATTTAGAAGCTGTGAAAAAGCATCCTACTTTGCTCTACATAATACACTCCACATGCATTCTGTTAGGAATTGTGGCTGTAACAGTGGGTGATAGTTGGTATTTCATCTGCCTCATATCTAGTCTTCTCACTTACAAGCTACCACACATATCATGCATGTTAGTGAGAAAGCCTAAAAGTAATGTACATGGATGTTCCGTGGAAATCAAGTGGTATTAAATTGGGTAAATGGCTTTAACCCACTTTAAAAGGGATACTTTAAATATAATGTGGCACCTGTTTTAGTGTTTTTTCAAGCAACAAATTGGAAGAAGTCACTTTATGACTAGCCATCAGTGCCAAAGCTTTCAACAGCTAGAGTATCACTTTGATGGAGAGGATGTCATTGTTTGCAAACAAATCTGTTATCTAACGAAGTGAGAAACCTCCATAGGTAGCCCAAACACACTGCATGGGATGTGCTTTGTGAACCTCAGTAGGTAATATCAGCCATAACTAAAGAATAATACTCAATGCCTGGAGAAAGGCAGTGTTAAAATCTGCCTTGATATTCATCAATTCTCTTATATGTTAAATTATATGAGGTTTCCTTTTAGCACCTGACTATAGGCTGTCCAGTGGGGTGTGACCTGCCGATGGCTAAAACCAGAGAGCAGGTTCATGGAGTCGGCACTTCAAATGTGACTCTCGTGGTCTCAAGCTTATTCCTGAGACAATGGTGTCAAGAACATAGTGTTTTATTATGAAAATGCAAAAGTGTGGGCCTCTCCAAGAAAAACAGAGCAAGGCAGAACAGCAGCCTAAACAATGGCACTCATGTACAAGTGCAGAAGGCGTTTCATTCTGCAAATTCCTCCCAAGAGTTCCAGCAATAAAGCAAAATTAATCTGATACATACAAAAGGCAAAGCCACAGAGAATTTGCAAAACCACCAGGCTTGGTGTTTCGAACAGAATCATATTGCTCCCAATTGAAGTAGGATAGTTGAGGTTTTGAGGTATCAAGAGAGGGCACAAGATTATTACCGTCATTCAATACATTTCATGAAGGCTCCTTGGGTTCCTGACTCGCTGAGGGCACTGGGCAGAGAGTAAAACTTCGACATGTAGGTTTCTATCGTCTCACGCATTTTGAGCACTATGTAGTCCATGCCCAGACCCTCTTTTACTCCCCGCATTACTGAGAATCATCCCACCTTCTCGCGCCTGGCCCCATCAAACACTTCTCTGTACCTCTGAGCCTAATGCGGCCACACAAAGAGTTTCTGAGGCCTGTTTCAGGCCTAGAGGAGGATTCACACAACATCAGGCCCAAGCAACAGTGCACTTCTGAAGGGAACTAAGCCCGCCACCCCCCGGCCCCACCACCAGGGGTGCTGGGGTACTGCTGACATCTGAGCTTGTCCTTTTGCTTTTTCTTCTAAATACAACCTGCTGAGCACTCGCTGCACCCACTGAATGGCCCTTCGGAATGAGTGATATATGCACGGCTGTGGGTGGCACCAGATGCCTCTCAGCCAGCAATACCTAATGCTCAAGACCAACAACAAAGTCCCACATTAAACTGGGCATTTCTGTTATGAGACTACAGATCTTCAATACAAAAATAGTCATTTCAGAGGCTTTTAGGAACATACCTTATTAGACACAACCTGAAAACACGATGCATGAGAGACTGAATTGTTAAAGTATAATATATTCCATTCTGAATGATGATTCTTTATGGGTAGCTCTGACACCAATATACTCAATCCACAGTCAGCTGATTTAGCACACACATACATTGTGTTAAAATGACTGAATGCATTTTACTATTAAAAGTGTAAATGAACCCCAGCTGTGGGCTCAATTTCAGGATCCTCATGGTGGTGGCTGAAGAACAGACACTGATATTATACACAAATTATCATAAATTTTGTCAGGACATGTTGAGATAGTGTGCAAAATTCCTTCCTCACACTTGATTCAAACAATTGAAACCTAAGGATTATTGTGCTCCCACTTTTCTGTTTCCTTCCTCTGTCTCATCTCTCCTTCCTTCTTCCTTTCATTAAAAGAAGTCATTTGTACACACGGTGGGGCAAAAGTAGGTTACAGTTGTTCACATGGAAAATAACACCATAATTAATAAATAATAATGCAAAAATAAATTCTGTGTTTCGTGTACCCAAAACTGTAAATCTACTTTTGCCCCACCGTGTGTGTGTGTATGTGTGTGTGTGTATGTGTGTGTGTGTGTGTGTGTGTGTGTTGAGTGTTGAGTGTAGCTATTTTAAGAATAAAAGGAGTAACATTTTTTGGAGGACTTTGGAGGTAGAGAAGTAAAATTTGTCCTTTTATTTCTAATACACTGTGGCCAGAACACACAGTTTCATTCAAGTGTCTCGTCGCCATCCCATCCTTATTGAAAAACAATGCTGTTTAATGGTTCAACTCATGAACTTGGCAATATCTGGCTGGCTTCAAAACACCTGGGAAGTGTTTAGGAATACAAAGTACTGGGCTTTGCCTTCAGAGATTTGGATTCAATAGGTTTTAGGAATCTGTAGCTAGAAAAACCACTCTAGGGAATGCTAATATGTAGCCAGATTTGGAGATCATTGAAGAATACTCAAAGAATCCCAATCACTAGGAATAACTATAGATTGACTGACATAGCAATATATTATTTGTAGTTATTTTGAAAGCTATACTCTGAGCTTCATAGCATTATTTTTTTCCCAAGTTTTAATTATTTTAGCTGTGGTTTCAAATGTACTCTCTGCTTCATAAACATGAGTCTTTGAACTTGTTAGAGACAGAAATCAGCACTGATAAGCATGAGGGATGAATATTGCTCACTATAGGGCTATTCGGCATACTAGATATGGCACCATTTTCCTAATTACTGCCTGAACTGTGCGGTATATCACAATATTTGCTGATCCTCACCACCAATATACTTATATATACCATGAACCTTTGGACAGAGAAACAAATGAGGAAGTGACAGCCTTGTTTCTGAATGCTTTGATGTTTATGTTAAGAAAAGTCAAGATAATACTTAGTCTCACTCTGTGCTTTTCACATCGAACTGTACATTCATCTAAAAATATTCCCGAGCAATACCTTGCACCAACCTTTCAAGCAATAATTTAAGCCATGGTGTTGATGCCACAGGAAACGTGCAATTTTGTGCACTTCATAGAACCTTTAGGGAAATAGAGGCATGTTTTATATAAGCAATAACATAGCTGGTGTGAACTTTTAAAAGATATTCACCATATTCTACTACAGCAAGATGGGCAACAGCTGATGACCCAGGTAAAAAGTATCTGAGAAATGCCGTGTTCAGTGTATCTCAGAAGACATTCAGCTGCACACAGGCCACAAAGTACTTAACAGAATCCTATCAGATTAGTTATGTTGTATAATTTTTAAAATACCTATAATAATATTTCTCTCAAGAGATGTGTACATATGTAATGCTGCCCAGGTTTTCAGTCTTTGTCGTACATAATGGTAAGGAGCAGTTAAGGATGGATACATGAGTAAAAGTAGAACAGAAGTTGATTGAGTTGATTGAGAATGTAGGCTTTGCAAACATATAGATGGGTCTTGGGACAAGTTAATTAATCCGACTGTAAGTTGGATAGGGTCTTAGAAGATGAAAGATTAAAGATAAAAAGAGGTTATTACCACTCTTTTCTACGATGGCAAGTGTTCAGTAAGTATAACAGTGTTTTGGCTTCAGAATATGGTTGAAAGTCATTTGTAGTATAATTAACAAACATCTTAAAATGATTATGTAGTTGTATTGAAAATAAAGTGCTCCCTTCAGCTATTTTGATGATAGTATGAAAGCTTTTAGTCCCTTAATAGTTAAATTACCCTTCCTTTATTTAGAATAATGTATGGGGATTACAGCTAAAAGCCACTGGTAAATTGTTACACTAAGGATATTCTAAGCAACAGATTATTATTTAGCAAATTATATAAGTTTAAATCCATTCTTAAGCTCTATGACTATAGTTCTTATTGTTGTCTCACTGGGCAAACTCCCTTCTAACACAAATCTGAGCACAATTGGAATGGTGGGTGGGTTTGCTAGTATTTTAAGTTCCTAATACCCACACCAAAACTTAAGTTAGCATCCTTTTGTCTACAATTTAGAAAATGACCCGATAAAATCAGTCAGGGTTGTTGATTCACTGAGACAGTTTTGACAGTTGTATTTTTGTATATTATTCAATGCGTAACCCTTAATAAGCATGCTTTTGATTATTATAAATAATGACAAATTGTTCATTTGAAACTATTAAGTTACATTGAATTTATCCTCTCAGTTAATTCATCCAGTAACTAAGATCATTCTTAATATTAGACTTAAGCACTGTTGCTTATTACCTGAAAGCAGAAGACAAAAGAAAAAAACAACAACACAAAATGGCAAGCCTAAGTAATAACTTGTTTCTGATTCTTTCGAAACATTTTTTTTAAAAAATGGTCAGTTTCTATTCAGTCTTCCTCTGTGGCCTTTTCACGATTTGGAGATAAAGAAGGGATTCTACTAAATATACTTTTGCTGCAGTCTACTACATGTAATTATATATAAGTTGGGCAATAATGTATTAATTGGGGTAAAAATCAGAAGTGTACAAAATTGCTCCTCACACCCCCTTACTTTTTAAAGAGAATTTCTCCTTTTATGTTGTCTGGCCATTAGTTATACATCAGACTCCGGACAGGGGCAGATGGAAGGGCTGGGATGGGGAGGGGCTCTAGATGAGATTGAGCAGAGATTTAATTTCATGAAGGTGTAGACACTCTCAAAGGAGAGGCGGTTTCCATAATAGACACGTGTGGCTCCATGAGAGCCAGATGATTTATTCGACTGGTGGTCATTCTCACTTTAAGAAGCAAAGAGAAAACTTCACAGGCCGTTCTCAGTGTCCTTAGGGTAGTGTCAGCCTCTCAGCAGCTGCGGTGTCAGTGGCACTGGGACTCGGGGGCTCGGGCTCGCAGAGCTATGAATAGAAACTCTCTGAAGGTGGCAGATAGCACCACCACGTTGCACTGATGAAGGTAAATGAAAGTGTCAGAGCATCTGGGCTGAAGGAACAGAGAAAGCCAGATACCAGCTCTGCCCTAAGTCATGGAAAAGCTGTTAAAATTAGCACAAAGGGACAGATGATGGGTGTGCAACTGATAGGAAAACAAATCCCCCTCCCCCTCCCACCTCTATAGCATGCCTGGCTGAGCTAACATTCAGCAAGAAAAATACAATTTGACTTTATACATCCTTTTTAAAATTCTGAAATTATAAAAACTATCTTTCCCTAGTTTGAAAATTTAATCAGAAAGAATGAGAAATATTTGTTCTGAGTCCTAAAATCTATAAAATCCTTCCTTGGGCTGTACTATGTTCCATGTCATTCTTCACAATGTTATCAAATGAGGTTTTAGCTGCTAGCAAAACAAGTGCTCAGTTTTAGAGTAGGCAGGAGCCTTTATGACCCGACAGCTTATCCATCGCATTCAGGGTGCTCCAGAGGGTCAGAGCCAGGGAGAGAGGTATCTGTAGCCTTCGATGGCGTGCTGTGGGAGAGATGAAGGTGACTCTGTCTTCCAATATTAAAGTTCTTAGGTAATCTCTGTCATTCAAAGATGTTTCACATACAAGTAATTGGTTAATTCAAGCAGAGTTTGATTAGAACATAAATGTTAAAAGGAGGAAATAAACATGAACAGTTACCAGTTAGAAAAATAATGCAGGCTAAAGATTTGCTGTTTTAGAAGAGTAGACGTACTCATATCCAAAAGATGGAATGCTAGAGACTTGAAAGTTTTCTAACTATATCAAATTGTTCAACACTGAGAAAGGAAAATAATTTTGTTGATGTAGCTCTTAAGGTTTTATCCCCTGAAGATAACATATAATTATAAATTACATTTAAATTATTTTTTCTCCATATTTTTTGCTTGTGGAAAAAAATAAAGATGTAGATGATGTCATAAATAAGACAAACTTAAAAATTGTGGCATTGAGCCATGGTTTGCAAATTTGTTAACATTCTTCTACCTAAAATAATAAACTTTTATTTTATTTTTATTTTTTTAATATGTTTTTATTGATTTCAGAGAAAGGAGGGAAATGGAAGAGAGATCAAAACAACAGTGATGAGAGAGAACCATTGATAGGCTGCCTCCTGAACACCCCACATTGGGGATTGAGCCTGCAACCCGGGCATGTGCCCTGACTGGGAATCAAACCGTGACCTCCTGGTTGACAGGTCGATGCTCAACCACTGAGCACCCTGGCTGGCGCAAACTGTTTATAATAATGTAAGGGTTAAGGAAAGCCATTAAGTACTGTATTTAGACTTGTTCACATTAAGATATAGAGCAAAGCAACTCAAACTTCTCAAAATAAAATCTAAGTCAAAGGTCTTTTAAGTTCAAGTCATTTGAACAACACATGTATTTTTACATCACCTCTAACAAGAAACTATGCATTCCCTACATGTGGAAACCTCAATTCCATTATTACTTTCCCAAAAGCATGCCTTTATGGTCAATATCACTAACTTTCAAGGTTAGCAAGAGAGTATGGTGTTCTTTTGAGACTGGGGTGATCTGTATCAACATATTTGTGTATAGTCACTTAAAAGGCTTCCCTCTTTTTTATAGCTTTTTTTTTTTCTGTTCAAAGCATCATAGAAGCAAAATATTGGAGCGAGCAGATGATTTTTCAATAACATGAACCTCAGACCATTCAAATTTTATTGGTATAAATTACTTTGTTGAAATCAAAACCTAAATTTGAAGTCTCAAATAAATTGCTTTTGTATTATTTGACTATAATTTATTATCAAGAAGGAGAAATTAATTCTTATGTAGATCTCATTTTGACCAAGAAGGTCAAGGTAAACTAGATGACTCTATAATTACCTACAGTAATTCAGGGAGTTTTTAAAAAATTCTTTAATTTTTGCTTTTGTTGTGCAAAGATAATTATTAGTGGATGGCAGCTAAAATTATTATTCCTATCTTTTACATTTGTTTCAAGTGTGTCACTAGGTACTTGTAAAGTCAATTCTTTTCATTTATTATGTAACTCAATTACCTGGAATAATAGTTACCCATTGCTCTTTCTTTTGATCCTTAAAAACACCTCATTTTTCCTGTCTAAAAGATTTCTCCTGCTAAAATGCAAATGAGCACCTGACTATAGGAGGTATTCCATTTTGTGAGCTTATGTGAAGTACTGTAGCTAAGTTCAACTGGACTGCAACAAAGAGACACCAATAGGGAAGATGAAAAAAAGACAGAAAAATCAAACTTCGCCTGTAGCCCAACCCTGCTGACCTAGAACAAAACTGAAAATAGATGGCAAGGTTAACTGATTACAGTTGACCCTTGAACAATACAGGTTATATCTGTGCAGATCCAATTGTACATGGATTTTCTTCAATAAATATATAGTCAGTAATTTAATCTGCATTTGTGGGTTCAACCAACTGCAGATCGAAAAGAGTATTTTTAGTCTGCAGTTGGGAACCCGAGGATTGGAGAGCCAATTATATGCAAAGTTCTATGCCATCCCCTATAATAAAAGGCTAATATGCAAATCGACCGGACAGTGGAACAACCGGTTCTTACAATGCGCACTGACCACCAGGAGGCAGACACTCAATGCAGGAGCTGCCCCCTGGTGGTCAGTGCACTCCCACAGGGGAAGCGCCACTCAGCCAGAAGCCAGGCTCACAGCTGGCGAGCGCAGCGGCAGTGGCAGGACCCCTTGGGGGATGTCTGCTGAGGGGCTCTGGACTGCGAGAGGGTGTAGTCTGGGCTGAGGGACACCCCCCAGTGCGCAAATGTCATGCAGCAGGCCTCTAGTTTTATATAAGGGACTTGAGAATCCATGGATTTTGGTATCTGCTGGGGTCCTAGAACCAGTCCTCAAATGCCCAGGGACCACTGAGTTTTGGGGAATCAAAGTTATATGTGAAGGTTCAGCTGCATGGCGGTCCAGTAGCCCTAACCTCACACATTGCTCAAGGGTCAACTGTATAGATACTTAAACACAGTATTCATAGTTAACAGACCAGCATAAAAGTCAGCATGTCAAACTGTGATGAAACAAATAAGAAACTTAAAAAATATGCTAATCAGAATGAAAGTATTAAGAGACAAAAATAACTGCTTGCATTACATATGCCCACAAGTATAGAATTTATTTTCTGTTGGGAAAATTTCTCTTCAATCCATATTGGCTATATGATCTAATTAGACATTAGGATAGCCTTTATAACAATGAGAACGCATGCAAGAGTCCAAATATCAAGTGTGGCCATAACTTGGATATTAACAGAATTGAATATTATTTCTGAATAAGACAGCTGCTGAATGTGAAATGAGTGGGCTATATGTATAGATACTATGTGCAGTAAACTAATTAGGTCCTCAAAGTTTGTCAGTATCCTCAGCCTCTCTCTCTTTTATTTTTATTTTGTGTTTTTTTCTTCCCTTCCTCCCTCCTCTAATTCCATGCCTTTGAGATTTTAACATATAGCTACTTATAACCATAATTTTGGCTTACTTGCTAGAATTAACAAATTCTCAAGTTCTTAAATACAAAAAGACATGAGTTAGATCATTTTATGATACATCAAGGGGTCAACCATTATAAATCTCAATTCCAAAAGAAAATTCAATCATTTCTAGCAGAGTACGATCCATAAGGAAAAAGAAATAAAATATTTTATTTAAAATAATAAAAAAGAGGAAGACAGAAGAGTATGTCCATCCATTTTTAGGTACCCTCTAAAAACACTATAATACTTTGAACAAGTGTTGAACAAGATTTAAAGAATCTTTAATCTCCAAAACTAAAAACTTTATCTTATTCATGCTTTTATGTTAGTGTACTAACATTACATTCAAACTACTTAACTTGTTGTGTCCATGCCCTAAGTTTGTGTTCAGTTACACAAAAGCATATAGGAATAATACAGCCTTTTCCTCTCTGGAAGGATATGCTTCACGAAGTCAAATCCCTTTGAATTTGGCTCTTTTTCTCCTTTGGACTTCTTTGTTGCACACCTCAGGGTTTCTCTGGTTTAACATGTCAGGTTGTCAGATAGAGATAGGGATATGAAAACTTCAGAAAATTTTAAAACTTCAAAAGGGAAGAGTTTCTGTGTTAAACGACTTTTATGTATTTAACATCGATAATTTTTAAATTGTGAAAAACAAAAAACAGGCAGCTACCATATAAATTGACTGTTTTGAAAATGCCAATTGCTTTCCTCCTGTGATTTTCATTAAGAAAGCTTTTGTCCTGAAATGATAGACAATCTATAGACTTATTCAAATGACGAAATATGGAATTCAATAACTTTACCATTTTTATGTCTTGAGGGAAACATTTTAATAATGAATGTAAAAATAGAACAAATGTGGTTGAGAAAAACAGAAGAATTTAAGATGAATTTGAATAGCTCTGATCCAAAGTCCCATTTCCCCCCTCCATGTTGCTGCCTCCTGCTGAATTGATATGTAAGGCCCAGACTAGCAAAAGTCACAAATTATTGTCTCCTTTAAGAATCTGGAAATAAACAGAAATTACTCTGTGTGGAAATTGAATCACATCGCCATGGTGGGTTATGCCTACTAGGGAAGTCAGGTTAGGTTCAAATAGAAAAAAGTGGTTCATGGAGAGAAAGACTTCTGATATTTTTAAGAGTTGGCTAGACAGACTATATCATTATTTAAAAAAATCTTTCTGAGAGTTTTGCCTTGGAAAAGCTCTAAATTTTTATAACAGCTGCCTGTAACTACATTATAACATTGGTAATCAAGTGACAAAACTGTCTCATTATGCTTTTAAAATGTACTGATTAAGTGCATTCCCGAAATAATACATATCGTTCTTCATTTCAAAATTAACCTACCTGAATTCTGACTCTTCAACTGTGAGTAGCCATTTTACAAAACCAAAGGGTCTAATATCCCAAACAGTATTTTAGATTAAAAAACAAAACAATAAACCTTGCCTGCTCATTTCAATGCATAAGACGAACAGCCAATGCATTTCCATCCAACATTCCCGCACCATATAATAATAAATAGGATTCCCGACACACTTATTAAAAATACATAGTTATAATGTGCTGGGCCATCTTTCACTTCCTCTGCATGGGATAGGTTTCACTTAACCAGATACATGAATTATTTTAATATTTTGTCCAATTCATTTGCTATAATTTCACGGGTCTAAATTTTTGATTTGGTTTGCAATGTAAATAATATTGTATATCTGCTATTTTGCTATCAGATTATACTTTGTAAATCATTTCTTTTAAAAATCTAGTTACCCAAACTTAAATTACAATGTCATCAAATAACACTACTTAAATATACTAATATATCTGTAGGGCATGGTTAAATGAAACATATTTTGAAATGTCAAGCTATTTTTCATTTTTAAAAAGATGAATGCATCTCTTAAGCCTGTACCATTAATTTTTTTAAAGTTTCATTTGGTGTTTCATATTATATTTTAAAGTAGTTTTCTTTATTCAGTAGTACAGGTTTAGAGAAATGATAAAATGTGTCTCATTTCACTAGAATTTTAAGACACTTATAGGATTATAAACATCTACTATAACTTCTTTGCTTTTCATGTTACACCACTTTTTACTTATTTGATTATGTTTATTTATAATTATGCTAAATCATGCACAATGTAAATAGCATGTTTCATTATGCAAAATGTCTTTGTATTTACACACTGCAGAACAAGGTAAATTTATATATAAAAATGAGTGGTAAAAACCTGGGTTCCTTATAAAACAAAGTAGAAATAACCATTGTGTGTTATATTTACATAATTCATTATAAAGCTATCTGTTTAAGTCATGCACTTATTTACTGTATAAATCCAAACTGTCACGTAAAATATTTAAATCAATAAATGATTCCAAAAAAAGAATGAGTCTATAGATTCTTTTTAGTATATTTTTCACACCATGAATGACAATAACTAAGAGTATGACTGAATGGTAAATGAAAAAATAGGAAACAAACGAATGAATGGAGTATTCTCAATGCATTATTATGGTCGATGATGATACTTTTGACAAAATATTAGGCAAGGCCAATGCTTAATTATTTTTCTAATATGAAGTATCTCCTTAATTATCTTACAAAATCCAACTGCACAGGTCATCCTTTCTGTAGTTTTATCCACTCTGAATATATTTCACACAGAAAAGGCATGAGTCTCCTGTCTATGGCCAGAACTTTGCTTTCAGGAAAGGATAGAAAAAAGGGATCATTTTACTGTCATTATTTTTTAAAATATTTTTTTATTGATTTCAGAGAAGAAGGAAGAGAGAGATAGAAACATCAATGATGAGAGAGAATCATTGATTGGCTGCCTCCTGCACACAGCCTACTGGGGATCGATCCTGCAACCTGGGCATGTATGTGCCCTTAACTGGAATTGAACCTGGGACCCATCAGTCCCCAGGCTGACGCTCTATCCACTGAGCCAAACAGGCTAGGGCATTTTGTTGTCACTATTAAATGTCAGTTGAATGCCCACTGGGTGCTTGTAAGTGCCCCATCCAACAGTTAGTTTGGATGCAGCACATACCTATGAGGAGAAGTTTAATCTAACGTCCCTATGTTTCAGCAGTGAATATTTACAAAATCAAGCCATCTTTATTTTCTCGGCCCTCTCCCACAAAACCACTTGGTCTCGATCATACAAGTTTCTCTCCTAGATACAGTTCTTATTCTTACCTTCTTGCTTTTTCTTCGTGATTGTCTCTTGATTTATTGGCAGCTGTGGAAGGGAAGGCAGCAACTCTTAATCTGATCTATGCCATAGGACCAAGTCTCTGTTACACTGAGAAATCTTCATGGGTCTCAGTTGCTCACTTCAGAATTCTTTTACTTTTTCAGGCTTGTCTCCTTTTTGTGGAGTACAAAAATCATTATTAGCATTCTCTAAATTTTGTGAGTGAACCACCCAGGTCTATCTTAAACTCAGTTCTTTCTCTTAATACCTTGCCAATACGGCAAGAGGAAGCCAACATGCACTAGTGTTCTGGCTCCCAGAACTACTTCCTCTAGAGGTGCAGACTCTGAGGGCAGGTGCTCTGCCTTCCAAGTTATCCAAGGTCAACAGTTTTACCATTTTCCTCTCACCTAGTAAATGCCCTCCTCTTTTCAACCACACAGACCCCCATCTTGCCTGTAAGGTTTTATATTCTGCACGCTGGCAGGGACAGAATAGGCTGCACTTACAAAAAATCCAAGATCTCATGCCATCAATGTATATTTCTCACCATATATCAGGACAGAAATGTTCCGAGTTGCTGTAAATCTACTCCATGTTATTACTAAGAATCCAGTCTGATGGTGGCTCTGCCTAGTAGGATTGTACAGGCCAGGCATAGGAACAGTATATTCCTTTCATTCGCATTCCCACCCATAGACTCAGTCACACAGCTACACCTAACTGCAAGGGAAGATGGGAAAAAGTAAGAATCTGATGAAGAGCTAACAGCTTCTGCCATAATTATAATTTACTTTGAGATTTTTTATTATCTTATTCTAAATGCCTAAACTAAATATTTTAAACTAACTCAGGCTTAAGCATTTGTCTCCCTATAGACAACAGACCTGGAATCTCTTAGAAACCATGCTCATGATATTAGTTATGAGGTTGTCTTGCTTCTCTAATTCTCATGGGACAGAGACATTCAAAAGAAATTAATGATTAATATCTGAAAACAAATCTCCCAGATAAAATATCTCTACAAAGTTCCCAGATGCCTGCTGAGTGAGCTCTACTAATCAGGAGGGAACTCCATTTAAAGTGTCATCACCACCATGATTCAATAAGAGAACTGAAGGTGACAGAAACTCCTCAGGAGACAAAGCCCATCCCATGTATGTGCCACACGTGTGAGAAGGGGCTATCAATCTTGTTGATTGGAAAGGCTGGCATATATGAAGACCAAAATAGGGGTTCCTGCATTGATTTAAATAGAATTGCAGTGGCCAGAACAAGAGAAGCAAGAAACCCCTAATCATCCCAGTACTGAACAGATTATGCAGTTTTGGATTTTCAGCTTGGGACTTCAAGCCTAAGACATTTTCCATCATGAAGAGGCAATGTACATAAGATTTCAACATTCGAAGTTATATAGAAGCACATCACCAAATTTTGATCTGAATTTACGCCTTTTAGTTGAAGGTTATGATTACAGAACCATATGTGCAAAGAAGTAAGCAGAAGTTGTAATAGTTTAGGTGTGTGACATTGGACATTATGCCAATCTGAGACTCATCCCAGTATATGATTTATTAGCTGGGAAACTATCAGGAAATACACCTACTCCATTTGACAGCTGTGCTTCTCTCAGCCTAGATTTCCATTGGAGGAAAACTCTCCATCTCTCTTGCTGAAATCCAACATGGGAGACAGGCCCAATGTCTTTTTAAAAACAAGATAAGGCTCTTTTAGAAGTTATCAATTTTCTTATTTAACATGTAACTTATCTGATGCTCTCACTTCAAAGAGGGTGATGTCTTTACATTCAAAAATGTTATTTGATAATGGATCTGTGACTAATCGGCCTTTGTTTCTCAATGCAGAATGCTTGAAGCGCCAACTTAAAGTCAACATGTTCTGTTGCCAAATTACAAATTAATGGCAAGGAATCTGTTAAATTTAAGTGGATTCTGAGAAAAACTCTTTAACACCATTAGTGCTTCAGGTGGCCTCCGCCTCAGGATTTCTCATGAAGGTTGTTGTTGTTGTAACAAACAAATGACTATGCAAGACTAGATCAATGACATTTCCTTCCAAAGGCTAAGTTTACAGTGTTGGCTATCTTTAATTTACAATCTCCAAGACTTATTTATGTGGTGCCTTCTGTGCAGCTGATGAGTGTTGGTTAGTAGGAAGTAACTGGGACTACATACATCAGACTACAGCTGAGCCCGTGCTCCTACCCACTCTCCCACATGGGTATTTGGATCTTGATCAAAATTAAAGCATACTGTATTATTCTACACACCATATCACTATGTTCTTGACTCTAATATATTAATGCATTTCTGCTGGATGAAGGTTAAATGTCTACTTCCTCATTTATATTAAATATGCTATAGAGTGTCCTAGCTAAGCTTAAGAAGAAACTGGATGAATGAGCTTAGCTTTCATTTTCATGAAATTTTTATAGGTGGAAGTGAGGTGTGCACCGGTGGGAGTAGGGGATCTCTCTCCCCACTAATGCTGGGGGTCAGGTTCTTACGATTGAGAAAAAGAAATTTCTAAGACTCGCACAGGAAGATGAGTGATTTTTGTTTGCATGGAATTATATGCCTTGGTTTGCAAATCCCCTTTCCCTTTCCCTTAAGGCAGTCCTGGAAGAGGTGCAGCTGGGGATTCAGCAGAACTGGAAGCAAAGGCAGTGTCCAGAGCATCTGTTCCATGGTGGAGTTGATCCTGGTACCACATAGCCTAGCTGCAGTCCATCAGTCCACTGTGTGGGGTCCACATAGCTGTGGGCCACATGGGCGAACACAAGGGAGCATGCCACCTGCAGCAAGAGAGCCAGGAGCCCAACACACAAGAGGGGGAACGTCTTTGTTTAGGAGTTAAGTATCTCAATCTTCCCATGCATGCAGTGGCCACGCCTACTCTGGCCAATGACCTGTCCCTAGGCGTGACTGACAGACACGCCGTCTAGGCCTTACTGGGCATGTGTCTCTTCTTCCTTTGCCCGGCCCCTCCCCCCAGGATCTTCCAGGCACAGACCTGGAGAGTGTTAAACTGCAGCTCGCTGGCACAAATGGCATGCTTATATTATCTGGCTTTCCCTTTGCTCCTTTCCAATTATTCATAACTAGTTCATTACAACAGCATCAAGATAAGAAATGTATTCATATGCTACCGCTATCAAAAAGGAAGAGATGTAGGTGGACTCTAAGGGCACAGACTAATGAAAATTGGAAAATGAGAAAACAATATGGTAGCTGTTCCCCAGCCTGGCCCTAGAAAATAAGTGTGAGATCTTATAGAAAGAAATGTAAAAAGCCAAAGCTAAAGGGGCTGCCCTGCTCATACCCATGTGATACCTGGACCACACAGAGTACTGCTTCACAGCCTAGATCAGTGATGGCGAACCTATGACAGGCATGTCAGAGGTGACACGCGAACTCATTTTTTTGGTTGATTTTTCTTTGTTAAGTGGCATTTAAATATATAAAATAAATATCAAAAATATAAATCTTTGTTTTACTATGGTTGCAAATATCAAAAACTTTCTATATGTGACACGGCACCAGAGTTAAGTTAGGGTTTTTCAAAATGCTGACACGCCGAGCTCAAAAGGTTCGCCATCACTGGCCTAGATGATAAATCTGACATTTTGCCTATAAACTTTAGAGAGGGGATTAAAATTTAAAATGTCACTGAGTTTGTCGAGTTGAGGTCACATCAGATAAACCTGTGGCATAATTCAATGGAACAGGTAACATGTGTGTGCTATCAGCAAACCCTGAAGTGTCTGCTGTAGGGACTTCACCATCACCAAAGGCGTCTTAGCTCTTGCCCTTATAGATACTGCACGTGCAATTATCTCCTCTCTAGACAAACCTTCAGGAGCACTGACTCCAGCAGAGCACTTTGTATAATAACTTTTCTTTGTTCATAAAAGAAAGAAAATTTGTCGTGAAGCCAAATCCATTCAATTAGAAAAACTGTTTTTAATTTGGAGATTAACAGAAAACCTAATGTAGCTGTACTGAGGGGTATTGTTGACAGCAGATTTTTTTTTTTCCTTTTTATACATCATACTTTTCAAGAATACCTGCCCCTTGCTCTAACTTACCCAGAGAATGTTTATTCATATCTCAGAATGACTACTCTTATCTCTTTATGCAATTCCCTGACCTGCTCCCCAGCACCCTGCACTGCCCTGTGGGGTACTATTGGAGCAAGGAATGACAGTCTTGGGAAACTAAAAGGGAACACAACCATTATTCATTAATAACCGATAATTAAAAAGCAAGTTCTGTCTTTTTAGGTGGGTATACTAGCGAGTATACTTGACTCAATGTTTTGTTTTGTTTGGGGGTAAAGAAGTTACATTGGCTTGTGAAACTAAGAATTTGGGCTTCAGGTGTGGTAAACACAAACTACTTACCTGTGACTCCTCCCTCCCGTGTGTATTGGCCTGGTTGCACACGGGCCTCCCTCGTGGACACGAAATGGCTTTGACAGTACTTTTGTTTAGTCGTTGAAGAAGAGCAGCTCCTCTCTTTTCCTTTAGATCAGTGGTTCTCAACCTGGGCTGCACATTAGAATCACCTGGGAATCTTTTTAAAATCCTGATTTCTGGGCCTCATCCTCTGGAAATTCTGTTTCTCTGTTATGGGGTGGGGCCACAACATTAGTAACAAAGACACAGAATTTCCGGAGGATGAGGCCCAGAAATCAGGATTTTAAAAAGATTCCCAGGTGATTCTAATGTGCAGCCCAGGTTGAGAACCACTGATTTAGATAATGTTCTGTGTGGATGCAAAGCCTGAAACAAATCTAAAGTAATGACTTGGACCCGAGGAGCACTGTGCTCTCACTGTGTTTTAAAAACACCTGGTTTAAAGAGGGAGCAGATTATACTGTTATCCTGTGGCAATAAGGAACATCTATGCACTTTTAACTGGCTATTATCCAATGGGAAAGGGCTGGAGTGGATTCAAGGAGGTCTCCATAATGATGCAAAATATTTCAGGGTTATTTAATATCCTTATGGGCCATCTACAATATGCAACCTTATTTTACACGCATGGTGCCCCAGTGCAGCCAATTCAATGTACATATGTTCCCTCGCTTACAGTGGCTCTACTTAATGATTTTTGGAGCTTACAGTGATATGAAAGTGATGCATTCAGTGGAAACTGAACTTTGAATTTTGATCCTTTCCCAGGCTAGCAATATGTGGTAAGATAGTCTCTTGTGATGCTGGGCAGCAGCAGGGCGATGATTTTACCCAACTGCAGACTAAGATAAGTGTTCTGAGCATGTTTAAAGTAGGCTACACGAAGCTATGGTGTTTGGTAGGTGACGTGTATGAAATGCATTTCTGACGTGATATTTTCAATTTACGATGGGTTCATTGGGACATCACCCCTTGTAAGTCCAGGGGCATCTGTATTAAAGATACTTGCATTTCATTTTCAAAGTAGGAATCAACTGCAAGGTGAAATGTGGCATTGAGGCTGACATTTCAGGATGAAGGATCATTTCTGATGTCTTTTAAATGACAGCATGCAGGTAACCTTCTGTTCTGTGCGTGCATAAAGTCAGCTCTCTCAGCAGATGAAATGTGAGGTGATTTAATGGCACTGCAAAATCATACCTCTCTTACATCATTAACCGCATGGAGGTCAGGGACTTTGGGATAGAACCTACCATGTGAAGAGATATTAAAGTCTTAATTTAAACAGTTTTCTTAAGGTCCTCTCCCCCACTCCCCCACTTTGCTCCTCATCTTTCACCTGGAAAGAGTCCTGCGTGCTCTCTCTGGAAGGAAGTCCATGTTCAGCGGGAATACTGAGCTTGTGGGGACTAAGCTGTTCCCATATGGCTAGAAGGCTGACTTTTCTTCAGATCGCAGGTGAAGCACTTCATTATCAAGATGCCTAATTAAGATACTGTAACTGAGCATATTAGTGCTAATGTGAGAGAGTGACAAGAGATTTAAATACCTGCTATTGACTGAGTAACACTTGTAAATGTAGAAGAAGCCATGCAGTCAGTTCAAGGGGTAGGAAATCTCCCAAGAAACTGTGCTGTTCTCCCTGGCTATGTGCAAGTAATCAGCACACCGGGGTAGGAAAGAGTTAAATGGCCACCGAAGCCACACCCACACACACCTCAAGACCAGATGACTCAAACCCACTGCACATAATCCCAGTGGCCCCACAAGAAGGGATCCAGCAGAAGCAACCAATTACCCCAAGCTCACTGGCCCCATTCTTGCACATTTTTATACTCAGGAAGGATTTCTTGGGACATGTCTAATTTTTTTTTTCATCAAAGTAAATTCTCTTTTAAAGTTTCACAGATGTAGAAGGGCTATGGTTATTAGTAAATCCAGAATATGTTCTAGGTGCCATTTTATAGTCTTTATTTAGCTTAGAACTCATAGCAACCTTACCATGTGAGCATTATTATCTGTCAGTGAAATAAAAGCAAACAACAGTGGATGAGCAACACTTCTAAAATTACCTGGTGAAGTTTAGAGCTAACCATCAATTCAGTATTCTCGGTATTTCTCCAATGCTTAAAGGGGGAACTTGTCTTTCCTTTTGGCACTTTTCTTCTTAAAATCAGGCCCAATTTTCTTCGTTTTATATTATAGAGCCTACAGTCCGACATCTGAATGATATCTGTTAATGTTTTATTGTTCTTCCCCAAGTTTTTCATACTCATTCAGTCATCAAATATTTACTGAACATAAGCTTTGTGCCTGGAACTGTGCTGGTTCCTATAACTATCATGAAAAAGCAAAATATACATGTTTCATTTAGTAATGGAGTTGAATAAATAGTGTGTGTGTGGGGGGGGGCAAAGATAAATCAGAATTGCACAATAATGTAATTCAGAGTTGAGATCTGAAGGGTGATTACGAATTCTACAAAAAATATTAGGGGGCTCTGACCGGTTTGGCTCAGTGGATAGAGCGTCGGCCTTCGGACTGAAGGGTCCAGGGTTCGATTCCAGTCAAGGGCATGTACCTTGGTTGCGGGCATATCCCCAGTAGGGGGTGTGCAGGAGGCAGCTGATTGATGTTTCTCTCTCATCAATGTTTCTAACTCTCTATCCCTCTCCCTTCCTCGCTGTAAAAAATCAATAAAATATATTAAAAAATATATTAGGGGAAGACCTCTATCTCCAGCACTGTGATAGAAGAAAAAACCTGAAAAAAAAAACCCTTCTAAGAAAGAGCTAGAAATTAAGGATACAATGGACACCTTAATGAGCCAGTAGCATGAACTGGAAGACAAAAGTAAAGGGAACATGTGAATGGACACTGCAGAAGCCCTGTGTTGTGTGGGGAGAGGTGGTGAAGTCAGGAGGGTCTCATTAAACAGGGTACTTAACACACCTACCTGCATGGGAGGACAGGCCACTGGGACCTGGATGCTTCAGGACAAGGCCAGGACTCACATGGGATGGCACTGTCCTAAAATGGTGGGCTAGCAACAAAAAAACACAACAAAAACAAGCGAGCAAAAAGCCTGGCTCCACACTCTGGTGCATTGAATATTGGCCTTTCTTTTGACTCCATCATGTGCCCTGACAGGGGATCGAACCCACAACCTCGGCTCCTGGGGAGGACACTCCAACCCGCTGAGCTACCAGGCTAGGGCTGGCCTTTCTTTTGAAGTGTGCGGCACACTCACCTTGTCCCTGTCACATACTGGTAGTTTCATTCTTTTCCTGTTTCTTTGTATTGACTGAGGTTGTTTTAGTCCCCTCCCCTCTTTTTCTCTCTCTCCATGCTTGGCAGTTTTACCACTTATTTCTGTTTCTGTTGAGCTTACTCTTAAATTTTAACAGACATAATGTTAGCGTAGGCAGTTAGTTAGATATTAACAATAGAGGAGAGAGTGAGTGGAACCAGGTATCTGATTAAGTAGGAAAAAAACATCTTTACAAGGACCCCAGGGAGTAACTAACATTGTTCAGCCAAACCCAGCAAAACATCCCATTGGGCAGGAATGATGGCTTTTGGTTGACCCTGGGAGTCTGAAGTGGGATTTATGGAGGTTGGAGGGAAGAAAACAGCCAGGGAGTTCCTTTTCCTAAGTCTATCCAAAGGAGGAGGCAGGACTATGAGGCACGCAAAAGAGGAGCCACAATGGTGACGATACAAGGGGGTGGAGGGGGGGGGAGGGGGGAGGGCAGAGGGGAGCACAAGCCGGGAAAATCCAGGAAAGAGATTGCAAAATTTGAAAGAAAAGCCTGCTCTTTCCCAAACCCAAGAAAATTGAACAAAGACCTCACTCAGGGCAGCCACTGCCCTCTAGTCTGCCCATCTGCCTCTCTGAGAGTGTAGTCAACTCTATAAATCTTGCCACTATGACTTAAAACTCCTGCTCTCTCAGTGTTCCTCAAAGTCTTTTCCCAGGACACCACAGAATAGCCTATTTCCTCCAGTAACAATAACTGATGTAGAAAGTTTAATGTTTTGTTTTGTTTTTAAATATCTCCCCCATAAGGGATTTTTTTATATTCTTTTTTTAATATATATTTTTATTGATTTCAGAGAGGAAGGAAGATATTTGCCAATGACACATATGATAAAGGGTTAATATCCAAAATTTATAAAGAACTCATACAACTCAACACCAAACAACACCAAACACAGTCCAATTAAAAAATGTCACAGGACCTCAATAGACATTTATCCAAAGAGGATATACAGATAGCCAATAGACTAGTGAAAAGATATTCAACGTCACTAATCATCAGAGAAATGCAAATTAAAACCATAATTAAATATCATCTCGGATGTGTTAAAATGGCTAGCATCAATAAATCAACAAACAACTAGTTTTTTTGAAGAAAAGGAATCCTTTGTAAATTTTTGGTGGAGATACAAATTGGTACAAGCACTATAGAAAACAGTATGGAGATTCCTAAAAAAATTATAAATAGAACTACCTATTGCTTAGCAATTTCACTTCTGAGCATTTATTTTAAAAAATCCAAAATGCTAATTCAAAAAACAAATGTATCCCTATTTCATTGCAGCATTATTTACAATAGCCAAAACATGGAAGCGACCATATGTCCATCAATATATGATTATATAAAGAAGATGTAGTACACATATCCAATGAAATATTACTCAGCCATAAAAATAATGAAATCTTGACCATTTGCAACAACATGGATGGATCTAGAGAGTATTATGCCTATTGAAATAAGTCAGACAAAAAAAGACAAATACTATTCTTCACTTATATGTGAAATCTAAAGAACAAAATAAACAAAACAGAAACAGACTTGTAGATACAGATAACAAACCAATGGATGCCAGATGGCACTGTGCTTGGGGGACTGGGTAAAAAAAGGTGAAGGGATTATGAAGTACAAATTGGCAGTTAAAAATAGACTCCATAATGTAAAGTACAGCATAGGGAATATAGTCAATAATATCATAAAAACTATGTATGATATCAGATGGGTTCTTGACTTATGGGTTCATATGGAAAATAATACAATAATCCTATCTAATAATAGACAAACATGGTAATTGACCATACCTTCGCTACGCCTCCCATCAGCTAATCAGCAGGATATGCAAATTAGCCGCCAACAAAGATGGCGGCTAATTTGCATACTGCAGGCAGGGCGGGACAGCGCAGCCACCTGCGGGAGCCGCCATCCCTGGCCGCAGGCTGGCCCCAGAAGCCCAAGAAGCTGCCCAGAAGCCAGTGATCAAGGGAGATGGGGGTCCTCTTCCCAGGCCTTATGCCTCTGGCTGAGGCGTCAGGCCTGGGTGAGGGGCAAATCTGGCAATGGGAGGGTAATGGGGGTTGACGCCTCTGGCCGAAGCATCAGGCCTGGGCAAGAGCAGAGCCAGTGATTGGGGGGATATGGGGGTCCCCTGCCCAAGCCTGAAGCCTGGGCCAGAGGCGTCAGGCCTGGGGTAGGGGTGGGGGGGGGGGGGGGACGGTGATCTAGGGTTTTTCACCACACTCCTAGAAAAAAAAACAGAAGTCCACTGCTGGAGGGCTAAGAAATGTCATATCTAGCCCTAGCAGGTTTGGCTCAGTGGATAATGCCTTGGCCTGTAGATGGTATGGTCTGAGTTCAATTCTTACCAAGGGAATGTACCTAGGTTGCAGGCTCCTCCCTGGCCGGGGCCCAGGTAAGGGCTCATGCAGGAGGCAACCAATCAAAGTGTTCCTCTCACTTTGATGTTTCTTTCTGTCTTTCTCTTTCTCTTCCACATTCTCTAAAAAATCAATGGAAACATATCCTCAGGTGAGGATAAAAAAATAATAAGGAAATTATTATTATATGAAAAACACATCTTGAAAATGCCTAAAGAAAGTTGTCATTTTTTCATGGTGAAGGAACTGGCGTCCGTGTTGTTGAAAAAACCTTGCTGGCTGCGGTGACTGGCAGTGGCTGCAGCAGCGGGGTGATGGGGCTGGTGCCTTCCCCTGATGAGCCTGGTCACCTCCCACAAAGGGAGGCCAGACTGCGGCTTAGGCCCTATCCCCAAGGGGAGCAGGGAGTGGGCCTATAAGCCATCACTAGGACATCCGCTGAGGGTTCCCAGTATGTGAGAGGGGGCAGGCTGGGCTGAGGGACACACCCCCCCCCCCCCCAGTGCACAAATTTCATGCACCGGGCCCCTAGTTAATGAATAATTAAACACGAATAAATTATTTTCATGTACTCACAACTGTAAACCTACTTTTTCTCCACCCTGTATAAATAACCACTATTATGTACACAGTTTAAAATAATATTGAATGTCAACTTGTAAATACAAAATGAAGTATCACAATAGTAAATTATTGGGTAACATTAAAATAATAGAAATGGATTGTAAAATAACCAAAGTGGTAGAGCAAAAATATAATAAAAAATAAAATAGTTACTTAATTCAAAACAAAGCAAAATAATAAAGAAAAAGAAACAGAAAAAGCTGGGCAAAAGAAAACACAAATATTACTAGAAATAAATCCAACTACATCTGTAATTATAATAAAGGGAAATTAATTTAAAGGTCAAGTTTAAAGAAGAGATTATCAAGTTGTGGGAAAAGTTTCATCTGTATTTATTTACATAAAACATGTTTATAATATGGAAAGGTAGAAGTAAAGTGCTAGAAAAAAAGATATGTTGAATAAATCTTACACCAAAAATGTAGCTATGTTCATATTATGGAAAATAGATATTTAGGCAAAAAGCATTATTAGATATTGAGAAAGTCATTTTCATAGTTATAAAATGTTCAGTTCATATTAAGATAGCAATGGATCAAACAGATAAAAGCTCCATAAGGATGTGGAATGTCTGCACAACACATTTAACAACATGTGTAAAACTTTACCTAATTGCTGCACAATACTTTTCAAGTGCACAAAATAGGGTTGATATTGAAACACCTTAGACCATAAGACATGTCTCAACAAATTTCAAAGGATTACCATCTTTCAGTTTAAAATATTAGTTAATTTCCCTTATGGCTCGTCCTTTGACCCATAAGTCATTAAATTTCATGATTTTTAATTGTAAAGCTTTTTCAGTGATCCTTGTAACATTCACGTAGGAAAAACTAAATCAAATCTCTAGTTCATATCATAACCAACATACATTCCAGATGTTGTAAAAATTTAAATATATAAGGCAAAATTATAAAACTTTTAGGAAAAAAAATAGAGAAGAAAATATTTGTGATCATAGGTCAGGGAAAGCTTTCTTAATAAGACACAAAAAGTATACGACATGAAGAAAAATGCAAAGGATATATGCACCCCTATGTTCATAGCTGAACAATTCACCATAGCTAAGATGTGGAAACAGCCTAAGTGCCCATCAGCAGATGAGTGCTTTAAATAACTGGTACATCTACACAATGGAATACTACACCACTATAAAAAAAAAAAGGAACTTTTACCATTTGCAACAGCATGGATGGAACTGGAGAGCATTATGCTAAGCGAAATAAGCCAGTCAGAGAAAGATAAATATCACATGATCTCACTTATATGTGGGATATAATGATCAACAAAATTTGATAAACAAGAATAGATCCAGAGACAAATGGCAGGGGAGGGGGGGTTAGAGAGCAACTAAAGGACGTGTGTGCATGCATATTGGCATAACCAATGGTCACAGACACTGGGGTAGTGGGGGCTTGCCCAGGTGGGAATGGCTGAGGGGGGTGGTCAACTGAGGAAAAAGAAGACATATGTAAAACTTTAGACAATTATATATATATATATATATATATATATATTTGTTGAATGAAAAAAAGAAAAGAAAAATGCTGGTACATTTATTTATGTGAAATTCTGTTCATTTTACGGACCAGAGAGCAGTGCTCTTGATGGTCCCCTGAATCTGTCTCTTGCTTTTGGATAGTTTTTGGACAGAACAGACCCAGGAGTGCCCCCTTTTCCAGCCTCTGGCCACCATCCTACCTCTTTTCACCACCTCCAGAACCATTTCAGCTATCCTTATCCTCCAAGACCAACCAACACCCTTTTTAAAGCTTAACTTCTTATTGCTGAGCAACCATGATCTCCCAAATTCATCAAAATTATTCTGCCAAGGTGGAGGCCTCTGTCAGCCACCTGGTCAATGTGTATCTTCAGGCTTCCTACACCAGCCTTTCTCTGGGCTTCTATTTCCACCAATGACATGGCTTTGGAGGGTATGGGCCATTTCTTCTGAGAGTTGGTCAAGAAGTGTGAGGGAACAGAACATCTTTTGAAGATGCAAAACCAGTGAGGTGGCCGCATTCATTCCCAGGATGTGCTGAAGCCTTCCCAAGATGAGTGGGCTAAAACTCAGGATGCCCTAGAAGCCACCATGGTCATGGAGAAGAGCCTAAGCCAGGTTCTACCCTCACAGGCCTTCATCTCTGTGACTTCTTAGAGAACCACTTCCTGGATGAGTAGGTGAACCTCATCAAGAAGATGGATAACCACGTGACTCACCTCCGCAGGCTGGTCGGCGCCCAGGCTGGGCTGGGCAAGTTATCTCTTTGAAAGACTCAAGCACGAGTAGCAGTTTTTGAAGTTCAGAGGCCTGTGAGGGACCCCTCTGAATCTACCTTGCATCTGGCTTCTGTCTGAACCTCTTCCTGAAACCACTAGGCATCCTTTCAATCACCCTGGAGCCCTCTCCTATGCCTTAAACTAAATGGCATATGCGTTCATATGCCATTTAGTTTAATCACGCTTTTGCAGAATAAAAAGAAAAAAAGAGAACCACAGAGAAAGTGAAAAAGCAAGCTTAAACTGGAAGAACATATTCTCACCACATATAATCAAAACATCATTTATATCCAGAATATATCAAAGAACTCCTACAAATAAGTGAGGAAATAGTAAAGTATTTCATAGGTCAATGAGCAAAAGGAAAATAAATTTCACAAAAGAGAGTATAATGGACTCAAACACAGGAAGAATGTTAAATCTCATAAAGAATTAGAAATATGCAAATCAAAACAACCATGACACCATTTCCACCCTTCATATGGGTAAAAGTAAAACTCAAACAATATCAAGTGATGACCATAGTGTGTGGAGGAATGGAAATGCTCATCTACTTCTGATTGGATGTAGAACAGTAAAGCTATTTTGAAAACCAATTTGGCATCACTTAGTAAAACTGAATATATACAATGTACCCATAACTTGTGACCTATTAGTTTCACTGTTGTGTGTATCCCTGAGAGAATTTTTTCCCATTTACACCAGAAGACAGGTTCAATGATATTTACAGAAGTCTTATTATAAAGTAAAATAATAATAATAATAATAATAATCATTGTAATAAAACAACTATCCGAATGTTCATCAACCATAGAAAGATTAAGTCAATTATGGTATATTCCTAAAATAAACTACAACAAAGTATACAAACTTAATCAAATAAAATAGGATGCAACAATAATAAATCTCTAAAACATATTGACCAAGAGAAAGAAGTTTCAAAAATGTCATACAGTATTTCATTTAATTACAAAATGTTCCAAAGAAGATAAATCTAAAAATGTATTATTTAGGGATAGATAAATATTTAACTCAAAAGAGGAAATACAAATGGCCAGGAAACATATGAAGGGCACTAGGTTCACCATGGAAATGCAAATTAAGAGAACAATGATATCCTATTTCTAATCCAAATGTTGGCAAAAAATTTAAAGTGTCTCCAAACCAAGAATTGATGAGGCTAGAAGGCCAAGGTAAATTTTTAGCTACCTACATCCCAAAATCCATCAGTTCCAAACCTAGATTTATATTCAGGAGAAAATTCATGGATATGGGCACAAGAAGACATGCACAAAAATAAAGTGTGATATAATCCTACTTAGCTGGAGCTAGAATTACATGTATCAACATGGTTAAACCTCAAATTCAGAATAAGGGCCACCTCTGGTGAGAGAAATGGCCAGGAATATGCCCAGAGGTAACACTCTATCTGTAAGGTTTAATATTTTATTTCTGAAAAGGGAGTGATCTGAAGCAAATATGACAAAAATGATAGGATTTTGTAGAGCTAAGTGGTGGAATGACACATGTTGTCCATTATATCATTCTCTATATAGTTTTATATTCTTGAAATATATGTTAATAATAATGTATTAAGAGTAAAAGTAAGAATAGAAAGAGTAGAATGCCATTTCTAGGTATAGGGAAGAGCATATACTATTTTGTTCTCCTGGTCTCCTTACTTCTCTGGCTTGTGAAATCAAACTCATTCTTAAAATTCACCTGAGGTATCTCCTATGTGACTTATCTCCCCGGCCCACATAAAGACATACTAACTGTAGCTATACCTACACAGCATTTATCACACTGCGCTATGGTTGTAAAACCTGTTTGCAAAATGCATAGTTCATAGCAGCACAATTTATAATAGGTAAGACTTGGAAACAGCTTAAGTGCCCATCAGCAGATGAGTGGATTAAAAAACTATGGCGAGGATGTGGAGAAAAAGGAACCCTCATGCACTGCTGGTGGGAATGCAGACTGGTGCAACCACAGTGGAGAACAGTATGGAGTTTCCTCAAAAAGTAAAAAATGGAACTCCCATTTGACCCAGTGATCCCACTTCTAGGAATATACCCCAAGAAACCAGAAACACCAATCAGAAAGGATATATGCACCCCTGTGTTCATAGCAGCACAATTCACCATAGCTAAGATTTGGAAACAGCCTAAGTGCCCATCAGCAGAGGAGTGGATTAAAAAACTGTGGTAATCTGCACAATGGAATAATACACTGCTATAAAAAATAAGGAACTTTTACCATTTGCAACAGCATGGATGAAACTGGAAAGCATTATGCTAAGTGAAATATGCCAGTAGGAGAAAGATAAATATCACATGATCTCACCCATATGTGAGATATAATGATCAACATAATTTGATGAACAAAAATAGAGCCAGAGACAAATGGCAGAGGAGGTGGGGGGCGGGATTAGAGAGCAACCAAAGGACTTGTATGCATGCAGATGAGCATAACTAATGGACACAGACACTGGGGCAATGGGGGCTTACTGGGGGGTGGGAATAGCTGGGGGGGTGTCATTCGAGGGAAAAGGAGACATATGTAAAACTTTAGACAGTAAAAAACAACTATGGTACATCTAGAGAATGGAATACTATGCTGCTGTAAAAAAGAAAGAACTCTTACCATCTGCATCAGCATGGATGAACCTGGAGAGCATTATGTTAAGTGAAGTAAGTCAGTTGAAGAAAGATAAACAGCACATGATCTCACTCATTTGTGGAATATAATGAACAACATAAACTGATGAACAAAAAAATAGATCCAGAGACATCGAACAGACCATCAAACCTCAGAGGGAAGGCAGGGGAGGGTGGGAACGGGGATGAGTAAGAGATCAACCAACAGACTTGTATGCATGCATATAGGCATAACCAATGGACACAGACAGTGGGGGGGGGGGTGTTATTGAGGGCCTATGCTAGGGGTGGGAGTGGGCGGGGAGAGGTCAATGGGGGAAAAGGAGACATATGTAACAATTTCAACAAAAAAGATTTTAAAAAAAGAATCAAACAATGAATGCATTGAAAAATGCACAGTAGTTTCCAGCAGAGGCTGTGCCCTCGTTTTTATTTTTCTAGTATCTAACACCCGGTGTTTAGCACAGAGAATATAGTCAATTAACAATTGTTGATGAAGTTGAAAATAATTCCAGCATAGTATAATGAAGAAATAATAGAATTTTAAGACCTGGGTTCACCTATATTAGTTAAGCTGATTAATCTCTCCGGGTTCCATTTTTTAAAAAATCAAGATAGCATATTGATTGCCTACTTATACTCCAGGAAATTAAGGCAGCTGAAAACTTAGAGGTCATTTAATAAACCATACATACATGTTTTTGATTGGATGGTATAACTCTATTTAGAACAAAATAAATTCTATAATCTAAAACGCCTGGAACTATCCAAAGTGTTGTTATTGAAATGTTTCAACATAGTGCCAGTAAAAAGTATACAGGGTGGGGCACAAGTAGGTTTACAGTTGTTAATATGGAAAATAATAGAGTAATTAATAAATAATAATATAAGGATAAACTCTGTGTTTCACATACTCACAATTGTAAACCTACTTTTGTCCCACCCTGTATATAGAACCTAATATGAGTAGCACCAGGGTGAGGGAGACAGCCCGCTATTAATAAAAGTGAAAAAATGTTTGAGATCAAAAGTCCCAAGAAGAGGTAAAATAGAAAGTCAATGGTATGTGTCAACTTAGTTGCTTATAACTGATGCCTGTTGTGACCGAGTTGTGCCTGTGCCACACCAATTGTTAAATATTTTGAGTGTCACTCCTGCTTTGACATAGTGTGATTCAATCAAGCATTTACCTAACAGCAAATTCTTACATACACCACTTAAAAATGGCCAGGCTACAGATTGGTCAAATGAAACATAGTCATTCCTAAAACTTTATCTTAATTAATTCAGATTTTCCTTTTTAAGCCTTTTGGTGATACTAATATTTTTTTTTTCATTTCTTGAAGTGCTTCAGGGCTATTTAATGAAGTTCAAATAACTATATAATGTACTAAAGGCCTGGTGCACGAAACTTGTGCACGGGGGGGTGGGGGGGAATGGGGGGGCTCAGCCTGGCCTGCACCCTCTCTCAATCGGGGACTCCTTGGGGGATGCCCGAATCCCTGCGGGATTGGGCCTAAACTGGCAGTCGGACATCCCTCTTGCAATCCGGGTCCGCTGGCTCCTAACCACTTGCCTGCCTGCCTGATTGCCCCTAACTGCCTCTACCTGCCTGCTTCATTGCCCCTAACCACTCGCCTGCCTGTCTGATCACCCCTAACCGCCTCTGCCTAACTGCCTGATTGCCCCTGACTACCTCTGCTTCAGTCCCTTCTGTGGTGGCTTCATTCGGAAGGACATCTGGAATGATGTCTGGAAGGTAGTTAGGCTGTCCAGTCTAATTAGCATATTATGCTTTTATTATTATAGATGTGTAACAAATGGAAGTAGAAACAAACAAACCAAAAGCCCAGTAAGATTTAATGTATTAGTTTTGCCTGAACTCATAAGGTTTTTTGTTTGCTTTTTATTTTTATTGTTGAAAGGATTTCAGAACCCACTTTTCCCCCTATTGACCCCCTCCCCCCAGCTCCTGCTCCCTCCCCAGACCTTCACTGAACTATTTTCTGTGTCATATATGAACTCATAAGTTTTTTAATTTAAATTTTCACAACTTCTTGGTAAGTATATATATATTGGTACATGAAGGGAAGGCAAGTGGTTAGCTTTCTCTAACTAAATGACCAAAAGTTGAGAAACTGGACGTGTGACTTTCCTTCTAAAATCCAGAAAAACAATGCTTTCCTGAAGAGCTAGTTTAAGACAGAATCTGAGGTTCCATAACTCGGCTAAATTGTAGTTCTTCAAAGAGAACCAAAAGGAACAAGAGCTTTCCAGAAAGATGTTCAAGAAAGAGGCTGGAAATGTCAAAAATGTATAAAGGAAGAAGACTGCTCAAGGAGGTTTTTGAAAATACCCTGTGCTAAGGGGAACTCTATGACTTTTCTGTTCAAAGCAAATGTTCTGTATTCAGGTAAAGGACTCCCTATGAGTCCAAATCTCAACACACACCCACCAGGACAGTGTGTGCAAGGAGAAATACATTTTGAGGAGCCTGGGTACAGTTTGTAAGCATCATTTAAGCACAAATTTTTTTAGGCTTTACTGAGTTCCAAAGTGCTGATATCAAAAGGATATATTGAGTATCTAGAGTTGGATAAAAGGATGGTTTCCCTTCATCACTTCCCTTATCCATCACCGGATTTTTTCCCCAGAAGGAATAGAAATATTTGCATGATAGAAAGGGCTAATGAGAAAATGGAATGTTTTCTCTCCCATGGAAGCTCTGGAAAGAGAGGTTAAGGTTAGCAATATCTAAGGAGGAGGGACTAACAAATTTGTTTTGAAACAATATTTGTATACAAGTACACTGTTTATGCATTGCTTTTATTGTAGATAGAGACCTACATCTTCTTCTAACACTATCATTATGTTCACCATCACTATCAACATAACCATTTGAGGGAATTGTGGTATTGATGGAGATTATGGGAAGTACAAACCACCTACTCACATTGCCATGACCAGAGAATCCAAAAAAGTCAAATTCATGTCTAAGAGTGCATTGACATTCTCAGGGGACAGATTAATGGAAGTTCAATTCTCCAGTAATTTGGATACAGGATTCTCAGCTTCTTTCAATAGAGATGAAGAATAGCATGACATTTCATTTTGAAATTTCACTTCATTAGTGTTTTATGCATATGGAGTAATAAGAGGTAGCAATGAGATTGAATCTTTTTAATATTTATTTTAAACTAGAGGCTTGGTGCACGAATTTGTGCATGGGTGAGGTCTGGCGGGCTCGTCCAGATAGGGTTCCATTGGGCAAGGCCAACTGTTGGGTCTAATGCTGGAAGCTATAGCTTTCCCCCAGCTGGATCTAATTATACTTTAAGGATGACCAAAAGAAAAACCACAACAGAACTGTTTTGCATTTCACATGCCATGAGATGAAGTTGTTTATGTGTTGTTTGCAAACGTATATCAAGATGGATGATGGCCCTTTAATGATTTTTGCGTTCTTCCAAGGGCTCTGCCCTCAATTTCCCAATATGATCTTCATGTCTGTTTAAAAGTTTTTCTGTTTTTGAATGTGTCTACCCTTCACTGTTGCTCCTGGCAGCCTGCAGGTCCTCTTCACCGTCCCTTTTAAAGAGAGATTGAAAGCTCACCTAACCTGCAAGGCACCAGAATTTCACAAAATCCCCACCCAGCCTCTCTACATTCCTCAGCAAAGGGCTGCCATCCCCTTAGCAGTGGTTCTCAACCTTCCTAATGCTGCAACCCTTTAATACAGTTCCTCATGTTGTGGTGACCCCCAATTTCATTGCTACAAATTGAACATAATTAAAGCATAGCGATTAATCACAAAAACAATATGTAATTATATGTGTGTTTTCTGATGGTCTTAGGCAACCTCTGTGAAACAGTCGTTCAACCCCCAAAGGGGTCGCGACCCACAGGTTGAGAACCGCTGTGTTAATGCTTAGGTTGCCTTTTTGGCTAATTTGGAAGGTCTCATGGGGCTGCGGGCCGGGCCGTGGAGGGAGAATTCCACACCTTGGCTGCAGTATTAGCAGAGCCCTCTGGAGACTCTGGTTGGGAACAGACGGGACTGATAATTATTTTCTTGTGCTTTCACTAAATGTACATGCAGCAGGGAGCCAGGCAGTGATTTAGGGGTATTGGGGGCCAAGCGGGGGTGGGGTTGGCTGGGGCGAGGGGCCCTGGTCATTCCACCACTCAGTCGCTGGGCTTTTATTATATAGGAGATTTCAGATATACAAAAAAACACCCACAAAAAACAAAACACACAGCACACACACACAACACACACACACACACACACACACACATACACACACACAAAACATACTAGTATAATGACAACTCATTTAACAATCAGCCAGATTCAACAAGTTTTGCTAGACTAGCTTCATCAATAATTTTATGTTGTTATTTGATTTTTTACATATAATTTATACATGGTGAAATATGTAGATCTTAAATTGTGCAATTCCAAGAGATTTGATGAGTACATAAGCCCAGGTAATTCACTTCTAGACATTTACTACAGAGAACAAAAAATACATGTCCACAGAAAGACTTGCCCAGAATGTTTATAACCATTTTATTCATAATAGCCAAAAAGCTTTTAAAAAAAGGGTAGATCTATGTTTAAATGTAAAAATAGTTTTCCAAGTTGGGTTTAGACTATTACATCCCACTGACAACGTATGAGTGTCCTGATTTCCCTGCACGCTCATCAACACTTGATGTTGTCAATTCTATTAATAGTAGCTATTTTAGTGGGTGTGCAGTGATGTCTCACTGTGGCTTTAGTGTGCATTTTCCTGATAATTAATTTTGTTAGAAACTATTTCATGTGTTTATTAGCCTTTCCTTTGGGACGTACTCTTGAGGGGGGAGGGGATTGGAGAGATTGAGCAAAAAAGAAAAAAACAGAAAGAGAATTCATGGACATGGACAACAATGTGGTGTGTGTGCGTGGGGGGGGAGTTGGAAGAAGGCATAGAAGGAATAAGTGGTGATGTAAAAATAAAATAGAATAAATAAATTTTAAAAATAATTATTGAGTTATCCGTTCTTTACATATTGTGGATATAAGTTCATTGCCAAATATACATACTCATTTTTTATCCCAATCAATGGATGGCCTACTCATTTTCTTGATGTGTCTATCCCTGAATATTCCTGTGTCCAAACATATGTTCCATGTATAATACAAAGAAAAGTATACTCTCCATTACAGGAGTTTCAGGTTTTATTCCACTGGAAGAGCTACCTTATGAGTTTGTTTGTTTTTAAATTTTTTATACAAATTCTATTTTGCTATATATTTGAACTTCCTGAGATTGAGAAAAATATGTCAAAGTGACCTATTTTAGATTTGTCTATTTTTTTCTTTTCTCTTTTATATCTATTCATTGGGAAGATTACTGCTGTGTTTTGAGGGCAATATTTCACATTAATAATTCTTACTTATTTTAATAAACCTAGCTCATATTTTAAAGAAATTCTTATAGCTTTAATATTTGCTGTCCCTGAAATTATTAAAATATAAAGAAATAAAAACCATATCTAGAGATAATTCTTTATTTTTAAGACTTTTTATTGATTTTTAGAGAGACAGGAAGGGAGATTGAGAGAGAGAGAAACAGCGATGTGAGAGGAAACACAAACATGATTGGCTGCCTCTTACATGCCCCTACTGGGGACAGAGTGCCCAACCCAGGCAGTGAGTGGATTGACACCCAACCAACTGAGAGCCACACTGGCCAGGGCTAAATATAATTCTTAAATATTTTTCCTTGAAAGATTATTAACCTCCATATGGTTGCTAGTATACTTAAGACATTCCCTACACACTTTTTTCCAATACTGTGTTTATGGGTCACTAACACATAAAGTATATTATTTGAACCACATAATATACTTAACAGTAAATGACAAAGTTGAGTTGAATACATCTACCAGGTCTACCTTCCTATTTTATTGTACCAGGATTGCTTTTCTCATAAGTGTTCCCCAGCTAGTCTATATAGAAATCTCTAAGAAATCATTTTAGATCCCTGGCCTTATTTGGTCTATGTAATCTCTTTGGGGAATTAATTTGAATCATGTGCTTGCTATTTATTTCAGAATCTAGACCCTTCTTTATCATAATTTGGGATATTTACATAAATATTATTTTTATAGAGGAAATAATGGATGTTGGTGGCTGGCTGCAATTAGCTGCAGTTAAATTTTTCCAAAATAACTTTTAATCATATTGGATTTAATAGGATATTTCTATAGCAAAAGGAATTGCAAGTGAGTTGTTCTTTCATTTCAAACCAGCCGCTAAATGCACCTGTTACCTGATTCCTTGTCATCTGGCACAGTGGTGTTAAGAGGTTTGTCATCTGACAAAGAGAAGCTTATGTGGGTGTTAAAGGGCATGTTTTTGTAATCTTTGCAGAACTATTCTCCAAGCTGTTTTCTTATGTTCTTGGCAAATGAAGACTTTCTAGACTTCAGTATAGCAACCCATTTTTGCCCCCTATTTCTGTGTAATAAAAATGAACTTGAATTTCTGTAGTTCTGCTCACAAGCAAGTTCTTAGATAACTTGATATTCTCTACATTTTGCCTTCAGAAATGACTATAAAATCCCGGTCTTGGATTGGGAGCAGGGTCTTGAATAATTAATAGAAAGTGACACTGCAGAGCTATAACCTGTCAAACTAATCTCATTTCTACCTACTCTGTCCATCATTAAGAAGACATGTGAGATACAGAAGCAGGGATGGAAGCCAAAGCTTAATGCTGACCAGGGCAGATGGCCAACAGCAAACCTCACCTCAATGGTTCTATAATCCAAAATTCTAATGCTGATGATTCATTTCTTTAGATTAAACCAGTCCTAGACATGAAAAACTAAAATATTAATTAGTGAAAATAAGCTATTCTCAAGAATCTTCACCTCTATTTTAGAAGATTTAAAAATATTTTCTCAAGTGTTGGTTAGAAGGAGAGTATTATCCTACCTAGCTTGCTATTGACATGAGAATCAGTTTAAATTTTGAACTCACATATTTGTATTTGTATTTTATTGAACCTACTAGAGAGGCCCGGTGCACAAAAATTTGTGCACTCAGGGAGGAAGGAGGCGTCCCTCAGCCCGGCCTGTGCCCTCTCGCAGTCTGGGACCCCTCGGGAGATAACAAACTGCTGGCTTAGGCCTGCTCCCGGGTGGCAGAGGGCAGGCCCAATCCCTAGGTGCAGCCCCTGGTCGGGCTCAGAGCAGGGCTGATTGGGAGGTTGTGATGCCACCCTCAGTCATGCTCAGGGTTGGGGGGTTGGGGCACCGCCCCCTATCACACTCAAGGCAGGGTCAATGGGGAGGTTGTGGCACCACCCCCTGTGATGCACATAGCAGGGCCAATCAGGGGGTTGGGGCACTGCCCCCTCCCCCGTCACGCACAGAGCAGGGCCCATCAGGGGGTTGGGGAGCTCCCCCGTCACACACAGAGTAGGGCCAATAGGGGAGTTAGGGCACTGCCCCCTGTCACACACAGAGCAGGGCGGATCAGGGGGTTGGGGTGCCACCACTGTCACACTCAAGGCAGGGCCGATGGGGAGGTTATGGCTCTACCCCGTCACAGACAGAGCAGGGCCCGTGGAGGGGGGGGGGGTTGGGGCGCCACCCCCTGTCACACACAGAGCAGGGCCTGTGGGGGGAGGGGGGTTGGGGCACAGCACCCTGTCACACACAGAGCCGCAGGGCGATCAGGGGGTTTGGGCGCTGCCCCCTGTCACGCTGATCTGGTGCCAGGAGACCTCTCAGCTCCGCTGATCCCGGTGCTGGGAGGCATATTACCCTTTTACTATATAGGATAGAGGCCTGGGGGCCGGCTGGTTTGCCCTGAAGGGTGTCTTGGATCAGGGTGGGGGTCCCCACTGGGGTGCCTGGCCAGCCTGGATGGGGGGATGATGGCTGTTTGCAGCTGGTCACACACCCTTCAGGGTGGGGGTCCCCACTGGGGTGCCTGGCCAGTCTGGGTGAGTGACTGAGGGCCGCCTTAAGGCTGTCGATTGACTGAAGCTCCCAACCGCACCTTTTTTCTTTTTTTTTTTTTCTTCTGGGCCACCTTTAGCTCTGGCTCTAGCTCTGAGGCTTCCGCTGCTGGTTTGTTTGCCGTTCTATAATTGAAACAATGTATAACTCCAGCTCTGAGATCCCAGCCTATATTTGTTACAAAGTTTCAAACTGCCAGCTCAGAGGCTGGCAGCGCAGGCGGGGAACGTTGGAGTCCGCAGTCACTGGAGCAAGCAAGCCTCATGTTCGCTTCCAGCTGCCTGGCTGCAGGCCGCCATCTTGGCTGACAGTTAATTTGCATAAGGATACGCTGATTAGCCAATGGGAAGGGTAGCGGTCGTACGCCAATTACCATTTTTCTCTTTTATTAGTGTAGATTCCATAGTTTATTAGTAGCATTAATTTTAACTCTGAGGGATTTATTATGAATATAGATGTGATAGCTGATTTTTTGTATAAACTTGATTGGGTTAGAGGGTGCCCAGATGTTGGATTAAACATCACTCTGAGTGTGTCTGTGAGAATTTTTTGTGGTGAGATTAACATTTGAATCAATAGACTGGATACACAGATTGGCCACACCAACATGTACAACCCTCATCCACTTTCTTGAAAGCCTAAAGAGAACAAAAGTCTGAGCAAGAAAGAATGTGTGCTCTCTGCCTAATAGTCTTGAGCTAGGACATAGGCTACCTCCAGCCTTCGGGCCAAGACTGGAATTCACATGTCAGCTCTCATGGTTTGGGGGCCTTTGTACTGTAGATCTTGGTACCTCTCAGCCTCCATAATCGCATGAGTCAATTCCCTATAGGACTTATATGCAAGCATATAGGCCCAACCAATGGACACAGACAACAGGGGGGTGAGGGCATGAGTGGTGGGGATAGGGGGTAATGTGGGTATAAGGACACATATGTAATAACTTAATAAAAAAATTTTAAAAAATCTTTCTTTTTCTCTTGATTGATTGATAGCTACATAGAGAGATAAATAGACGATAGATGGATAGTCTATCTAGCTCTTATCTGCTCTGCTTCTCTGGAGAACCCTGACTACTACTCAGGGTTCTAGACTAGCCCCAAGTCTATATAACTCACAAGGGCTTGGCTGCACTACCTGTTTGTGTGTGTGATTAAATATGGGAAGGGGGATGTAGAGTTAACAGGAACTTAAATATCTTTGGGTTATTAAACATTCTATTTGATTAATATCTATGACATTAAAGAAGACAATGGACTCAGTGTAATGATACCATTTTATATCACGATCATGGGATAGTATGTTTAAGAATAAATCAAGTTGGTATTGAAGCACAGGAATTCAAGTGTACTCCCAGGCAGCCTAGGAAAGGATCTGGGGCATGCTATGCACCTGATGTGTTCACAGTAATCCTTTGATAACATGGTCTTAGCATAAAACATTATTTTAAATATATTTTATTGATTTTTTACAGAGAGGAAGGGAGAGGGATAGAAAGTTAGAAACATCGATCAGCTGCCTCCTGCACACCTCCTACTGGGTATGTGCCCGCAACTAAGATACATGCCCTTGACCGGAATTGAACCTGGGACCTTTCAGTCCGCAGGCCGACGCTGTATCCACTGAGCCAAACCAGGGAGGGCAGCATAAAACATTTTTAATGCCAAAGTCCTTGAAGATGCACTAAATTGTTCATTTGTCAATTTGCTTTTCTGTGGAGGAAAATGATATATAATACATGTTCATTATGACTATTATGGTCCACCCAAAGCATTTTCAGGTGTCTGAATGCTATTTTGGGAATAAGACACTTGCCAGTTTTCACAGAGAGTACTCACTGCTTCTCATTTCCTCCACTACCTGGTTAAAAGAAACAAAGATTTTAGCCTATATTTGGAAATAACCTGCCATGGGGATAATAAAGAAATGCTGGCTGGTGATGGCCAGCAGCTGCATATCAATGTTACCTGGACATTTCCAGGCACTGGGCAGCAGTAGGGCTGTGAAAGTCTGATAGAACAGCTCAGGTGCTGGCATAGACCTGGAATCTCAGAAGGTGCAACTATCTGCGCCCTGGGAGGGGGGACAGTGGGAACAACAAAAACTTCTGAGTCCTTGTGAAAAACAACCATATGGCATTTACTTGCCAGGAAGTCATGAATAGAAGGCTGACTTCTTTGGGTGATTGCTCTAGATTCTCTTTGGAGAGCAGTCAGCAACATATAAAAGTTTTGGAACCCATCTATAATATCTATAATAATAAGAGCATAATATGCTAATTAGACCAGACATCCTTCTGGACATCCTTCCGGACAACCTTCTGGTTGAAGCCACAGTGGTGGGGGCCAAGGCTGAAGTGGCCGCTGTGGCGGGCAGGGGCTGAGGCAGAGGATCCCAGCTGCCACTGCGGCTGCGGGGCTGAGCCCCTTGCACAAATTTCGTGCATCATGCCTCTAGTATAGAAATAATGACAGATTCCAAAGGAGCTATTCATCATGTAAATAGCTCATTTTATAGCAAGGTTTCTCAGCCTCAGCCTGGGCCCCATTAACAGTGCCGAATAGTTCTGGTTATTGGGGGCTATTCTGTGCATTATAGAGCGTTTAGTAGCATCCTTGGCCTCTATCCACTAGATGCCAATAGCACTCTGATGCCCAGTTGTAACAAAACAACAAAATTACCTGCAGACATTGCCAAACATCCACGGGTGGGGGAGGGGGGGTGGCAGGGGTAGGGGTGGAGAATTACTCCCAGTTGTGAACTGCTGTTCTATATAGAAAAGATTTCTTCCCTTGAATAGCTATGATATTAAATATTTTTCTCCCTTTTTATTACATTTATTGGGGTGACACTGGTTAATAAAATTATATAGGTTTCAGATGCACAATTCCATAGCAATCATCTGTACATTGTATTGTGTATTCACCACCCCAAGTCAAGTCTTTATCAACTCTGTTGTTACAGCATAAATGCAGCCATACCATAGATAAAATGGAAAAGAATGGGCATGGATGTATTCCAATAAGATTTGGTTTATTAATGTAAATTTTTTATTGTGGTATAATTGACATAAAACATTATATAATTTGACATTTGTGTGTGTATATATAGAGAGTGAACTGTTCACCATAATAACACATTTGTCAGCATACTAGTTACAAGATTTTTTTTAGTGATGCATATTTTTATGATTTACTATCTTAGCAACTTTCTTAAAATACAATATTATTAGCTATCTTCACCATACTGTACATTACATTCATGACATTTACTTTATAATTAAAACTTCATATCTTTTGAGTCATTTTATCTATTATTTCACCCCACCCCCTGCTTCTGGCAACCACCAGTCTGTTATTTGTATCTCTGTATCCATGAGCTTGTTTTTTTTTTGAGGGAGGGGAAAGGTTGTTTGCTTTTTTATTTTTATATTTCACATAAAAGTGAGATAACTCAGTATTTGTCTTTCTCTGTCTGACTTATTTTGCTTAGCTTAATGCCCTCAAAGTCTATCCATGTTGTTGCAAAAGTGGCTATAAAAATAAAAGGCATCCAAACTGAAAAGGAAGAAGTGAAACTGTCACTATTTGCAGATGACATATTGTACATAGAAACCCCCAAAGACGACCAAAAACTGTTAGAACAATAAATGAATTCCATAAAGTTGCAAGATAAAAAATCAGTATACAAAAACCTGCTGCATTTGTATATACTAATAATGAAATATCAGAAAGATAAATTAAGAAAACATTTCATTTAAAATTATACAGAAAACTATAAGACCTTGATTTAAAAAGCTGAAGAAGACAACAACAAATAAAAAGATATTCTGTGGTCATGGATTGGAAAAATATTATTAAGATATCCATACTACCCAAAGCAATCTCCAGAGTCAATGCAATCCCTATCAAAATTCCAATGGTATTTTTCATAGAAATAGAACAAATAATCCTAAATTTTGTATGAAATATAAAACTTCTCAAGCATTATTTTTGACAGGCGGCTATTGTTACCACATTCACAATAGAGAACAAAGAGCAGAAGGGATTAACATTAAACATAAAAGAATTGCTCTCCATTTATAAAATACTAGAGGCCAGGTGCACGAAATTTGTGCACTGGGGTGGGCAGGGGGGGTCCCTCAGCCCAGCCCCTGCACCCTCTTGCAGTTTGGGAGCCCTCGGGGGATGTTCGGCAGGGTGTGGGCCTAAGCCAGCAGTCGGACATCCTTAGCACTGCTGCACTCTCCAGCTGTGAACACATCTTCTGGCTGAGCGGCGCTCCTCCTATAGGAGTGCACTGACCACCAGGGGGCAGCTCCTGTGTTGAGTGTGTGTTCCTTGGTGGTCAGTGCACATCATAACAAAAGGTTGTTCCGCTGTTCGGTTTATTTGCATATTAGCCTTTTATTATATAGGATAGTATAGAAAGAAAGAGATTATTCATTAAGTCTCTACTTCATGACCTGCACTATGTGAAGTTCGTGTGTGCATTATTAATCTCAAATTTCGTGTAAAGATACTGGCACAGAGAATTTAGGCTACTTGAATAAGGTCACACCACTAATAAGTGACAAAATTCTGATTCAAGATCAGGTGTTCTGACCTAATTCTTATGCTGTTCTCTTCAATGCCTCATTCTGCTCTATCTTAGAGATTTCATTCTGTAGCATGAAATCATCTTTCTTTTACAAAATCTGCTGAAACTAGTCTCCTCAGTCTGGATTTCTGTGATTCAGTAGTGGAGCCATTAGGGGAGAATTTTATAGCAGATGTCAACAGTATCTATTAATGACATTTTATAGTCATATTTTTAAAGTTGCATTTTGGTATTGAGAAGGATTATTGTAGGGTAGAAGTTAAAATATGTATGTGAGATGTCCCAGCCAAGATGTCTGACTCGGTTTTTAATCAGTAATTCTCTCAACAAATATTTATTAAGAACACCCTCCCTGATCAGTATGGTGCAGTTGATTGGGCATCATCCTGTGCACCAAAAGGTTGCTAGTTCAATTCCCAGACAGGGCACATGCACAGGTTTTGGGCTCAGTCCCCAGTGGTGAGCATGCAGGAGGCAGCCCATGGATGGTTCACTTTGACATCGATGTTTCTCTCTCACCCTCTCCTTTCCTTTCTCTCTAAAATTCAATAAAAAAATCTTTTAAAAAGAACATGCAGTATACATTGCCTTGTTCTGAGTATTGAGGGCACTGTGGTGAAGAAAGAAAATGAGATCACTGTTCCCACAGATTTATATGCCAGTGCAAGAGACAGCCAAGCAAATAAACAAAATTTACAAGCCAACAAGATCATATAAAGTGGTAATCAATCCTAATAAGAATATAATGTAGAGAGACAGAGGTTATATGTGTGAGGTGATAGTGGCAGGAAACATCAAATGCTCTCTCAGGGAAGGCCTTTCGGAATATGGGACATTTGGAGGGACACTTGGATGACCAGATGAAACGAGGCAGGACAATATCCGCCAAAGGAGTTCCCAGCTAGAAGGAGCAACAAGTCCAGATGTCTTGAGCCGGGAACAACTGTGATCTTAAAATGAAGTCTGGCTGTTTGACAAGCTCCATCCATGTTTTTAATCAGCTTTCCACTGTATAATCCTGAAATACAAATGGGCAACCTAACATCATCTATTATTTGAGGAAAGATTACAACATGAAAGAAAAGTAATGGGGAGAGAGAGAGGGAGACAGAGAGAGAAAGAAACCATGACTGTGAGTAAAACAAGACTTAATTCAAGGTAAGAGAGCGGAGCATCCCTTTAAACAACAGTAACTCAAATAAGTATCTTTGGACAGACTAAAGAAGATATTGCATCTATGAATCCATTACAAGATGGCAGCTAAAGGAATAATCAGAGAAAAAGGTCCTGAAAATTACAGAACAAGAGTGTGAATGTTGGGAAGACTTCACCAGGGATGGCTATCTTTGGAGCTTGGTCTAAGGCTTGGATCCTAGGATCTTGTCTTTTAAAGTAGGTCCCAGTGTGGCTAAAGCTCTATGGGTCTGCGTCCTTTAAATGTGAAGACATGTGAACAATAGGGTGTTAAATGTTCCCTTTCCCAACCACCACCCAACATACAGCGGTGAGAGAGGGACAAGAGAACCACAGTAGTCACTTAGGTTCAAAGGAGGAAGAGAAACAGGAGACAAATAGCAGTCACTGTGTCCTAACAAAGCTGAGCTGCAGCCAGGAGCATGTTGCCAGTTCTGACAAAGAAACATCCCCGTTCCCCGGAAGTCATTACCCATGGCTTTTGGCTCCAGCCTCTGAGTCATTCTTCATTTTTGTAAGGAGTAACCTATTTCATGGCTTTCTCAGCCTGCTTCTTGTGATTTAGGGGCCCACAAACCTTTTTTTTTTTTTATCATTTTGAATGTCCTGTCACCTTTTCAGTCCAAAATGGTATAATTTCTTTAAAAACATTGTCAGCTTTCTTGTGATTCCAAATATCATTTGTTCTATTAGACAAAAGCCAGACCCATCTATCTCCTCAAAAAGGTCCCTATCCCCATTGGGTCAGGAGTCAGGTGCTATAAAACAACACCTTGGAATTTAAAGCCCTTACTTCTAGCTGAAAGTGTCTATAAGGGACCAGCTTAGTTCTTTGAGAACTTAACAAAGAATTTTGAGATCTTGACCCTAAAACCACATTTTACCTGAGAGACCCTGAATCTGATATTTCCTCTAAAGCCATTTCTTACTTTGAGAATCTTTTGCCAGGGATCCAGAAGGTTCTGACTTGGAAATGTTTCTTTTATCTGCTAGAAAACAGAACAGTTCCTATTTTAGTGTATCTTTTCTTAAATATATATATTCTTATCTTAGTAAGTGCAGCTAAAGGCAAACATTTATGCTTCTAACATTATGCTGAAAATTTCCTTAGCCAAATCTACAGTCTATTAGGTATATTGTCTCTTTTCCATGTTATTGCAGATGACAGTGTTGAAAAACTATTTGTCCTCACATTATATGGGTCACAGTTACTGCAGCCTCCATTGAAAATTTCTTCCCTGTCCTTACAGCCTTCTTTGACAGTAACCTTTAGGCCTTTTGGCCTCAGTTATGCTGTCCTTTTCCAAAGAGAATGACACATGTTTAGGTTTTTCTTACAGCAGTACTCCACTTTTAGTTTGTGTTTTGATTATGTATTGTTATCCAATAAACCATCCAAAAACTTAATGGTTTATAATGGGATACTACTCTGCCGTAAAAAGGAAGAAAATTTTACCCTTTCAACAGCTGGATGGACCTAGAGAACATTATGCTAAGTGAAATAAGCCAGTCAGAGAAAGACAAGTACCATATGATTTTACTCATATGTGGAATCTAATGAACAAACTAACTAGCAAGGAAAATAGAGACAGATTCATAGATAGAGAGCAGGCAGACACCTCTGGTAGGGGAAGGGATGTTTGTAGGGGGTGGAGGAATTGAGCAAAAAAGAAAAAAGAGAGAAAACTCATAGAAATGGATAACAGTGGGTTTATTGCAGAGGGAAGGGTAGAGGTGGAAGAGGGCATAGAGGTGATAAATGGTGATGGAAAAAATAAAATGAAATAAAATAAAAATAAAACACAATGTATTGTCTCTCATGGTTCTGCATGTTGACTAGACACAGTGGGTGGCTCTTGCTCTGGCTCCCTCAGGTGCTTACAGTCCAATGGCAGCCGACATAGCTGGGATACCCGGCATCTCCCTCTCCAGGCTGCCTCGGGGCCCCTCTTCTCCATGTGGCCTCTTCCAGCCATTTCTCCTGCAGGGTAGCTGATTCTGCATTACATGTGGCTCAGAGTTCCCAAACACACAAAAGTGGAAACTGCTGAGCCTTCTTAAAGCTTAGACTTAGACAACAAATGTCACCTTCACCACATTTATGGTTCAAGTCAGTCATAAGAGAGCTCATATCCACTGCTGTTGGCAGCTATATAAATGTGTGAATTCCTAGAGGGCTAGTTATTGGGGCACTTTTGGAGAATGGCTGCTATAAGTATTCTTCTGTAACCAGGTTATTTATTTAAGAATATATTTGTAAGAGTCGTTCATTTGGTTTCATGTGGTCGGAGTTCAGGGTCTCCATGATCCCCCATGTGTGAATATGCCATGATTTCCTGTTGAGATTATTTGGGTTGATTCTAGTGTTTGTTATAAATAATGAGGTCATAAACCTCCTGTGCCTGTCTTTTTTTAGTGCATGTGTTAACACATTTATTTTGTATATATAGCTAAGGATGGGCGTACAGAGTCTAGGATATACTCACGCTTAACATTAGGAGATAATGCCAAGCTGTTTCCCAAAATAGTATTACTTTTTAAAAAATTTCACTAGTCTGCTTGAAATGTTGCCTCCATATAAGTTACCCTGTACACAGCAGCAAGTTTATACTTTTAAATGAAAGCTTAACTATGTTTCTACTCTGCTTAAGACAATCAAATGATTCACACAACACTTAGAAGAAAGTCCATGCTTCCTACCCTTGTGTCTAAAGCCCCCCAGGATCTTGTTCTTCCTGATCTCCGCAACACAACTTCTTATCACTTTCCCCTGTCACTGGGCTGAGCTACACTGACCTTTCAATTTCATGAGGATGCCAAGCTTATACCTATGTTCTTTACTTTTATTGTTCTCTAACTCTGGAATGATGTTCCTCCTCACTTTTTATAAATGTCACTTTTTAAGTTCATGCAAGAATAATTTATTGAGCAGCTATTATGTATCAGACACTGTTGTATATTAGCATGATACATGAATGAACAAAACAGACAAAAACCACTGTATCCTGTGGCTTAAATTCTAGAAAATAAAAAAAATAAATAGATAATATATAAAGAAATTATGTCATTTCTTAGAAAATGAAAAATTCTATAGGAAATAGATAAAAAAATTAGTGCCATATGAAAAAAATTAGAGTAGGAATAGAAAAACTGACGAAAGGGGCTGTTGTAATTTTGAGTACCAAGTTCATGGTAAGCCCCTTTGAGAAAGTAACATTTGAACAAAGGCTTAAAGGAGGTTCAAGATACCTGGGAACTATCATTGTAGAGGTCAGAGACAGTACAAAGGCCCGAAGATGGAAGCCTGCTGTTCAATGGAGGCAAAGGCCAGTGTAGATAACGCAGAGTGACCTGGGGTGACTTCAGAGTTACTGGGGAGTAAGGAGTGGTCAGAAGGAGTTAAAAAGAAGACTGAAGAAATATGGGGTAAAAATTTAAAACTTTAGGAGTGTTATCTGGCTGTGATATGGAGGCAAGAGTGGAAACAAGGAGACAAGTTAGGAGGCCACTGCAGAAACACAGGAGGTGAGGTGACTCGCAGGAGGGTGGTAACAGTGAAGCTGGTGGGAATTGTCAGGAATTGTTGAATGTAGAGCCAAGATGTATGTGGTATGAGATAGAAAGAGAGGTTTATAGGCTGAGTGACCAATAAAATCCAGGTGTCATTGATTGAATTGGAAAGATTGCGATTAGAGAAGTTTTGGGGTCCAGGGGAATCAGGCTATTAATTTGGTACATTTTAAACTAAAATTTGTTAGAAATCATAGGGGAAATACTGGATAGGCAATGGGATATATTCAGGAGAAAAATCTGTGAGATAGAAATCTGGGGGCTTATCACCATATAAATGTTACTTGAAGGCATGAGGCTAGAACTCTCTATGGGAATGAGTCTAGATAGAGTAGAAAGGAAAACAAGGGTCTGACTTTGGACTCTGGCTCTGACACTTGTGTTACTTAACCTCTCTGTGCTTAAGTTTCTTTATCTGTACAATGAAGCACTAAGGTATGGGAAAGACTAAATGAGTTAATGCGGCATATATAAACAGGACATGACTAGCACCAAATAAGTGCTATATAAATATTACTTATTACTTACTAGAAGGTAAACCCCATGATATCAGAGATTTTCTTTCATTTTTGTTGATTGCTATATTCCTAGCACTTCAGATAGTTTATGGTCCATATAGTTGATATATAAATATTTGTTAAATGAATTTTTAGACCCGATTATAATAGTGGAATTCAGACAATTGGTGATATAAGGTGATGAAGAAAATAATTCCTTAATTGTATAATTATTATGTCAAAAGTCAAATCATTTGTTTCTACATGAGAATTTGAGTGGAATTCAAGACTTTCATAAGAATAGTAGGTGAGAAATTGTCGGCATTTGAATTAGAATCAAGATGGAATGGCACTTCCCATGTCTCTGTCTCTATGTAGAGCAGTGGTTCTCAACGTTGGCTGCACATTAGAATCACCTGGGAATCTTTTTAAAATCCTGATTTCTGGGCCGCATCCTCCGGAAATTCTGTTTCTTTGTTAGTAATGTTGTGGCCCCACCCCATAACAAAGAAACAGAATTTCCGGAGGATGAGGCCCAGAAATCAGGTTTTTAAAAAGATTCCCAGGTGATTCTAATGTGCAGCCAAGGTTGAGAACCACTGATGTAGAGAGTAAACATGCCTCCACAAAGGATCACAGCCATGATTTTGTTCATCTCACTTTTGCATCTGCTTTAGCAACCATCCATTTTTGGCAAATTTGTTTGATATCAGGTAGTTAATGAAGCTACACCATATTGGCTTCTAAATCTCACTCTCTGTACTTTAAAGAGCAAAATATTAAAGAGGCAAATAACTTTGAACTACACCTGGCATCACTTGAAGCAACCTGGACCTCTCATTACCCCACAGGTGAGCAAACTCAGCAGCTGGCCTTAAAGTAGTTAATGATCTGTAGAATGCATCTGGTAGCTTCCTGTGGTGCGCTGCTGTTTGGAGAAAAGATTTAAATGTTTGCCAAATAGAGTTTTGTTTCTGCACTGAAATTGGGACTTCAGTTGTGGGAATGACATCTCTGAGTGCCCCGAGTTGTAGGGAAAATACAAGCCAAAGAAGAAAGAGCCCTACACCTGAGATCTGCCATTAGGACTCTACACCTGGACCTGCCATTAGGATTTTGATCAAGTTACTCTTCCTTTCTAGAACATTAGTTCCTAGTCTATCAAATGAGGAGTGGGATAGCTCACCTATCAGGAGTTCTAGGGCTTTATGTCCAACTCTCCACTAGACATCTACACTTTCATGTCCAAGTTGATCTCAAAATATAACAATTCCCAAATCAAACTCTTTTATATTTCCTTTCTTATAGTTATAACTAAGTCCACACAGTCATATAAGCTAACAATCTAAAAATCATACACAACTGTCCTAACTTCTTCAGTCCAATCATCAAAATGTGATCATATTCCCTCCGAAATTTGTTTCCATTCTGTTATCTTCCTGCCATGGTCTAAATTTTTGTGTCTCTCCAAAGTTTACACTATGAAACTTACTGCTCATTGTGATGGTTGTAGGAGGTGGGGCCTTTGAGAGGTGCTTAGGTCAAGAAGGTGAAGCCATCCTGAATGGGATTAGTGCCCTCTTAAAAGAGACCATAGAGCCCTAGTCGGTTTGGCTCAGTGGGATAGAGCGTTACCCTGTGGACCGAAGGGTCCCAGGTTCGATTCTGGTCAAGGGTACATACCTTGCTTGCAGGCTCCTTCCCTGGTTGGGGCACATGCAGGAGGCATCCAATCGATGTGTTTCTCTAACATCCGATATTTCTCTGTCTTTCCCTCTGTCTTTTCCTCTATCTAAAAATAAATAGAAAAATATCCTCAGATGAGTATTAAAAATTTTTTTTAAAAATAAATAAAATAAAAGAGACAATAGAGAGCTATCTGGCTCCTTTTACCAGGTGAGGTCACATGGAGAAGGTGGCATCTATGAACCCTCACCAGTTATTAAATCTTCTGGTGCCTTGATCTTGGACTTCCTAGCCTCTAGATCTTCTGGAAATAAACATTTGTTGTTCAAGGCACCCAGTCTCTAGTATTCTGTAACAGGAGTGCAGACTCACTCAAGACACATTGTCTGCACTGGTACTTGTTGGTCAAGGGCAAGCCTATTTAAAAATATTTACTTTCTGTCCTGTACACATGTCAGGTGAAGGGCACAAAAGTTTTGGCACCCTGAAGCTGCCTTCTGGGGATATTGATTTTAAAATGTCTATTAGGAAATAAGACTCAGAAAGAACCTTCGGCCTTCTCCTTTTCCTGTCCAGGATATCCTATATAATAAAAGAGAAACATGCAAATTAGCCATCCCTCCGCTACACTCAAGCCATGCCCACCAGTCAATCAGAGTGATATGCAAATTAACCCGACAAAGATGGCAGTGGCCACTGAGCTATTGGCTTGGATTGCCCCTGGTGACCTATGGAGGAAGCCAACCTTCCTGCCAGCATTGGCCTCCACTGAAGGAGTGGCTGGGGGCCTGGGTTGCCGGGAACAGGGTGGGAACTACACAGCTGGGAGTGGGGCGCTGGGCCGCTGGGACTGGGGTGGGAACTACTCAGCCAGGAGTGGGGTGCTGGGCAGTTGAGAGTGGGGTGGGAACTTCCCAGGACGGGCGCCAGGCTGCAGGGAGTGGGGCGGGAACTTCTGCTGCATCACCATGGTTACATGGCAGAAGTTCCCGCCCCATAGCTGCTTGCTCATTCACTTACTCGCTCATTCATTCACTCATTCACTTACTCACTCACTCACTCACTCACTCACTCACTCAGCAAACACTCCCAGGTCCCTGGCACCAGGCCAGGCACTGGAGGTGAAACAGGATAAGACAGCGCTATGTCCTCAAGATGTTAGTAATTCAGTAGAGCGAAGCAGGCACATGAACGAGACAGTTGTACACACAGATGCACTGTACTGGGTTTGGTGAGGGCTGTAACTACCCCGACTTTGTTCTCTTGATAAAATGGGGCCTCGGGAGCCAGGCCACCTGAAGCCTGTAGGCCTGCACCTAAGCCCGGAGTGGCTGGGGTCCTGGAACATGACAGAGGGTGCAGGTCAGGCTGAGGGGCCTGCCTCCCTTCCCCCCGTGCATGAATTTCGTGCACTGGGCTACTAGTTCAGACAGAAAAACCTTCAGGAAGGAGATGTTAGGATGTTCACTCCACCTAATTTGAATTAAAAATGGTAAATAAGAGGGCTGCAGACAGGGGCCTGTTGGTTAGATACTCCCCATGTTCCATTGTTTGAGTTGCCTACCAAGAATTTTCCTGCCATGTATGTTCTGCTCTTCCTCAGCTACCTATAAATCACCCATTCTCACTTCTGAAATTTAATATCTCACCCCCTTTCTCTTTTGTCCAAATATATCATATATACCTAAAGTTGCCTCATTATCTGCATTTTTATGCTTATGTGAGTTTCCCTTGCACATGTATTACAATTTCTATTTTCTTCTGTTAATCTGTCTCTGTTAATTTGATTATTAGCCCAGCTAGAAGAACATAGAAGGTGGGAGGGAAAGCATTAATTTTTTCTAGCCTTCACATAGGCATTGCCAATTAATTATGTGCACTTTCCTGCGCAGTCTTTCTGCAGTCTCAGAATTCTCAATATATTTGGGACAGCCAATACTATGTTTTGTTATACATGCTTATGTTCAAATTATTGGGCATTACAAAACATATCTGACAAACAACTAGTGTTCAGTATGTATAAGGAATTTCTGCAGCTAACAATAGACTAAAATGCAATAGAAGTGAGTAAAAGGTTTGAAAAGACACTTCACAAAATCAGATATACAAATGATATGCATATGAAAAAGTGATTAATATCATTATTTATCAATAAAATGTAAATTAAAACCACAAATAGCTACAACTACAGGTCTATCAGAATGGCTAGAATTTGAAAGGCTGACAACCGCAAAACTAGTGAGAACATGGAGTAACGGGAATCCTCATACATTGTTTGGTGGAAGTGTTAATGGAAGGCAACCATTGTGAAAAACTCTTCAGCAGCTTTTCATAAAGCTAAAGATATGCCTACCCTATGATCCTAAAATTCCACTCCTGGGTATTTACTCAAGAGTGCTCACAGCAGTTTTATTAATACTAACCATTCACTAGACACAGCTCAGACGCTCATCAATAGGAAAATGGATAAACAAACTGTGATATATTTACTCATGCAGAGGAATATTGATGTACAATAAAAATAAATGTGCTAGGATATACACAATGGCATGGGTGATCTCAACAAACAATTATGTTGTGTGGGACAAAACTTACACAAAAGAGTATATATTGTAAAAATTTATTTATATGAAATTCTAGAATTGCCAAAACAAGTCTATGGTCAAAAGAAAATCAAAACAGTATTTGCCTCTGGGAGTGGGCATGGGAATTGATGGGGAGTGGTATGCAATGATTTTTCTGAAGTAAGGGGAATGTTTTATATCTTGATGGAGGTTAAATATGTATAGGTATTTGTCAAGAGTACATTTACAATTTGTACATTTTATTGTGCATAAATGTTACCCAAGAAGGTAAAAAGTTGTCAAATATTGAACTATGGTGAATAATATCCACGATTATATCTACAGTGAGAAAGCAAAGGATGTTTAAAATTTACTTTGAAATGAATAAAATGTTAAGTGAATTCATGGCTCAATAGATAGTTGGATGGATGGATTGTTTTGGGGGAAATTAAGGTATCCCTTTCCCCACTGAGTGCTGGGGGTGGGTCCTTACCATATCTTGAGAATAGGAATTTTCTGAGACTTGCTTGGGAGGATGAGTGATTTTTATTTGCATGGAATTACATCCTTCAGTTTCCAAAGTCCCATTTCCCCTAGCCCAGTCATCAAAGAAGTGCAGCTGGAGAGTCAGCAGAGCTAGAAGCAGAGCTAATGTCCAGAGTTTTCCTTCCATATTGCAGGCGTGTCCAGTTCAGCAGCAGGCTAGTTGCAGTCCATTAGTCCATTGTGTGTGGGGTGCACATGGTTGTGGGCCATGTGGGTGAATGCAGGGGAACCAAGAGAATGTGCCCCCTGCCATAAGAGTCCCAAAAGAGCCAAGAGCACCAAGCGAGACCAAGAGAGCCATGAGCAATCAAGAGTACAAGAGAGGGAGCTCCTTAGTTTAGAAAATTAAGTATCCCAAATTTTGTGCCCTTGCAGTGGCCATACCCACTCTGGCCAATGACCTGTTCCCGGCTGTGACTGACTGGTTAGTGCCTTTACTAGTCATCCCAACTTTACTGGGCATGCGTCTATTGTCCCTTTGTTTGACCCCTGGGGAGTTTAATATTAATCTTATTTTAGTTTGCCAGAAAAATGAGGGATTTTTCTTGCAATTAATATAGCAAGCACAGAAACCTAATTCCAGTGCAGATAAAACTATTCCTCTATTTAATCTCTTGCCCCTCCTTCATTACTTTCATAGTTGTTCTCCAGTTGTTTCAAGTGGTATCCACTTCCAGGGCAGCCGATTTGGTTGTGACAGGAATGAATTCTTAGGTTTTATCATTTGGACAAGGCACAAAAAGGACCTGTCAGCTTGTTCTCTTATCTCTTTCACTATGTCCATTTCTAATGGTGTTTCTGACCCATCCATCAAGTCACTGGAAAAGTTTGTCCAAAGGAAGAAGATAAGTGTAGAAAGAAGAGGAGGTTGTGAGGACATAGGAAAAGAAAGATAGGAGGCATTTAAAAGATAATTACATATATTTTTTATTGGGAGGCAGAAAAAATGTTGCTCTGTTAGCCTACTTCCTGATTCTCCCATAATCCTAACAATTGTTAATGTGTATTAGTTGCTGTGTGTCAGATGCTGTGCCTGCCCTGTGTACCACGAAGCTCACATACAAATCTCATCTTACCACTCTGTGATCTGGTTAGTAATACTTTATCCCTCTTAAAGATTATAATACTAAAAGCCAGAGGGATGAAGTAATAGTCCAGTTACCTAATTACTAAACAGTTCCAACCTTATTCATCTAACTCCAAAGTCTATAGTCTTGTCAATACAAGGCTACCTCCTATTTCTCATCTTCACATCACTTAGTTTCATAGGTGCTCCAGCTTTACTCACTGCCTCAGTCTAAACCCCCAAAACTGTCCTCTTATTTTCTACCATATCAAAAGAGAAGTTTTTCTCCTGGCCAAAGTGGCTCAGTGGTTGAGCATCAACCTATGAACCAGGAGGTCATGGTTTGATTCCTGGTCAGGGCACACGCCCAGTTTTGGGGCTCAATCCAGAAGTCAGAGAGAAAGAGAGAGGGTTGTGTGTGTGTGTGTGTGTGTGTGTGCGTGTGTGTGTGTGTGTGAAGTATTTTAAATATCTTGACTAGATCATTGGCTATATTTACCACACATTGTGTTCCATATTCTAACAACCAAAACTTAAAAATACATTAAATAGGTTCCAACTCTCAATACTCTAATGTCCCTATATTTAAATGATCACTTACACAGTATATTCCTGTTAGGATTTTCTTAACCTAGGACCATTGTGATACAAGTAAAGGGTGCAACTATGTCTCTGTCTAGCAGACGAAGTGCCTCTATTCCCTCTTTACCATTTCTTTCTAAATGTACTTCTGACCCATCTACTGGAGAAAATTGTTAGGGGCTGATTTCAGAAGAAATTGATCCTCATAGAAGTCAATAGGTAACAACATTATTTGGCCCTCTCAAGATCTTGCATAGTGTTTTGGGTTACCTGTATAATCTAGACATTATTGCATATCAGTACGAGATATGCAAAAGGAGGAGGTAAAGGAAAGGGGTGGATACTAACATCAGGTGAACAACTACCATGTACTAATGTTTCTTAGATACTTTATTATTGAATGCCCAATACAATCTTAAGAGGCAAACATCATTTCCCAATTTATTGAAAATATTTATTGACCATATATTATATATCAGGCACTGATCTATGTACTAGGAATAGAGCAATAAACAAGATAGATCCAGCTCTTATATTCTAGTGGGTGGGAGCATATGATAAGAAAAACACATACCGGGATAGTGTTTTTTTAGAAAGCCAATTTTAAGCTCCTGTTCATGGAGGACCTCGTCATGAGCTAATCTGGGGTCTGGATATTCTAGGTAGAGGGCAAAGGATCAAAGCTTCCTGCATTCTAGGACTGAAAGAGTATTCGGAGTATATGGAAGGAGTTGTTGAAGTCAGAGACTCATGAGAATATCATGAGGGCCTTATAGACCAGTGCTTCTCAATCTGTAAAGTACATATGAATTACCTGGGGATCTTGTTAATAACAGTTAATTGCTACAGGTCTGCACTAGGGCCTGTGATTACGCTCCCAGGTGATCTGATGTTGTAGGACTTGATAAGGAAATAACATAAAATTCCAAGTGTCACTGAAGCCACAGAAGGGTTTTAAGTGGGCAATGAAGTGATATGATTTACTTTTCAAAAAAAATGTATTCTGGGTGATGGCTTTTACTAGGGTAAGATTAAAGCATGACACCAGATTGATTAAAACATGAGAAATCACATAGAAAACTGGTGTTTACAGAAGTTCAATAATTTGCCAAGATCTTCTGTAGATGCCTAAAACACGGCCAGGCCTTATTTGACCCAGTGTGTAGTCCTTTACCCCCAGGTCATTGTCTAGCTCAGTGGTCGGCAAACTCATTAGTCAACAGAGCCAAATATCAACAGTACAACGATTGAAATTTCTTTTGAGAGCCGAATTTTTTAAGCTTAAACTATATAGGTAGGTACATTGTTATTAACTTAATTAGGGTACTCCTAAGGCTTAGGAAGAGCCACACTCAAGGGGCCAAAGAGCCGCATGTGGCTCGCAAGCCGCAGTTTGCCGACCACGGGTCTAGCTGAGAGAAAGCTTGCCTTTGACTATGCGCTCCTGCAACAGAAGCATCCTAAGGCAAAACGGATGGATTCACTGGCTTTGCCATGCTTCTAAAATTGATCTGCCGAGCGGGTACCATTCACTGGATGCTGGGATAATTGTGTTCATTCTCTGATTGTGGTCAGAACATCTTATGTACCAGACACCCTAGAGAAGAGGCCAGCTCCTTAACGTGGGAAGCTCATTCTTTTGATCTGTCTCTTGGTAGAGATGGATCATCTTCCAAGGGGCCTTTGATAGCCACGCTGTTTACTTCTCTACTGGCATTAACTGCACAGCAGGAGTGAACCTCAGACAGAGCCCCAGGGTGCATTCCAACTACCTGACAGCTGCAGCAGGTAGCAGAGACATTGCTGGAGCGAGCACGCTTGGAGCGGCTGGAACATTAGGGCAAAGAAACAGCAGCAGCTGCTTAATTGTGTGTGTGTTGTCAGAGAAAGGGGTCCCGCGTTTCTACTGCAGAAGAACCTCCCAGATGTTTCACCTCCCGAACAGTCTGCCATGCGTGCACCTTATCCAAGTTTTGCTCGTGGACTGCAACAAATCTAGCCATTTATTCCCTGAATTTATCCTCAGAAAATGCCGGCTGTTCACATGGGAAGGAATCCGATATCCTTTTCAGTGTTGCCCACATGCTACTTTCCTTTTATCCTCCTTTTTAACCTTCCCACTGATGTTTTTCCTTGCCTCAAATAACTGATGTGCGGAGAAGGACTATTATGTTTTTTTATTCCATTTTGGGTTCCTCAAAAAGTTTTTCCATCTGGTTTGACAAGCAATGCTTGACATTTATGTAGCAATCACGCTGGAAGCACTGTGCTAAGTGCTCTGCAAATATTATCTTATTTAAACTTCTTAGGAGCTCAGAAAAGAAGGCTCTCTCCCTGTCTACTCTGTAGCTCAGGAAGCTAAGATTTTAATGGAGTTCAGTAAGCCGTCCGTTCTCCTAGCTGGTGAGTGGAAGGGTGGGGATTTTAATCGAAGTCTATTACCGCTAGTGATTGTCCACCTGTGGTTCCTGGATCTGCAGCATCAGCAGCAACTAGGAACCTGTTAGAAATGCAAACAATTCAGTTCTACCCCAGACCTTCTGAGTCAGACACTCTGGGGGTGGCTATCTGTTTTAGACCCCGCCCAGGTCTGCAAGCTGAGGCCAGAGAGCCAAATCTCGCCCACGATCTCTGCTGATAGGGCCCTGAGCTAAGAATGTGTTTTTTTTGTGCTTTTAATAAGTGGTCAAAAATAAAACAAAGGAGAATATGTGACAGAAAATGCATGTAGCCAACAAAGCCTAAAATATTTACCACCTGGCCTTTTAGAGAAAACGTTTGCTGAGCCCTGACCTGGACTGTGCTTTTCAGGCGACTGTGATGGCTGGACGTGCTCCTCTCGCTTATTCCCTATAAGTAATCACTGCTTTCCCGCACTACTTCCAGTTGCTTTCTCTCCATCCTAATTTTTTTATTCCAATATTTTTAACGAAGGATAGAAACTCTTTTCTAGACGTCACTGGTCTTTTCTATTGGCGTATCTGTATGGATTTACGTTTAAAGGAGTGTTTTAGAATTTGTTCACTTTGCTTTTCAGCACTCAATTCCCTAGCAGCTTTGTTGTGATCTCTGTGTACATCAAAGCTCCCCACGTGCTTATTAATATGCTTATGGCATGTATGTATTTTTCTTATGGAAATATTTAACTCGTAGAAAGTAAATAAGTAGTTTTTGGTTATTCTGACACTTTTTCTTGGAGTACGTTTTTTAAATCTCTAAAGTAAGAATGCACTTTAAACTCTCAGGTGCCTACAGTTGTTTTGATGTGGCAGCGGTCATGCATCCTTCTCATTTCTTACAAGCATGAACTGGGCCTTAGCTATGCATACAAGGGTAGTCAGTACTCCCTTGTTGAGTTTCATTGCTATTTAAAATGTATTAAAATATTGCATGATGTTTCAGTATTAAAAGGAAAGCTTCTCTTTATTCAAAATAACACAGGGAAAGAAGAGAATGAAGCAAATACTCATTGTTGGGAGAATGACCACAGCCTCATATTTTCTTACAAAACAACCACGTGTTCTATAGGATCAAAGAAAAGAGGATATTCATGAGTATGTGAAAGTGCTGCATTCTGTTTGTGAGAAACATGCAAAAGAATTGCCTGACATACACTAGGCAACACAAAGTCAGGAGAATTTACCAAGATGCACGGAATAGAGGAAAGCAATTTCCAAGCAATAAGAGGCTTGTGTGAACAATTCATGCATCACACAAAATTTCCTTTAATGCGTTGTGCCATATTTAATTTTGCAGAGTTTTTGTCTTTCTTAGTGGCTCATAAAATAGTAGTGGGTCTAGCAATTGATGTCTTCGAAATTTTAAGAAACCGAGTCTTACAAATGGTATTGAGTGTTGCCAAGTATTATGCAATTAAAATTTAATTAAAACAACCTGAACTTTATAATATATATTTTTAAAATGCCAATATTTGGAAGCCTCTTAGCCTATGTATACAGATATCATCAAGGTTGCTCACAAATACAGGTAACATTAGGGTTGCTTAATTAATTGGACTTACCCTAGCTTAATTAGAAATTATTTTATCATTTATCTTAAATCTATCAAACTAAACTCAAATTTTTTCCCGAGGTAAAAAAAGGCCAGAGTCGTCTTGATTGAGTCTGTGTTAAACTTTTGTAGATTGCTTCTTGTTTTTATTTTACTTTATTTTTTATCTCTTTTTTAAAGAAAGACTTTTAACCATCGTTAAGCCATCTGAAGAAAAGCTTAGCTGTATTACTTTTATGAGAAACCATATGCAACCCCAGCTTCATCAGAGGAAGAAGAAAAAAGAAACAGAAAGATAATTTCCCATCATGAAAATACTGGGTTTTTTTTTACATGTCTGTGATTACTAGTACATATCTCAAATACATATAAAGGAGGTTGATTTCTACCCTCACTGTTGGCTTGTCTTTCTGAGAAGGCTTCATTGCTTCATCCTTCCATTTGACATTTTTCCCCTTGCCAATTATACTGTGTTGACCTGTGAAAACTGCTTAGCATTAGGAAAAATGAAAACCAAATTAATGGTCAAAATCTAACAACTTATTCATATTTAAATGAAATGTGCATTTAAAAAATTATACCAAATAGTTTACTGGTTTTTGCAAAAAGAACAGTAACATTGCAGCACTGGTTTTTGCAAAAAGAACAGTAACATTGCAGCATTCATATGCCCTTTATCTGAATCAATAGCAATCCAAAATTTATTTCCTATTTTACCCACCCTTCAAGTCATTATACAGAAAACTACACAGTGAACATGGAAGACCAGCTCGGTAATGACCTAATATTATATGAGTACTTCTAGGTGAGGAAAGATGCATCCCTACACTTGCAATTACAAAGACAAGTAGCACTTAGATTTTGTGAGTGGAAGATTGGCCCTGGCAAACCAGCGGCATCTCATGTTTAGCTCATTTCCCCTGAATTTCACTGACGAGAGCACCCTGCAATGTTGTCCTGATGAAATCACAACCTGCAGTACTAGGGATGCAGAAAGAAGTAGGTGAACACTCCTTGAAGCATCGGTTGAATGGAGAAAAATACAGCATTTCAATGTTAGTGTCTTCCCTATGAAAATAATAGAGAAATAACAGTCTCTCCCTGACTCAGGTAATTCACTGTCTAACAAAAGCTTTGTGAGGGAGATCACTTTCTCTACTTAGTTTCTTTAACAAAATCCTAAGATTGAAGAAAACTGTGACTTTAAAGACATGCTGCATCCTGAAATATGGGCACAAATCCACTTTAGAATTAAGAAATGCCTTGAAATAGTCTTTATATTCTTCATTGTCTGAAAGCAATAAATCAAAGATGTATCCAGTACTTTAAAAACATTATTTCAAAGTTTTCTTGATTAGCTTTTACTGAGTGAGCTGAATGATCAGCTGGTCTGTTGGATTAAGAGTACCTTCATGGCCAAGTCGTGCCTGATCATTTATATGTGTCTATGTAGTGAAAGGGCGAGATCTCAAACCTGCGGACTCGCGGCCCCCGCCCTTCCCCAAGTTCTCAGTGGAGGGGCGGGGACTGCACCCTCCATCTTGCCCTGGGTCCTCCATTTTTGGGCAGGGCCACGTGCTCGGCAAAGGCTTCTTCCCGGAAGAAGCCTCTGCTAGCCACACCCAGGATTTCTCTGGACTAACCAATGATAATCAAGGGAAGTGCACGCCATCACTATGACCACATCCTGTGTAATGAGACACCGACTCGCGCCTGGCCAATCGGCAGGGCCCACAGTCCCCTCTCCTGCCCTTACTCCACCCCTCTATAAAACTCCTGGTCCCATCAGGCCTCTCTCTCTCTGCCACTTGCTGCTGCATCAGTAAGGAGGGTAGGGGAGCTCCAGCTAGCTTGAAATAAAGGACTCTTTGCTTTTGCATTGGACTGGCTGGCTCCCTGGTGGGCTCTTGGGAATCTTGAAATCTGGGCATAACAGTAGCACCTGGCTTAACATACGTAAAATGTTGCTAAGAACACAGGAGGGCAGAAAGGATTAAAAGGAAGAAACAGAAGCAAAGAGAGAAGACAAAAGGAAAAATAGAGATGAAAGGAAAGAGGGGGAAAGGGGAAAGTTAGGAAGGAAGGAAGGGGAAGGGAGAAAGAAGAGAAAACACTAAGATGGTTTATAATGTGTTATGAAAATATTTAATATTTTGGCTGGTTTTCCAAAATACATAGTTATATCTAATAAGAGAAGCAAAATTTCAATTAAAAAGAGCTGACTTTGGCTATTTCAGTTCATTACAGATGAGAAATAGGTTTGCAGTGCTGATTTCTGGCAGAGATGATAGGGGACTATAAAATAAAGCACTCTAGGAAAAGGCAAACACATATAAGTGAGGTCATATGGTATTTGTCTTTGCCTGACTGGCGTATTTCACTTAGCCTAATACTCCCCAAACTGATGATCAAAGTAGAATCAGAGGTATGGGTACATGGAACAGACTGACAGCTGCCTTAGGGAGGGGGGTTGAGGAGCTGGATAAAAGAAGTGAAGGGATTAAGCAAAAAAACAAAACCCATAGATATACATAACACATAGACACAGACAACAGTGTGGTGATAACCAGAGATAAAGGGGGTGGGGGAGGTAGAGGTGGGCAAAGGGGGACAAATGGGGAGGGAAAGAGACTGATTTGGGCAATAGGTGCACGACAAAATGCACAGCCGTTTTGTTGAGTTGTACATTTAAACACTGTTCACTTTTGTGAACCAATGTCATCCCAATAAATTTCCCAATAAACTCAATATAAAAGAGTCCTTTATCATAACTTTTATTTTATTTTTTATTGATTTTTAGAGAGGGAGGAAGGGAAAGAAAGAGACATTGACGTGAGAGAGATACATCCATCAGTTACCTTCCACTCACATCCTGACTGGGGATTGAACTTGACACCTGGGCCCTGACCTGAAATGGAGCCTATGGCCTTCCAGGGCATGGGACGATGGTCCAACCTCCTGAGCCACACTAGCCAGGGATGGCATGACTTTTAATTGGATGTTCTAACTCTCTATTCAAATACTATGAGCATGATAAGAGGACTCCCATCTTTGATTGATAGAGTACATTAAATCCAAAGTGATACAGCAGTTGAAGCTGGGCTTATTTTTGCTCCTTGAGTAAGACATTGTACTGAGCCAGCTCAGCCAAGGGTTCGAAAGCCTGAGTGAGGGCGGCAAATGGATGAAGAAATGACAGACAAAGAGACTAAGCTGGGTCTAGGTCAGTGGTTCTCAACCTTCCTAATGCCACGACCCTTTAATACAGTTCCTCATGTTGTGGTGACCCCCAACCATAAAATTATTTTCGTTGCTACTTCATAACTGTAATTTTGCTACTGTTATGAATCATAATGTAAATATCTGATATGCATGATGTATTTTCATTGTTACAAATTGAACATAATTAAAGCATAGTGATTAATCACAAAAACAATATGTAATTATATATGTATTTTCTGATGGTCTTAGGTGACCCCTGTGAAAGGGTCATTCGACCCCCAAGCCGTCCAAGGTTGACTCACAGGTTGAGAACCGCTGGTCTAGGTGGATCTTCCTGTGCCTGGCTGAGGCCACAGAGAGAGATCCAGAGGCAAGCTGAGCCTTTATTTTATAGCCAGAGGTAAACAAGGTAGTGGTCACCATAGTTACAATGTTCTTGTGAGTTTCACTTGTTTTGGCAGCACTTGCTACATCTCCCTCATCCCATCAGCTTCCCAGATAAGATCTAGGGAGTGTCATAAGGTCAAGCCTAATTATGCTAAAAGGACTGTGCCCTCTAAGCTGGGACTTGTTTGTGGCTTTGCCAACAGGTCAGTCCGAGGTTTACCCTATAGCTGCTCCCTACAAGACATGAACATATAAGGTGTGTGTTTTTCTTTATTTGGCTTGTGGGGAACATATGGGAAGCATGGAGCAGTAGTGCTAAGATTAAAGGGATCCGGTTCTAAATGGGAGGGCTTGCTATTGGATGAGAGGCCAGCTCTCCAGGGACTGGACCCATCAATGAGGCAGAGGAGGTAGCAGGCTCCATCAGCATCCTGCACCTCTGTTAGTCTTGATAATTTAGCATTAATTGAACATAAGGACTTTAGAGGATTTGGGGAAGGTTTATTAATCATCACGGTTCTTTGAACTCTTTTGGTATGAAGTAAAATACATTAATTTAGTTATTTCTTATCTATTTCTGGAGTCAAACAAACACTGCAAGGCTAATAGTCACTTGTCATTTTAAATGTGTAGCAAATTGCATCTCATTTGGTGTGATAAGGGAAAACATGAAGAATAAAAAAGGTCATGTAAGGAGTACTGAGGAGTTTAAGAAAATATTGTGAGCACATTTTGATTTTCTTGAATAAAAAAATGCATTTTTAAAAGAATACACAGAAATGTCCTATTAAGCTGATTAAAATTTCTAGTGGAACTGTTAGGTCATCCCTCTTTCACACAATGTGAACATTGGGTAAGATGGGCCATCAGATAGTAATTCAAACATTAGACTTGCCCACTATTTGTCAATACCTAAATGGATGCTCCCATCTCTTCTCCTTATTGAAAATGCTTCAGTATATATGACACTCTTAGTACTAATCCTATCCACACAATGCATTATATTGTCAGGTATCTTTAGACATCTATAACTATATTATAAATTCCAAAATATCAGGTTATTTTTCATTTTAAATCACTGTGGTTCACAGAAATGATCATTTAAAAATCACTAACATTTACAGAGTTTATCATGTGAAATTACATACATTATCACCCCACTTTCATAATAACTCAGCAAAGAAAGTTTCTTTAGCCTCATTTTACTGACAATATATAGTTTTGGGTAAAGAGTGTGGGGTTTGTAGTGTCACAGAACTGGGTTCATATCCTAGCTCTTCTCCCTACCTATGAAATGCCTCCCTCGCTTTTCTCATGCATAAAATGGAATCACTAGTACTTATTTCCAGGATGTATTATAAGAATGTAATTAGAAATGCACTAGCATATAGTAAGTGCTCAATGTGTCTTAGCTTGTATAGTAGTGGTAAATAGAAATTCCAGGAATCAGATCTGGACCTATACAACTCCAAAATAAAAGTCACATTTTCTACTATAGTATGCTATTCACAAATATCACAGAGGGATATTTCAAATACATTCAAAGTGTGCAGTAAGTAATACATAAATTCACTATGTTTTGTGTCTAGAGTCACAGAAAATAGATTTTATATATACAGTTAGTATTTTGTTATTAGATTTTAAAAAAACATGTCTTATAGACCAAAGTATCACAGATGGCTTATCATTTGTAATATTTAATAAAACCTGGGATTGCCTTTAGCCAGGCACCTGAAGATAGTTATATTGAGTTCATTTAAGAGCAAAACTTGTCAGATAAGATTATGAAGTGATAAATTATTAAAACAGTAATAATGGAATATAGCTGTTTTTAAGGTTCATTCTTTTGCATGACATTATGTTAAGTAATCACAACTGAACCTCCGAACAAACCTCAGGAGGTAGTTCCTGCACTTCCTGAATTTGTGGGAGAGCAGAGGAGTCATGAAACAGCCCAGGAACCAGCTAAGTGGCAAAGGTCAGATTTGAGTCCAAATGAGCCTGATAACTTTTTTTTTTTTGTATTTCCAGACAACTTTTGTTCTGCTAAGGTATTTTAATATTCATCACAATGTCCCTTTAACAAGTTTAGCTAAGGAATGTTTCATAGGTTGTTAAGTCAGGGTACTGAACAAAACCTACTTCTTAACCTTTAAATCAAGAGTGAATTTACTGAGACCTTTGAATTAAGGCACAAGAAGCCATTTACGGGGAAAAATAGCCCTGGATAGAACCAGACATGAATATGTTCAGATGTCCATTCCAAACATATCCTCAGGAGGAGAAGCAATAAACTATCTATAAACTTTCAAAAGAGAACTGTCTTACCTGAGCCGCTCTGGCCTCCCCACCATCTGGGTCCTTTCCAGAAGGATGACTAAGCAACTTTCAGCCCAAGTGTGGGGCAAAGGCAATCTAAATCATCTGACTTTGCAGCTCATGCTACCTGACACCTGCGCTCCCCAGGCAATCAACCACCTGCAGTCCCATCCTTTACTACCACTGGCCACAATGCCTGTCCTTCAACTCACCACATACTGGGATAGAGTAACCGGTCACCTCATAATATTCCAAGTAAGAACTCTTTCCAGTCCTGCATGGCTGATCCTTTATGTACTATTGGATAATGTTGCCCACTCAACCTTGCCTTAAAGTTGGTCTCTCTTTCTTCACCCTCCTCTGTAATGATCAAGCACACTATTAACACTCAATATGGTTTATTACATTTTACATATGCTTATTATTACCCCCTTCATCAATTTCATTCATGGCCATTCTTTCTGCATTGTCTCCCAGCTATTCAGCTAACTGGAATGGGTATAGAGGACCACTTGCAGATTCTCAAACATTCCATGATGTTTCATAGCTCTATTTCTCTATCCTTGGTGTTTGGCTACCTAACTCTATTGTTTTTTATCTAACAGCTTTAAAAACTTAATTCCTGCATAATCCTCCTTAAGTCATTCCTGACCATTCCATATAAAATTAGACACCCCCCTCTTTATATCCTTGCTTAACCATATGCATATTTTAGTTTTGGCACTTAGAGTGCTTTATTGCTCTTATTTTTACTCACCTCTTCCATAACGAGGCTCTGAATTCATTAACTTCTCATGGACCCACTACAAACTGTACTTAGTGAAATTAAATCTCTCTCTCCTCCCTACCCCCAACCCCAGTTCTACTCTCTGATGTCATCAGTAACAGACTAATGTGTATGCTACCAGCAATTTTCTATGTATATGCATTTATATTTATAATATTTAAGTTCTTATTTTTTAAATCTTGATTGTTGAAAGTATTACATATGTCTCCCTATTTCCCCCAGTGAACCCTTCTAGCCTCCCCCCTGACCCGACCCTCCACCCCAGGCCTTCACCACCCTATTGTCTGTGTCCATGGGTTATACATATATACATGCAAGTTCTATTTGAAATAGTATACAAATTGGCCAAAAGCTTACTTTTTAATATACTTAACAGTATCATGAACATTATCCCATATCAATACATTATTTTAAATAACTCTATGATATTCTATTATGTGCATAAACCTGAACTTATTTAAACAGAGGGAATATATCTTATTTATTTTGTGAACCTTCCACTTAGTATGGTGCTTGGTATACAAAGCACACATAAAAGAAACACATGCCTTTTCCACTTCCAAAAGAGGTGGGCTTTAGCTTGAACTAAGTCATAGCAATTTGCCACTGGTTCTTTTACACTCTAGCTTCCAGCTCCTACCTTTTTCTGGAACATAGTTTTGGAGTGAATAACTATAACCTTATCTGATTAAGCATCTCTCTCTCTCTTTTTTTTTTCTTTAAGAAGAGCACCATCTGGACAAAACCAGAATGCGTGATTCAGAAACTGACCTTCAAGATGACTTGGTTCCAACCCTAGGGCCACTTCAGTGCTGTACCTCTGCAATTAGGATGAGTCAGGCAGCAGCCAGCAACAGTGGTCTGATCCACATTTGTTCTATCCAGTTTGTGGCTCTAGTCAAGGAAAGGAAGATTTGATTAGTGGTTGTCTTAGCTCATTGTTGTCATAACAGAATACCACAGACTAGGTGGCTTAAACAACAGAAATTTATTTTCTCACAGTTAGGGAGAGAGAGAGACTAAACCATATTTAATGTCTCCATGTTGGGTTAAGTGCCCCTTTTTGGTGATTCTATAGTACTCAGTGTTTACATGTTTAAAGCATTTATTTAACACTGGCAGGTGTTTTCAGTGGTTAGAGTGTCGGCCCCAGTACCGAAGAGTCTCAAGTTCTATTTCCTGTCAGGGGCATGATTGCAGGTTAGATCCCTGGCTTCTTCTGTCAGGGTGTGTATGGGAGGCAACCAATCAATGTGTCTCTCTACACATTAATGTTTTTCTCTCCCTCCCTCCCTCCCTCCTACTCTCTCTAAAAAGCAATGGAAAAAATGTCCTCAGGTGAGGATTAAACAAACAAACAAACAAATAAAGCATTTATTTAATTATTCTTTAATAATGCTTTTAATTTTTCACTCTCCTTGACTGACTCCAAGTTTCTCTGCCACAATGAGGGTACCATAATGGTTTAGTCTTGAGCAAGTCTATATTCCTGTGGTTCAGAGATTGGAAGACAATCATGTACTGAGGGTGGGAGTAAGTGGGGAATATCTCTGTCTCTGCTGTCAAATACAGTAACCATCAGTCACATTAACTATACTGGGGACCTGGCCCTTGGCGGGTCTGCTTAGGGCCTGCCTACTGGTAGTGTGTGGGTTCTTGACTTTGTGTAGGAAAAATTTCACAACATGAATCCAGGTGACTATGAAGAAATGTGTTTTAAAGCTGGAAACAGTAAAACAATAAAGGGTTTAGCATAGAAGCAGCAACAGGAGAGCCTAGGTTCAGCTGCCTTAGCTCTCTGGGAAATCAGAGAAAAGGGGTTCTTGGGAACAGGTTCAGGGGTTAGCCTGGGAGGAGCTGCTGCTGCCCATTGCTCCCCTAGTTGCAAGTCTCATGGGGTTCTTTAGGGTTTAGGAGATGCCTGCCTGTGGGGGGAGAAGTGGAGGGAGGGAATGGTGGGGGTGTTTCCAGAGGGAGAGCAGGAGATGTATCATTTATCTTGAAGCTTCTATCTCTTTCTTGTAGGCAGAAATCTCAGGGAAGGGTTTCGGCAGATTATTCATCAGTTTTCTAGGTGTGCTCCTTCAGGGTCATGGTCTCCACTGATTGGTCAGTGTCAGGGCAGGGAATCCTTAGTCATTGCAGCTGGTCCTGGTGTTGTCCACCCGGTTTTTCTACTTTTCTGGACCTAGGGCTGAAATACAAATGAGGCTCAATGTTATCTCTAGGGAGGTGACTTTCCATATTTGCTGTAAGTTGCTTTGCCGGTTTGCTCAGCTCTCTGTCTGTTTCCCTATTCCACTTGTCCTGGCTTACTGGCCTGCCTCATCACTGTTGGGCATTTGAAATGTAGTTACTGCACCTGAGGGATTGAATTTTTATTTTATTTAATTTTAATGTACTTCAACTTAAATTTAAAACTGAAGCAGTATAAAATATTTTCAATTAAACGCAATCTTATTTTCTCAGAACTCTACTTAAAATGTGAATATTTGGGATTTGCATGGAGATGTGCTGTAAGTGTAAAATACACACATGATTCTCAAATTTGGGCTAAAAATACTATTAATAATGTAATTATATTAATAATTTTATATCTATTACATGTTGGAGTGTTAATTTTTGATACATTGGATTAAATAAAATATTATTAAAATTTCACCTTTAATTTTTTAAATGTGGCTACACTACCACACACCTTTTAGACTGGCAAAAAAATGAACAAAACTTGACCATACCAAGTCCTCACAACAAAGCAAAGCAACTGCAGCGCTCATGCACTGCTGGTAGGAATGTAACAGGTGCCGCCATTTTAGGAAATAGTTGGACAATTTCTTATGAAGTTAAATATGACACTTTCCTTATTGTCCACCAATCCTGCCTCTTGGTATTTACTTAAGAAAACTGAAACCTTATGTTCACATCAAAAACAGTATGAGAATGACTATAGCGACTGTATTCATAACCACCCAACTGGAAATAATCCAAAGGTCCATCCGCAGGTGAATAACTAACTGTGATGTATACATACAATGGAATAAAAAGAAATGAACCACTGATACTCATTACAACACTCATGAATCTCAAATGCATGGTGCTCAATGAAAGTAGCCATACTCAAAAGGCTATATACCAGCAGTTCTCAACCTGTGAGTTGCGACCCCTTTGGCGGTCTAACGACCCTTGTGCAGGGGTTGCCTAAGACTATCCTGCATATCAGATATTTACATTACAATTCATAACAGTAGCAACATTACAGTTATGAAGTAGCAACAAAAATAATTTTATGGTTGGGTCACAACATGAGGAACTGTATTTAAAGGGCCAGAAGGTTGAGAACCACTGCTATATACCGTCTATATACCGTCATTGACAGCAGAAGAGACTGTTCAGAATGCCCACAACTATGCATGGAGAAAGTAGATTCAGGGTTGCCTAGGGCTGGGGTGAGAAACTGGGGGAATTGGAACGTGACTGCTAACTCATATAAGGTTTCTTTTTGGGGATAATGAAAATGTTTTATAATTGATTGTGGTGATCGTTGCACAACTCTGTAAATATACCAAAAATCATTGAATTGTACACTTTAAATTGGTGAATTGTATAATATGTCAATTAGATATCAAATAAAGCTGATAAAAACTAATTAATAAAATAGCAACTAAAATGAATTATTTCTACTGGGTGGCTAGTATAAAATTTAGCATTACAAAAGTAAAAAATAAAAAAATACATATATGGTTGCATTATTTTTCTGTTGCCTGACATTTAATTGGTGCTAGAGTGAAGGAGACTCCGAGAGAAGAGTGCAGTGGTACAACCTGACCTCTGTTTCTGACTGTCAGGGAGGCCTGGATCACACCACTTACTCGTCTTTCGTCAGTGCTCTTCCCCACACTTTAGAGAATGTGATTCCGCTAGAGCCCAGAAATGCCACATGGCATAAGCAATTGAATGGCCAATATGCCAGTTATAAAGACTTTTTTCTCCTATTTGCAAATTAGAGTTAAACCACAAAACAATCATAATATTTTCAATTAAACACAACTTTGGGCAGACTAACATTTTTAATAGTGTTACAGAATCCTTAAAATTATTAATTTCTAAAATGAAGTGATACAGTTTTTAAAATCATATTTTTAATTATTTAGACTTCAGCAGAGTTAAGAACACAAATTATATCACAAAACTGAGAAGGAAAATGAAGCCAGCTAAATAATTCCTTTAAGCCACTGTTGGATATAATAAATGTAGCCTCCATTAATTCGGAACTTTCTCTATCCTAGGTAGATGTTTCACACTCTTTAATTTAGTACTCACAGTAACCTTACAGGGAAAGATGCTAGGCTTAGAGAACTAAATATGCTCAAGGATTCATAGCTATTAGGTGGTGAAATAGGTCATTAAACACAAATCTCTCATTGCACAGGACTTGAACTCTTTATTCATTATGGGTGAAGGCCAGCCGTGGGCAAACTACGGCCCACGGGCCAGATCCGGTCCGTTTGAAATGAATAAAACTAAAAAAAAAAAGGACTGTACCCTTTTATGTAATGATGTTTACTTTGAATTTATATTAGTTCACACAAACACTCCATCCATGCTTTTGTTCCGGCCCTCTGGTCCAGTTTGAGAACCCATTGTGGCCCTCGAGTCAAAAAGTTTGCCCACCCCTGGTGTAGGCCCTAGGTGTCCTAAATGCCATAATGGAAAAACAGGTGGCCAAATGAGCTCCAAACACCTGGTAATGGAATATGATCCAGGAAATCAAATTGTCATCATGGAGGTCAGGTATGCAGGAAGAATTCAGAAGAATTCATTGAAAATGGGCCAAGATCAGATGGGCCCTGGCTGGGTGGCTCAGTAGGTTGGAGTATTGTCCCCATGCACCAAAAGATTGTGGGTTTGATTCCTGATCAGGGCACCTACCTAGGTTGCAGGCTCCATCCCAGTGAGGGCATGTACAGGAAGCTTCCTATTGATGTTTCTCTCTCTCTCCCTTTTTCTCTCTTTGGGATCTACAGAAACACATACTCAGGTGAGGATTTAAAAAAATTAATAGACTAGAGGTGCGTTCTTGAAAACCTAACCCCAAAATAAATGTCAAAAACAATTTTGCCATAAGAGATGATAGTAAAAGACTTTATGATACAATTTCTAGGCTTCTAGGCATGTTCATTGCTAAAGGAGCAACTAATGTGACTCATTCTAGACCTGATCCAACCCAGGGGAGTCATTAACACACATTAGATTCAATTACCCTCCTATTAGTTTGCTTCCTGTCACAGTTAAATCACACACACACACACACACACACAGAGTCTATGAAAGATACCTCTACTTCTTTACCCTTGATTCACTCAATATGGTTGTTACCATACCATTATACCAAAACTGTTCTCCCAATGGTTGCCAATGTCTTTCCTATTGATAAATACAATGGAGGCTTCTTCATTATCTTCCTCTTATTTAACCTCTTAACAATAGTCAACATAATTACCTAGCACTCTTTTTCTTTAATACTTTCTTCTCTTTGCTTCCCTAAAACCACAAATTCTGATAACAAATCTGTTAGCTCTCTGGCTATTCTTTCTAAGTTTATTTGGCTAGCTACTCCTCCTGCACCAAATTCTATTTATAGGGGGAACTCAAGATTTGATTTTTGCCCTTTTATTTAGCTGTACATTTGTTTTAGATTATCTTATTTATATCTTTGGCTTCAAATAACTTTTAAATGTTAATGATGTCTGGCTAGTGTGGCTCAATTGTTGATCATTGACCTATGAACCAGAAGGTCATGGTTTGATTCCTGGTCAGGACACATGCCCAGGTTTTGGGCTTGATCTTCAGTAAGGGGTATGCAGGAAGCAATGGATCAATGATTCTCATCATTGATGTTTCTCTCTTTCTCTCCCTCTCTCTTCCTCTCTGAAATCAATAAAAATATATTTTAAAAAATGAAATGCTAATGATGTCTATATTTTGTCCTGTGGCTTAGACCTCACTCTAAGCTCTTAACCCATTATACCAATTAGCTCACCTGCATCTCAATCTACAGACATCCTTCAAAGTCCTTATGTCTTAGCTTGGGCTGCTATAACAAAATACACAGAAATTTATTTCTCAAACTTTGGGAGGCTAGAAGTCTAAGATCAAGGTTCAGACAATTTGGTTTCTAATGAAGTCTCTTCCTGGCTTGCAGATGCCACCTACTTATTGTGTCCTCACATAGCAAAGAGAGAGAATTTTGGTCTCTCTTCCGAGGGATAAAGAGTAGAAACATTGATGAGAGAGAAATATCAATCAGCTGACTCCTGCACACCCCCTACTGGGGATGTGCCCGCAACCAAGGTACATGCCCTTGACCGGAATCGAACCTGGGACCCTTCAGTCTGCAGGCTGACACTCTATCCACTAAGCCAAACTGGTTAGGGCTCTCTTCCTCTTCTTATAAGGGATCTAGTCCTGTCGTATTAGACTCCTCCCTTATAGCCTCATTTAACTTTTATTACATCCTCACAAGGCCTTATCTCCAAATACAGTCATAGGGGGTTAGAGCTTTGACATATGAATTTGGGAAACACAATTCAGTTCATAGCACCCTATCCCTTCAATCTTTCCCCCCTCAACAAATGACACTACAATGCACCCAACTACTTAAACCCAAGTCCTGGTGTTCTCCTGTTAGACTCAGAAACAATAGAACTTGATGAAAGATTGGATACATCTTGGGATGCATTGAGTCAATCCACTTCCCTTATTTCCATTGCCTTCACTGCAATTTAAAGCCACTTTAGTGCACTTTCACTCTTGATCCTGCCTATTCCATTCCATCATTATTTTTAACATAAATGAGGTCTTCATCCCTGGCTCAGAATACATGAATTATTTTCAAGCTCCAAATTGTTAACTTGCACCTCAAACTTTCAGCTTCTGCATATTAAAGCCAAGAAAATATGTCATATAAGAAAAGGTTAATCTAATTTTTAAATTACATTGTTGTCTTGTCTTCCTCTCCCTTGAATTCATTAGGAAAAGTGGCTTGACTTCCTGGAAATGGATCAAATATTCCTTTTGTAAATCTCTAGCTGCAAGCAACAGGTCAGAATATGTAATGTTTGCAAAAACTAACTTTAAAGTGATAAAAAACCTAACATTTTCTTATTTCAATAAGAGAAAATTAATCCAATATTTTAAATTTGATTTAAAAACACACACACACAAAGTAGCCCTGACCAGTTTGGCTCAGTGGATAGAGCATTGGCCTGCAGACTAAAAGGTCCCAGGTTCGATTCCGGTCAAGGACATGTATCTTGGTTGCGGGCACATCCCCAGTGTGGGGTGTGCAGGAGGCAGCTGATCAATGTTTCTCTCTCATCAATGTTTCTAACTCTTTATCCCTCTCTTTTCCTCTCTGTAAAAAATCAATAAAAATATATTTAAAAAACAAACAAACCCCCCCCCACAAACTAAAAGGTATCAGTGGTATTGAGAAACAGGACAACCAAACATTGATTAAGATTTCCATTACTTCATTGACTCTTAAATATATTTTGAAAAGTTGAGTAAGACCTACTAGTAAAGGTATCATGCTTTGGAAATCTTGGAATTTTCTGGCAAAATCCAAATGCATTCTTGTTGTTATTAGTGTAATATATAAGCAACTCTTCACTGTAGACTTGGGGGAAGAGTGTCAAACAGAAACATTGTAAAAACATACAAACTTTATTATGGGAATGGAAATAATTCAACCTCAGAGGCTTTTTGAGTAAAGATACATCATCCAGTTTTTAAAAATACATTTGGTCAATGGGGGGAAAAAAGGAAACATATGTAGTACTATTTGTAATACCTTAAACCAGTGGTCGGCAAACTCATTAGTCAACAGAGCCAAATATCAACAGGACAACGATTGAAATTTCTTTTGAGAGCCAAATTTTTAAAACTTAAACTATATAGGTAGGTACATTGTTATTAACTTAACTAGGGTACTCCTAAGCTGGCCTTTGCTAAAAACGTCCTCAATCTGATTGAGGTACGTTCACTGAGGTCAACCCCTTCCAACTCTCCCATCCACACTCGTCTTGTATACTTGTTTCGTCTATCTCCTTTCGTTCATCCTCTCTATATGTCCAAACCATCAACATACCTTTCTCAATCCTCGACACTACATCTTCTTTCACTCCAAAATGTTCCCTAAAATTAACTTAATAAACTTTACTTAAAGTTTTAAGTCAACTTTGCACTGTATGTGCATGCCCGAACTTGGTATTTTGTGGGAGAGCCACATTCAAGGGGCCAAAGAGCCACATGTGTCTTGCGAGCCACAGTTTACCGACCACTGCCTTAAACAATAAAATAAAATAAAATACATTTCCATTGCAGGAGACTTGAAAACTCCTACTGTGGCTTCAATATTGTTATTTGAAAACTAGTGGCCTGGTGCAAAGATTCATGCACATTGAAAGGAAATTAATTAGAAGAAATATTTTAATATCGCTATTTGCCCTTTCTCTATAATAGAAGTATCAACCAAATTCATAATCGACAATGACAGATTGAAACACACGTGTGCAATTGGTGCCAGCGAGAGCTTTATATGTATCGTGCATGCGTGAGTCAAATTAGCCTTTTATATATAGAGAATAAACTTGCTTAATTAGACCCACTTTCTGATTTAGCTAAACTTTTTCCAGCCCAGTGAAGCACCCCAACTTCTTTCAGGTAATTGTCAGCAACACAGCAGTAAATATCAACACAAAGCTGATTATTATTGTAGATCCTGCAGGGAGAGCAAAGGGTAAAATATTTAACTGTAGCAATGTTTGACTATATTCTGTGCAGTGAGAAAACCTGAAGTCATCTTCAAGTTCTACCACTTCTTATTTCTTTTCAGTTGGGTCAAGTTCCTAAACTTTCTAAATCTCCATTTTCCGGCTAATGAAAAGAAAATAGGATTCCACCGAGTCTCCTATCTACCTACTCCAGGACTTCTGTGAGCATCAAATGAGATGAGGCATGTGAAAACATTTCACAAACATTTGGTTAAACTGTAAAATGTTTGCATCTGGCTATAAAGCAAGTCAGGCTCCTGGGCTGAAGAAACTCCAAGGAGGCTAGTTGCTAGGGAGAGGAAACCGGGCGTTGCTATGTGACATCATTACCGAGCACCCACAGTGACTGTTTCTGGACTGGGCTGAATTAGGCTGGGCTGTGGACCGCTTTTTGTGCCATGGGGTCCTGGTAGCATTGGCTGTGACTTGGTGAAGTGTCCTCCCGGGGTGGTGGCAGGGCCTGTGTCCCATTTGGGGGAAGCCAAGGGTTGGTTTTGTGGCGCCAGGTCTATGGTGACGTTTATTTTTAAATGGCCAGTAAGCATCATGGCAGCTCCTGCATTGAGCATCTGCCCCCTAGTGGTCAGTGCGCATCATAGCTACTGGTTGGATGGACAGACAAACACTTAGCCTTTTATATATATAGATTGTTTATCTATTTTCTATTGACCTGAAAGGTAAGGAAAGAAGAGGCAGCATTTTGGACATTTATTATACACAACCACCAGATATAATAATTATAATTAACTTGCGTATACTCTTTATTTTAGGAGCACCCACTCAGGCCACTACTTTTTCTAGAATGTACCCCAATCATAGCCCCTTTTGTAGAAAGTGACTCCTCACCACTAGCTGTCTTGGCTAGGGTTGAATGCAAACATAAGGATCAGTATATAGACTGGTTGAACTAATAGCTTTTTCTTAGGAGAAGTTGCTCTTGGAGACACTGGAGTTATTGTTTAGATAATAGTGGACAATTGAATTGAAATATCAGGGCAAATAGACAAATGTGAAGCTAAATAAGAGAAAAAAGTAAGAAGTAAAGAGGAGGAAGAAACTCCTGCTTTAGAAACACAGAGCATATTTGTGTAACAGCAGACTTTTTTTTTTAAATCCTCACCAGAGGATAATTTTCCCATTGATTTCTAGAGAGAATAGGAGGGAAGGTGAAGGGAGAGTGAGACAGAGAGAAACATAAACATAGAGAGACACATAGATTGGTTGCCTTCCGTACACGCCCCCCCCCACCCCCCCCCCCCCCCCCCCCGCCCGCACTGGGGTTGGGGATCCTGCAATGGAGGTACATGCCCTTGACCAGGAATGGAACCTGTGAACCTTCGATCCACAGGCTGGAACTCTAACCACTGAGCAACAGGCTAGGACACAACACACTTTTTTGTTCTATTGTCTGTCCCCATTGTGGCTTGACTCTCATTTCTAATCCTTAAATGCCTATGAGGTTGCCTACCTTAGCCTAAAACTAACTTCCCCTTAACTCAAGTGGGTTTAAATGGGGTTTTGTTCCTCATAACTAGATCCTATGCCGATATCCTATCTAATAATGGACAAAGATGGTAATTGACCATACCTTTGCTATGCCTCCCATTGGCTAATCAGCGTGATATGCAAATTAACCCAACCAAGATGGCGGCCGGCAGCCACGCAGCTGAAGGGAGCAGGAGGCTTGCTTGCTCCAGTGATGGAGGAAGCCAAGGTTCCCCGCCTGCTGCGGCCCGGCTCTGAGCTCCGAAAGCAACAAAGTTTCAATTATAGAAGCTAAAAAAACCCCAGATACCTGCTTTCAGCAGGCCGTGGCCACAGAGCTGGAGCGAGTAGGAGCCGGCTCTCAGCTCCAGTGACAGCAACAAAGCTTCAATTATAGAAGGTAAATAAATCCCAGAATAAAAAAAAAAAAAAGAAAAAAAGGAGAGGCTGGGAGCTTCAGTCACCGGCCAGCCTGAAAATGGCCCTCAGCCCCTCACCCAGACTGGCCAGGCACCCCAGTGGGGGCCCCCACCCTAAAGGGGGTGTGACTAGCTGCAAGCAGCCATCAGCCCCTCACCCAGGCTGTCCAGGCACCCAAGTGGGACCCCCAACCTGATCCGAGACACCCTTCAGGGCAAACCAGCTGGCCCCCACCCATGCACCAGGCCTCTATCCTATATAGTAAAAGGGTAATATGCAAACTGACCCTAACAGCAGAAAGACTGGGAATGACTGGTCACTATGACACACACTGACTACCAGGGGGCAGACGCTCAATGCAGGAGCCGCCCTCTTGTGGTCAGGCGCTCCCACATGGGGGAGCTCTGCTTAGCCACAAGCCAGGCTGATGGCTGCCAGCACAGCGGTGGTGGCGGGAGCCTCTCCTGCCTCCTCAGCAGCGCTAAGGATGTTCGACTGCAGCTTAGGTCTGCTCCCTGCTGGCAAGTGGACATCCCCTGAGGGCTGCTGGGCTGCCAGAGCGATGTCTGATTGCCAGCTTAAGCCCAATCCCCCTGGGAGCGGGCCTAAGCCAGCAGGTGGTCATCCCCTGAGGGGTCCCAGACTGTGAGAGGGCATAGGCTGGGCTGAGGGACCCCCCCCCCCCCAGTGCACAAATTTTTGTGCACCGGGCCTCTAATATCCTATATAAAAAAAGCCTAATATGCTAAGTGTCCAGTTGTCCAGTCGGCCATTCAACCAATCAAAGCTAATATGCTAATGATATGCTAAGGCCATTCAACCGCTCGCTATGACATGCAGTGACCACCAGGGGGCAGGCAGTTGATCGGTCGACCAGTCACTATATCATGCATTGAGCACCAGGGGGCAGATGCTCTGACCACTAGGTTAACTTGCTGCTGGGGTGTGGCCCATCAGGATTGAGTGAGATGGGCCAGACACGCCCTGGAGCCCTCCTGCGGTGCCTCCCCAGCTGGCAAATCTCCTTTGTCCCTCCCTGGCCCTTATCGTGCACCTGTGGGGTCCCTCAGCCTGGCCTGCATCCTTTGGCAATCGGGCTGAGGGATGCCCCCTCCCTCCGAGTGCATGAGTTTTGTGCACTGGACCTCTAGTTATTTTATAAAATGTTCTATGGCTGAAGTTAACTACCTTTCCCCTTCTCAAGTCAGTTTGTATGTGCACACACAACTTGAATATGTATAAATGGACTCTTGGCTCCTTAGTCAGCAGCAACCCTTCTACCAGCCAGTCCTTACACTTTTAAATTGACAATGACCATCAAAGAGAAGTTCCCAGGGTCAAGCATACTCTCGTCCTGTTTCTCCATTGCAGATTCTCCATTGCAGGTACAAAGTTCTAGCAGCATCCTCCAGAAACAGCCAGGAGGGAGTCATTGCATCTGGGGCCTTCAGGTTCTGAATGCCAGTTCTCTAGCTGTGTAGGTAGGGCCTTTGAAGCTCCATCCTAAAATGGCAGTGCTCTAAATAACACAGTTAAAACACACTGAGATGAATCCCCAACAGTCTGCACAAAAAAATCTCCTGCTGACGTCAATGGGAGCTTATCCTGAGGGCCTAAGAATTAGGTGAGTATTAATAAATGTTGCTGAGTTATTTCAATCTGATCTGAAAACTTTAGCTTTTTCCTTCTCGAGAGTGGGCTGGAAAAGAGGAGGATGTGACTATGTGAGAACACTTTGATGTTCCCAGTGTTTTACTTGGAGATTTTATTTAGGAAGTTCAAGTTAGAAGAAACTTAACACAGGTTTTTATTCCTCTGTATGCTCTGACTCTCATCTCTCTTTCTAACCCCTTTCTAGAATTCTTGCACTTCTCCTGAATGATTTCAGTTTTCACTGATTATCAGAAAAACTTCTGAAAATGGCATTTTGATTTAAGAGCAGGTGGCATTGCAGATATTATATATTGAATCATTAAGTCTGAGGGTCTTGCTGTACTTGGCCTTTTTTCATTGTTTCTCTTAAGAAATCAGCTTGTTTTTGGCAGGGTGAGTGTAAGCACTCAAAGTGATTAATTTAAGTAGAACCATTAAATTAGGCAAAACCTTTTAGACGTGGAAAAAAGCAAAAAGCAAATGCTATTACTTTGGAAATGCATAATGTTTTTACAAACCGTACACATATGAATAGACCATTCTTCATTTACTCATTTGGAAATTCTTTTTGCAGAGACTAAAGTTCATCGAAAAGAGATATTTTTTCTAATGTTTCAGGTGTTTAACATTAGAAAGCATGCTAAAAATAGACATATACTAATTATTTATTGTCCAAATTAGGACACTTTGGAAATGAAAGGATACTATTAAAAATTACACTGGGACAACAGGTCTCAACCAATAAGTCTCAAAAATGAGGTCCCAGTTGGCACCATTTTCTCCTAAAAGTTCAAAATCTTTGAAAATAGTTTCCCTCTAGTTTTCTAAAGAGAATAATAAAAATATCCTCTACTCTAGTTCACACAACTGAGTTTAATAAAATATTCCTTCATATAAACAAATTGAAATTCAATGATTTTTATCTTTGAAATTAGTTTTGATTCTGTTTCATTTTTTTCTACAAGTTACCCAGCCTTCCTTATTATTATGGTATTTAATTATTTTTTATCATGAAATATGATAGAAACATAGAAATGTACATAAAAGAAAAATTTATTGAAATTATTATGAAGAGTACCATCTCACACCTGTCAGAATGGCCATCATCAACAAATCAACAAACGACAAGTGCTGGAGAGGATGTGGAGAAAAAGGAACACTTGTGCACTGCTGGTGGGAATGCAGACTGGTGCAGCCACTATGGAAGGCAGTATGGAGGTTCCTCAAAAAATTGGAAATGGAACTCCCATTTGACCCTGTGATCCCACTACTAGGAATATATCCCAAGAAACCAGAAACACCTATCAGAAAGGATATATGCACCCAGATGTTCATAGCAGCACAATTCACCATAGCTAAGATCTGGAAACAGCCTAAGTGCCCATCAGTAGATGAATGGATTAGAAAACTGTGGTACATCTACACGATGGAATACTATGCTTCTGTTAAAAAGAAGGAACTCCTACCATTTGCAACATCATGGATGGAACTGGAGAGCATTATGCTAAGTGAAACAAGCCAGTCAATGAAGGAAAAATACCACATGATCTCACTCATTCATGGATAATAAAGACCATTACAAACTTTTGAACAATAATAGATACAGAGGCAGAGCTGCCTCAAACTGATTGTCAAACTGCAGTGGGAAGGCCAGAGAGAGTTGGGGGGCAGGAGGGAGGGGAGTAAGAGATCAACCGAAGGACTTGTATGCATGCATATAAGCATAACTAATGGACATAAGACACTGGGGGGTAAGGGAGGGTAGGGGTTTGTCAAGGGCGGGGGGGGGGGGGAAAGGATACTTATGTAATACCCTTTGTAATACTTTAAGAGGATAATAAAAAAAAAAAAAAAATGAAAAAAAAAAAAAAAAAAAAAAAAAAAAAAAAAAAAGAAATTATTATGAAGAAAAAACAGATATAACAATCTTCCTGGTAAAGACATGAATTACTGTCATTATCCTAAAACCCCCCACAAGCATTTCCCAATAAAAATGCTTTGTTACCCACAAAGGAAACCAGTAAGAAAATCACTTATTTGATTTTTTTAAAGATTGAATCCTGAAGTATGAATCCTAAACCGTAGTATTTTAGTCTTGTCAATATTATTTTAAACTTATATAAATGAAGTCATATTGCATGTTTTTTGTTTGTATGAATCTGATTTCTTCTGTTCATTATTGCATTTTAAAGAATTATCCATATTGTTGTGTGTAGCTGTACTTGTTCATTGGTATTGTGGTGTGTTATATCATTGTCTGAACATGCCACAAATTGATTTTTCATTCTATTGTTGGTAGATATTGGGTTGCGTTTAGATTTTGGTCATCTATATTAATAAAAGGGTAATATGTTAATTAGACCGGGTCAACCAGACATCTTCTGGATGTCCTACTTCCTTCTAGACAAAGCCATGGTGGCGGGGGCCAAGGCAGAGGAAGTTAGGGGTAATCAGGCTGGCAGGGGAGCAGTTAGGGGGTGACCAGGCTGGCAGGTGAACAGTTAGGGAGCAGCCAGGCCAGCAGGTGAGCACTTAGGGGGCAACCAGGCTGGCAGGGGACCAGTTAGGGGGCAATCAGGCTGGCAGGAGACCAGTTAGGGGGTGACCAGGCCAGCAGGGGACAAGTTAGGGGGCGATCAGGCCTGCAAGCAGAGGGGTTAAGGGCGATCAGGCAGGCAGGTGAGCAGTTAGGAGCCAGCAGTCCTGGATTGTGAGTTGGACATCCCCCGAGGGGTCCTGGATTGGAGAGGATGCAGGCCAGGCTGAGGAACCCTCCCCCCCCCCCCCCCCCCCGCCGCATGAATTTCATGCACCAGACCTGTAGTTAAAAATAATATAGCCAAGAAACATTCTTATACATATCTCCTAATACATAAAACTATGAAATTTTGGTAAAAGCCATGCTGAGGAAATAAATAGTTGGATAGTGTATACATAACTCTACTTTTAGCAGTTAATACTAAACAGTTTTCCAAAGTGATTCCATCCAATACTTCCCCACACTTGTATTATCAGCACCACCTAGGAACTTGTTAGAAATACAAATTTTCAGGCCCCTTTGTAGACCAGCTGAGTCAGAAACGGAAAGTGGGGCCCAGCAATTTTTGTTGTGACTAATCCTCTATGCCCATGGTCGGCAAACTGCGGCTTGAGAGCCACATGCGGCTCTTTGGCCCCTTGAGTGTGGCTCTTCCTAAGCCTTAGGACAGTGGTCGGCAAACTTGCGGCTCGGCAAACCACGGCTCACGAGCCACATGCGGCTCTTTGGCCCCTTGAGTGTGGTGGTATTTTATGGAAGACCCACACTCAAGGGGCCAAAGAGCCGCATGTGGCTCGCGAGCCGTGGTTTGCCGACCACGGCCTTAGGAGTACCCTAATTAAGTTAATAACAATGTACCTACCTATATAGTTTAAGTTTAAAAAATGTGGCTCTCAAAAGAAACTTCAATTGTTGTACTGTTGATATTTGGCTCTGTTGATTAATGAGTTTGCCGACCACTGCTCTATGCTATTCTGTTTCTTTGCTATGGGGTGGGGCCACAACATTAGTAACAAAGAAACGGAATTTCTGGAGGATGAGGCCCAGAAATCAGGATTTTAAAAAGATTCCCAGGTGATTTAATGTGCAGCCAAGGTTGAGAACCACTGCTCTAGAGTTAGAGTCCTAGAGTTATTTCTTATTTCATACTGAATTATCTAAAGTGAATCTCTAATTGGCAGAATAGAATTTCAGGTGGAATAAAAAACTGAAAGAATGATTTGGAGTGGAAAGAGCTATTCTGCAGTTCTTAAATCTCATAAAGCATAGTCCATTTGAGAATGTGATAACCTCCTTTTTTATTTTTAGTGTCCACTTCTAATTTATTTTTTAATCTATTGGAGATTATTTTATCTCTCAGTCATCCATTTCCCACTGAAAGACGTCCTTATTTCCCTTTAAAATGGAATTTAATGGAACATTTTTATAATGTTGTAAAGTACCTTGGGCATCTTAGAAAGAATCATGTAAATTCAGTCTATTTCAAGAAGATACAAGGGTACCAACCTTCTACCACATCAACCCAAAGAAATTACTTTTTAAAAAATTAGAAGTAAAATTAACCAGACCAATTTTTTAGAAAAGCCAAAAATTTGTTTAGCATTTGACCTATTATTTAAGGTGGCTCCTAAATTCAAAATAATGTATCCTATTTATGACTACTCCATGATCCATATTGTGCCGAGCCAGCACAGCCATGGGTGAACCTGAGAGGGGCGATTAAGGATTTAGAAAAGACAGACAAGAGAAGAAAGCTGGGTGCTAGGTGGGACGCTGCCCTCTCTGATGGAGAGACAATGCCACAGCCTGTAAGCCAAGTCTTTATTTTATAGCCAGATTCCAGGAGGCAAAGTAAGGGTGTGGTTACAACGTTCTCGCGGGTTTCGAATCTACTCAATTACATGCACCTGATCAAGCTTTGTTTACTTGCTGCACCTCCTGCAGCCCATATCACTTAGCCATGTGGGGCTACAGGTCCGGACCATAAGATCAAGCTTACAACTATAGCCTTTGGCTATAATGGTGCTGGGACTTGCATGTGGCTTTGCCACGAGAGGATCATGCCCTCTCATTAGTCCCAGGCTTGAACCTGTCCAAATGCTGTAGCTGCTCTCCACACCATATAATGCTTGAAGCTATTATAGAGAGTTCTGTTTTCAACATGTTTAACCCAACAACCTTCATGAGTTCTGTTAGTAGGCAGTAATTTTACAGTGTAGCAAACAGTGAAAAATGTATTCAATAATTTTTAAAAGGCTTTTTTTTTTCTGGCACCATAATGTAATCAGCACTTAATCACAGAATAGAGCATTCAAGATTCTCAGCCAAAATCATGTTTTTCATAGTTCTGGTGTGATCTGTCAGTGAGGACTGACCTACAGAAGTAGTATCACATTCTTCTCTTTGATTCCTGCTTCAAAGCTTTGGCAAGGGCCAGATTTCTTCTTGTTGTTGATACAAAATGTAGGAACACAACCAAATATTAGCAAATTGAATATAACAAACAATTATATACTCTGATTAAGTGGGATTTCTCCCAAGTATGCAAGGCTGGTTCAACACCAAATATCAATTAATGTAATCAATCACATCAACAGACTAAAAAAGGAGAAATCACATAACATCAATAGATACAGAAAAGCATTTGACAAGATCCAATATCCATTCATAATAAAAACTCTGATACAATAGGAATAGAGAGGAACCTACTCATCTTGATAAAGAACATCTATTTAAAAAAGCCTTACAGTTATTATCTATATATATAAAAGCCTAAAGGATGGAATGACCAAAGGACCAGTTGACCAGTCGCTATGATGCGCACAAATCACCAGGAGACAGACACTCAATGCATAAAATCAGGCTCCCTCCTGTCCGGATCGGGCCTGTGGGATTGGGCTAAAACTAGGTATCCAACGTCTCCCGAGGGGTCCCGGATTTCGAGAGGGTGCAGGCCAGGCCGAGGGACCCCACCAGTGCATGAATCCATGCACCAGGCATCTAGTACTCAATAAATTACTATTGCCCTGGCCAGTGTTGCTCAGTAGTAAGAGCGTCAGCCCAAGTTCCAAAGGGTCATGGGCTTGATTCCTGATCAAGAGCATGTACCTGGGTTGCAGGTTCAATCCCCAGGCAAGTGGGGGAGGCAACCAATCAATGTGTTTCTCTCACACCCATGTTTCTCTCTCTTTCTCCCTTTTTCTCTCTTCCTCCCTCCCTTCCTCTCCCTCCTTCCCTTCTTCTATCTTAAAAATGAATGGAAAAAATATCATCAGGTGAGGATTAACAAAATAAAAATAAAAACATAAATAAATAAACCAATCACTATTATTTTACCCTACTTTTATGATACATGAAATTATGCTATATATTTATTTGTCCAGTTTTCACAATAAAATGCAAGCTTCATGATAACAGGGACTTTGTCTTGCTCACCACTGTGTCATCGATCCTTAACACAGGGAGGAAGGAAGGCTCTCAATTAAAACTAACAAGCAAACAAACAAAACCACAAAAACGGACCACTCGAGAGTCTCTAGAGAGCAAGCAGGGGGGGGGCGAATTCAGCTCCTCAGTGGCCAGGCTGGGCAGGGGCGCTCCAGGGTCTGGCCGTCTGGATGACGCTGAAACAGGACGGAGAGCTCAGGAGAAGGAACGTGAGGGGAGACAGAAAACAGGTGGCTTTCCTGTCCCGAAAGCTGGAACTCAGTTTTCATTTCCTTTTGACATTGATGTGTCTACATTAGGGCACCCACTGGGCAGAGCCTGAGATCCTGAATATCCTACTGAGGGATTTGGAGGTTTTTTTAATTCTCCCTCTGAGCTCCGATCACCATGGATACTCATTATCACATGCTAACTGTCTAGGTTGGTGATGGAGCTACAATTCAAATCTGAACAGGGAGGGTATTCCCTTGGGAGGTCTATTTTGGCCCCCATTTGAAATAGTCAATCGTTTCTCTCCTCAAGATAGCGCATGTCCTGAGGGCCACTTTCCAGTTAAATAAAGCCCAAATCCCAAATCCTCTTGCTTTTTATTTCCAGCCTTGCCAGCCCCACACTGCCCTCAGATCCTGGGACTACCTCAAGCAGCTGCGCAGCTCCCGGGGAGGAAGACTCTTGCTCTCTCGCCGGCTAAGCTTGAGGGCAAAGTTTTGATTTCTTTGACAGCTTGGGTTTATTTTTAGAGATATTGGGATGACTCACCTCTCCTGACATTTGTTTCTATAAAAACTAACTTTAAAATGTCACACTTCCAACTCTGTACAAAGAGCGAGAGAAAAGCTGCAAAGGCAATCGAATCCGAAGAGGACTCTACTTGAGGGCTCCTTTCATCCCGCCTTGTCTGTCCTCCCTCCTTTTCCCTCCAAGATTGATATGCCCTCTCTGACCACCCCCCACAGAGCCACAGCCTGCAGATGTCTGTGTGCCTGAGTGACCTGGTGACAGACACTGGGGGCAGGAGGCCAGTCACCTGCCCAAATAAAATGCACTGCTTGCATGGCCGCATCTGCACGTGAATTACCGCTTACAATATTATGAACAGTTAAAGTATGCACGTGGTTCATAGGATACCAAAGAGATATTAAAAATAATTGTTGGAAGAATGTACTACAACACAGAACGTGTTTATGATATAATATTCAGTACATTGCCCTTCCCTTTTATTTTATTTCATTTTCTCAAAGAAAATTGACAGATTTGAAACAAAGTCGATAACAAAGAATCTGAGGCAACTGATAAGTTTGTCATAATAGATTTCAATGTGAAGTGGGAAATATAAAGTCAGGCTCCAAAATGAATAGATGAGAAGGGTAGATAGAGACGCATAAAAATGGAAACATCTGTGAAATGCAGTTTATTGCGAAGCTGGGATTATAAGGATTTTCTTCTCTGTTAAAAATTTATAATGTCTTTTTGTTACTTTTAAAATTAAAAAGAAAAGCATAATGAACTTGAAAAATACCGTTTTATCAATGTCTCTAAATGAATGTGTGTGTACTTGACACGTATTTTCCTTTGAAGTTTGCAAATTCCTAGATTGGTTACATAAAAGGATCCAAGGCAGCCAGTAACCAAATGGCATAAATAGAAACACACCGTGGCTCAGTGATCCCAAAAGGCTACTATAGGATCCAGTTGGGAGTCAGGAGAATGGGTTCTGGTTGACAGATAGATGCAGAAAGTCTAAAACTATTGAGAAAGGTTTTCTCATATATCTAAATTAGCTATAGAATATGAGAATATGCAACTAGAGATCTGATCTGGCTTACTTATATTAGGGCAATGTCTACACCAAAAACTTGCTGGGTTAAAGCTGACTGATTGTAATATTAATATTCATGTCCCTCTGGCCTCACTGAATTATTGAACCAATCAAACCAGTAGAGCTCTGGGACCTACTAACCAGTCAATACATTTGAAATATTTACCATCCACTTAATTACTAAGTGCCCATATCCGAGCTAAGTTCCATAGGAAAAACAAAAGATATAATAAACTGTACCAGTTCTTCAAAGTTTAAAAGATGTGATGCTATTGCACATGCAAAAGGAGCTTAAATAAGAAAAAAACAGATGGAACTTTAGAAAACCCTATATGACAGAAGGACTTTGGCTAAATCTTGCTTGAATGATGAATGAAAGAAGAAGGAAGATTATTAGAAATGGGAAAATCAGTCTGCTTGTTACAGATGGATTGAAAGAAACTGCATTTCAGGGTACTTTACTGCACTATAAACAAATGAATGAGTATATGGGAGAGTAAATTAATGAACAACAAGTTCATTTTGAAATGAATTGTGTGGATTTTATATGGTGGTGAGGTTGGAAACTTGTGTGCATTCTGCTCCCGACATCACCCACTCCCAACAGGATCATGCCATGAGTATTAAGGTCTATGACTCTCTACCTACCCGTAGGATTGGGAATTCTCAACTCCCAGTTTCCAACATCTGATTCAAAAAGTCGTTTTTTAATCTTTCCTTTGCTATTTATTTTAATTGCCTCTTTACCTTTCTATTCTTGTCTATTTCTGTTTGGTTTGCTGATTCATTTTCAGTTTGTGCCCAGCCCAGAGGAACTTCCTCTGGACACTGCTTTCAGTAATTCCCCCATCGCCTACCATGCTGCAAGGCTTCCAGACCCCAGGCCTTACCTGAAAAAGTTTCCTGATGTTGTGGTTAGTATGCTATAAAGAAGGTTGGATTGCACTTAGGTTGATCCCTTTAATTATAGATTTTATAATTCAGTGGTGAGCAAGATAGAAACAGTTTCTGCCCTCATGAACTTACATTCCAATAAAGGAGAAGTGGAACATGAAAATCTTGAGAATCAGTCAAGTCCCAGAGCTCTACTGGTTTGTATTGGTTCAATAATTCCGTGAGGCCAGAGGGACATGCATATTAATATTACAATCAGTCAGCTTCAACCCAGCAAGTCTTTCAGTATAGTCCTTGCCCTAATATACCAGTAAGTAAGCCAGATCTCACATCTCAGTTTGGCGGGACTTAGACTAGACTTTTGTCCAAAGCTGTGAGCATTCAGTGCCCAGCTTCAAGACCATATATTGGCTGGGATACAGCTCCCTCAGAAGCAGTTCTTCTAGCTGTAGTGTAGCAGTGACCAGCTTCCAAACACAGATGAGACAACTAGAAACCAAAGGAAGCAGTTGGTGTTTCCTTTAAAAGTGATTTTTGAGGAAAGCACAAGGCAATTCCTAGCCCTTCAATTGCTTCTTCTAGTGACTTAAAAACAGAAGTAAACAATTAGAAGAAGCCACTTGGAAAGGCAGGACAACTGCTATCTGTCTTGGTCCATGAAAGTATTTTGGCAACCTGGTTGACTTACCTGCCAAGGCTATTATCTCCAGGCCATCATTTCTGCTGAGAAATATTATCAAATTTACAGATTTCAGTATGCCAGCCACCATATTGGGTCTTTATACCGCTGGACTCTGACAGGATACAAAAAAATTCCCTTGTGTGCATTAGGGATGCTGCATTGTTTGATAAAGACCCCAAATCTTTAAAAGCTGAGAAAAGTTCTCTTTCAGTAATTGGTGTATAAATTAAATATGACTTGATCTATGCCTTCAAAGCTGTAAATGACTTCTTCACTTGTCTCCCCAGAAGTTCCAAAGAATACAGAGGGAGCATTGATTATATTTACTCTACTCAAACTCTAGGGCCTCACTCACTATACAAGTAGTCTGCTTCTTTTTTAAATTATTTTGATAATACTCAAGAAAGAAGGTCAGAAAGAGAGGCAGTGCCCCAGCCAATTTGGCTCAGTGGATAGAGCGTTGGCCTGGGGACTGAAGGATCCCAGGTTTGATTCCAGTCAAGGGCATATGCCCGAGTTGGGGACTTGATCCCTACACTGGGGCATGCAGGAGGCAGCCAATCAATGATTCTCCTCATCATTGATGTTTCTATCTTTCCCTCCCTCTCCCTTCCTCTCTGAAATCAATAAAAATATACTAAAAAAAGGAAAAAGAAACAATAATACAAATATTATGGTAAATCAGAGGTAGAAGAGGTTACTTTAAGGCTCAAGAATTACAGTATAAAAATAATACTTCCATTTCAGAGTATCTACTATGCACTAGATTCTGTTATATACTTCACATCCAGTTTTCTTCTTAGAACTTCACCACAACCCTATAAAATGATTGTTGTTCCCATTTTACAAAAACAGTAGTCTAACTCAATCACCCTATGGATCCAAGGACTGAAGAAAGATATTCTGGTTGAGTCAAATGATTGAGAAATGTATGTATGAAAATAATAATTTGCAATAAATATTGGGGCTAGACATGGATTATTCTTTTGGACCCCTATGTGATCCTAAGGTATTGTCTGAGTGAAAGCAGACTTGCTGAGATCTCATGCCTTTCTGAAGGAACTATGCCACTGAGCTCTTTATCACTCAGTTCCTTGAGATAATATGAACCTAACAACTTGCCTTATTTTAATTTAATTTTCACTTTTTATTTTTAAATTACAAGTGACATACAATATTATATAGTTTCAGGTATATAACCCTATAATTAGGCATTTTGACTTACAATGATCACCCTGATGAATCTAGTACCCATCTGACAGTGTATATAGTTATTACAATATTATTGATTATATTCCCAATGCTGTACTTTACACCCCCATGACTAGGCTGTAACTACCAATTTGTACTTCTGAATCCCTGCACCTTTTTCACACATTCCCCCAACCCCTCTTTCATCTGACAGCCTTCAAAATGTTCTCTGTATCTGTAAGTATGTTTCAGTTCAGCTTTTTGTTTTTGTTCTTGTTTTTCAGATTCCACATACAAGCTTGACTACTGTAAATAATGCTGCAATAAACATATGGATGTATATGTTATTTCAACTTTGTGTTTTGGGTTTCTTTGGATACATACCCAGAGGTGAAGTTGCTGGGTCCTTCTTTGTCTCTAGTTATAGCCTTTGTTTTAAAGTCTATTTTGTTTGGTATACATATTGCTACCCCAGCTTTTGTTTTGTTTCCATTTTCATGAAATATCTTTCCATCCCTTTACTGTCAGTCTGTGTGTATGTCTTTCAATCTGAAGTGAGTCTATATTAGACAACATATAGAAGGGCCTTGTTTTGTGACCCAATCAGTCACCACATGTCTTTTGATTGGAGCATTTAATTCATTTACATTTAAAGTAATTGTTGATAGGTATGTATTTATTGCCATTTTCTTATTCACATTCTTTACTTCTTTTTCTTCTTAAAAAAGACCTTTCAACGTTTCTTATAATATTGGATTGGTGGTGATGACCTCCTTTAGCTTTTTATTGTCTGGGAAGCTCTTTATCTGTCCTTTGATTCTAAATGATAGCTTTGCTAGGTAGAGTAAATATGGTTGTTGGTTATTGCTTTTCATCACTTTGAATATTTTATGCCAATCCCTTCTGGCCTGCGGAGTTTTTGTTGAGAAATCAGCTGGCAGTCTTCTAAGAGCTTCCTTGTATATAACTAACTGCTTTTCTCTTGCTGCTTTTAAGATTCTCTCTTAGGTCCTGGCTGGGTGGCTCAGTTGGTTGGAGCATCATCCCATACATCAAAAGGTTGTGGGTTCCATTCCCTGTTAGGGCACATACCTAGATTGCAGGTTCAATTTCTGGTTGGGGCACATATGGGAGGCAACCAATAGATGTTTCTCTCATATCACTGTTTCTCTCTTTCTCTCTCTCTCTACCTTCCTCTCTCTAAAATCAATAAACATATCCCCAAGTGAGGATTTAAAAAGGATTCCTCTTTGTCTGTAAACTTTGCCATTTTATTTATGATGGTGTGGGCCGATTTGGGTTATCTTGTTTGGAACTCTGCACTTCTTGGATTTGTATGTCAATTTCCTTCACCAGGTTAGGCAAGTTTTCCATCATTATTTTTTCAAATAGGTTTTTAATTTCTTGCTCTCTCTCTCTTCTCCTTCCAGTACCACATGATGTAAATGTTGATATGCTTGAAGTTGTTCCAGAGGCTCCTTACACTATGCTTATTTAAATTTTTTTCTTTCTGCTGTTCTAATTAAGTGTTTTCAGCTTTCTTGTCTTCCAAATCGCTGATTTGATTCTTTGCTTCATTTACTCTACTATTGATTTCCTGTAATTCATTCTTTATTTCAGTTTGCATATCCTCCATTTCTGACTAGCTATTTTTTATGGTTTCCATGTCCTTTTTATGCTGTTGAAGGTCTCACTAAGTTCCTTGAGCATCCTTATAATCACATTTGAACTCTGTACCTGGTAGTTTGTTTGCTTCCATTTCATTTAGTTCTTTTTCGGGACCTTTATCCTCCTTTCATTTGGGACCTGTTTGTCTCCTCAATTTGGCTGATTCCCTGTGTTTGTTTCTATGTATTAGGTAGAGCTGCTATATTTCCTGGGCCTGGTAGTAGGGGTCATGTAGGGCCTAGTGGCACAGTCTCTCTGGTCACCCCAGCTTTAGATGCACTCCCTGTGTGGCTTGTGTGCATCCTCCTGTTATAGTTGAGCCTTGATTCCTATTGGCATGTCCCTGGGAGAGTTTGACTCTTAGGCTGATTGGATGGGAGGACTGGCTGTGACTGCAGGGGAGGAGCTGCTGTACAGGGACTGACCCAAGGACCAGGACTTGCTTCAGTGGGGCTTTGGTATTTGGTGCTTGCTGAGTCAGCCCCTTGAGTGTGTCACTTGTGGAGGTGATTGAGTTGTAGTTTGGCATGGTCTGAAGCTGTCCTCTGGGTGCACTCTCTGGGGCTTCCCAGGAGATCTATGTAAGGTCAGCTACCACTATGCCCCGCCCAAGGTCACTCAGCATAAAACATAGACTGATTGGCAGGAGACTTGGAGGTGCCCAGGAGAGGCCAAGCTGTGAACTGAGGCCAGCTGCTGCTAGTGCCATGCCTGGGCCACTTTGGCCAGATGATGATTATTTGAGAGATTTTAGGAAAGTTTGAAGCATTAGCCAAGAGAGGCCCTTTATATGGGAAAGCCACTGGGAATGGCTTCCGTGGGCCTGCTAGTTGGGTGGGATGGGTTCTCAGGGATTTACCAGGGCACAAGGAACAGTGGTAGCCAAGCTGATGGAGACTTAGCTATCATGCCCACCTGCTGGCTCTATGGGGGGAGCCAGCACTTCTGTCTGGGAGAAAGCTGCTCCTCCTCCTCTCACCCCGATGACAATAATTCAGTTCCTCCCCCATGTGTCTCTAGTGCCTTTGGAGCTCCTGCCCCAGCACTGGAGCTCAGAAAGAGTGAATCCAAGTAACCCTGTGCAGGCCCTTTAAGAGGAACACCTGGGACTCCAGTAGCCTTTCATCTCCCTTGGCTACAATTACCTCTAGTTTTACAACCAAAATTTATGGGGACTTCTCTTTATGGCACTGGAACATTGGGCTGTGTGGCCTGGTGTTCAGCTGAGACCCCCTTGCTTTTTAGGGAGGACCTCCAGAGCTGAGATATCTCTCCCAATTTTTACCTGCTACATGGAGATGTGGGATCAGCCTGTTTTGAGTCTCTGCCCTTCTACTAGTGTCAGTGTGGCTTCTTCTTTATACCCTTAGTTATAAAACTTCTGTTCTGCTAGATTCTTCAAGGTGGTATATTTTATTAGGTTTGTAATAAAACATATTACTGATGCAAGGAGAAACATACAATTCTGCATTAATAATGGAAAACTTTAGTCACTTTGTCTCAGCAACCCAAGAGACCAAGAAGACCAAGAGTCACCAAGACTATTGAAAATTTGAATACCTTATTTGTAAACTGGACCTAATTAACTATATATAATGCTACAAAGAAAGCTCTAGTACACTCATTTTTTAAGTGCACATGGGATATTTATTGAATGGGCAGTATGAAAGGTCATTAAACAAGTCTCAACAGGTTTAGAATTCAAGTCATTGGAATGAAATGATGTTAGAAATAATAAAAAAGACAACTAAAAAATTCCCTTACATTTGAAAAGTAACAAATGTACCTTTAAATAACTCATAGTTCAGAATGTCTCCAGAAAAACTATAATGGTCTCTTTTTAGAATGAGAGCAACTGCAAAAGAAAGAGGGCTAGTACTTAAGACAAGCAAAAACCTTCATGAAAATTAAACAACTTTAGGTTTGCTTGAATTTTTTTTGCTGTTCTTAATTTATCAGCACATTGTCCAACTAAACAGCTCTTAAAAAATAAAAAAAGACCTGGCCTGGCCAGAGAGGCTCAGTTGGTTGAGTGTAGTCTCTCTGCACTGAGAGGTGGCTGGTTTGATCCCAGAATGAAGAACTCACACGTGTTATCCCTTAAATTTGGATTAACAGCGTTTTCAGCGCAACTAGGTTAAATATCATTTTGTGCTGTTCATAGCAAGAGAATTTATTGATGAAATTCAGTTAAAGAATATTGAAAGGATATAGAGATTGCATGGGTCAGTGAAAAAGGCAAGTACTGGGAATTAAAACCCTAAGGCCAGTGTCACCTGTGATGGTAACATTCACTGTGCTTTCAGTATTTCTGGGGACACACCTGAAAGATTTTGCCATGCATTGGCAGGTAATTTTGCCAGCATGACAATTTACAATAATTACGTGTTCTCTCTCTCTCTCTCTCTCTCTCTCTCTTCTCTCTCTCTTTTAGTTTTTATTGATTTCAGAGAGGAAGGGAGAGGGGGAGAGAGATAGAAACATTAATGATAAGAAAGAATCATTGATTGGCTGCCTCCTGCACTCCCCCCATTGGGATTCCAGCAATCCAGGCATGTGCCCTGACCAGGAATCCAACCATGACCTCTTGGTTCATAGGTCGATGCTCAACCACTGAGCCACACACCAGCTGGGCTATGTGTTCTCTTAATAACTATTTCCTTTTGGGGTTTTAATTTATCTTATACAATGTTAGATCTACCTTTTCCTGTTAGTATGTTGTTCTTAATGGCAGAGAAAAGGGAAGCAGAATAAAGGTTATATCACTCTGCTTACTCTGTCATTTGTTAAAATTATAGCTTTTTTCAAGCAATGGCTCTACCCTGTATTCATGTCTCATTGATCTGAATGGAGCTGTGAGAATGAGTGTGAATCTTGCATTCACATTTTTACATGTCAGCTTATTTCAGTGTCTGGTGCAGAGGTCCACACTTAGGAGGCATTCAATAAAATAAAGTATTTGTCAGAATGAGAAGAAAAAGAATAAATAAATGGATGGATTTCAGGTGTTAGTACTCATATTATGTTCTTACAAGTTTGTGTCACTTCACTGCACTTAGCCAACTCTAACCCAATCTTCTACAGATGGTCTATTAACATTTGAGCACATCAGCTGCTTACTACTCAACAAGCAAGAATGCTTTCATTTATTTCTTTTTTTCAAAAAAATTATTAATATGCAACTGTTTATTCAAATATTGTTTTTAGACAATGTTCATCTACTGAGATGCTTCCTATATTTGAACCTTTGAACATGGAATCTAATATCTTAATTTTTTTAAGTTTGCTTATGTAAAGTGAGATAAGTGGTTTAACAAATTAGGGTCAGAGGTCAATCACTCTGTCACTAAAGAGCCCCTTAGATCAGTAATTCCCAATCCTGACATTTAATCAAAATCACCAGTTATAATTTTAGCAGTTCTTGGATCTTACTTTGAGAGAGTTGCTTTCAGCAATCTGGCCTGGGAGCTTGGCAAATGCATTTTTTCCAAGTGGTAGAGATGTACATATTTGAGCATGAGCAGAGCTTCACAAACTACCTGCATTTGCCTTACCAAGGATCTTGTTAAAAGTGTAAATTCTGATTTAGGAGGTCTGTGAGAGACCCAAGATTCTAAATTTCTGAAAAACTTCTGGGTGATAAAGCTAATGCTTTCACACTTTGAGAGCAAGGGTCTCAATTAAATAGGCATCATTTTCTTGGTTTCATTTGATGGGAAGTGACTTTAACTAGTGTTACTACAGAATGAACTGCTATTTAACATTTACATATAAGAGTACCTAGGACTCCAAGAACATGTAGCAGTAACTGAAGATAAAACATTTGAGCAAATAAGTATTTTTTTTTGTGTTTTTTTTCTTGAAAAAAATTTTTTTCTTCAAGAAATATACCAAAAGATGTATGAATGGATAGTTAAACATAACTGTGTCAAACTAATGTATTCAATAATTATGAAAGTAAATAAATATATATAGAATGTTTCAAGGTCCTTTCTTTGTTCAGAGATAACCCTATGGTCTCAGTGGTTTCAGTGAGATAATTTAGTTTTTCTTTTACAAAATTAGTCTGGCTTCTTGCATGCAATTCATTAATGTGCAATGCCTAGTAAGCAAGCTTTTGAGAACCCTAAAACTTTTTTAAGAGAGGAAAAAGAGAGAAATTACTATAAGCTGCCAAAATTAACACAGCATCTCAGAATTTAAGTAGCACCAAAATATCATGAGAAAAGAAATTTGTAATTATTTACTAATTGTCTCCATTGCAGGCATAATTAAATGTGATTACTGGAGGTAATCTGTGGGAGATACATTCCAAGACCCCAGTGGTTTCCTGAAACCTTGGATAGTACTGAACCCTCTATATTCTATGTTTTTTCCTATACATTTTATGTCTGTGATAAAGTTTAATTTATAAATAGCACAGTAAGAGATGAACAATCCTATATAATAAAAGCGTAATATGCTAAGTGTCCAACCAATCAGTTGACTGTTCAGTCAACCACCCCACCAGACTCTATGATGCTCACTGACCACCACCAGGGAGCAGACGCTCCGACCGGTAGGTTAGCTTTCTGCTGGAGTCCCGCCTATTGGGACTGGACAAGAGGGCCAGACATGCCCTGGAGCCCTCCAGCCAGCCAACCTCTCACAGTCCCTCCCGGCTGGCCGGCCCCCATCAGCCTGATTGGAACTGGGCGAGATGACCCAAATTGTTGGCCAGGCCGAGGGACCCCGTCCTTGCACAAATTCATGCACTGGGCCTCTAGTAAATAATAATAAGATAGAAGGATGTAATAAATTTTATGTGAATGAAGTCTCTCTTTCTCAAAATATCTTATTGTACTCACCTTTTCATCTATAAAAAAGCCCATTAGCCCACCTGGGTGTGGCTCAGTGGTTGAGCATTGACCCAGGAACCAAGAGGTCCCAGGTTTGATTCCCAGTCAGGGCACATGCCAGGGTAGTGGGCTTGATCCCTGGAGGGGTGCGTGCAGGAGGCAACTGATCAATGATTCTCATCATTGATGTTTCTATCTCTCCCTCTCCCTCTCCCTTCCTCTTTCTGAAATCAATGCAAAATATATATTTTTTAAAAATAAAATAAAACACTTTATAGCTTCACTGTGGCTTATCTGAATTGCCAATATCACTACTCTCCTACCTTTTTAAAAAAGTTTTTTTTTTAATTGAATCTTAGAGAGAGAGAAACATTGATGTGAGAGTGGAACATGGATCAGCTGCTTCCACCACATACCACACCAGGAGCCGAGCCCTCAACCCAGGCATGTGCCCTGACTGGACTTGAACCTGCAATTTTTGTTGCATGGAAGGACACCCAACCAAATGAATCACACTGGCCAATGCAGTATCACTACTCTTGTACTTTGTGGTTATTATTATGTAAAATAAGGGTGACTTGAGCATAAGCACTGTGGCACCATGACAGTTGATCTGGTAACCAAGACAGCGACTAAGTGACTAAATGGTGAGTAGCTTATACAGTGTGGGTACACTGGAGAGACAGATGGCTCATGTCCTGTCAGGAGAGGTAAATAGAGTACCCTGGATATGTCCAAGCTTATCAGCACGACAGCACCCACCACAGGAGTGAAGTTTCAAACTCACTACTTTACTCTCCTGCTTAAAGATATGTTAATGACTTTCAAATCTGAGTGGGAAAACCCTCAAACTCCTTGATTTGACATAGAGGGACTTTTACCATTTGGTTCTCACCCCTCTAGTTTCACAGTTTTCTACCCTCCTCTCTGTGTGTCTTTTAACAGTTTCAGGTTTCATCATTCCAGTAAATTCTCTGTTCCCTCTCCCTAAATATCTCTTCCCTTATTTCACTCGAGCTTAAGTGCAAAGCCTTTCTCTAATCCACTCTTTGATTTATAGTCAGAGCTGGACTAACTATCTAGTAAGATAATAAAAGTAATCTACAGATATATTATTAGAATTAACTGTTGGTTTGATCAAGGTTACTGGATAACAGGTTAATGTTTTAAAACCAATGATAAGAAACACTAGCAAAAATAAATAGAATGAAAAATGTTAAAAGATGCCATTTGTAATATCAAATATCTAAGGATAAATAAATTCCATGCAAGATCTCTACGTAGGAAACTTCAAAAGAGGGTGAGAGAAAATAAGGACAAAAGAAACTACCTTCCCAGCTGTGTAGATGAACTGATTTGCTCTCCTACTGAAAAGAGCTAGAAAAGTTGAAAGAATATATGTGGAATAAAAAAAAATTATTTTATAGAAACAGAATAGAATAGTGACTATCATGGGGTGAGCCTGGCAGGGGGAGAAATTAGAAGATGTAGGTCAAGGGTACAAACTTTAGTTATAAAAAGAATAAGTTCTGAAGAGCTCATGCACAGCATGGAGACTGTAGCTAATAATCCAATTTTGTATATTTGAAAGTTCTGAGAGTAGATCATAAATATTCTCACCACACACACAAAAAAATAGTTAACTATGGGAGGTTATCGATGTTCATGGTCTTGGTTTTGGAAATCATTTATTTACATATAAATATCTATAAATTTTACTATATATAGTTACATATATATTATAGGTATAAAATTATCACATTGTACACTTTATATAAAATTATACCTGTCAATTATTCCTTAATAAAGTTGGGGGAAAAGGAAAATTGAAAACAATATATAAAACAAATATCGGGCACCAGGCAGTACAGGATTTTGATCCTTGAGAGAAATGAAACTAATAAGAGAATTTGTTATGGTGTATAGTTCCAAAATAAATTATGCACATATCAAGATGCTTACCTACATTCTTGCAACAGTTAGATAGTAAAATAATTCATTTTCTATAGTTTATTTTCTAAAAACACTATTTATTATAAGAAGTAAAATGGGAACATTGGTAGTATCTTCGAAAATTAAACACATGTAGCTCATAAGATAGCAATTCCACTCTGGTATATATACAACAGAATTGTGTATGTGTTCATGTTCACCAAAAGATGTGGACTAGAATGCCAAAAGCAGTACAATAGCCCCAAACTGGAAATACATAATTGCCTACTCACAGTAGAATGGATAAATGAATTGTTAAGTACTGTATAGCAATGAGAATACACAGTCTACAGTTACAATCAACAACACGGACACATCTCATAAATATAATGTTGAACAAGAAATGTCTGACACTGAACTAGTGAATATGATTTGATTCCATTATATGAAGTAAAAAAAAATAGGCAAAAGTAATTGGGAGGAAGTTTGAATAGTTGTTATTCTAGACAATGGATAGAGTGGAAGAGAACACAAAGAGACTCCTTAATGCTTGAAATATTTTGCTTTGGGGTCCAGACAATGTTTACATCAGTGTATTCCATTTGTGAAAATTGAGCTGTACATTTACAATATGAGACATTTCCTATATTTAAATTTTACTTCCATGATATTTTTGAAAGTTCTCCACATAGTTTTCTGGTTAAAATTTGCTGTAGTGAATTACTATAAATGAAAATTTTAAAAATTGAACTCTAAAATCTCAAACTTTTCAAAAGATGAAATTAACAACACACTCCAAAGGCTGACAAGGATTTTCTACCCAGAAGAACAAAAGAAATAATTTGGCACATGTCATCAATTCATTAAAATTTTTCCACCTTTGTATTCCTTTGTCATTCAGTTAAAGTCTTAACCTAGAGATGTCTGGATTGTATTGAGCTTATTCTACATTTTAAAAAAATTTTTTATGAGTTCAGTGTATATATAGCATTTGGTAATTTTTTCCCTGTGTTTGTGTGTGCATTTGGAGCCTTTGTCCCATAGCACACATTTCTTCTTCCAGAAACAATACTTCCTGTCTTCCAGGAAGCCAGTCCTCCCCATCCACCAGAATGGCCAAAGAGAAAAAAACTGACAATACCACGTGTTAGTGAGGATGCAATCAGTGGGAAGTCTCAGACAGTGTGGTCTGAATAGGAAGCTGAGAGTGTAATTGTCCTGGGAGGAGTCAAAGAAAATTCATTTGAGTCATCTTGGAGCTTACATTTTAGTAGAAGAGATAGATAATAAACAAAATGAGAAAATTACAGAGTGTGTGTCAAAAATGGTAATAAAAGCTATATTTAAAAAGTATGGAAGAATTATACCGAATGTACCACACTTGTGGGGGATATTGATAATGGGGGAGGCTATGCATGTGTGGAGGTTGGGGGGTGTACAGAAAATCTCTTAACTTTGCAATAAATAAAAAAAATTGCTCAAAAAAGAAAATTTAAGAAAAAAACATGGGAGGGGGATATGGAATGTTAAGGCTGAACGTGTGATTTTAAAATATGAAAAACGAAGGCTTTCTGAGGTATCACTGTGCAAAAAGCAAAGGAGGTGAGGAAGCTCTGGTGGTGAGGACCAGGAGGGTAAACGCTCCGAGACAGGGCAATGTCTGGTGTCCTACAGAATTAGCAAACAGGTCAGTGTTGCCGAATAGAATAACTGAAGGAGAAGGTTCTCTAAAATAAGATTTCAGAGCTAAGAAGAAGGGTAGAGGGAGAGGCAATGTTATAGGCCTTGAGAGTATAGGGAAGACTTTGGTTTTTTCTGTAAATGAGCTGAGAAACTATTGGATGATTCTGAGCAAAGAAGGGATATAATCTGCAAGATATATTTAAAAGTTTGGATGCTATGCTGTGAATGGACTGTATTGAAATAAGGGCGGAACCAGGGAGACCAACTAGGAGGCTAGTGCAGAAATCCAGATAAAAGATTGATAGATATGGTGGGTTGATGTAGGATGCTAGCAGAGTGATAGCAAGGAAGGGAATGTGAGATGGATAAATAATTGATATTTGGGAGATATATGATTTTTTTATCAACATATTTACCATATCTGGTAACCTTTATTTGTGTATATAAAAATTTCTATCTGGAAGAATTTTTCTTCAGCCTAAATAACTCCCTTTAATCTTTCTTGTAGTTACAGTCTACTAGCGATGACTCTTCTCAGCTCTTGTTTGTTTTAAAAAGTCTTTCACATTTGTTTATAAAGGTATTTTTGCATTGTAAAACTTCTGGTTTGCACGGGTTCTCACATCAAGTCTATAGTTTTTCTTAACTTTGTTCTTTTATGTGCATTCTGCCTCTTTTTTTCTAGCTCCTTCATACTTTTCTCTTTATCACTGGTTTTCAGCAATTTGATTATGGTGCTCCTTGGTGTGGTTGCAATATGATGCTAGAGATTTTCCAAAATTCTTGGATTTATAATTTTCATTGAATTTAGAAAAAAAAAAGTTGTTTATTTTCTCATTTTTTTCTGTTCTTCCACCTTTCAAAGACACAAAATACTCATATATTAGACAGCAAAAATCAATGCAGATCTGTTAATTTTTGTTTCAAAATTTTCCTCATCTCTTTACGCTTTATTTTGGTAGTTATTGGTATATGTTCAAGTTCACAGATCTTTTCTTTTGCTATATCTAATCTGTTATAAATTTCTTATTTTCAGATACCATCCTATGACCTAATACATTTCCTTATTGTAATTGCTACTACCTAGAACCAAAATTATTCTAAGCAGTTTGCCATTCTAAAATATATCTTCTGCATCGCTGCCAGGTTAATCACCTTAACATGCAGGTCTGACCATAAAGCCCTACATAATCCGGCTTCACATCCAGTCCCTAACCTTATCTCCTTTTCCTCTCCATCTCATTCTTTCCGTTCTAGTCCTGGCTGTACCTGACAGTATAAATATTCTCTTGTCTCAGACCATTTGTAGGGGCTGGAGAATCCCTCCATCAGGTATTAGGCAAGTTTACTCTCTCATCTCTGTCACATCTTTGCTCAAACATTATTTTTTCAGTGAGACCTACACCAACCACCTTGTTAAAACTGCAGTCTCACTCCTTCCCAACACTCTTAATTCCCTTTACCCAACTTAATTCTTTTCCCATAGTACTTTTACTTTTAATATTTTATACATTTTCTTAGTATGATTGTCAGCCTCTTTCCAATAAAATATAAGTTCCACTAGTGTTTTTTGGGTTTATTTACTATTTTGTTCACTGATACATTTTCACACACAAAATATCTGAAACATGGTTGTTTCTCAATAAGTATTTGTTGTGGGAGTGAGTGAATTAATTCCTTTATGGAAAATACTTTGTTAATGCTTTGTGAACAATTGAACAATAATGTTCCAGATTGTTATTAGGCCATACAAAGTCTTCATTGAAAAAATCCCTATTGATACCTCACATTTTACTCTCTGCAACCTTTTCTTTCATGCTACTCATTAGTTTCTGCACACACAATGCTGTGCATTACTCCATATCATAGCTGGTGGCAGTACTTTCCTGTTTCACTGCTGGCTTATTCCCATTTGTCTTTTAATACTCAACCACCCCCAAAGTTCTTTATAATAAGATTTCAATCATGATTTCACTAATTAAAATTGGGATGTAGTATTAAACTCTCTGGTTATTTTTATTTTTCTCATTTATTGGTTTTTATTGATAACAACAAATATTTATTAAACATAAAATGCAAAAGTGTCTCAGCAAGGTGCTGTAGATACAGGAATAAATAAACCAAGTTCAAGGAGCTGCTCTATAGCATTCAAAGGCTCCCAAAGTCTATAGAACAGTGCCCAGAAATCAGGATTTTAAAAAGATTCCCAAGTGATTCTAATGTGCAGCCAAGGCTGAGAAACACTGCTTTAGAATAAGGCTCAAATCCATGGCCCAACATAAAAAGTACTTCATAGTCTCAGCCTGGCCTCCTTCCTATTTAGGCTCATTATGTAGACCAGGGGCACACTCTGCCACAATGATTCTAAACTACCCTTCTCTTATGGTCTCAGAGACCTGTATTTTTACTAGTGTAGGTCTAGTTCAAATCTATTGTTATTTAGAGAAATCTAATAAAATTTAACTTCAGTTAAAGGTGGTGTGGAGAAACGTAACAGAGTAAGATGTTAAGAAGTACAGCTAAGCTTAACAGGAAACAAAAAGCTCTCTTCTTTTTTAAATTTATCTTTATTGTTGAAAGTTTTACAGATATCCCTCCTTTCTCCACCTCCTTACCCCTACCTCTCCACTCTCCTCCTCCCCCCCCCCCCAGCCCCTCCCCCAGGCCTTCAGGTGAGGAAAGAGTTCCAACTGCTCATGCATGGAGAAGCTTAAATGTGATGGTAAGATTTTATTGTGAATTAAGGGGAATTCATACACCCCCGAGACCTAGGGGGTAGGAAGGACCTCAAGCTGCTACTGTCTCAGTGTCTTTTTTCCTCCACAAACTTTTTTTCTGTTTTCTTCTCTTCTTCTGACAGTTTTCTCTGCTGCTTGTGGTTTCAGACCCTATATATTGCATGTTGGCTCACATATGACACTGGTTCACTTTCTTCTCTCTAGTCTACCTTAATCTCAGCATAAAGTGGCCTACCAGAGCAGCAGAAATCACACATGTACCCTATCATGAGTATACTCTTTCTGTTCACACATGTACGCCCTCATGAGTATAGTCCCTGATCTCACTGATTCAGCTCTGTCTGTTGACAGGTTCACTGTGGGTCAAGTCAACTATAGCTGGCATGAGAGGGGGAATCAGATATTGCAGGAGCCATAGCAGGGCAGGTTAAATGTAAAAGAAAAGTCTGGCATGCCTGGCAAAATGTGAGTACACTGCATCCTCCATGCTCAAACCTGTCTCCTCTTTCCTGGCTTATTGGAAGGAATCTGATTTAGATTCAGATGTCAGTTCTGCTACTTATTTCCATGGTAACCTTGACGAATTTATCTGAGCCTCTGCTTCCTCATATATAAAATGTGGATAATGTTCCATGCAGGGTTATCGTGAGGACTGAGTAACAAAAAGATCATTAAGCGCCTTGCATAGGGACTGGTTCATGCTGGACACCCCTAAATATTAAATTCCTCTTTCCTTGTTTTTATAAATTTCCACATAAATTTCATTTCATTTTGTAAATCGGCTGGGACTCTTTCCCAATACCATATAGAATTGTAAGTTGCTCCATTTGTTGTGCTATTATAACATTTTTTATTATTTATCTTAATGCATTGAATTTATTAAATATAAACTTATTAAATCATTAAAATTTCTCCCCACCCATAGTGAAAGCCATTTGTGGTCAGAGAACTTTTCCTACTTATTCTTGTATGTGCACTGCTAACACATTGCTTAGCATATAGTAGAAATTCAATACATTTTAAAGAAATAAATGGATGGATGGGTGAAAATGAAGGAATAAATGAGTGACTGTAGGATGGAGCCAGTCACTCTGTAGAGTAATGCCAATGGTCACAAATGAAGTTAACAATTCTACTCAACCCAGCCTTAAGTAGAGCCATGAAGAGGACCAGGCCAGAGTCCTGGCCTGCTTCACAACAGAACAGTTTCTGGGTACCAATGGCACCTCTTTCTTTTTAAAATATTTTTCTTCCAAATGAAAGCCCAGGAGAACAGACTGGAAGTAAAACTCCTTAGGCAATGGAGAAAAAAAAATGGAAATTCTGAGTCATGAACTAAGCCCCATTTCAACTTTAGATAAAACACGTAGTTAGACTTTCTATACTCGTGAGGAAGGAAAATTTTAAAACCTAGAGGCTTTAAAAGTATGAACATGTTTTTGATATCTTAAAAATCTTTTAATCCTCTAAAGGTTTTAGTGGGATCTTTTTGGTATTTGTTATATTTCTATTCTATTTAAATCTGCTACTGTCCTACTTCGGGCTAAAGAGAAATAAATCAATGCGTTTTCGTGGCTGAATATCCTAAAGTGATCACCCTAAACCAGGGTTTCTCAACTAGCACTATTGGCGTTTTGATAATTATTGTGGGATATTTAGTAGCACCTATGCCCTCTACTCACTAAATGCCCTACTCAGTAATAGCATTCCCTGCCACGAGTTGTGACAGCCATAAATATCTCCAGGCATTGCCAAGTGTCTTCTGGAAGGCAAAATCCCTTCAGTTAAAAACCACTCACTGCATGAAACAT